>NW_026947585.1:0-1251527 GCF_034190915.1 Cavia porcellus
GTAATGTAACACACACCCATACAATGCGCACCACCCCGTGATGTTTTTCTCACTCCTACTAGTGAATCTAATGTAACACACACCCATACAAGGCGCACCACCCCGCGAGGTTTTTCAGAAACCTATCCTACATTGCCACTGCATTGTTCCCTGACCTCCCCATGCTGACCACCCCGCGGTGCTTTTCTCCATCCTACATTGCCACTCACTGCCTATCCTAATTCACACCCTCCAATTCACACCACCCCGTGATGTTTTTCTCACTCCTACTAGTGAATGTAATGTAACACACACCCATACAATGCGCACCACCCCGTAATGTTTTTCTCACTCCTACTAGTGAATGTAATGTAACACACACCCATACAATGCGCACCACCCCGTGATGTTTTTCTCACTCCTACTAGTGAATCTAATGTAACACACACCCATACAATGCGCACCACCCCGTGATGTTTTTCTCACTCCTACTAGTGAATATAATGTAACACACACCCATACAATGCGCACCACACCGTGATGTTTTTTCTCAATCCTACTAGTGAATGTAATGTAACACACACCCATACAATGCGCACCACCCCGTGATGTTTTTCTCACTCCTACTAGTGAATGTAATGTAACACACACGCATACAATGCGCACCACCCCTTGATGATTTTCCTCACTCCTACTAGTGAATGTAATGTACACACACGCATACAATGCGCACCACCCCGTGATGTTTTCTCACTCCTACTAGTGAATGTAATGTACACAAACCCATACAATGCGCACCACCCCGTGATGTTTTTCTCACTCCTACTAGTGAATCTAATGTAACACACACCCATACAAGGCGCACCACACCGCGAGGTTTTTCAGAAACCTATCCTACATTGCCACTGCATGTTCCCTGACCTCCCATGCTGACCACCCGCGGTGCTTTTCTCCATCCTTCATTGCCACTCACTGCCTATCCTAATTCACACACTCCAATTCACACCACCCCGTGATGTTTTCTCACTCCTACTAGTGAATGTAATGTAACACACACCCATACAATGCGCACCACCCCGTAATGTTTTTCTCACTCCTACTAGTGAATGTAATGTAACACACACCCATACAATGTGCACCACCCGTTATGTTTTCTCACTCCTACTAGTGAATCTAATGTAACACACACCATACAATGCGCACCAACCCGTGATGTTTTTCTCACTCCTACTAGTGAATCTAATGTAACACACACCCATACAATGCGCACCACCCCGTGAGGTTTTTCTCACTCCTACTAGTGAATGTAATGTAACACACACCCATACAATGCGCACCACCCCGTGATGTTTTTCTCACTCCTACTAGTGAATGTAATGTAACACACACCCATACAATGCGCACCACCCCGTGATGTTTTTCTCCCTCCTAGTAGTGAATGTAATGTAACACACACGCATACAATGCGCACCACCCCTTGATGATTTTCTCATTCCTACTAGTGAATGTAATGTAACACACACCCATACAATGCGCACCACCCGTGATGTTTTTCTCACTCCTACTAGTGAATGTAATGTAACACACACCCATGCAATGCGCACCACCCCGTGATGTTTTTCTCAATCCTACTAGTGAATGTAATGTACACACACCCATACAATGCGCACCACACCGTGATGTTTTTCTCACTCCTACTAGTGAATGTAATGTAACACACACCCATACAATGCGCACCACCCCGTGATGTTTTTCTCACTCCTACTAGTGAATGTAATGTACACACACCCATACAATGCGCACCACCCCGTGATGTTTTTCTCACTCGAACTAGTGAATGTAATGTAACACACACCCATACAATGCGCACCACCCCGTGATGTTTTTCTCACTCCTACTAGTGAATGTAATGTAACACACACCCATACAATGCGCACCACCCCGTGATATTTTTCTCACTCCTACTAGTGAATGTAATGTAACACACACCGATACAATGGGCACCACCACGTGATGTTTTTCTCACTGCTACTAGTGAATGTAATGTAACACACACCCATACAATGCGCCCCACCCCGTGATGTTTTTCTCACTCCTACTAGTGAATGTAATGTAACACACACCCATACAATGCGCAACACCCCGTGATGTTTTTCTCACTCCTACTAGTGAATCTAATGGAACACACACGCATACATTGCGCACCACCCTGTGATGTTTTTCTCACTGCTACTAGTGAATGTAATGTAACACACCCATACAATGCGCATCACCTCGTGATGTTTTTCTCACTCCTACTAGTGAATGTAATGTAACACACACCCATACAATGCGCACCACCCCGTGATGTTTTTCTCACTCCAACTAGTGAATGTAATGTAACACACAGCCATACAATGCGCACCACCCCGTGATGTTTTTCTCACTCCTACTAGTGCATCTAATGGAACACACACCCATACAATGCGCAACACCCCGTGATGTTTTTCTCACTCCTACTAGTGAATCTAATGGAACACACACGCATACATGCGCACCAACCCTGTGATGTTTTTCTCACTGCTACTAGTGAATGTAATGTAACACACCCATACAATGCGCATCACCTCGTGATGTTTTTCTCACTCGTACTAGTGAATGTAATGTAACACACACTCATACAATGCGCACCACCTCGTGATGTTTTTCTCACTCCTACTAGTGAATGTAATGTAACACACACCCATACAATGTGCACCACCCCGCGATGTTTTTCAGAAACCTATCCTACATTTCCACTGCATGTTCCCTGACCTCCCCATGCTGACCACACCGCGGTGCTTTTCTCCATCCTACTTTGCCACTCACTGCCTATCCTAATTCAGACCCTCCGATTCACACCACCCCGTGATGTTTTTCTCACTCCTAGTAGTGAATGTAATGTAACACACACCCATACAATGCGCACCACCCCGTGATGTTTTTCTCACTCCTACTAGTAATGTAATGTAACACACACCCATACAATGCGCACCACCCCGTGATGTTTTTCTCACTCCTACTAGTGAATCTAATGTAACACACACCCATACAAGGCGCACCACCCCGCGAGGTTTTTAAGAAACCTATCCTACATTGCCACTGCATGTTCCCTGACCTCCCCATGCTGACACCCCGCGGTGCTTTTCTCCATCCTACATTGCCACTCACTGCCTATCCTAATTCACACCCTCCAATTCACACCACCCCGTGATGTTTTTCTCACCCTACTAGTGAATGTAATGTAACACACACCCATACAATGCGCACCACCCCGTAATGTTTTTCTCACTCCTACTAGTGAATGTAATGTAACACACACCCATACAATGCGCACCACCCCGTGATGTTTTTCTCACTCCTACTAGTGAATCTAATGTAACACACACCCATACAATGCGCACCACCCGTGATGTTTTTCTCACTCCTACTAGTGAATGTAATGTAACACACACCCATACAATGCGCACCACCCCGTGATGTTTTTCTCAATCCTACTAGTGAATGTAATGTAACACACACCCATACAATGCGCACCACCCCGTGATGTTTTTCTCACTCCTACTAGTGAATGTAATGTAACACACACGCATACAATGCGCACCACCCCTTGATGATTTTCTCACTCCTACTAGTGAATGTAATGTAACACACACCCATACAATGCGCACCACCCCGTGATGTTTTTCTCACTCCTACTAGTGAATCTAATGTAACACAAACCCATACAATGCGCACCACCCCGTGATGTTTTTCTCACTCCTACTAGTGAATCTAATGTAACACACACCCATACAAGGCGCACCACCCCGCGAGGTTTTCAGAAACCTATCCTACATTGCCACTGCATGTTCCCTGACCTCCCCATGCTGACCACCCCGCGGTGCTTTTCTCCATCCTTCATTGCCACTCACTGCCTATCCTAATTCACACACTCCAATTCACACCACCCGTGATGTTTTTCTCACTCCTACTAGTGAATGTAATGTAACACACACCCATACAATGCGCGCCACCCCGAAATGTTTTTCTCACTCCTACTAGTGAATGTAATGTAACACACACCCATACAATGCGCACCACCCCGTTATGTTTTTCTCACTCCTACTAGTGAATCTAATGTAACACACACCCATACAATGCGCACCAACCCGTGATGTTTTTCTCACTCCTACTAGTGAATCTAATGTAACACACACCCATACAATGCGCACCACCCCGTGATGTTTTTCTCACTCCTACTAGTGATGAATGTACACACACCCATACAATGCGCACCACCCCGTGATGTTTTTCTCACTCCTACTAGTGAATGTAATGTAACACACACCCATACAATGCGCACCACCCCGTGATGTTTTTCTCACTCCTACTAGTGAATGTAATGTAACACACACGCATACAATGCGCACCACCCCTTGATGATTTTCTCACTCCTACTAGTGAATGTAATGTAACACACACCCATACAATGCGCACCACCCCGTGATGTTTTTCTCACTCCTACTAGTGAATGTAATGTAACACACACCCATACAATGCGCACCACCCCGTGATGTTTTTCTCAATGCTACTAGTGAAAGTAATGTAACACACACCCATACAATGCGCACCACCCCGTGATGTTTTTCTCACTCCTACTAGTGAATGTAATGTAACACACACCCATACAATGCGCACCACCCCGTGATGTTTTCTCACTCGAACTAGTGAATGTAATTTAACACACACCCATACAATGCGCACCACCCCGTGATGTTTTTCTCACTCCTACTAGTGAATGTAATGTAACACACACCCATACAATGCGCACCACCCCGTGATGTTTTTCTCACTCCTACTAGTGAATGTAATGTAACACACACCCATACAATGGGCACCACCACGTGATATTTTTTCTCACTTCTACTAGTGAATGTAATGTAACACACACCCATACAATGCGCCCCACCCCGTGATGTTTTTCTCACTCCTACTAGTGAATGTAATGTAACACACACCCATACAATGCGCAACACCCCGTGATGTTTTTCTCACTCCTACTAGTGAATCTAATGGAACACACACGCATACATTGTGCACCACCCTGTGATGTTTTTCTCACTGCTACTAGTGAATGTAATGTAACACACCCATACAATGCGCATCACCTCGTGATGTTTTTCTCACTCCTACTAGTGAATGTAATGTAACACACACCCATACAATGCGCACAACCCCGTGATGTTTTTCTCACTCCAACTAGTGAATGTAATGTAACACACAGCCATACAATGCGCACCACCCCGTGATGTTTTTCTCACTGCAACTAGTGCATCTAATGGAACACACACCCATACATGCGCACCACCCCGTGATGTTTTTCTCACTCCTACTAGTGAATGTAATGTAACACACACTCATACAATGCGCACCACCCCGTGATGTTTTTCTCACTCCTACTAGTGAATGTAATGTAACACACACCCATACAATGCGCACCACCCCGCGATGTTTTTCAGAAACCTATCCTACATTTCCACTGCATGTTCCCTGACCTCCCCATGCTGACCACACCGCGGTGCTTTTCTCCATCCTACTTTGCCACTCACTGCCTATCCTAATTCACACCCTCCAATTCACACCACCCCGTGATGTTTTTCTCACTCCTACTAGTGAATGTAATGTAACACACACCCATACAATGCGCACCACCCGTAATGTTTTTCTCACTCCTACTAGTGAATGTAATGTAACACACACCCATACAATGCGCACCACCCCGTGATGTTTTTCTCACTCCTACTAGTGAATCTAATGTAACACACACCCATACAATGCGCACCACACCGTGATGTTTTTCTCACTCCTACTAGTGAATGTAATGTAACACACACCCATACAATGCGCACCACCCCGTGATGTTTTTCTCAATCCTACTAGTGAATGTAATGTAACACACACCCATACAATGCGCACCACCCCGTGATGTTTTTCTCACTCCTACTAGTGAATGTAATGTAACACACACGCATACAATGCGCACCACCCCTTGATGATTTTCTCACTCCTACTAGTGAATGTAATGTAACACACACCCATACATGCGCACCACCCCGTGATGTTTTTCTCACTCCTACTAGTGAATCTAATGTACACAAACCCATACAATGCGCACCACCCGTGATGTTTTTCTCACTCCTACTAGTGAATCTAATGTAACACACACCCATACAAGGCGCACCACCCCGCGAGGTTTTCAGAAACCTATCCTACATTGCCACTGCATGTTCCCTGACCTCCCCATGCTGACCACCCCGCGGTGCTTTTCTCCATCCTTCATTGCCACTCACTGCCTATCCTAATTCACACACTCCAATTCACACCACCCCGTGATGTTTTTCTCACTCCTACTAGTGAATGTAATGTAACACACACCCATACAATGCGCACCACCCCGTAATGTTTTTCTCACTCCTACTAGTGAATGTAATGTAACACACACCCATACAATGCGCACCACCCGTTATGTTTTTCTCACTCCTACTAGTGAATCTAATGTAACACACACCCATACAATGCGCACCAACCCGTGACGTTTTTCTCACTCCTACTAGTGAATCTAATGTAACACACACCCATACAATGCGCACCACCCCGTGATGTTTTTCTCACTCCTACTAGTGAATGTAATGTAACACACACCCATACAATTCGCACCACCCCGTGATGTTTTTCTCACTCCTACTAGTGAATGTAATGTAACACACACCCATACAATGCGCACCACCCCGTGATGTTTTCTCACTCCTACTAGTGAATGTAATGTAACACACACGCATACAATGCGCACCACCCCTTGATGATTTTCTCACTCCTACTAGTGAATGTAATGTAACACACACCCATACAGTGCGCACCACCCCGTGATGTTTTTCTCACTCCTACTAGTGAATGTAATGTAACACACACCCATACAATGCGCACCACCCCGTGATGTTTTTCTCACTCCTACTAGTTAATGTAATGTAACACACACCCATACAATGCGCACCACCCGTGATGTTTTCTCACTCCTACTAGTGAATGTAATGTAACACAAACCCATACAATGCACACCACCCCGTGATGTTTTTCTCACTCCTACTAGTGAATGTAATGTAACACACACCCATACAATGCGCACCACCCCGCGATGTTTTTCAGAAACCTATCCTACATTTCCACTGCATGTTCCCTGACCTCCCCATGCTGACCACACCGCGGTGCTTTTCTCCATCCTACTTTGCCACTCACTGCCTATCCTAATTCAGACCCTCCGATTCACACCACCCCGTGATGTTTTTCTCACTCCTAGTAGTGAATGTAATGTACCACACACCCATACAATGCGCACCACCCCGTGATGTTTTTCTCACTCCTACTAGTGAATGTAATGTAACACACACCCATACAATGCGCACCACCCCGTGATGTTTTTCTCACTCCTACTAGTGAATCTAATGTAACACACACCCATACAAGGCGCACCACCCCGCGAGGTTTTCAGAAACCTATCCTACATTGCCACTGCATGTTCCCTGACCTCCCCATGCTGACCACCCCGCGGTGCTTTTCTCCATCCTACATTGCCACTCACTGCCTATCCTAATTCACACCCTCCAATTCACACCACCCGTGATGTTTTTCTCACTCCTACTAGTGAATGTAATGTAACACACACCCATACAATGCGCACCACCCCGTAATGTTTTTCTCACTCCTACTAGTGAATGTAATGTAACACACACCCATACAATGCGCACCACCCCGTGATGTTTTTCTCACTCCTACTAGTGAATCTAATGTAACACACACCCATACATGCGCACCACCCGTGATGTTTTTCTCACTCCTACTAGTGAATATAATGTAACACACACCCATACAATGCGCACCACACCGTGATGTTTTTCTCAATCCTACTAGTGAATGTAATGTAACACACACCCATACAATGCGCACCACCCCGTGATGTTTTTCTCACTCCTACTAGTGAAGGTAATGTAACACACACGCATACAATGCGCACCACCCCTTGATGATTTTCTCACTCCTACTAGTGAATGTAATGTAACACACACGCATACAATGCGCACCACCCCGTGATGTTTTTTCTCACTCCTACTAGTGAATGTAATGTAACACAAACCCATACAATGCGCACCACCCCGTGATGTTTTTCTCACTCCTACTAGTGAATCTAATGTAACACACACCCATACAAGGCGCACCACCCCGCGAGGTTTTTCAGAAACCTATCCTACATTGCCACTGCATGTTCCCTGACCTCCCCATGCTGACCACCCCGCGGTGCTTTTCTCCATCCTTCATTGCCACTCACTGCCTATCCTAATTCACACACTCCAATTCACACCACCCGTGATGTTTTTCTCACTCCTACTAGTGAATGTAATGTAACACACACCCATACAATGCGCACCACCCCGTAATGTTTTTCTCACTCCTACTAGTGAATGTAATGTAACACACACCCATACAATGTGCACCACCCCGTTATGTTTTTCTCACTCCTACTAGTGAATCTAATGTAACACACACCTATACAATGCGCACCAACCCGTGATGTTTTTCTCACTCCTACTAGTGAATCTAATGTAACACACACCCATACAATGCGCACCACCCCGTGAGGTTTTTCTCACTCCTACTAGTGAATGTAATGTAACACACACCCATACAATGCGCACCACCCGTGATGTTTTTCTCACTCCTACTAGTGAATGTAATGTAACACACACCCATACAATGCGCACCACCACGTGATGTTTTTCTCCCTCCTAGTAGTGAATGTAATGTAACACACCGCATACAATGCGCACCACCCCTTGATGATTTTCTCATTCCTACTAGTGAATGTAATGTAACACACACCCATACAATGCGCACCACCCCGTGATGTTTTTCTCACTCCTACTAGTGAATGTAATGTAACACACACCCATGCAATGCGCACCACCCCGTGATGTTTTTCTCAATCCTACTAGTGAATGTAATGTAACACACACCCATACAATGCGCACCACACCGTGATGTTTTTCTCACTCCTACTAGTGAATGTAATGTAACACACACCCATACAATGCGCACCACCCCGTGATGTTTTTCTCACTCCTACTAGTGAATGTAATGTAACACACACCCATACAATGCGCACCACCCCGTGATGTTTTTCTCACTCGAACTACTGAATGTAATGTAACACACACCCATACAATGCGCACCACCCCGTGATGTTTTTCTCACTCCTACTAGTGAATGTAATGTAACACACACCCATACAATGCGCACCACCCCGTGATGTTTTTCTCACTCCTACTAGTGAATGTAATGTAACACACACCGATACAATGGGCACCACCACGTGATGTTTTTCTCACTGCTACTAGTGAATGTAATGTAACACACACCCATACAATGCGCCCCACCCCGTGATGTTTTTCTCACTCCTACTAGTGAATGTAATGTAACACACACCCATACAATGCGCAACACCCCGTGATGTTTTTCTCACTCCTACTAGTGAATCTAATGGAACACACACGCATACATTGCGCACCACCCTGTGATGTTTTTCTCACTGCTACTAGTGAATGTAATGTAACACACCCATACAATGCGCATCACCTTCGTGATGTTTTTCTCACTCCTACTAGTGAATGTAATGTAACACACACCCATACAATGCGCACCACCCCGTGATGTTTTTCTCACTCCAACTAGTGAATGTAATGTAACACACAGCCATACAATGCGCACCACCCCGTGATGTTTTTCTCACTCCTACTAGTGCATCTAATGGAACACACACCCATACAATGCGCAACACCCCGTGATGTTTTCTCACTCCTACTAGTGAATCTAATGGAACACACACGCATACATTGCGCACCACCCTGTGATGTTTTTCTCACTGCTACTAGTGAATGTAATGTAACACACCCATACAATGCGCATCACCTCGTGATGTTTTTCTCACTCCTACTAGTGAATGTAATGTAACACACACTCATACAATGCGCACCACCTCGTGATGTTTTTCTCACTCCTACTAGTGAATGTAATGTAACACACACCCATACAATGTGCACCACCCCGCGATGTTTTTCAGAAACCTATCCTACATTTCCACTGCATGTTCCCTGACCTCCCCATGCTGACCACACCGCGGTGCTTTTCTCCATCCTACTTTGCCACTCACTGCCTATCCTAATTCAGACCCTCCGATTCACACCACCCCGTGATGTTTTTCTCACTCCTAGTAGTGAATGTAATGTAACACACACCCATACAATGCGCACCACCCCGTGATGTTTTTCTCACTCCTACTAGTGAATGTAATGTAACACACACCCATACAATGCGCACCACCCCGTGATGTTTTTCTCACTCCTACTAGTGAATCTAATGTAACACACACCCATACAAGGCGCACCACCCCGCGAGGTTTTTAAGAAACCTATCCTACATTGCCACTGCATGTTCCCTGACCTCCCCATGCTGACCACCCCGCGGTGCTTTTCTCCATCCTACATTGCCACTCACTGCCTATCCTAATTCACACCCTCCAATTCACACCACCCCGTGATGTTTTTCTCACTCCTACTAGTGAATGTAATGTAACACACACCCATACAATGCGCACCACCCCGTAATGTTTTTCTCACTCCTACTAGTGAATGTAATGTAACACACACCCATACAATGCGCACCACCCCGTGATGTTTTTCTCACTCCTACTAGTGAATCTAATGTAACACACACCCATACAATGGCACCACCCCGTGATGTTTTTCTCACTCCTACTAGTGAATGTAATGTAACACACACCCATACAATGCGCACCACCCCGTGATGTTTTTCTCAATCCTACTAGTGAATGTAATGTAACACACACCCATACAATGCGCACCACCCCGTAATGTTTTTCTCACTCCTACTAGTGAATGTAATGTAACACACACCCATACAATGCGCACCACCCCGTGATGTTTTTCTCACTCCTACTAGTGAATCTAATGTAACACACACCCTCCAATTCACACCACCCCGTGATGTTTTTCTCACTCCTACTAGTGAATGTAATGTAACACACACCCATACAATGCGCACCACCCCGTAATGTTTTTCTCACTCCTACTAGTGAATGTAATGTAACACACACCCATACAATGCGCACCACCCCGTGATGTTTTTCTCACTCCTACTAGTGAATCTAATGTAACACACACCCATACAATGCGCACCACCCCGTGATGTTTTTCTCACTCCTACTAGTGAATGTAATGTAACACACACGCATACAATGCGCACCACCCCTTGATGATTTTCTCACTCCTACTAGTGAATGTAATGTAACACACACCCATACAATGCGCACCACCCCGTGATGTTTTTCTCACTCCTACTAGTGAATCTAATGTAACACAAACCCATACAATGCGCACCACCCCGTGATGTTTTTCTCACTCCTACTAGTGAATCTAATGTAACACACACCCATACAAGGCGCACCACCCCGCGAGGTTTTTCAGAAACCTATCCTACATTGCCACTGCATGTTCCCTGACCTCCCCATGCTGACCACCCAGCGGTGCTTTTCTCCATCCTTCATTGCCACTCACTGCCTATCCTAATTCACACACTCCAATTCACACCACCCCGTGATGTTTTTCTCACTCCTACTAGTGAATCTAATGGAACACACACGCATACATTGCGCACCACCCTGTGATGTTTTTCTCACTGCTACTAGTGAATGTAATGTAACACACCCATACAATGCGCATCACCTCGTGATGTTTTTCTCACTCCTACTAGTGAATGTAATGTAACACACACCCATACAATGCGCACCACCCCGTGATGTTTTTCTCACTCCTACTAGTGAATGTAATGTAACACACACCCATACAATGCGCACCACCCCGTGATGTTTTTCTCACTCCTACTAGTGAATGTAATGTAACACACACCCATACAATGCGCACCACCCCGTGATGTTTTTCTCACTCCTACTAGTGAATGTAATGTAACACACACGCATACAATGCGCACCACCCCTTGATGATTTTCTCACTCCTACTAGTGAATGTAATGTAACACACACCCATACAATGCGCACCACCCCGTGATGTTTTTCTCACTCCTACTAGTGAATGTAATGTAACACACACCCATACAATGCGCACCACCCCGTAATGTTTTTCTCACTCCTACTAGTGAATGTAATGTAAAACACACCCATACAATGCGCACCACCCCGTGATGTTTTTCTCACTCCTACTAGTGAATCTAATGTAACACACACCCATACAATGCGCACCAACCCGTGATGTTTTTCTCACTCCTACTAGTGAATGTAATGTAACACACACCCATACAATGCGCACCACACCGTGATGTTTTTCTCAATCCTACTAGTGAATGTAATGTAACACACACCCATACAATGCGCACCACCCCGTGATGTTTTTCTCACTCCTACTAGTGAATGTAATGTAACACACACGCATACAATGCGCACCACCCCTTGATGATTTTCTCACTCCTACTAGTGAATGTAATGTAACACACACCCATACAATGCGCACCACCCCGTTATGTTTTTCTCACTCCTACTAGTGAATGTAATGTAACACAAACCCATACAATGCGCACCACCCCGTGATGTTTTTCTCACTCCTACTAGTGAATCTAATATAACACACACCCATACAAGGCGCACCACCCCGCGAGGTTTTTCAGAAACCTATCCTACATTGCCACTGCATGTTCCCTGACCTCCCCATGCTGACCACCCAGCGGTGCTTTTCTCCATCCTTCATTGCCACTCACTGCCTATCCTAATTCACACACTCCAATTCACACCACCCCGTGATGTTTTTCTCACTCCTACTAGTGAATGTAATGTAACACACACCCATAAAATGCGCACCACCCCGTAATGTTTTTCTCACTCCTACTAGTGAATGTAATGTAACACACACCCATACAATGCGCACCACCCCGTTATGTTTTTCTCACTCCTACTAGTGAATCTAATGTAACACACACCTATACAATGCGCACCAACCCGTGATGTTTTTCTCACTCCTACTAGTGAATCTAATGTAACACACACCCATACAATGCGCACCACCCCGTGATGTTTTTCTCACTCCTACTAGTGAATGTAATGTAACACACAGCCATACAATGCGCACCACCCCGTGATGTTTTTCTCACTCCTACTAGTGAATGTAATGTAACACACACCCATACAATGCGCACCACCCCGCGATGTTTTTCAGAAACCTATCCTACATTTCCACTGCATGTTCCCTGACCTCCCCATGCTGACCACACCGCGGTGCTTATCTCCATCCTACTTTGCCACTCACTGCCTATCCTAATTCAGACCCTCCGATTCACACCACCCCGTGATGTTTTTCTCACTCCTAGTAGTGAATGTAATGTAACACACACCCATACAATGCGCACCACCCCGTGATGTTTTTCTCACTCCTACTAGTGAATGTAATGTAACACACACCCATACAAGGCGCACCACCCCGCGAGGTTTTTCAGAAACCTATCCTACATCGCCACTGCATGTTCCCTGACCTCCCCATGCTGACCACCCCGCGGTGCTTTTCTCCATCCTACATTGCCACTCACTGCCTATCCTAATTCACACCCTCCAATTAACACCACCCCGTGATGTTTTTCTCACTCCTACTAGTGAATGTAATGTAACACACACCCATACAATGCGCACCACCCCGTAATGTTTTTCTCACTCCTACTAGTGAATGTAATGTAAAACACACCCATACAATGCGCACCACCCCGTGATGTTTTTCTCACTCCTACTAGTGAATCTAATGTAACACACACCCATACAATGCGCACCAACCCGTGATGTTTTTCTCACTCCTACTAGTGAATGTAATGTAACACACACCCATACAATGCGCACCACACCGTGATGTTTTTCTCAATCCTACTAGTGAATGTAATGTAACACACACCCATACAATGCGCACCACCCCGTGATGTTTTTCTCACTCCTACTAGTGAATGTAATGTAACACACACGCATACAATGCGCACCACCCCTTGATGATTTTCTCACTCCTACTAGTGAATGTAATGTAACACACACCCATACAATGCGCACCACCCCGTTATGTTTTTCTCACTCCTACTAGTGAATGTAATGTAACACAAACCCATACAATGCGCACCACCCCGTGATGTTTTTCTCACTCCTACTAGTGAATCTAATATAACACACACCCATACAAGGCGCACCACCCCGCGAGGTTTTTCAGAAACCTATCCTACATTGCCACTGCATGTTCCCTGACCTCCCCATGCTGACCACCCAGCGGTGCTTTTCTCCATCCTTCATTGCCACTCACTGCCTATCCTAATTCACACACTCCAATTCACACCACCCCGTGATGTTTTTCTCACTCCTACTAGTGAATGTAATGTAACACACACCCATACAATGCGCACCACCCCGTAATGTTTTTCTCACTCCTACTAGTGAATGTAATGTAACACACACCCATACAATGCGCACCACCCCGTTATGTTTTTCTCACTCCTACTAGTGAATCTAATGTAACACACACCTATACAATGCGCACCAACCCGTGATGTTTTTCTCACTCCTACTAGTGAATCTAATGTAACACACACCCATACAATGCGCACCACCCCGTGATGTTTTTCTCACTCCTACTAGTGAATGTAATGTAACACACAGCCATACAATGCGCACCACCCCGTGATGTTTTTCTCACTCCTACTAGTGAATGTAATGTAACACACACCCATACAATGCGCACCACCCCGCGATGTTTTTCAGAAACCTATCCTACATTTCCACTGCATGTTCCCTGACCTCCCCATGCTGACCACACCGCGGTGCTTATCTCCATCCTACTTTGCCACTCACTGCCTATCCTAATTCAGACCCTCCGATTCACACCACCCCGTGATGTTTTTCTCACTCCTAGTAGTGAATGTAATGTAACACACACCCATACAATGCGCACCACCCCGTGATGTTTTTCTCACTCCTACTAGTGAATGTAATGTAACACACACCCATACAAGGCGCACCACCCCGCGAGGTTTTTCAGAAACCTATCCTACATCGCCACTGCATGTTCCCTGACCTCCCCATGCTGACCACCCCGCGGTGCTTTTCTCCATCCTACATTGCCACTCACTGCCTATCCTAATTCACACCCTCCAATTAACACCACCCCGTGATGTTTTTCTCACTCCTACTAGTGAATGTAATGTAACACACACCCATACAATGCGCACCACCCCGTAATGTTTTTCTCACTCCTACTAGTGAATGTAATGTAAAACACACCCATACAATGCGCACCACCCCGTGATGTTTTTCTCACTCCTACTAGTGAATCTAATGTAACACACACCCATACAATGCGCACCAACCCGTGATGTTTTTCTCACTCCTACTAGTGAATGTAATGTAACACACACCCATACAATGCGCACCACACCGTGATGTTTTTCTCAATCCTACTAGTGAATGTAATGTAACACACACCCATACAATGCGCACCACCCCGTGATGTTTTTCTCACTCCTACTAGTGAATGTAATGTAACACACACGCATACAATGCGCACCACCCCTTGATGATTTTCTCACTCCTACTAGTGAATGTAATGTAACACACACCCATACAATGCGCACCACCCCGTTATGTTTTTCTCACTCCTACTAGTGAATGTAATGTAACACAAACCCATACAATGCGCACCACCCCGTGATGTTTTTCTCACTCCTACTAGTGAATCTAATATAACACACACCTATACAATGCGCACCAACCCGTGATGTTTTTCTCACTCCTACTAGTGAATCTAATGTAACACACACCCATACAATGCGCACCACCCCGTTATGTTTTTCTCACTCATACTAGTGAATCTAATGTAACACACACCTATACAATGCGCACCAACCCGTGATGTTTTTCTCACTCCTACTAGTGAATCTAATGTAACACACACCCATACAATGCGCACCAACCCGTGATGTTTTTCTCACTCCTACTAGTGAATGTAATGTAACACACACCCATACAATGCGCACCACACCGTGATGTTTTTCTCAATCCTACTAGTGAATGTAATGTAACACACACCCATACAATGCGCACCACCCCGTGATGTTTTTCTCACTCCTACTAGTGAATGTAATGTAACACACACGCATACAATGCGCACCACCCCTTGATGATTTTCTCACTCCTACTAGTGAATGTAATGTAACACACACCCATACAATGCGCACCACCCCGTTATGTTTTTCTCACTCCTACTAGTGAATGTAATGTAACACAAACCCATACAATGCGCACCACCCCGTGATGTTTTTCTCACTCCTACTAGTGAATCTAATATAACACACACCCATACAAGGCGCACCACCCCGCGAGGTTTTTCAGAAACCTATCCTACATTGCCACTGCATGTTCCCTGACCTCCCCATGCTGACCACCCAGCGGTGCTTTTCTCCATCCTTCATTGCCACTCACTGCCTATCCTAATTCACACACTCCAATTCACACCACCCCGTGATGTTTTTCTCACTCCTACTAGTGAATGTAATGTAACACACACCCATACAATGCGCACCACCCCGTGATGTTTTTCTCACTCCTACTAGCGAATGTAATGTAACACACACCCATACAATGCGCACCACCCCGTAATGTTTTTCTCACTCCTACTAGTGAATGTAATGTAACACACACCCATACAATGCGCACCACCCCGTTATGTTTTTCTCACTCCTACTAGTGAATCTAATGTAACACACACCTATACAATGCGCACCAACCCGTGATGTTTTTCTCACTCCTACTAGTGAATCTAATGTAACACACACCCATACAATGCGCACCACCCCGTGATGTTTTTCTCACTCCTACTAGTGAATGTAATGTAACACATAGCCATACAATGCGCACCACCCCGTGATGTTTTTCTCACTCCTACTAGTGAATGTAATGTAACACACACCCATACAATGCGCACCACCCCGTGATGTTTTTCTCACTCCTAGTAGTGAATGTAATGTAACACACACGCATACAATGCGCACCACCCCTTGATGATTTTCTCATTCCTACTAGTGAATGTAATGTAACACACACCCATACAATGCGCACCACCCCGTGATGTTTTTCTCACTCCTACTAGTGAATGTAATGTAACACACACCCATACAATGCGCACCACCACGTGATGTTTTTCTCAATCCTACTAGTGAATGTAATGTAACACACACCCATACAATGCGCACCACCCCGTGATGTTTTTCTCACTCCTAGTAGTGAATGTAATGTAACACACACCCATACAATGCGCACCACCCCGTGTTTTTTTTCTCACTCCTACTAGTGAATGTAATGTAACACACACCCATACAATGCGCACCAACCCGTGATGTTTTTCTCACTCCTACTAGTGAATGTAATGTAACACACACCCATACAATGCGCACCACCACGTGATGTTTTTCTCACTGCTAATAGTGAATGTAATGTAACACACACCCATACAATGCGCACCACCCCGTGATGTTTTTCTCACTCCTACTAGTGAATGTAATGTAACACACAGCCATACAATGCGCACCACCCCGTGATGTTTTTCTCACTCCTACTAGTGAATCTAATGTAACACACACGCATACATTGCGCACCACCCTGTGATGTTTTTCTCACTGCTACTAGTGAATGTAATGTAACACACCCTTACAATGCGCATCACCTCGTGATTTTTTTCTCACTCCTACTAGTGAATGTAATGTAACACACACCCATACAATGCGCACCACCCCGTGATGTTTTTCTCACTCCAACTAGTGAATGTAATGTAACACCCACCCATACAATGCGCACCACCCCGTGATGTTTTTCTCACTCCTACTAGTGCATCTAATGGAACACACACCCATACAATGCGCACCACCCCGTGATGTTTTTGGCACTCCTACTAGTGAATGTATTGTAACACACACCCATACAATGCGCACCACTCCGTGATGTTTTTCTCACTGCTACTAGTGAATGTAATGTAACACACACCCATACAATGCGCACCACCCCGTGATGTTTTTCTCACTCCTACTAGTGAATGTAATGTAACACACACACATACGATGCGCACCACCCTGTGATGTTTTTCTCACTCCTACCAGTGAATGTAATGTAACACACACCCATACAATGCGCACCACCCCGTGATGTTTTTCTCACTCCTACTAGTGAATGTAATGTAACACACACCCATACAATGCGCACCACCCCGTGATGTTTTTCTCACTGCTACTAGTGAATGTAATGTAACACACACCCATACAATGCGCACCACCCCGTGATGTTTTTCTCACTCCTACTAGTGCATCTAATGGAACACACACCCATACAATGCGCACCACCCCGTGATGTTTTTCTCACTCCTACTAGTGAATGTATTGTAACACACACCGATACAATGCGCACCACCCCGTGATGTTTTTCTCACTGCTACTAGTGAATGTAATGTAACACACACTCATACAATGCGCACCACCCCGTGATGTTTTTCTCACTCCTACTAGTGAATGTAATGTAACACACACCCATACAATGCGCACCACCCCGTGATGTTTTTCTCACTCCTACTAGTGAATGTAATGTAACACACACCCATACAATGCGCACCACCCCGTGATGTTTTTCTCACTCCTACTAGTGAATGTAATGTAACACACACCCATACAATGCGCACCACCCCGTGATGTTTTTCTCACTCCTACTAGTGAATGTAATGTAACACACACCCATACAATGCGCACCACCCCGTGATGTTTTTCTCACTCCTACTAGTGAATGTAATGTAACACACACCCATACAATGCGCACCACCCCGTGATGTTTTTCTCACTCCTACTAGTGAATGTAATGTAACACACACCCATACAATGCGCACCACTCCGTGATGTTTTTCTCACTCCTACTAGTGAATGTAATGTAACACACACCCATACAATGCGTACCACCCCGTGATGTTTTTCTCACTCCTACTAGTGAATGTAATGTAACACACACCCATACAATGCGCACCACCCCGTGATGTTTTTCTCACTCCTACTAGTGAATGTCATGTAACACCACCCATACAATGCGCACCACCCCGTGATGTTTTTATCACTCCTACTAGTGAATGTAATGTAACACACACCCATACAATGCGCACCACCCCGCGATGTTTTTCAGAAACCTATCCTACGTTGCCACTGCATGTTCCCTGACCTCCGCATGCTGACCACACCGCGGTGCTTTTCTCCATTCTACATTGCCACTCACTGCCTATCCTAATTCAGACCCTCTGATTCACACCACCCCGTGATGTTTTTCTCACTCCTAGTAGTGAATGTAATGTAACACACACCCATACAATGCGCACCACCCGGTGATGTTTTTCTCACTCCTACTAGTGAATGTAATGTAACACACACCCATACAATGCGCACCACCCCGTGATGTTTTTCTCACTGCTACTAGTGAATGTAATGTAACACACACCCATACAATGTGCACTACACCGTGATATTTTTCTCACTCCTACTAGTGAATGTAATGTAACACACACCCATACAATGTGCACCACCCAGTGATGTTTTTCTCACTGCTACTAGTGAATGAAATGTAACACACACCCATACAATGCGCACCACCCCTTGATGATTTTCTCACTCCTACTAGTGAATGTAATGTAACACACACCCATACAATGCGCACCACCCCGTGATGTTTTTCTCACTCCTACTAGTGAATGTAATGTAACACACACCCATACAATTCGCACCACCCCGTGATGTTTTTCTCACTCCTACTAGTGAATGTAATGTAACACACACCCATACAATGCGCACCACCCCGTGATGTTTTTCTCACTCCTACTAGTGAATGTAATGTAACACACACCCATACAATGCGCACCACCTCGTGATGTTTTTCTCACTCCTACTAGTGAATGCAATGTAACACACACCCATACAATGCGCACCACCCCGTGATGTTTTTCTCACTCCTACTAGTGAATGTAATGTAACACACACCCATACAATGCGCACCACCCCGTGATGTTTTTCTCACTCCTACTAGTGAATGTAATGTAACACACACCCATACAATGCGCACCACCTCGTGATGTTTTTCTCACTCCTACTAGTGAATGTAATGTAACACACACCCATACAATGCGTACCACCCCGTGATGTTTTTCTCACTCCTACTAGTGAATGTAATGTAACACACACCCATACAATGCGCACCACCCCGTGATGTTTTTCTCACTCCTACTAGTGAATGTAATGTAACACCACCCATACAATGCGCACCACCCCGTGATGTTTTTCTCACTCCTACTAGTGAATGTAATGTAACACACACCCATACAATGTGCACCACCCCGCGATGTTTTTCAGAAACCTATCCTACGTTGCCACTGCATGTTCCCTGACCTCCGCATGCTGACCACACCGCGGTGCTTTTCTCCATCCTACATTGCCACTCACTGCCTATCCTAATTCAGACCCTCCGATTCACACCACCCCGTGATGTTTTTCTCACTCCTAGTAGTGAATGTAATGTAACACACACCCATACAATGCGCACCACCCGGTGATGTTTTTCTCACTCCTACTAGTGAATGTAATGTAACACACACCCATACAATGCGCACCACCCCGTGATGTTTTTCTCACTCCTACTATTGAATGTAATGTAACACACACCCATACAATGCGCACCACCACGTGATGTTTTTCTCACTCCTACTAGTGAATGTAATGTAACACAAACCCATACAATGCGCACCACCCCGTGATGTTTTTCTCACTCCTACTAGTGAATCTAATGTAACACACACCCATACAAGGCGCACCACCCCGCGAGGTTTTTCAGAAACCTATCCTACATTGCCACTGCATGTTCCCTGACCTCCCCATGCTGACCACACAGCGGTGCTTTTCTCCATCCTTCATTGCCACTCACTGCCTATCCTAATTCACACACTCCAATTCACACCACCCCGTGATGTTTTTCTCACTCCTACTAGTGAATGTAATGTAACACACACCCATACAATGCGCACCACCCCGTAATGTTTTTCTCACTCCTACTAGTGAATGTAATGTAACACACACCCATACAATGCGCACCACCCCGTTATGTTTTTCTCACTCCTACTAGTGAATCTAATGTAACACACACCTATACAATGCGCACCAACCCGTGATGTTTTTCTCACTCCTACTAGTGAATCTAATGTAACACACACCCATACAATGCGCACCACCCCGTGATGTTTTTCTCACTCCTACTAGTGAATGTAATGTAACACACAGCCATACAATGCGCACCACCCCGTGATGTTTTTCTCACTCCTACTAGTGAATGTAATGTAACACACACCCATACAATGCGCACCACCCCGTGATGTTTTTCTCACTCCTAGTAGTGAATGTAATGTAACACACACGCATACAATGCGCACCACCCCTTGATGATTTTCTCATTCCTACTAGTGAATGTAATGTAACACACACCCATACAATGCGCACCACCCCGTGATGTTTTTCTCACTCCTACTAGTGAATGTAATGTAACACACACCCATACAATGCGCACCACCACGTGATGTTTTTCTCAATCCTACTAGTGAATGTAATGTAACACACACCCATACAATGCGCACCACCCCGTGATGTTTTTCTCACTCCTAGTAGTGAATGTAATGTAACACACACCCATACAATGCGCACCACCCCGTGTTTTTTTTCTCACTCCTACTAGTGAATGTAATGTAACACACACCCATACAATGCGCACCAACCCGTGATGTTTTTCTCACTCCTACTAGTGAATGTAATGTAACACACACCCATACAATGCGCACCACCACGTGATGTTTTTCTCACTGCTAATAGTGAATGTAATGTAACACACACCCATACAATGCGCACCACCCCGTGATGTTTTTCTCACTCCTACTAGTGAATGTAATGTAACACACAGCCATACAATGCGCACCACCCCGTGATGTTTTTCTCACTCCTACTAGTGAATCTAATGTAACACACACGCATACATTGCGCACCACCCTGTGATGTTTTTCTCACTGCTACTAGTGAATGTAATGTAACACACCCTTACAATGCGCATCACCTCGTGATTTTTTTCTCACTCCTACTAGTGAATGTAATGTAACACACACCCATACAATGCGCACCACCCCGTGATGTTTTTCTCACTCCAACTAGTGAATGTAATGTAACACCCACCCATACAATGCGCACCACCCCGTGATGTTTTTCTCACTCCTACTAGTGCATCTAATGGAACACACACCCATACAATGCGCACCACCCCGTGATGTTTTTGGCACTCCTACTAGTGAATGTATTGTAACACACACCCATACAATGCGCACCACTCCGTGATGTTTTTCTCACTGCTACTAGTGAATGTAATGTAACACACACCCATACAATGCGCACCACCCCGTGATGTTTTTCTCACTCCTACTAGTGAATGTAATGTAACACACACACATACGATGCGCACCACCCTGTGATGTTTTTCTCACTCCTACCAGTGAATGTAATGTAACACACACCCATACAATGCGCACCACCCCGTGATGTTTTTCTCACTCCTACTAGTGAATGTAATGTAACACACACCCATACAATGCGCACCACCCCGTGATGTTTTTCTCACTGCTACTAGTGAATGTAATGTAACACACACCCATACAATGCGCACCACCCCGTGATGTTTTTCTCACTCCTACTAGTGCATCTAATGGAACACACACCCATACAATGCGCACCACCCCGTGATGTTTTTCTCACTCCTACTAGTGAATGTATTGTAACACACACCGATACAATGCGCACCACCCCGTGATGTTTTTCTCACTGCTACTAGTGAATGTAATGTAACACACACTCATACAATGCGCACCACCCCGTGATGTTTTTCTCACTCCTACTAGTGAATGTAATGTAACACACACCCATACAATGCGCACCACCCCGTGATGTTTTTCTCACTCCTACTAGTGAATGTAATGTAACACACACCCATACAATGCGCACCACCCCGTGATGTTTTTCTCACTCCTACTAGTGAATGTAATGTAACACACACCCATACAATGCGCACCACCCCGTGATGTTTTTCTCACTCCTACTAGTGAATGTAATGTAACACACACCCATACAATGCGCACCACCCCGTGATGTTTTTCTCACTCCTACTAGTGAATGTAATGTAACACACACCCATACAATGCGCACCACCCCGTGATGTTTTTCTCACTCCTACTAGTGAATGTAATGTAACACACACCCATACAATGCGCACCACCCCGTGATGTTTTTCTCACTCCTACTAGTGAATGTAATGTAACACACACCCATACAATGCGTACCACCCCGTGATGTTTTTCTCACTCCTACTAGTGAATGTAATGTAACACACACCCATACAATGCGCACCACCCCGTGATGTTTTTCTCACTCCTACTAGTGAATGTCATGTAACACCACCCATACAATGCGCACCACCCCGTGATGTTTTTCTCACTCCTACTAGTGAATGTAATGTAACACACACCCATACAATGCGCACCACCCCGTGATGTTTTTCTCACTCCTACTAGTGAATGTAATGTAACACGCACCCATACAATGGGCACCACCCCGTGATGTTTTTCTCACTCCTACTAGTGAATGTAATGTAACACACACCCATACAATGCGCACCACCCCGTGATGTTTTTCTCACTCCTACTAGTGCATCTAATGGAACACACACCCATACAATGCGCACCACCCCGTGATGTTTTTCTCACTCCTACTAGTGAATGTATTGTAACACACACCGATACAATGCGCACCACCCCGTGATGTTTTTCTCACTGCTACTAGTGAATGTAATGTAACACACACTCATACAATGCGCACCACCCCGTGATGTTTTTCTCACTCCTACTAGTGAATGTAATGTAACACACACCCATACAATGCGCACCACCCCGTGATGTTTTTCTCACTCCTACTAGTGAATGTAATGTAACACACACCCATACAATGCGCACCACCCCGTGATGTTTTTCTCACTCCTACTAGTGAATGTAATGTAACACACACCCATACAATGCGCACCACCCCGTGATGTTTTTCTCACTCCTACTAGTGAATGTAATGTAACACACACCCATACAATGCGCACCACCCCGTGATGTTTTTCTCACTCCTACTAGTGAATGTAATGTAACACCACCCATACAATGCCCAACACCCCGTGATGATTTTATCACTCCTACTAGTGAATGTAATGTAACACACACCCATACAATGCGCACCACCCCGCGATGTTTTTCACAAACCTATCCTACATTGCCACTGCATGTTCCCTGACCTCCGCATGCTGACCTGACCGCGTTGCTTTTCTCCATCCTACATTGCCACTCACTGCCTATCCTAATTCAGACCCTCCGATTAACACGACCCCGTGATGTTTTTCTCACTCCTAGTAGTGAATGTAATGTAACACACACCCATACAATGCGCACCACCCCGTGATGTTTTTCTCACTCCTACTAGTGAATGTAATGTAACACACACCCATACAATGCGCACCACCCCGTGATGTTTTTCTCACTCCTACTAGTGAATGTAATGTAACACGCACCCATACAATGGGCACCACCCCGTGATGTTTTTCTCACTCCTAGTAGTGAATGTAATGTAACACACACCCATACAATGCGCACCATCCGGTGATGTTTTTCTCACTCCTACTAGTGAATGTAATGTAACACACACCCATACAATGTGCACTACCCCGTGATATTTTTCTCACTCCTACTAGTGAATGTAATGTAACACACACCCATACAATGCGCACCACCCCGTGATGTTTTTCTCACTCCTACTAATGAATGTAATGTAACACACACCCATACAATGCACACCACCCCGTGATGTTTTTCTCACTCCTACTAGTGAATGTAATGTAACACACACCCATACAATGCGCACCACCCCGTGATGTTTTTCTCACTCCTACTAGTGAATGTAATGTAACACACACCCATACAATGCGCACCACCCCGTGATGTTTTTCTCACTCCTACTAGTGAATGTAATGTAACACACACCCATACAATGCGCACCACACCGTGATGTTTTTCTCACTCCTACTAGTGAATTTAATGTAACACACACCCATACAATGCGCACCACCCCGTGATGTTTTTCTCACTCCTACTAGTGAATGTAATGTAACACACACCCATACAATGCGCACCACCCCGTGATGTTTTTCTCACTCCTACTAGTGAATGTAATGTAACACACACCCATACAATGCGCACCACCTCGTGATGTTTTTCTCACTCCTACTAGTGAATGTAATGTAACACACACCCATACAATGCGCACCACCTCGTGATGTTTTTCTCACTCCTACTAGTGAATGTAATGTAACACACACCCATACAATGCGTACCACCACGTGATGTTTTTCTCACTCCTACTAGTGAATGTAATGTAACACACACCCATACAATGCGCACCACCCCGTGATGTTTTTCTCACTCCTACTAGTGAATGTAATGTAACACCACCCATACAATGCGCACCACCCCGTGATGTTTTTATCACTCCTACTAGTGAATGTAATGTAACACACACCCATACAATGCGCACCACCCCGCGATGTTTTTCAGAAACCTATCCTACGTTGCCACTGCATGTTCCCTGACCTCCGCATGCTGACCACACCGCGGTGCTTTTCTCCATCCTACATTGCCACTCACTGCCTATCCTAATTCAGACCCTCCGATTCACACCACCCCGTGATGTTTTTCTCACTCCTAGTAGTGAATGTAATGTAACACACACCCATACAATGCGCACCACCCGGTGATGTTTTTCTCACTCCTACTAGTGAATGTAATGTAACACACACCCATACAATGCGCACCACCCCGTGATGTTTTTCTCACTCCTACTAGTGAATGTAATGTAACACACACCCATAAAATGCGCACCACCCCTTGATGATTTTCTCACTCCTACTAGTGAATGTAATGTAAAACACACCCATGCAATGCGCACCACCCCGTGATGTTTTTCTCACTCCTACTAGTGAATGTAATGTAATACACACCCATACAATGGGCACCACCCCGTGATGTTTTTCTCACTCCTACTAGTGAATGTAATGTAACACACACCCATACAATGCGCAACCCCCCGTGATGTTTTTCTCACACCTACTAGTGAATATAATGTAACACACACCCATACAATGCGCACCACCCCGTGATGTTTTTCTCACTCCTACTAGTGAATATAATGTAACACACACCCATACAATGCGCACCACCCCGTGATGTTTTTCTCACTCATACTAGTGAATGTAATGTAACACACACCCATACAATGCGCACCACACCGTGATGTTTTTCTCACTCCTACTAGTGAATGTAATGTAACACACACCCATACAATGCGCACCACCCCGTGATGTTTTTCTCACTCCTACTAGTGAATGTAATGTAACACACACCCATACAATGCGCACCACCCCGTGATGTTTTTCTCACTCCTAGTAGTGAATGTAATGTAACACACACCCATACAATGCACACCACCCCGTGATGTTTTTCTCACTCCTAGTAGTGAATGTAATGTAACACACACCCATACAATGCGCACCACCCCGTGATGTTTTTCTCACTCCTACTAGTGAATGTAATGTAACACACACCCATACAATGCACACCACCCCGTGATGTTTTTCTCACTCCTACTAGTGAATGCAATGTAACACACACCCATACAATGCGCACCACCTCGTGATGTTTTTCTCACTCCTACTAGTGAATGTAATGTAACACACACCCATACAATGCGTACCACCCCGTGATGTTTTTCTCACTCCTACTAGTGAATGTAATGTAACACACACCCATACAATGCGCACCACCCCGTGATGTTTTTCTCACTCCTACTAGTGAATGTAATGTAACACCACCCATACAATGCGCACCACCCCGTGATGTTTTTATCACTCCTACTAGTTAATGTAATGAAACACACACCCATACAATGCGCACCACCCCGCGATGTTTTTCAGAAACCTATCCTACGTTGCCACTGCATGTTCCCTGACCTCCGCATGCTGACCACACCGCGGTGCTTTTCTCCATTCTACATTGCCACTCACTGCCTATCCTAATTCAGACCCTCCGATTCACACCACCCCGTGATGTTTTTCTCACTCCTAGTAGTGAATGTAATGTAACACACACCCATACAATGCGCACCACCCGGTGATGTTTTTCTCACTCCTACTAGTGAATGTAATGTAACACACACCCATACAATGTGCACTACCCCGTGATATTTTTCTCACTCCTACTAGTGAATGTAATGTAACACACACCCATACAATGCGCACCACCCCGTGATGTTTTTCTCACTCCTACTAATGAATGTAATGTAACACACACCCATACAATGCGCACCACCCCTTGATGATTTTCTCACTCCTACTAGTGAATGTAATGTAACACACACCCATACAATGCGCACCACCCCGTGATGTTTTTCTCACTCCTACTAGTGAATGTAATGTAACACACACCCATACAATGCGCACCACCCCGTGATGTTTTTCTCACTCCTACTAGTGAATGTAATGTAACACACACCCATACAATGCGTACCACCCCGTGATGTTTTTCTCACTCCTACTAGTGAATGTAATGTAACACACACCCATACAATGCGCACCACCCCGTGATGTTTTTCTCACTCCTACTAGTGAATGTAATGTAACACACACCCATACAATGCGCACCACCCCGTGATGTTTTTCTCACTCCTACTAGTGAATGTAATGTAACACACACCCATACAATGCGCACCACCCCGTGATGTTTTTCTCACTCCTACTAGTGAATGTAATGTAACACACACCCATACAATGCGCACCACCTCGTGATGTTTTTCTCACTCCTACTAGTGAATGTAATGTAACACACACCCATACAATGCGTACCACCCCGTGATGTTTTTCTCACTCCTACTAGTGAATGTAATGTAACACACACCCATACAATGCGCACCACCCCGTGATGTTTTTCTCACTCCTACTAGTGAATGTAATGTAACACCACCCATACAATGCGCACCACCCCGTGATGTTTTTATCACTCCTACTAGTGAATGTAATGTAACACACACCCATACAATGCGCACCACCCCGCGATGTTTTTCAGAAACCTATCCTACGTTGCCACTGCATGTTCCCTGACCTCCGCATGCTGACCACACCGCGATGCTTTTCTCCATCCTACATTGCCACTCACTGCCTATCCTAATTCAGACCCTCCGATTCACACCACCCCGTGATGTTTTTCTCACTCCTAGTAGTGAATGTAATGTAACACACACCCATACAATGCGCACCACCCGGTGATGTTTTTCTCACTCCTACTAGTGAATGTAATGTAACACACACCCATACAATGCGCACCACCCCGTGATGTTTTTCTCACTCCTACTAGTGAATGTAATGTAACACACACCCATAAAATGCGCACCACCCCTTGATGATTTTCTCACTCCTACTAGTGAATGTAATGTAAAACACACCCATGCAATGCGCACCACCCCGTGATGTTTTTCTCACTCCTACTAGTGAATGTAATGTAATACACACCCATACAATGGGCACCACCCCGTGATGTTTTTCTCACTCCTACTAGTGAATGTAATGTAACACACACCCATACAATGCGCAACCCCCCGTGATGTTTTTCTCACACCTACTAGTGAATGTAATGTAACACACACCCATACAATGCGCACCACCCCGTGATGTTTTTCTCACTCCTACTAGTGAATATAATGTAACACACACCCATACAATGCGCACCACCCCGTGATGTTTTCTCACTCATACTAGTGAATGTAATGTAACACACACCCATACAATGCGCACCACACCGTGATGTTTTTCTCACTCCTACTAGTGAATGTAATGTAACACACACCCATACAATGCGCACCACCCCGTGATGTTTTTCTCACTCCTACTAGTGAATGTAATGTAACACACACCCATACAATGCGCACCACCCCGTGATGTTTTTCTCACTCCTAGTAGTGAATGTAATGTAACACACACCCATACAATGCGCACCACCCCGTGATGTTTTTCTCACTCCTACTAGTGAATGTAATGTAACACACACCCATACAATGCACACCACCCCGTGATGTTTTTCTCACTCCTACTAGTGAATGCAATGTAACACACACCCATACAATGCGCACCACCTCGTGATGTTTTTCTCACTCCTACTAGTGAATGTAATGTAACACACACCCATACAATGCGTACCACCCCGTGATGTTTTTCTCACTCCTACTAGTGAATGTAATGTAACACACACCCATACAATGCGCACCATCCCGTGATGTTTTTCTCGCTCCTACTAGTGAATGTAATGTAACACCACCCATACAATGCGCACCACCCCGTGATGTTTTTATCACTCCTACTAGTTAATGTAATGTAACACACACCCATACAATGCGCACCACCCCGCGATGTTTTTCAGAAACCTATCCTACGTTGCCACTGCATGTTCCCTGACCTCCGCTTGCTGACCACACCGCGGTGCTTTTCTCCATTCTACATTGCCACTCACTGCCTATCCTAATTCAGACCCTCCGATTCACACCACCCCTGATGTTTTTCTCACTCCTAGTAGTGAATGTAATGTAACACACGCCCATACAATGCGCACCACCCGGTGATGTTTTTCTCACTCCTACTAGTGAATGTAATGTAACACACACCCATACAATGTGCACTACCCCGTGATATTTTTCTCACTCCTACTAGTGAATGTAATGTAACACACACCCATACAATGCGCACCACCCCGTGATGTTTTTCTCACTCCTACTAATGAATGTAATGTAACACACACCCATACAATGCGCACCACCCCTTGATGATTTTCTCACTCCTACTAGTGAATGTAATGTAACACACACCCATACAATGCGCACCACCCCGTGATGTTTTTCTCACTCCTACTAGTGAATGTAATGTAACACACACCCATACAATGCGCACCACCCCGTGATGTTTTTCTCACTCCTACTAGTGAATGTAATGTAACACACACCCATACAATGCGCACCACCCCGTGATGTTTTTCTCACTCCTACTAGTGAATGTAATGTAACACACACCCATACAATGCGCACCACCCCGTGATGTTTTTCTCACTCCTACTAGTGAATGTAATGTAACACACACCCATACAATGCGCACCACCCCGTGATGTTTTTCTCACTCCTACTAGTGAATGTAATGTAACACACACCCATACAATGCGCACCACCCCGTGATGTTTTTCTCACTCCTACTAGTGAATGTAATGTAACACACACCCATACAATGCGCACCACCTCGTGATGTTTTTCTCACTCCTACTAGTGAATGTAATGTAACACACACCCATACAATGCGTACCACCCCGTGATGTTTTTCTCACTCCTACTAGTGAATGTAATGTAACACACACCCATACAATGCGCACCACCCCGTGATGTTTTTCTCACTCCTACTAGTGAATGTAATGTAACACCACCCATACAATGCGCACCACCCCGTGATGTTTTTATCACTCCTACTAGTGAATGTAATGTAACACACACCCATACAATGCGCACCACCCCGCGATGTTTTTCAGAAACCTATCCTACGTTGCCACTGCATGTTCCCTGACCTCCGCATGCTGACCACACCGCGGTGCTTTTCTCCATCCTACATTGCCACTCACTGCCTATCCTAATTCAGACCCTCCGATTCACACCACCCCGTGATGTTTTTCTCACTCCTAGTAGTGAATGTAATGTAACACACACCCATATAATGCGCACCACCCGGTGATGTTTTTCTCACTCCTACTAGTGAATGTAATGTAACACACACCCATACAATGCGCACCACCCCGTGATGTTTTTCTCACTCCTACTAGTGAATGTAATGTAACACACACCCATAAAATGCGCACCACCCCTTGATGATTTTCTCACTCCTACTAGTGAATGTAATGTAAAACACACCCATGCAATGCGCACCACCCCGTGATGTTTTTCTCACTCCTACTAGTGAATGTAATGTAATACACACCCATACAATGGGCACCACCCCGTGATGTTTTTCTCACTCCTACTAGTGAATGTAATGTAACACACACCCATACAATGCGCAACCCCCCGTGATGTTTTTCTCACACCTACTAGTGAATGTAATGTAACACACACCCATACAATGCGCACCACCCCGTGATGTTTTTCTCACTCCTACTAGTGAATATAATGTAACACACACCCATACAATGCGCACCACCCCGTGATGCTTTTCTCACTCATACTAGTGAATGTAATGTAACACACACCCATACAATGCTCACCACACCGTGATGTTTTTCTCACTCCTACTAGTGAATGTAATGTAACACACACCCATACAATGCGCACCACCCCGTGATGTTTTTCTCACTCCTACTAGTGAATGTAATGTGACACACACCCATACAATGCGCACCACCCCGTGATGTTTTTCTCACTCCTAGTAGTGAATGTAATGTAACACACACCCATACAATGCGCACCACCCCGTGATGTTTTTCTCACTCCTACTAGTGAATGTAATGTAACACACAGCCATACAATGCGCACCACCCCGTGATGTTTTTCTCACTCCTACTAGTGAATCTAATGTAACACACACGCATACATTGCGCACCACCCTGTGATGTTTTTCTCACTGCTACTAGTGAATGTAATGTAACACACCCTTACAATGCGCATCACCTCGTGATGTTTTTCTCACTCCTACTAGTGAATGTAATGTAACACACACCCATACAATGCGCACCACCCCGTGATGTTTTTCTCACTCCTACTAGTGAATGTAATGTAACACACACCCATAAAATGCGCACCACCCCTTGATGATTTTCTCACTCCTACTAGTGAATGTAATGTAAAACACACCCATGCAATGCGCACCACCCCGTGATGTTTTTCTCACTCCTACTAGTGAATGTAATGTAATACACACCCATACAATGGGCACCACCCCGTGATGTTTTTCTCACTCCTACTAGTGAATGTAATGTAACACACACCCATACAATGCGCAACCCCCCGTGATGTTTTTCTCACACCTACTAGTGAATGTAATGTAACACACACCCATACAATGCGCACCACCCCGTGATGTTTTTCTCACTCCTACTAGTGAATATAATGTAACACACACCCATACAATGCGCACCACCCCGTGATGTTTTTCTCACTCATACTAGTGAATGTAATGTAACACACACCCATACAATGCGCACCACACCGTGATGTTTTTCTCACTCCTACTAGTGAATGTAATGTAACACACACCCATACAATGCGCACCACCCCGTGATGTTTTTCTCACTCCTACTAGTGAATGTAATGTAACACACACCCATACAATGCGCACCACCCCGTGATGTTTTTCTCACTCCTACTAGTGAATGTAATGTAACACACACCCATACAATGCGCACCACCCCGTGATGTTTTTCTCACTCCTACTAGTGAATGTAATGTAACACACACCCATACAATGCACACCACCCCGTGATGTTTTTCTCACTCCTACTAGTGAATGCAATGTAACACACACCCATACAATGCGCACCACCTCGTGATGTTTTTCTCACTCCTACTAGTGAATGTAATGTAACACACACCCATACAATGCGTACCACCCCGTGATGTTTTTCTCACTCCTACTAGTGAATGTAATGTAACACACACCCATACAATGCGCACCACCCCGTGATGTTTTTCTCACTCCTACTAGTGAATGTAATGTAACACCACCCATACAATGCGCACCACCCCGTGATGTTTTTATCACTCCTACTAGTGAATGTAATGTAACACACACCCATACAATGCGCACCACCCCGCGATGTTTTTCAGAAACCTATCCTACGTTGCCACTGCATGTTCCCTGACCTCCGCTTGCTGACCACACCGCGGTGCTTTTCTCCATTCTACATTGCCACTCACTGCCTATCCTAATTCAGACCCTCCGATTCACACCACCCCTGATGTTTTTCTCACTCCTAGTAGTGAATGTAATGTAACACACGCCCATACAATGCGCACCACCCGGTGATGTTTTTCTCACTCCTACTAGTGAATGTAATGTAACACACACCCATACAATGTGCACTACCCCGTGATATTTTTCTCACTACTACTAGTGAATGTAATGTAACACACACCCATACAATGCGCACCACCCCGTGATGTTTTTCTCACTCCTACTAGTGAATGTAATGTAACACACACCCATACAATGCGCACCACCCCGTGATGTTTTTCTCACTCCTACTAGTGAATGTAATGTAACACACACCCATACAATGCGCACCACCTCGTGATGTTTTTCTCACTCCTACTAGTGAATGTAATGTAACACACACCCATACAATGCGTACCACCCCGTGATGTTTTTCTCACTCCTACTAGTGAATGTAATGTAACACACACCCATACAATGCGCACCACCCCGTGATGTTTTTCTCACTCCTACTAGTGAATGTAATGTAACACCACCCATACAATGCGCACCACCCCGTGATGTTTTTATCACTCCTACTAGTGAATGTAATGTAACACACACCCATACAATGCGCACCACCCCGCGATGTTTTTCAGAAACCTATCCTACGTTGCCACTGCATGTTCCCTGACCTCCGCATGCTGACCACACCGCGGTGCTTTTCTCCATCCTACATTGCCACTCACTGCCTATCCTAATTCAGACCCTCCGATTCACACCACCCCGTGATGTTTTTCTCACTCCTAGTAGTGAATGTAATGTAACACACACCCATATAATGCGCACCACCCGGTGATGTTTTTCTCACTCCTACTAGTGAATGTAATGTAACACACACCCATACAATGCGCACCACCCCGTGATGTTTTTCTCACTCCTACTAGTGAATGTAATGTAACACACACCCATAAAATGCGCACCACCCCTTGATGATTTTCTCACTCCTACTAGTGAATGTAATGTAAAACACACCCATGCAATGCGCACCACCCCGTGATGTTTTTCTCACTCCTACTAGTGAATGTAATGTAATACACACCCATACAATGGGCACCACCCCGTGATGTTTTTCTCACTCCTACTAGTGAATGTAATGTAACACACACCCATACAATGCGCAACCCCCCGTGATGTTTTTCTCACACCTACTAGTGAATGTAATGTAACACACACCCATACAATGCGCACCACCCCGTGATGTTTTTCTCACTCCTACTAGTGAATATAATGTAACACACACCCATACAATGCGCACCACCCCGTGATGCTTTTCTCACTCATACTAGTGAATGTAATGTAACACACACCCATACAATGCTCACCACACCGTGATGTTTTTCTCACTCCTACTAGTGAATGTAATGTAACACACACCCATACAATGCGCACCACCCCGTGATGTTTTTCTCACTCCTACTAGTGAATGTAATGTGACACACACCCATACAATGCGCACCACCCCGTGATGTTTTTCTCACTCCTAGTAGTGAATGTAATGTAACACACACCCATACAATGCGCACCACCCCGTGATGTTTTTCTCACTCCTACTAGTGAATGTAATGTAACACACACCCATACAATGCGCACCAACCCGTGATGTTTTTCTCACTCCTACTAGTGAATGTAATGTAACACACACCCATACAATGCGGACCACCACGTGATGGTTTTCTCACTGCTAATAGTGAATGTAATGTAACACACACCCATACAATGCGCACCACCCCGTGATGTTTTTCTCACTCCTACTAGTGAATGTAATGTAACACACAGCCATACAATGCGCACCACCCCGTGATGTTTTTCTCACTCCTACTAGTGAATCTAATGTAACACACACGCATACATTGCGCACCACCCTGTGATGTTTTTCTCACTGCTACTAGTGAATGTAATGTAACACACCCTTACAATGCGCATCACCTCGTGATGTTTTTCTCACTCCTACTAGTGAATGTAATGTAACACACACCCATACAATGCGCACCACCCCGTGATGTTTTTCTCACTCCTACTAGTGAATGTAATGTAACACACACCCATAAAATGCGCACCACCCCTTGATGATTTTCTCACTCCTACTAGTGAATGTAATGTAAAACACACCCATGCAATGCGCACCACCCCGTGATGTTTTTCTCACTCCTACTAGTGAATGTAATGTAATACACACCCATACAATGGGCACCACCCCGTGATGTTTTTCTCACTCCTACTAGTGAATGTAATGTAACACACACCCATACAATGCGCAACCCCCCGTGATGTTTTTCTCACACCTACTAGTGAATGTAATGTAACACACACCCATACAATGCGCACCACCCCGTGATGTTTTTCTCACTCCTACTAGTGAATATAATGTAACACACACCCATACAATGCGCACCACCCCGTGATGTTTTTCTCACTCATACTAGTGAATGTAATGTAACACACACCCATACAATGCGCACCACACCGTGATGTTTTTCTCACTCCTACTAGTGAATGTAATGTAACACACACCCATACAATGCGCACCACCCCGTGATGTTTTTCTCACTCCTACTAGTGAATGTAATGTAACACACACCCATACAATGCGCACCACCCCGTGATGTTTTTCTCACTCCTACTAGTGAATGTAATGTAACACACACCCATACAATGCGCACCACCCCGTGATGTTTTTCTCACTCCTACTAGTGAATGTAATGTAACACACACCCATACAATGCACACCACCCCGTGATGTTTTTCTCACTCCTACTAGTGAATGCAATGTAACACACACCCATACAATGCGCACCACCTCGTGATGTTTTTCTCACTCCTACTAGTGAATGTAATGTAACACACACCCATACAATGCGTACCACCCCGTGATGTTTTTCTCACTCCTACTAGTGAATGTAATGTAACACACACCCATACAATGCGCACCACCCCGTGATGTTTTTCTCACTCCTACTAGTGAATGTAATGTAACACCACCCATACAATGCGCACCACCCCGTGATGTTTTTATCACTCCTACTAGTGAATGTAATGTAACACACACCCATACAATGCGCACCACCCCGCGATGTTTTTCAGAAACCTATCCTACGTTGCCACTGCATGTTCCCTGACCTCCGCTTGCTGACCACACCGCGGTGCTTTTCTCCATTCTACATTGCCACTCACTGCCTATCCTAATTCAGACCCTCCGATTCACACCACCCCTGATGTTTTTCTCACTCCTAGTAGTGAATGTAATGTAACACACGCCCATACAATGCGCACCACCCGGTGATGTTTTTCTCACTCCTACTAGTGAATGTAATGTAACACACACCCATACAATGTGCACTACCCCGTGATATTTTTCTCACTCCTACTAGTGAATGTAATGTAACACACACCCATACAATGCGCACCACCCCGTGATGTTTTTCTCACTCCTACTAATGAATGTAATGTAACACACACCCATACAATGCGCACCACCCCTTGATGATTTTCTCACTCCTACTAGTGAATGTAATGTAACACACACCCATACAATGCGCACCACCCCGTGATGTTTTTCTCACTCCTACTAGTGAATGTAATGTAACACACACCCATACAATGCGCACCACCCCGTGATGTTTTTCTCACTCCTACTAGTGAATGTAATGTAACACACACCCATACAATGCGCACCACCCCGTGATGTTTTTCTCACTCCTACTAGTGAATGTAATGTAACACACACCCATACAATGCGCACCACCCCGTGATGTTTTTCTCACTCCTACTAGTGAATGTAATGTAACACACACCCATACAATGCGCACCACCCCGTGATGTTTTTCTCACTCCTACTAGTGAATGTAATGTAACACACACCCATACAATGCGCACCACCCCGTGATGTTTTTCTCACTCCTACTAGTGAATGTAATGTAACACACACCCATACAATGCGCACCACCTCGTGATGTTTTTCTCACTCCTACTAGTGAATGTAATGTAACACACACCCATACAATGCGTACCACCCCGTGATGTTTTTCTCACTCCTACTAGTGAATGTAATGTAACACACACCCATACAATGCGCACCACCCCGTGATGTTTTTCTCACTCCTACTAGTGAATGTAATGTAACACCACCCATACAATGCGCACCACCCCGTGATGTTTTTATCACTCCTACTAGTGAATGTAATGTAACACACACCCATACAATGCGCACCACCCCGCGATGTTTTTCAGAAACCTATCCTACGTTGCCACTGCATGTTCCCTGACCTCCGCATGCTGACCACACCGCGGTGCTTTTCTCCATCCTACATTGCCACTCACTGCCTATCCTAATTCAGACCCTCAGATTCACACCACCCCGTGATGTTTTTCTCACTCCTAGTAGTGAATGTAATGTAACACACACCCATATAATGCGCACCACCCGGTGATGTTTTTCTCACTCCTACTAGTGAATGTAATGTAACACACACCCATACAATGCGCACCACCCCGTGATGTTTTTCTCACTCCTACTAGTGAATGTAATGTAACACACACCCATAAAATGCGCACCACCCCTTGATGATTTTCTCACTCCTACTAGTGAATGTAATGTAAAACACACCCATGCAATGCGCACCACCCCGTGATGTTTTTCTCACTCCTACTAGTGAATGTAATGTAACACACACCCATACAATGCGCAACCCCCCGTGATGTTTTTCTCACACCTACTAGTGAATGTAATGTAACACACACCCATACAATGCGCACCACCCCGTGATGTTTTTCTCACTCCTACTAGTGAATATAATGTAACACACACCCATACAATGCGCACCACCCCGTGATGTTTTTCTCACTCATACTAGTGAATGTAATGTAACACACACCCATACAATGCTCACCACACCGTGATGTTTTTCTCACTCCTACTAGTGAATGTAATGTAACACACACCCATACAATGCGCACCACCCCGTGATGTTTTTCTCACTCCTACTAGTGAATGTAATGTGACACACACCCATACAATGCGCACCACCCCGTGATGTTTTTCTCACTCCTAGTAGTGAATGTAATGTAACACACACCCATACAATGCGCACCACCCCGTGATGTTTTTCTCACTCCTACTAGTGAATGTAATGTAACACACACCCATACAATGCGCACCAACGCGTGATGTTTTTCTCACTCCTACTAGTGAATGTAATGTAACACACACCCATACAATGCGGACCACCACGTGATGTTTTTCTCACTGCTAATAGTGAATGTAATGTAACACACCCCCATACAATGCGCACCACCCCGTGATGTTTTTCTCACTCCTACTAGTGAATGTAATGTAACACACAGCCATACAATGCGCACCACCCCGTGATGTTTTTCTCACTCCTACTAGTGAATCTAATGTAACACACACGCATACATTGCGCACCACCCTGTGATGTTTTTCTCACTGCTACTAGTGAATGTAATGTAACACACCCTTACAATGCGCATCACCTCGTGATGTTTTTCTCACTCCTACTAGTGAATGTAATGTAACACACACCCATACAATGCGCACCACCCCGTGATGTTTTTCTCACTCCAACTAGTGAATGTAATGTAACACCCACCCATACAATGCGCACCACCCCGTGATGTTTTTCTCACTCCTACTAGTGCATCTAATGGAACACACACCCATACAATGCGCACCACCCCGTGATGTTTTTGGCACTCCTACTAGTGAATGTATTGTAACACACACCCATACAATGCGCACCACTCCGTGATGTTTTTCTCACTGCTACTAGTGAATGTAATGTAACACACACCCATACAATGCGCACCACCCCGTGATGTTTTTCTCACTCCTACTAGTGAATGTAATGTAACACACACACATACGATGCGCACCACCCTGTGATGTTTTTCTCACTCCTACCAGTGAATGTAATGTAACACACACCCATACAATGCGCACCACCCCGTGATGTATTTCTCACTCCTACTAGTGAATGTAATGTAACACACACCCATACAATGCGCACCACCCCGTGATGTTTTTCTCACTGCTACTAGTGAATGTAATGTAACACACACCCATACAATGCGCACCACCCCGTGATGTTTTTCTCACTCCTACTAGTGCATCTAATGGAACACACACCCATACAATGCGCACCACCCCGTGATGTTTTTCTCACTCCTACTAGTGAATGTATTGTAACACACACCGATACAATGCGCACCACCCCGTGATGTTTTTCTCACTGCTACTAGTGAATGTAATGTAACACACACTCATACAATGCGCACCACCCCGTGATGTTTTTCTCACTCCTACTAGTGAATGTAATGTAACACACACCCATACAATGCGCACCACCCCGTGATGTTTTTCTCACTCCTACTAGTGAATGTAATGTAACACACACCCATACAATGCGCACCACCCCGTGATGTTTTTCTCACTCCTACTAGTGAATGTAATGTAACACACACCCATACAATGCGCACCACCCCGTGATGTTTTTCTCACTCCTACTAGTGAATGTAATGTAACACACACCCATACAATGCGCACCACCCCGTGATGTTTTTCTCACTCCTACTAGTGAATGTAATGTAACACACACCCATACAATGCGCACCACCCCGTGATGTTTTTCTCACTCCTACTAGTGAATGTAATGTAACACACACCCATACAATGCGCACCACCTCGTGATGTTTTTCTCACTCCTACTAGTGAATGTAATGTAACACACACCCATACAATGCGTACCACCCCGTGATGTTTTTCTCACTCCTACTAGTGAATGTAATGTAACACACACCCATACAATGCGCACCACCCCGTGATGTTTTTCTCACTCCTACTAGTGAATGTCATGTAACACCACCCATACAATGCGCACCACCCCGTGATGTTTTTATCACTCCTACTAGTGAATGTAATGTAACACACACCCATACAATGCGCACCACCCCGCGATGTTTTTCAGAAACCTATCCTACGTTGCCACTGCATGTTCCCTGACCTCCGCATGCTGACCACACCGCGGTGCTTTTCTCCATCCTACATTGCCACTCACTGCCTATCCTAATTCAGACCCTCCGATTCACACCACCCCGTGATGTTTTTCTCACTCCTAGTAGTGAATGTAATGTAACACACACCCATACAATGCGCACCACCCGGTGATGTTTTTCTCACTCCTACTAGTGAATGTAATGTAACACACACCCATACAATGCGCACCACCCCGTGATGTTTTTCTCACTGCTACTAGTGAATGTAATGTAACACACACCCATACAATGTGCACTACCCCGTGATATTTTTCTCACTCCTACTAGTGAATGTAATGTAACACACACCCATATAATGCGCACCACCCCGTGATGTTTTTCTCACTGCTACTAGTGAATGTAATGTAACACACACCCATACAATGCGCACCACCCCTTGATGATTTTCTCACTCCTACTAGTGAATGTAATGTAACACACACCCATACAATGTGCACCACCCCGTGATGTTTTTCTCACTCCTACTAGTGAATGTAATGTAACACACACCCATACAATTCGCACCACCCCGTGATGTTTTTCTCACTCCTACTAGTGAATGTAATGTAACACACACCCATACAATGCGCACCACCCCGTGATGTTTTTCTCACTCCTACTAGTGAATGTAATGTAACACACACCCATACAATGCGCACCACCTCGTGATGTTTTTCTCACTCCTACTAGTGAATGTAATGTAACACACACCCATACAATGTGCACCACCCCGTGATGTTTTTCTCACTCCTACTAGTGAATGTAATGTAAAACACACCCATACAATGCGCACCACCCCGTGATGTTTTTCTCACTCCTACTAGTGAATGTAATGTAACACACACCCATACAATGTGCACCACCCCGTGATGTTTTTCTCACTCCTACTAGTGAATGTAATGTAAAACACACCCATACAATGCGCACCACCCCGTGATGTTTTTCTCACTCCTACTAGTGAATGTAATGTAACACACACCCATACAATGCGCACCACCTCGTGATGTTTTTCTCACTCCTACTAGTGAATGTAATGTAACACACACCCATACAATGCGTACCACCCCGTGATGTTTTTCTCACTCCTACTAGTGAATGTAATGTAACACACACCCATACAATGCGCACCACCCCGTGATGTTTTTCTCACTCCTACTAGTGAATGTAATGTAACACCACCCATACAATGCGCACCACCCCGTGATGTTTTTATCACTCCTACTAGTGAATGTAATGTAACACACTCCCATACAATGTGCACCACCCCGCGATGTTTTTCAGAAACTTATCCTACGTTGCCACTGCATGTTCCCTGACCTCCGCATGCTGACCACACCGCGGTGCTTTTCTCCATCCTACATTGCCACTCACTGCCTATCCTAATTCAGACCCTCCGATTCACACCACCCCGTGATGTTTTTCTCACTCCTAGTAGTGAATGTAATGTAACACACACCCATACAATGCGCACCACCCGGTGATGTTTTTCTCACTCCTACTAGTGAATGTAATGTAACACACACCCATACAATGCACACCACCCCGTGATGTTTTTCTCACTCCTACTATTGAATGTAATGTAACACACACCCATACAATGCGCACCACCCCGTGATGTTTTTCTCACTCCTACTAGTGAATGTAATGTAACACACACCCATACAATGCGCACCACCCCGTGATGTTTTTCTCACTCCTACTAGTGAATGTAATGTAACACCACCCATACAATGCCCAACACCCCGTGATGATTTTATCACTCCTACTAGTGAATGTAATGTAACACACACCCATACAATGCGCACCACCCCGCGATGTTTTTCAGAAACCTATCCTACATTGCCACTGCATGTTCCCTGACCTCCGCATGCTGACCTGACCACGTTGCTTTTCTCCATCCTACATTGCCACTCACTGCCTATCCTAATTCAGACCCTCCGATTCACACGACCCCGTGATGTTTTTCTCACTCCTAGTAGTGAATGTAATGTAACACACACCCATACAATGCGCACCACCCCGTGATGTTTTTCTCACTCCTACTAGTGAATGTAATGTAACACACACCCATACAATGCGCACCACCCCGTGATGTTTTTCTCACTCCTACTAGTGAATGTAATGTAACACGCACCCATACGATGGGCACCACCCCGTGATGTTTTTCTCACTCCTACTAGTGAATGTAATGTAACACACACCCATACAATGCGCACCACCCCGTGATGTTTTTCTCACTCCTACTAGTGCATCTAATGGAACACACACCCATACAATGCGCACCACCACGTGATGTTTTTCTCACTGCTACTAGTGAATGTAATGTAACACACACTCATACAATGCGCACCACCCCGTGATGTTTTTCTCACTCCTACTAGTGAATGTAATGTAACACACACCCATACAATGCGCACCACCCCGTGATGTTTTTCTCACTCCTACTAGTGAATGTAATGTAACACACACCCATACAATGCGCACCACCCCGTGATGTTTTTCTCACTCCTACTAGTGAATGTAATGTAACACACACCCATACAATGCGCACCACCCCGTGATGTTTTTCTCACTCCTACTAGTGAATGTAATGTAACACACACCCATACAATGCGCACCACCCCGTGATGTTTTTCTCACTCCTACTAGTGAATGTAATGTAACACACACCCATACAATGCGCACCACCCCGTGATGTTTTTCTCACTCCTACTAGTGAATGTAATGTAACACACACCCATACAATGCACACCACCCCGTGATGTTCTTCTCACTCCTACTATTGAATGCAATGTAACACACACCCATACAATGCGCACCACCTCGTGATGTTTTTCTCACTCCTACTAGTGAATGTAATGTAACACACACCCATACAATGCGTACCACCCCGTGATGTTTTTCTCACTCCTACTAGTGAATGTAATGTAACACACACCCATACAATGCGCACCACCCCGTGATGTTTTTCTCACTCCTACTAGTGAATGTAATGTAACACCACCCATACAATGCGCACCACCCCGTGATGTTTTTATCACTCCTACTAGTTAATGTAATGTAACACACACCCATACAATGCGCACCACCCCGTGATGTTTTTCAGAAACCTATCCTACGTTGCCACTGCATGTTCCCTGACCTCCGCATGCTGACCACACCGCGGTGCTTTTCTCCATTCTACATTGCCACTCACTGCCTATCCTAATTCAGACCCTCCGATTCACACCACCCCGTGATGTTTTTCTCACTCCTAGTAGTGAATGTAATGTAACACACCCATACAATGCGCACCACCCGGTGATGATTTTCTCACTCCTACTAGTGAATGTAATGTAACACACACCCATACAATGTGCATTACCCCGTGATATTTTTCTCACTCCTACTAGTGAATGTAATGTAACACACACCCATACAATGCGCACCACCCCGTGATGTTTTTCTCACTCCTACTAATGAATGTAATGTAACACACACCCATACAATGCGCACCACCCCTTGATGATTTTCTCACTCCTACTAGTGAATGTAATGTAACACACACCCATACAATGCGCACCACCCCGTGATGTTTTTCTCACTCCTACTAGTGAATGTAATGTAACACACACCCATACAATGCGCACCACCCCGTGATGTTTTTCTCACTCCTACTAGTGAATGTAATGTAACACACACCCATACAATGCGCACCACCCCGTGATGTTTTTCTCACTCCTACTAGTGAATGTAATGTAACACACACCCATACAATGCGCACCACCCCGTGATGTTTTTCTCACTCCTACTAGTGAATGTAATGTAACACACACCCATACAATGCGCACCACCCCGTGATGTTTTTCTCACTCCTACTAGTGAATGTAATGTAACACACACCCATACAATGCGCACCACCCCGTGATGTTTTTCTCACTCCTACTAGTGAATGTAATGTAACACACACCCATACAATGCGCACCACCTCGTGATGTTTTTCTCACTCCTACTAGTGAATGTAATGTAACACACACCCATACAATGCGTACCACCCCGTGATGTTTTTCTCACTCCTACTAGTGAATGTAATGTAACACACACCCATACAATGCGCACCACCCCGTGATGTTTTTCTCACTCCTACTAGTGAATGTAATGTAACACCACCCATACAATGCGCACCACCCCGTGATGTTTTTATCACTCCTACTAGTGAATGTAATGTAACACACACCCATACAATGCGCACCACCCCGCGATGTTTTTCAGAAACCTATCCTACTTTGCCACTGCATGTTCCCTGACCTCCGCATGCTGACCACACCGCGGTGCTTTTCTCCATCCTACATTGCCACTCACTGCCTATCCTAATTCAGACCCTCCGATTCACACCACCCCGTGATGTTTTTCTCACTCCTAGTAGTGAATGTAATGTAACACACACCCATACAATGCGCACCACCCGGTGATATTTTTCTCACTCCTACTAGTGAATGTAATGTAACACACACCCATACAATGCGCAACCCCCCGTGATGTTTTTCTCACACCTACTAGTGAATGTAATGTAACACACACCCATACAATGCGCACCACCCCGTGATGTTTTTCTCACTCCTACTAGTGAATGTAATGTAACACACACCCATACAATGCGCACCACCCCGTGATGTTTTTCTCACTCATACTAGTGAATGTAATGTAACACACACCCATACAATGCGCACCACCCCGTGATGTTTTTCTCACTCCTACTAGTGAATGTAATGTAACACACACCCATACAATGCGCAACACCCCGTGATGTTTTGCTCACTCCTACTAGTGAATCTAATGTAACACACACGCATACAATGCGCACCACCACGTGATGTTTTTCTCACTGCTTCTAGTGAATGTAATGTAACACACACCCATACAATGCGCCCAACCCTGTGATGTTTTTCTCACTCCTACTAGTGAATGTAATGTAACACACACCCATACAATGCGCAACACCCCGTGATGTTTTTCTCACTCCTACTAGTGAATCTAATGTAACACACACGCATACAATGCGCACCACCACGTGATGTTTTTCTCACTGCTACTAGTGAATGTAATGTAACACACACCCATACAATGCGACCCACCCCGTGATGTTTTTCTCACTCCTACTAGTGAATGTAATGTAACACACACCCATACAATGCGCAACACCCCGTAATGTTTTTCTCACTCCTACTAGTGAATCTAATGTAACACACACCCATACAATGCGCACCACCCCGTGATGTTTTTCTCACTCCAACTAGTGAATGTAATGTAACACACACCCATACAATGCGCACCACCCTGTGATGTTTTTCTCACTCCTACTAGTGAATGTAATGTAACACACACACAAACAATGCGCACCACCCCGTGATGTTTTTCTCACTCCTAGTAGTGAATGTAATGTAACACACACCCATACAATGCGCACCACCCCGTGATGTTTTTCTCACTCCTACTAGTGAATGTAATGTAACACAGACCCATACAATGAGCACCACCCCGTGATGTTTTTCTCACTCCTACTAGTGAATGTAATGTAACACACACCCATACAATGCGCACCACCCCGTGATGTTTTTCTCACTCCTACTAGTGAATGTAATGTAACACACACCCATACAATGCGCACCACCCCGTAATGTTTTTGTCACTCCTACTAGTGAATCTCAGGTAACACACACCAATACAATTCGCACCACCCCGCGATGTTTTTCAGAAACCTATCCTACATTGCCACTGCATGTTCCCTGACCTCCCCATGCTGACCACCCCGCGGTGCTTTTCTCCATCCTACATTGCCACTCACTGCCTATCCTAATTCAGACCCTCCGATTCACACCACCCCGTGATGTTTTTCTCACTCCTAGTAGTGAATGTAATGTAACACACACCCATACAATGCGCACCACCCCGTGATGTTTTTCTCACTCCTACTAGTGAATGTAATGTAACACACACCCATACAATGCGCACCACCCCGTGATGTTTTTCTCACTCCTACTAGTGAATGTAATGTAACACACACCCATACAATGCGCACCACCCCGTGATGTTTTTCTCACTCCTACTAGTGAATGTAATGTAACACACACCCATACAATGCGCACCACCCCTTGATGATTTTCTCACTCCTACTAGTGAATGTAATGTAACACACACCCATACAATGCGCACCACCCCGTGATGTTTTTCTCACTCCTACTAGTGAATGTAACGTAATACACACCCATACAATGCGCACCACCCCGTGATGTTTTTCTCACTCCTACTAGTGAATGTAATGTAACACACACCCATACAATGCGCACCACCCCGTGATGTTTTTCTCACTCCTACTAGTGAATGTAATGTAACACACACCCATACAATGCGCACCACCCCGTGATGTTTTTCTCACTCCTACTAGTGAATGTAATGTAACACACACCCATACAATGCGCACCACCCCGTGATGTTTTTCTCACTCCTACTAGTGAATGTAATGTAACACACACCCATACAATGCGCACCACCCCGTGTTGTTTTTCTCACTCCTACTAGTGAATGTAATGTAACACACACCCATACAATGCGCACCACCACGTGATGTTTTTCTCACTGCTACTAGTGAATGTAATGTAACACACACCCATACAATGCGCCCCACCCCGTGATGTTTTTCTCACTCCTACTAGTGAATGTAATGTAACACACACCCATAGAATGCGCAACACCCCGTGATATTTTTCTCACTCCTACTAGTGAATCTAATGTAACACACACGCATACATTGCGCACCACCCTGTGATGTTTTTCTCACTGCTACTAGTGAATGTAATGTAACACACCCATACAATGCGCATCACCTCGTGATGTTTTTCTCACTCCTACTAGTGAATGTAATGTAACACACACCCATACAATGCGCACCACCCCGTGATGTTTTTCTCACTCCAAATAGTGAATGTAATGTAACACACACCCATACAATGCGCACCACCCCGTGATGTTTTTCTCACTCCTACTAGTGAATGTAATGTAACACACACCCAAACAATGCGCACCACCCTGTGATGTTTTTCTCACTCCCACTAGTGAATCTAATGTAACACACAACCATACAATGCGCACCACCCCGTTATATTTTTCTCACTCCGACTAGTGAATGTAATGTAACACACACCCATACAATGCGCACCACCCAGTGATGTTTTTCTCACTGCTACTAGTGCATCTAATGGAACACACACCCATACAATGCGCACCACCCCGTGATGTTTTTCTCACTCCTACTAGTGAATGTATTGTAACACAAACCCATACAATGCGCACCACCCCGTGATGCTTTTATCACTGCTACTAGTGAATGTAATGTAACACACACCCATACAATGCGCACCACCCCGTGATGTTTTTCTCACTCTTACTAGTGAATGTAATGTAACACACACCCATACAATGTGCACCACCCCGTGATGTTTTTCTCACTCCTACTAGTGAATGTAATGTAACACACACCCATACAATGCGCACCACCCCATGATGTTTTTCTCACTCCTACTAGTGAATGTAATGTAACACACACCCATACAATGCGCACCACCCCGTGATGTTTTTCTCACTCCTACTAGTGAATGTAATGTAACACACACCCATACAATGCGCACCACCCCGTGATGTTTTTCTCACTCCTACTAGTGAATGTAATGTAACACACACCCATACAATGCGCACCACCCCGTGATGTTTTTCTCACTCCTACTAGTGAATGTAATGTAACACACACCCATAAAATGCGCACCACCCCGTGATGTTTTTCTCAATCATACTAGTGAATGTAATGTCACACACACCCATACAATGCGCACCACCCCGTGATGTTTTTCTCACTCCTACTAGTGAATGTATTGTAACACACACCCATACAATGCGCACCACCCCTTGATGATTTTCTCAATCCTACTAGTGAATGTAATGTAACACACACCCTTACAATGCGCACCACCCCGTGATGTTTTTCTCACTCATACTAGTGAATGTAATGTAATACACACCCATACAATGCGCTCCACCCCGTGATGTTTTTCTCACTCCTACTAGTGAATGTAATGTAACACACACCCATACAATGCGCACCACCCCGTGATGTTTTTCTCAATCATACTAGTGAATGTAATGTCACACACACCCATACAATGCGCACCACCCCGTGATGTTTTTATCACTCCTACTAGTGAATGTAATGTAACACACACCCATACAATTCGCACCACCCCGTGTTGTTTTTCTCACTCCTACTAGTGAATGTAATGTAACACACACCCATACAATGCGCACCACCCCGTGATGTTTTTCTCACTCCTAGTAGTGAATGTAATGTAACACCACCCATACAATGCACACCACCCCGTGATGTTTTTATCACTCCTACTAGTGAATGTAATGTAACACACACCCATACAATGTGCACCACCCCGCGATGTTTTTCAGAAACTTATCCTACATTGCCACTGCATGTTCCCTGACCTCCGCATGCTGACCACACCACGGTGCTTTTCTCCATCCTACATTGCCACTCACTGCCTATCCTAATTCAGACCCTCCGATTCACACCACCCCGTGATGTTTTTCTCACTCCTAGTAGTGAATGTAATGTAACACACACCCATACAATGCGCACCACCCCGTGATGTTTTTCTCACTCCTACTAGTGAATGTAATGTAACACACACCCGTACAATGCGCACCACCCCGTGATGTTTTTCTCACTCCTACTAGTGAATGTAATGTAACACACACCCATACAATGCGCACCACCCCGTGATGTTTTTCTCACTCCTACTAGTGAATGTAATGTAACACACACCCATACAATGCGCACCACCCCTTGATGATTTTCTCACTCCTACTAGTGAATGTAATGTAAAACACACCCATACAATGCGCACCACCCCGTGATGTTTTTCTCACTCCTACTAGTGAATGTAATGTAATGCACACCCATACAATGGGCACCACCCCGTGATGTTTTTCTCACTCCTACTAGTGAATGTAATGTAACACACACCCATACAATGCGCACCACCCCGTGATGTTTTTCTCACACCTACTAGTGAATGTAATGTAACACACACCCATACAATGCGCACCACCCCGTGATGTTTTTCTCACTCCTACTAGTGAATGTAATGTAACACACACCCATACAATGCGCAACACCCCGTGATGTTTTTCTCACTCATACTAGTGAATGTAATGTAACACACACCCATACAATGCGCACCACCCCGTGATGTTTTTCTCACTCCTACTAGTGAATGTAATGTAACACACACCCATACAATGCGCAACACCCCGTGATGTTTTTCTCACTCCTACTAGTGAATCTAATGTAACACACACCCATACAATGCGCACCACCCCGTGATGTTTTTCTCACTCCTACTAGTGAATGTAATGTAACACACACCCATACAATGCGCACCACCCCGCGATGTTTTTCAGAAACCTATCCTACATTGCCACTGCATGTTCCCTGACCTCCGCATGCTGACCACACCACGGTGCTTTTCTCCATCCTACATTGCCACTCACTGCCTATCCTAATTCAGACCCTCCGATTCACACCACCCCGTGATGTTTTTCTCACTCCTAGTAGTGAATGTAATGTAACACACACCCATACAATGCGCACCACCCCGTGATGTTTTTCTCACTCCTACTAGTGAATGTAATGTAACACACACCCGTACAATGCGCACCACCCCGTGATGTTTTTCTCACTCCTAGTAGTGAATGTAATGTAACACACACCCATACAATGCGCACCACCCCGTGATGTTTTTCTCACTCCTACTAGTGAATGTAATGTAACACACACCCATACAATGCGCACCACCCCTTGATGATTTTCTCACTCCTACTAGTGAATGTAATGTAAAACACACCCATACAATGCGCACCACCCCGTGATGTTTTTCTCACTCCTACTAGTGAATGTAATGTAATACACACCCATACAATGGGCTCCACCCCGTGATGTTTTTCTCACTCCTACTAGTGAATGTAATGTAACACACACCCATACAATGCGCACCACCACGTGATGTTTTTCTCACTCCTAATAGTGAATGTAACGTAATACACACCCATACAATGCGCACCACCCCGTGATATTTTTCTCACTCCTACTAGTGAATGTAACGTAACACACACTCATACAATGCGCAACCCCGTGATGTTTTTCTCACTCCTACTAGTGAATGTAATGTAACACACACCCATACAATGCGCACCACCCAGTGATGTTTTTCTCACTCCTACTAGTGAATGTAATGTAACACACACCCATACAATGCGCACCACCCCGTGATGTTTTTCTCACTCCTACTAGTGAATGTAATGTAACACACACCCATACAATGCGCACCACCCCGTGATGTTTTTCTCACTCCTACTAGTGAATGTAATGTAACACACACACATACAATGCGCACCACCCCGTGATGTTTTTCTCACTCCTACTAGTGAATGTAATGTAACACACACCCATACAATGCGCACCACACCGTGATGTTTTTCTCACTCCTACTAGTGAATGTAATGTAACACACACCCATACAATGCGCACCACCACGTGATGTTTTTCTCACTGCTACTAGTGAATGTAATGTAACACACACCCATACAATGCGCCCCACCCCGTGATGTTTTTCTCACTCCTACTAGTGAATGTAATGTAACACACACCCATAGAATGCGCAACACCCCGTGATATTTTTCTCACTCCTACTAGTGAATCCAATGTAACACACACGCATACATTGCACACCACCCTGTGATGTTTTTCTCACTCCTACTAGGGAATGTAATGTAACACACACCCATACAATGCGCACCACCCCGTGATGTTTTTCTCATACTACTAGTGAATGTAATGTAACACACACACATACAATGCGCACCACCCCGTGTTGTTTTTCTCACTCCTACTAGTGAATGTAATGTAACACACACCCATACAATGCGCACCACCCCGTGTTGTTTTTCTCACTCCTACTAGTGAATGTAATGTAACACACACCCATACAATGCGCACCTCACCGTGATGTTTTTCTCACTCCTAGTAGTGAATGTAATGTAACACCACCCATACAATGCACACCACCCCGTGATGTTTTTATCACTACTACTAGTGAATGTAATGTAACACACACCCATACAATGCGCACCACCCCGCGATGTTTTTCAGAAACCTATCCTACATTGCCACTGCATGTTCCCTGACCTCCGCATGCTGAAAACACCGCGGTGCTTTTCTCCATCCTACATTGCCACTCACTGCCTATCCTAATTCAGACCCTCCGATTCACACAACCCCGTGATGTTTTTCTCACTCCTAGTAGTGAATGTAATGTAACACACACCCATACAATGCGCACCACCCCGTGATGTTTTTCTCACTCCTACTAGTGAATGTAATGTAACACACACCATACAATGCGCACCACCCCGTGATGTTTTTCTCACTCCTACTAGTGAATGTAATGTAACACACACCCATACAATGCGCAACACCCCGTGATGTTTTTCTCACTCCTACTAGTGAATGTAATGTAACACACACCCATACAATGCGCACCACCCCGTGATGTTTTTCTCACTCCTACTAGTGAATGTAATGTAACACACACCCATACAATGCGCACCACCCCGTGATGTTTTTCTCACTCCTACTAGTGAATGTAATGTAACACACACCCATAAAATGCGCACCACCCCGTGATGTTTTTCTCACTCCTACTATTGAATGTAAGGTAACACACACCCATACAATGCGCACCACCCCGTGATGTTTTTCTCACTCCTACTAGTGAATGTAATGTAACACACACCCATACAATGCGCACCACCCCGTGATGTTTTTCTCACTCCTACTAGTGAATGTAATGTAACACACACACAAACAATGCGCACCACCCTGTGATGTTTTTCTCACTCCTACTAGTGAATCTAATGTAACACACACCCATACAATGCGCACCACCCCGTGATGTTTTTCTCACTCCTACTAGTGAATGTAATGTAACACACACCCATACAATGCGCACCACCCCGTAATGTTTTTGTCACTCCTACTAGTGAATCTCAGGTAACACACACCCATACAATTCGCACCACCCCGCGATGTTTTTCAGAAACCTATCCTACATTGCCACTGCATGTTCCCTGACCTCCCCATGCTGACCACCCCGCGGTGCTTTTCTCCATCCTACATTGCCACTCACTGCCTATCCTAATTCAGACCCTCCAATTCACACCACCCCGTGATGTTTTTCTCACTCCTAGTAGTGAATGTAATGTAACACACACCCATACAATGCGCACCACCCCGTGATGTTTTTCTCACTCCTACTAGTGAATGTAATGTAACACACACCCATACAATGCGCACCACCCCGTGATGTTTTTCTCACTCCTACTAGTGAATGTAATGTAACACACACCCATAAAATGCGCACCACCCCGTGATGTTTTTCTCACTCCTACTAGTGAATGTAATGTAACACACACCCATACAATGCGCACCACCCCTTGATGATTTTCTCACTCCTACTAGTGAATGTAATGTAACACACACCCATACAATGCGCACCACGCCGTGATGTTTTACTCACTCCTACTAGTGAATGTAACGTAATACACACCCATACAATGCGCACCACCCTGTGATGTTTTTCTCACTCCTACTAGTGAATGTAATGTAACACACACCCATACAATGCGCACCACCCCGTGATGTTTTTCTCACTCCTACTAGTGAATGTAATGTAACACACACCCATACAATGCGCACCACCCCGTGATGTTTTTCTCACTCCTACTACTGAATGTAATGTAACACACACCCATACAATGCGCACCACCCCGTGATGTTTTTCTCACTCCTACTAGTGAATGTAATGTAACACACACCCATACAATGCGCACCACCCCATGTTGTTTTTCTCACTCCTACTAGTGAATGTAATGTAACACACACCCATACAATGCGCACCACCACGTGATGTTTTTCTCACTGCTACTAGTGAATGTAATGTAACACACACCCATACAATGCGCCCCACCCCGTGATGTTTTTCTCACTCCTACTAGTGAATGTAATGTAACACACACCCATAGAATGCGCAACACCCCGTGATATTTTTCTCACTCCTACCAGTGAATCTAATGTAACACACACGCATACATTGCGCACCACCCTGTGATGTTTTTCTCACTGCTACTAGTGAATGTAATGTAACACACCCATACAATGCGCATCACCTCGTGATGTTTTTCTCACTCCTACTAGTGAATGTAATGTAACACACACCCATACAATGCGCACCACCCCGTGATGTTTTTCTCACTCCTACTAGTGAATGTAATGTAACACACACCCAAACAATGCGCACCACCCCGTGATGTTTTTCTCACTCCTACTAGTGAATGTAATGTAACACACACCCATACAATACGCACCACCCCGTGATGTTTTTCTCACTCCTACTAGTGAATGTAATGTAACACACACCCATACAATGCGCACCACCCCGTGATGTTTTTCTCACTCCTACTAGTGAATGTAATGTAACACACACCCATACAATGCGCACCACCCCGTGATGTTTTTCTCACTCCTACTAGTGAATGTAATGTAACACACACCCATACAATGCGCACCACCCCGTGATGTTTTTCTCACACCTACTAGTGAATGTAATGTAACACACACCCATACAATGCGCACCACCCCGTGATGTTTTTCTCACTCCTACTAGTGAATGTAATGTAACACACACCCATACAATGGGCAACACCCCGTGATGTTTTTCTCACTCATACTAGTGAATGTAATGTAACACACACCCATACAATGCGCACCACCCCGTGATGTTTTTCTCACTCCTACTAGTGAATGTAATGTAACACACACCCATACAATGCGCAACACCCCGTGATGTTTTTCTCACTCCTACTAGTGAATCTAATGTAACACACACCCATACAATGCGCACCACCCCGTGATGTTTTTCTCACTCCTACTAGTGAATGTAATGTAACACACACCCATACAAGGCGCACCACCCCGTGTTGTTTTTCTCACTCCTACTAGTGAATGTAATGTAACACACACCCATAAAATGCGCACCACCCCGTGTTGTTTTTCTCACTCCTAATAGTGAATGTAATGTAACACACACCCATACAATGCGCACCACCCCGTGATGTTTTTCTCACTCCTAGTAGTGAATGTAATGTAACACCACCCATACAATGCACACCACCCCGTGATGTTTTTATCACTCCTAATAGTGAATGTAATGTAACACACACCCATACAATGCGCACCACCCCGTGATGTTTTTATCACTCCTAATAGTGAATGTAATGTAACACACACCCATACAATGCGCACCACCCCGCGATGTTTTTCAGAAACGTATCCTACATTGCCACTGCATGTTCCCTGACCTCCGCATGCTGATCACACCGCGGTGCTTTTCTCCATCCTACATTGCCACTCACTGCCTATCCGAATTCAGACCCTCCGATTCACACCACCCCGTGATGTTTTTCTCACTCCTAGTAGTGAATGTAATGTAACACACACCCATACAATGCGCACCACCCCGTGATGTTTTTCTCACTCCTACTAGTGAATGTAATGTAACACACACCCATACAATGCGCACCACCCCGTGATGTTTTTCTCACTCCTACTAGTGAATGTAATGTAACACACACCCATACAATGCGCACCACCCCGTGATGTTTTTCTCACTCCTACTAGTGAATGTAATGTAACACACACCCATACAATGCGCACCACCCCTTGATGATTTTCTCACTCCTACTAGTGAATGTAATGTAAAACACACCCATACAATGCGCACCACCCCGTGATGTTTTTCTCACTCCTACTAGTGAATGTAATGTAATACACACCCATACAATGGGCACCACCCCGTGATGTTTTTCTCACTCCTACTAGTGAATGTAATGTAACACACACCCATACAATGCGCACCACCCCGTGATGTTTTTCTCACACCTACTAGTGAATGTAATGTAACACACACCCATACAATGCGCACCACCCCGTGATGTTTTTCTCACTCCTACTAGTGAATGTAATGTAACACACACCCATACAATGCGCACCACCCCGTGATGTTTTTCTCACTCATACTAGTGAATGTAATGTAACACACACCCATACAATGCGCACCACCCCGTGATGTTTTTCTCACTCCTACTAGTGAATGTAATGTAACACACACCCATACAATGCGCAACACCCCGTGATGTTTTTCTCACTCCTACTAGTGAATCTAATGTAACACACACGCATACAATGCGCACCACCACGTGATGTTTTTCTCACTGCTACTAGTGAATGTAATGTAACACACACCCATACAATGCGCCCCACCCCGTGATGTTTTTCTCACTCCTACTAGTGAATGTAATGTAACACACACCCATACAATGCGCAACACCCCGTGATGTTTTTCTCACTCCTACTAGTGAATCTAATGTAACACACACGCAAACAATGCGCACCACCACGTGATGTTTTTCTCACTGCTACTAGTGAATGTAATGTAACACACACCCATACAATGCGCACCAACCCGTGATGTTTTTCTCACTCCTACTAGTGAATGTAATGTAACACACACCCATACAATGGGCACCACCCCGTGATGTTTTTCTCACTCCTACTAGTGAATGTAATGTAACACACACCCATACAATGCGCCCCACCCCTTGATGATTTTCTCACTCCTACTAGTGAATGTAATGTAACACACACCCATACAATGCGCACCACCCCGTGATGTTTTTCTCACTCCTACTAGTGAATGTAACGTAATACACACCCATACAATGCGCACCACCCCGTGATGTTTTTCTCACTCCTACTAGTGAATCTAATGTAACACACACCCATACAATGCGCACCACCCCGTGATGTTTTTCTCACTCCTACTAGTGAATATAATGTAACACACACCCATACAATGCACACCACCCCGTGATGTTTTTCTCACTCCTACTAGTGAATGTAATGTAACACACACCCATACAATGGGCAACACCCCGTGATGTTTTTCTCACTCATACTAGTGAATGTAATGTAACACACACCCATACAATGCGCACCACCCCGTGATGTTTTTCTCACTCCTACTAGTGAATGTAATGTAACACACACCCATACAATGCGCAACACCCCGTGATGTTTTTCTCACTCCTACTTGTGAATCTAATGTAACACACACCCATACATAGCGCACCACCCCGTGATGTTTTTCTCACTCCTACTAGTGAATGTAATGTAACACACACCCATACAAGGCGCACCACCCCGTGTTGTTTTTCTCACTCCTACTAGTGAATGTAATGTAACACACACCCATACAATGCGCACCACCCCGTGTTGTTTTTCTCACTCCTAATAGTGAATGTAATGTAACACACACCCATACAATGCGCACCACCCCATGATGTTTTTCTCACTCCTAGTAGTGAATGTAATGTAACACCACCCATACAATGCACACCACCCCGTGATGTTTTTATCACTCCTTATAGTGAATGTAATGTAACACACACCCATACAATGCGCACCACCCCGCGATGTTTTTCAGAAACGTATCCTACATTGCCACTGCATGTTCCCTGACCTCCGCATGCTGACCACACCGCGGTGCTTTTCTCCATCCTACATTGCCACTCACTGCCTATCCTAATTCAGACCCTGCGATTCACACCACCCCGTGATGTTTTTCTCACTCCTAGTAGTGAATGTAATGTAACACACAACCATACAATGCGCACCACCCCGTGATGTTTTTCTCACTCCTACTAGTGAATGTAATGTAACACACACCCATACAATGCGCACCACCCCGTGATGTTTATCTCACTCCTACTAGTGAATGTAATGTAACACACACCCATACAATGCGCACCACCCCTTGATGATTTTCTCACTCCTACTAGTGAATGTAATGTAAAACACACCCATACAATGCGCACCACCCCGTGATGTTTTTCTCACTCCTCCTAGTGAATGTAATGTAACACACACCCATACAATGCGTACCACCCCGTGATGTTTTTCTCACTCCTACTAGTGAATGTAATGTAACACACACCCATACAATGCGCACCACCCCGTGATGTTTTTCTCACTCCTACTAGTGAATGTAATGTAACACCACCCATACAATGCGCACCACCCCGTGATGTTTTTATCACTCCTACTAGTGAATGTAATGTAACACACACCCATACAATGCGCACCACCCCGTGATGTTTTTCTCACACCTACTAGTGAATGTAATGTAACACACACCCATACAATGCGCACCACCCCGTGATGTTTTTCTCACTCCTACTAGTGAATGTAATGTAACACACACCCATACAATGCGCACCACCCCGTGATGTTTTTCTCACACCTACTAGTGAATGTAATGTAACACACACCCATACAATGCGCACCACCCCGTGATGTTTTTCTCACTCCTACTAGTGAATGTAATGTAACACACACCCATACAATGGGCAACACCCCGTGATGTTTTTCTCACTCATACTAGTGAATGTAATGTAACACACACCCATACAATGCGCACCACCCCGTGATGTTTTTCTCACTCCTACTAGTGAATGTAATGTAACACACACCCATACAATGCGCAACACCCCGTGATGTTTTTCTCACTCCTACTAGTGAATCTAATGTAACACACACCCATACAATGCGCACCACCCCGTGATGTTTTTCTCACTCCTACTAGTGAATGTAATGTAACACACACCCATACAAGGCGAACCACCCCGTGTTGTTTTTCTCACTCCTACTAGTGAATGTAATGTAACACACACCCATACAATGCGCACCACCCCGTGTTGTTTTTCTCACTCCTAATAGTGAATGTAATGCAACACACACCCATACAATGCGCACCACCCCGTGATGTTTTTCTCACTCCTAGTAGTGAATGTAATGTAACACCACCCATACAATGCACACCACCCCGTGATGTTTTTATCACTCCTAATAGTGAATGTAATGTAACACACACCCATACAATGCGCACCACCCCGCGATGTTTTTCAGAAACGTATCCTACATTGCCACTGCATGTTCCCTGACCTCCTCATGCTGACCACACCGCGGTGCTTTTCTCCATCCTACATTGCCACTCACTGCCTATCCTAATTCAGACCCTCCGATTCACACCACCCCGTGATGTTTTTCTCACTCCTAGTAGTGAATGTAATGTAACACACACCCATACAATGCGCACCACCCCGTGATGTTTTTCTCACTCCTACTAGTGAATGTAATGTAACACACACCCATACAATGCGCACCACCCCGTGATGTTTTTCTCACTCCTACTAGTGAATGTAATGTAACACACACCCATACAATGCGCACCACCCCGTGATGTTTTTCTCACTCCTACTAGTGAATGTAATGTAACACACACCCATACAATGCGCACCACCCCTTGATGATTTTCTCACTCCTACTAGTGAATGTAATGTAAAACACACCCATACAATGCACACCACCCCGTGATGTTTTTCTCACTCCTACTAGTGAATGTAATGTAATACACACCCATACAATGGGCACCACCCCGTGATGTTTTTCTCACTCCTACTAGTGAATGTAATGTAACACACACCCATACAATGCGCACCACCCCGTGATGTTTTTCTCACACCTACTAGTGAATGTAATGTAACACACACCCATACAATGCGCACCACCCCGTGATGTTTTTCTCACTCCTACTAGTGAATGTAATGTAACACACACCCATACAATGCGCACCACCCCGTGATGTTTTTCTCACTCATACTAGTGAATGTAATGTAACACACACCCATACAATGCGCACCACCCCGTGATGTTTTTCTCACTCCTACTAGTGAATGTAATGTAACACACACCCATACAATGCGCAACACCCCGTGATGTTTTTCTCACTCCTACTAGTGAATCTAATGTAACACACACGCATACAATGCGCACCACCACGTGATGTTTTTCTCACTGCTAATAGTGAATGTAATGTAACACACACCCATACAATGCGCCCCACCCCGTGATGTTTTTCTCACTCCTACTAGTGAATGTAATGTAACACACACCCGTACAATGCGCAACACCCCGTGATGTTTTTCTCACTCCTACTAGTGAATCTAATGTAACACACACGCAAACAATGCGCACCACCACGTGATGTTTTTCTCACTGCTACTAGTGAATGTAATGTAACACACACCCATACAATGCGCACCAACCCGTGATGTTTTTCTCACTCCTACTAGTGAATGTAATGTAACACACACCCATACAATGGGCACCACCCCGTGATGTTTTTCTCACTCCTAGTAGTGAATGTAATGTAACACACACCCATACAATGCGCCCCACCCCTTGATGATTTTCTCACTCCTACTAGTGAATGTAATGTAACACACACCCATACAATGCGCACCACCCCGTGATGTTTTTCTCACTCCTACTAGTGAATGTAACGTAATACACACCCATACAATGCGCACCACCCCGTGATGTTTTTCTCACTCCTACTAGTGAATCTAATGTAACACACACCCATACAATGCGCACCACCCCGTGATGTTTTTCTCACTCCTACTAGTGAATATAATGTAACACACACCCATACAATGCGCACCACCCCGTGATGTTTTTCTCACTCCTACTAGTGAATGTAATGTAACACACACCCATACAATGCGCACCACCACCCCGTGATGTTTTTCTCACTCATACTAGTGAATGTAATGTAACACACACCCATACAATGCGCACCACCCCGTGATGTTTTTCTCACTCCTAGTAGTGAATGTAATGTAACACCACCCATACAATGCACACCAATCCGTGATGTTTTTATCACTCCTACTAGTGAATGTAATGTAACACACACCCATACAATGCGCAGCACCCCGCGATGTTTTTCAGAAACCTATCCTACATTGCCACTGCATGTTCCCTGACCTCCGCATGCTGACCACACCGCGGTGCTTTTCTCCATCCTACATTGCCACTCACTGCCTATCCTAATTCAGACCCTCCGATTCACACCACCCCGTGATGTTTTTGTCACTCCTAGTAGTGAATGTAATGTAACACACACCCATACAATGCGCACCACCCCGTGATGTTTTTCTCACTCCTACTAGTGAATGTAATGTAACACACACCCATACAATGCGCACCACCCCGTGATGTTTTTCTCACTCCTACTAGTGAATGTAATGTAACACACACCCATACAATGCGCACCACCCCGTGATGTTTTTCTCACTCCTACTAGTGAATGTAATGTAACACACACCCATACAATGCGCACCACCCCGTGATGTTTTTCTCACTCCTACTAGTGAATGTAATGTAACACACACCCATACAATGCGCACCACCCCTTGATGATTTTCTCACTCCTACTAGTGAATGTAATGTAAAACACACCCATACAATGCGCACCACCCCGTGATGTTTTTCTCACTCCTCCTAGTGAATGTAATGTAACACACACCCATACAATGCGCAACACCACGTGATGTTTTTCTAACTCCTACTAGTGAATCTAATGTAACACACACCCATAAAATGCGCAACACTCCGTGATGTTTTTCTCACTCCTACTAGTGAATCTAATGTAACACACACGCATACAATGCGCACCACCCCGTGATGTTTTTCTCACTCCTACTAGTGAATGTAATGTAACACACACCCATACAATGCGCACCACCCCGTGATGTTTTTCTCACTGCTACTAGTGAATGTAATGTAACACACACCCATACAATGCGCACCACCCCGTGATGTTTTTCTCACTCCTACTAGTGAATGTAATGTAACACACACCCATACAATGCGCACCACCCCGTGATGTTTTTCTCACTCCTACTAGTGAATGTAATGTAACACACACCCATACAATGCGCACCACCCCGTGATGTTTTTCTCACTCCTACTAGTGAATGTAATGTAACACACACCCATACAATGCGCAACACCCCGTGATGTTTTTCTCACTCCTACTAGTGAATCTAATGTAACACACACCCATACAATGCGCACCACCCCGTGATGTTTTTCTCACTCCTACTAGTGAATGTAATGTAACACACACCCATACAAGGCGCACCACCCCGTGTTGTTTTTCTCACTCCTACTAGTGAATGTAATGTAACACACACCCATACAATGCGCACCACCCCGTGTTGTTTTTCTCACTCCTAATAGTGAATGTAATGTAACACACACCCATACAATGCGCACCACCCCATGATGTTTTTCTCACTCCTAGTAGTGAATGTAATGTAACACCACCCATACAATGCACACCACCCCGTGATGTTTTTATCACTCCTTATAGTGAATGTAATGTAACACACACCCATACAATGCGCACCACCCCGCGATGTTTTTCAGAAACGTATCCTACATTGCCACTGCATGTTCCCTGACCTCCGCATGCTGACCACACCGCGGTGCTTTTCTCCATCCTACATTGCCACTCACTGCCTATCCTAATTCAGACCCTCCGATTCACACCACCCCGTGATGTTTTTCTCACTCCTAGTAGTGAATGTAATGTAACACACACCCATACAATGCGCACCACCCCGTGATGTTTTCTCACTCCTACTAGTGAATGTAATGTAACACACACCCATACAATGCGCACCACCCCGTGATGTTTATCTCACTCCTACTAGTGAATGTAATGTAACACACACCCATACAATGCGCACCACCCCTTGATGATTTTCTCACTCCTACTAGTGAATGTAATGTAAAACACACCCATACAATGCGCACCACCCCGTGATGTTTTTCTCACTCCTCCTAGTGAATGTAATGTAACACACACCCATACAATGCGTACCACCCCGTGATGTTTTTCTCACTCCTACTAGTGAATGTAATGTAACACACACCCATACAATGCGCACCACCCCGTGATGTTTTTCTCACTCCTACTAGTGAATGTAATGTAACACACACCCATACAATGCGCACCACCCCGTGATGTTTTTCTCACACCTACTAGTGAATGTAATGTAACACACACCCATACAATGCGCACCACCCCGTGATGTTTTTCTCACTCCTACTAGTGAATGTAATGTAACACACACCCATACAATGCGCACCACCCCGTGATGTTTTTCTCACACCTACTAGTGAATGTAATGTAACACACACCCATACAATGCGCACCACCCCGTGATGTTTTTCTCACTCCTACTAGTGAATGTAATGTAACACACACCCATACAATGGGCAACACCCCGTGATGTTTTTCTCACTCATACTAGTGAATGTAATGTAACACACACCCATACAATGCGCACCACCCCGTGATGTTTTTCTCACTCCTACTAGTGAATGTAATGTAACACACACCCATACAATGCGCAACACCCCGTGATGTTTTTCTCACTCCTACTAGTGAATCTAATGTAACACACACCCATACAATGCGCACCACCCCGTGATGTTTTTCTCACTCCTACTAGTGAATGTAATGTAACACACACCCATACAAGGCGAACCACCCCGTGTTGTTTTTCTCACTCCTACTAGTGAATGTAATGTAACACACACCAAATACAATGCGCACCACCCCGTGTTGTTTTTCTCACTCCTAATAGTGAATGTAATGCAACACACACCCATACAATGCGCACCACCCCGTGATGTTTTTCTCACTCCTAGTAGTGAATGTAATGTAACACCACCCATACAATGCACACCACCCCGTGATGTTTTTATCACTCCTAATAGTGAATGTAATGTAACACACACCCATACAATGCGCACCACCCCGCGATGTTTTTCAGAAACGTATCCTACATTGCCACTGCATGTTCCCTGACCTCCTCATGCTGACCACACCGCGGTGCTTTTCTCCTTCCTACATTGCCACTCACTGCCTATCCTAATTCAGACCCTCCGTTTCACACCACCCCGTGATGTTTTTCTCACTCCTAGTAGTGAATGTAATGTAACACACACCCATACAATGCGCACCACCCCGTGATGTTTTTCTCACTCCTACTAGTGAATGTAATGTAACACACACCCATACAATGCGCACCACCCCGTGATGTTTTTCTCACTCCTACTAGTGAATGTAATGTAACACACACCCATACAATGCGCACCACCCCGTGATGTTTTTCTCACTCCTACTAGTGAATGTAATGTAACACACACCCATACAATGCGCACCACCCCTTGATGATTTTCTCACTCCTACTAGTGAATGTAATGTAAAACACACCCATACAATGCACACCACCCCGTGATGTTTTTCTCACTCCTACTAGTGAATGTAATGTAATACACACCCATACAATGGGCACCACCCCGTGATGTTTTTCTCACTCCTACTAGTGAATGTAATGTAACACACACCCATACAATGCGCACCACCCCGTGATGTTTTTCTCACACCTACTAGTGAATGTAATGTAACACACACCCATACAATGCGCACCACCCCGTGATGTTTTTCTCACTCCTACTAGTGAATGTAATGTAACACACACCCATACAATGCGCACCACCCCGTGATGTTTTTCTCACTCATACTAGTGAATGTAATGTAACACACACCCATACAATGCGCACCACCCCGTGATGTTTTTCTCACTCCTACTAGTGAATGTAATGTAACACACACCCATACAATGCGCAACACCCCGTGATGTTTTTCTCACTCCTACTAGTGAATCTAATGTAACACACACGCATACAATGCGCACCACCACGTGATGTTTTTCTCACTGCTACTAGTGAATGTAATGTAACACACACCCATACAATGCGCCCCACCCCGTGATGTTTTTCTCACTCCTACTAGTGAATGTAATGTAACACACACCCATACAATGCGCAACACCCCGTGATGTTTTTCTCACTCCTACTAGTGAATCTAATGTAACACACACGCAAACAATGCGCACCACCACGTGATGTTTTTCTCACTGCTACTAGTGAATGTAATGTAACACACACCCATACAATGCGCACCAACCCGTGATGTTTTTCTCACTCCTACTAGTGAATGTAATGTAACACACACCCATACAATGGGCACCACCCCGTGATGTTTTTCTCACTCCTAGTAGTGAATGTAATGTAACACACACCCATACAATGCGCCCCACCCCTTGATGATTTTCTCACTCCTACTAGTGAATGTAATGTAACACACACCCATACAATGCGCACCACCCCGTGATGTTTTTCTCACTGCTACTAGTGAATGTAATGTAACACACACGCATACAATGCGCACCACCCCGTGATGTTTTTCTCACTCCTACTAGTGAATGTAATGTAACACACACCCATACAATGTGCACCACCCCGTGATGTTTTTCTCACTCCTAATAGTGAATGTAATGTAACACACACCCATACAATGCGCACCACCCCGTGATGTTTTTCTCACTCCTACTAGTGAATGTAATGTAACACACACCCATACAATGCGCACCAACCCCGTGATGTTTTTCTCACTCCTACTATTGAATGTAATGTAACACACACCCATACAATGCGCACCACCCCGTGATATTTTTCTCACTCCTAGTAGTGAATGTAATGTAACACCACCCATACAATGCACACCAATCCGTGATGTTTTTATCACTCCTACTAGTGAATGTAATGTAACACACACCCATACAATGCGCAGCACCCCGCGATGTTTTTCAGAAACCTATCCTACATTGCCACTGCATGTTCCCTGACCTCCGCATGCTGACCACACCGCGGTGCTTTTCTCCATCCTACATTGCCACTCACTGCCTATCCTAATTCAGACCCTCCGATTCACACCACCCCGTGATGTTTTTCTCACTCCTAGTAGTGAATGTAATGTAACACACACCCATACAATGCGCACCACCCCGTGATGTTTTTCTCACTCCTACTAGTGAATGTAATGTAACACACACCCATACAATGCGCACCACCCCGTGATGTTTTTCTCACTCCTACTAGTGAATGTAATATAACACACACCCATACAATGCGCACCACCCCGTGATGTTTTTCTCACTCCTACTAGTGAATGTAATGTAACACACACCCATACAATGCGCACCACCCCGTGATGTTTTTCTCACTCCTACTAGTGAATGTAATGTAACACACACCCATACAATGCGCACCACCCCTTGATGATTTTCTCACTCCTACTAGTGAATGTAATGTAAAACACACCCATACAATGCGCACCACCCCGTGATGTTTTTCTCACTCCTCCTAGTGAATGTAATGTAACACACACCCATACAATGCGCAACACCACGTGATGTTTTTCTCACTCCTACTAGTGAATCTAATGTAACACACACCCATAAAATGCGCAACACTCCGTGATGTTTTTCTCACTCCTACTAGTGAATCTAATGTAACACACACGCATACAATGCGCACCACCCCGTGATGTTTTTCTCACTCCTACTAGTGAATGTAATGTAACACACACCCATACAATGCGCACCACCCCGTGATGTTTTTCTCACTGCTACTAGTGAATGTAATGTAACACACACCCATACAATGCGCACCACCCCGTGATGTTTTTCTCACTCCTACTAGTGAATGTAATGTAACACACACCCATACAATGCGCACCACCCCGTGATGTTTTTCTCACTACTACTAGTGAATGTAATGTAACACACACCCATACAATGCGCACCACCCCGTGATGTTTTTCTCACTCATACTAGTGAATGTAATGTAACACACACCCATACAATGCGCACCACCCCGTGATGTTTTTCTCACTCCTACTAGTGAATGTAATGTAACACACACCCATACAATGCGTACCACCCCATGATGTTTTTCTCACTCCTACTAGTGAATGTAATGTAACACACACCCATACAATGCGCACCACCCCGTGATGTTTTTCTCACTCCTACTAGTGAATGTAATGTAACACCACCCATACAATGCGCACCTCCCCGTGATGTTTTTCTCACTACTACTAGTGAATGTAATGTAACACACACCCATACAATGCGCACCACCCCGTGATGTTTTTCTCACTCATACTAGTGAATGTAATGTAACACACACCCATACAATGCGCACCACCCCGTGATGTTTTTTTCACACCTACTAGTGAATGTAATGTAACACACACCCATACAATGCGCACCACCCCGTGATGTTTTTCTCACTCCTACTAGTGAATGTAATGTAACACACACCCATACAATGCGCACCACCCCGTGATGTTTTTCTCACTCATACTAGTGAATGTAATGTAACACACACCCATACAATGCGCACCACCCCGTGATGTTTTTCTCACTACTACTAGTGAATGTAATGTAACACACACCCATACAATGCGCACCACCCCGTGATGTTTTTCTCACTCATACTAGTGAATGTAATGTAACACACACCCATAAAATGCGCAACACCCCGTGATGTTTTTCTCACTCCTACTAGTGAATCTAATGTAACACACACCCATACAATGCGCAACACTCCGTGATGTTTTTCTCACTCCTACTAGTGAATCTAATGTAACACACACCCATACAATGCGCACCACCCCGTGACGTTTTTCTCACTCCTACTAGTGAATGTAATGTAACACACACCCATACAATGCGCACCACCCCGTGATGTTTTTCTCACTCCTACTAGTGAATGTAATGTAACACACACCCATACAATGCGCACCACCCCGTGATGTTTTTCTCACTGCTACTAGTGAATGTAATGTAACACACACGCATACAATGCGCACCACCCCGTGATGTTTTTCTCACTCCTACTAGTGAATGTAATGTAACACACACCCATACAATGTGCACCACCCCGTGATGTTTTTCTCACTCCTACTAGTGAATGTAATGTAACACACACCCATACAATGCGCACCACCCCGTGATGTTTTTCTCACTCCTACTAGTGAATGTAATGTAACACACACCCATACAATGCGTACCACCCCATGATGTTTTTCTCACTCCTACTAGTGAATGTAATGTAACACACACCCATACAATGCGCACCACCCCGTGATGTTTTTCTCACTCCTACTAGTGAATGTAATGTAACACCACCCATACAATGCGCACCTCCCCGTGATGTTTTTCTCACTCCTACTAGTGAATGTAATGTAACACACACCCATACAATGCGCACCACCCCGCGATGTTTTTCAGAAACCTATCCTACATTGCCACTGCATGTTCCCTGACCTCCCCATGCTGACCACCCCGCGGTGCTTTTCTCCATCCTACATTGCCACTCACTGCCTATCCTAATTCAGACCCTCCGATTCACACCACCCCGTGATGTTTTTCTCACTCCTAGTAGTGAATGTAATGTAACACACACCCATACAATGCGCACCACCCCGTGATGTTTTTCTCACTCCTACTAGTGAATGTAATGTAACACACACCCATACAATGCGCACCACCCCGTGATGTTTTTCTCACTCCTACTAGTGAATGTAATGTAACACACACCCATACAATGGGCACCACCCCGTGATGTTTTTCTCACTCCTACTAGTGAATGTAATGTAACACACACCCATACAATGCGCACCACCCCTTGATGATTTTCTCACTCCTACTAGTGAATGTAATGTAAAACACACCCATACAATGCGCACCACCCCGTGATGTTTTTCTCACTCCTACTAGTGAATGTAATGTAATACACACCCATACAATGGGCACCACCCCGTGATGTTTTTCTCACTCCTACTAGTGAATGTAATGTAACACACACCCATACAATGCGCACCACCCCGTGATGTTTTTCTCACACCTACTAGTGAATGTAATGTAACACACACCCATACAATGCGCACCACCCTGTGATGTTTTTCTCACTCCTACTAGTGAATGTAATGTAGCACACACCCATACAATGCGCACCACCCCGTGATGTTTTTCTCACTCATACTAGTGAATGTAATGTAACACACACACATACAATGCGCACCACCCCGTGATGTTTTTCTCACTCCTACTAGTGAATGTAATGTAACACACACCCATACAATGCGCAACACCCCGTGATGTTTTTCTCACTCCTACTAGTGAATCTAATGTAACACACACGCATACAATGCGCACCACCACGTGATGTTTTTCTCACTGCTAATAGTGAATGTAATGTAATACACACCCATACAATGCGCCCCACCCCGTGATGTTTTTCTCACTCCTACTAGTGAATGTAATGTAACACACACCCATACAATGCGCAACACCCCGTGATGTTTTTCTCACTCCTACTAGTGAATGTAATGTAACACACACCCATACAATGCGCACCACACCGTGATGTTTTTCTCACTCCTACTAGTGAATGTAATGTAACACACACCCATACAATGCGCACCACCACGTGATGTTTTTCTCACTGCTACTAGTGAATGTAATGTAAAACACACCCATACAATGCGCCCCACCCCGTGATGTTTTTCTCACTCCTACTAGTGAATGTAATGTAACACACACCGATAGAATGCGCAACACCCCGTGATATTTTTCTCATTCCTACTAGTGAATCTAATGTAACACACACGCATACATTGCACACCACCCTGTGATGTTTTTCTCACTCCTACTAGTGAATGTAATGTAACACACCCATACAATGCGCATCACCTCGTGATGTTTTTCTCACTCCTACTAGTGAATGTAATGTAACACACACCCATACAATGCGCACCACCCCGTGATGTTTTTCTCATTCCTACTAGTGAATGTAATGTAACACACACCCATACAATGCGCACCACCCCGTGATGTTTTTCTCACTCCTACTAGTGAATGTAATGTAACACACACCCATACAATGCGCACCACCCCGTGATGTTTTTCTCACTCCTACTAGTGAATGTAATGTAACACACACCCATACAATGCGCACCACCCCGTGATGTTTTTCTCACTCCTACTAGTGAATGTAATGTAACACACACCCATACAATGCGCAACACCCCGTGATGTTTTTCTCACTCCTACTAGTGAATCTAATGTAACACACACGCATACAATGCGCACCACCACGTGATGTTTTTCTCACTGCTACTAGTGAATGTAATGTAACACACACCCATACAATGCGCCCCACCCCGTGATGTTTTTCACACTCCTACTAGTGAATGTAATGTAACACACACCCATACAATGCGCAACACCACGTGATGTTTTTCTCACTCCTACTAGTGAATCTAATGTAACACACACGCAAACAATGCGCACCACCACGTGATGTTTTTCTCACTGCTACTAGTGAATGTAATGTAACACACACCCATACAATGCGCACCACCCCGTGATGTTTTTCTCACTCCTACTAGTGAATGTAATGTAACACACACCCATACAATGGGCACCACCCCGTGATGTTTTTCTCACTCCCTGTAGTGAATGTAATCTAACACACACCCATACAATGCGCACCACCCCTTGATGATTTTCTCACTCCTACTAGTGAATGCAATGTAACACACACCCATACAATGCGCACCACCCCGTGATGTTTTTCTCACTCCTACTAGTGAATGTAACGTAATACACACCCATACAATGCGCACCACCCCGTGATGTTTTTCTCACTCCTACTAGTGAATGTAACGTAACACACACCCATACAATGTGCAACCCCGTGATGTTTTTCTCACTCCTACTAGTGAATGTAATGTAACACACACCCATACAATGCACACCACCCAGTGATGTTTTTCTCACTCCTACTAGTGAATGTAATGTAACACACACCCATACAATGCGCACCACCCCGTGATGTTTTTCTCACTCCTACTAGTGAATGTAATGTAACACACACCCATACAATGCGCACCACCCCGTGATGTTTTTCTCACTCCTACTAGCGAATGTAATGTAACACACACCCATACAATGCGCACCACCCCGTGATGTTTTTCTCACTCCTACTAGTGAATGTAATGTAACACACACCCATACAATGCGCACCACACCGTGATGTTTTTCTCACTCCTACTAGTGAATGTAATGTAACACACACCCATACAATGCGCACCACCACGTGATGTTTTTCTCACTGCTACTAGTGAATCTAATGTAACACACACCCATACAATGCGCTCCACCACGTGATGTTTTTCTCACTCCTACTAGTGAATGTAATGTAACACACACCCATAGAATGCGCAACACCCCGTGACATTTTTCTCACTCCTACTAGTGAATCTAATGTAACACACACGCATACATTGCACACCACCCTGTGATATTTTTCTCACTCCTACTAGTGAATGTAATGTAACACACCCATACAATGCGCATCACCTCGTGATGTTTTTCTCACTCCTACTAGTGAATGTAATGTAACACACACCCATACAATGCGCACCACCACGTGATGTTTTTCTCACTGCTACTAGTGAATGTAATGTAAAACACACCCATACAATGCGCCCCACCCCGTGATGTTTTTCTCACTCCTACTAGTGAATGTAATGTAACACACACCGATAGAATGCGCAACACCCCGTGATATTTTTCTCATTTCTACTAGTGAATCTAATGTAACACACACGCATACATTGCACACCACCCTGTGATGTTTTTGTCACTCCTACTAGTGAATGTAATGTAACACACCCATACAATGCGCATCACCTCGTGATGTTTTTCTCACTCCTACTAGTGAATGTAATGTAACACACACCCATACAATGCGCACCACCCCGTGATGTTTTTCTCATTCCTACTAGTGAATGTAATGTAACACACACCCATACAATGCGCACCACCCCGTGATGTTTTTCTCACTCCTACTAGTGAATGTAATGTAACACACACCCATACAATGCGCACCACCCCGTGATGTTTTTCTCACTCCTACTAGTGAATGTAATGTAACACACACCCATACAATGCGCACCACCCCTTGATGATTTTCTCACTCCTACTAGTGAATGCAATGTAAAACACACCCATACAATGCGCACCACCCCGTGATGTTTTTCTCACTCCTACTAGTGAATGTAATGTAATACACACCCATACAATGGGCACCACCCCGTGATGTTTTTCTCACTCCTACTAGTGAATGTAATGTAACACACACCCATACAATGCGCACCACCCCGTGATGTTTTTCTCACACCTACTAGTGAATGTAATGTAACACACACCCATACAATGCGCACCACACCTTGATGTTTTTCTCACTCCTACTAGTGAATGTAATGTAACACACACCCATACAATGCGCACCACCCCGTGATGTTTTTCTCACTCATACTAGTGAATGTAATGTAACACACACCCATACAATGCGCACCACCCCGTGATGTTTTTCTCACTCCTACTAGTGAATGTAATGTAACACACACCCATACAATGCGCAACACCCCGTGATGTTTTTCTCACTCCTACTAGTGAATCTAATGTAACACACACCCATACAATGCGCAACACTCCGTGATGTTTTTCTCACTCCTACTAGTGAATCTAATGTAACACACACGCATACAATGCGCACCACCCCGTGATGTTTTTCTCAATCCTACTAGTGAATGTAATGTAACACACACCCATACAATGCGCACCACCCCGTGATGTTTTTCTCACTGCTACTAGTGAATGTAATGTAACACACACGCATACAATGCGCACCACCCCGTGATGTTTTTCTCACTCCTACTAGTGAATGTAATGTAACACACACCCATACAATGTGCACCACCCCGTGATGTTTTTCTCACTCCTAATAGTGAATGTAATGTAACACACACCCATACAATGCGCACCACCCCGTGATGTTTTTCTCACTCCTACTAGTGAATGTAATGTAACACACACCCATACAATGCGCACCAACCCCGTGATGTTTTTCTCACTCCTACTATTGAATGTAATGTAACACACACCCATACAATGCGCACCACCCCGTGATATTTTTCTCACTCCTAGTAGTGAATGTAATGTAACACCACCCATACAATGCACACCAATCCGTGATGTTTTTATCACTCCTACTAGTGAATGTAATGTAACACACACCCATACAATGCGCAGCACCCCGCGATGTTTTTCAGAAACCTATCCTACATTGCCACTGCATGTTCCCTGACCTCCGCATGCTGACCACACCGCGGTGCTTTTCTCCATCCTACATTGCCACTCACTGCCTATCCTAATTCAGACCCTCCGATTCACACCACCCCGTGATGTTTTTCTCACTCCTAGTAGTGAATGTAATGTAACACACACCCATACAATGCGCACCACCCCGTGATGTTTTTCTCACTCCTACTAGTGAATGTAATGTAACACACACCCATACAATGCGCACCACCCCGTGATGTTTTTGTCACTCCTACTAGTGAATGTAATATAACACACACCCATACAATGCGCACCACCCCGTGATGTTTTTCTCACTCCTACTAGTGAATGTAATGTAACACACACCCATACAATGCGCACCACCCCGTGATGTTTTTCTCACTCCTACTAGTGAATGTAATGTAACACACACCCATACAATGCGCACCACCCCTTGATGATTTTCTCACTCCTACTAGTGAATGTAATGTAAAACACACCCATACAATGCGCACCACCCCGTGATGTTTTTCTCACTCCTCCTAGTGAATGTAATGTAACACACACCCATACAATGCGCAACACCACGTGATGTTTTTCTCACTCCTACTAGTGAATCTAATGTAACACACACCCATAAAATGCGCAACACTCCGTGATGTTTTTCTCACTCCTACTAGTGAATCTAATGTAACACACACGCATACAATGCGCACCACCCCGTGATGTTTTTCTCACTCCTACTAGTGAATGTAATGTAACACACACCCATACAATGCGCACCACCCCGTGATGTTTTTCTCACTGCTACTAGTGAATGTAATGTAACACACACCCATACAATGCGCACCACCCCGTGATGTTTTTCTCACTCCTACTAGTGAATGTAATGTAACACACACCCATACAATGCGCACCACCCCGTGATGTTTTTCTCACTACTACTAGTGAATGTAATGTAACACACACCCATACAATGCGCACCACCCCGTGATGTTTTTCTCACTCATACTAGTGAATGTAATGTAACACACACCCATACAATGCGCACCACCCCGTGATGTTTTTCTCACTCCTACTAGTGAATGTAATGTAACACACACCCATACAATGCGTACCACCCCATGATGTTTTTCTCACTCCTACTAGTGAATGTAATGTAACACACACCCATACAATGCGCACCACCCCGTGATGTTTTTCTCACTCCTACTAGTGAATGTAATGTAACACCACCCATACAATGCGCACCTCCCCGTGATGTTTTTCTCACTACTACTAGTGAATGTAATGTAACACACACCCATACAATGCGCACCACCCCGTGATGTTTTTCTCACTCATACTAGTGAATGTAATGTAACACACACCCATACAATGCGCACCACCCCGTGATGTTTTTTTCACACCTACTAGTGAATGTAATGTAACACACACCCATACAATGCGCACCACCCCGTGATGTTTTTCTCACTCCTACTAGTGAATGTAATGTAACACACACCCATACAATGCGCACCACCCCGTGATGTTTTTCTCACTCATACTAGTGAATGTAATGTAACACACACCCATACAATGCGCACCACCCCGTGATGTTTTTCTCACTACTACTAGTGAATGTAATGTAACACACACCCATACAATGCGCACCACCCCGTGATGTTTTTCTCACTCATACTAGTGAATGTAATGTAACACACACCCATAAAATGCGCAACACCCCGTGATGTTTTTCTCACTCCTACTAGTGAATCTAATGTAACACACACCCATACAATGCGCAACACTCCGTGATGTTTTTCTCACTCCTACTAGTGAATCTAATGTAACACACACCCATACAATGCGCACCACCCCGTGACGTTTTTCTCACTCCTACTAGTGAATGTAATGTAACACACACCCATACAATGCGCACCACCCCGTGATGTTTTTCTCACTCCTACTAGTGAATGTAATGTAACACACACCCATACAATGCGCACCACCCCGTGATGTTTTTCTCACTGCTACTAGTGAATGTAATGTAACACACACGCATACAATGCGCACCACCCCGTGATGTTTTTCTCACTCCTACTAGTGAATGTAATGTAACACACACCCATACAATGTGCACCACCCCGTGATGTTTTTCTCACTCCTACTAGTGAATGTAATGTAACACACACCCATACAATGCGCACCACCCCGTGATGTTTTTCTCACTCCTACTAGTGAATGTAATGTAACACACACCCATACAATGCGTACCACCCCATGATGTTTTTCTCACTCCTACTAGTGAATGTAATGTAACACACACCCATACAATGCGCACCACCCCGTGATGTTTTTCTCACTCCTACTAGTGAATGTAATGTAACACCACCCATACAATGCGCACCTCCCCGTGATGTTTTTCTCACTCCTACTAGTGAATGTAATGTAACACACACCCATACAATGCGCACCACCCCGCGATGTTTTTCAGAAACCTATCCTACATTGCCACTGCATGTTCCCTGACCTCCCCATGCTGACCACCCCGCGGTGCTTTTCTCCATCCTACATTGCCACTCACTGCCTATCCTAATTCAGACCCTCCGATTCACACCACCCCGTGATGTTTTTCTCACTCCTAGTAGTGAATGTAATGTAACACACACCCATACAATGCGCACCACCCCGTGATGTTTTTCTCACTCCTACTAGTGAATGTAATGTAACACACACCCATACAATGCGCACCACCCCGTGATGTTTTTCTCACTCCTACTAGTGAATGTAATGTAACACACACCCATACAATGGGCACCACCCCGTGATGTTTTTCTCACTCCTACTAGTGAATGTAATGTAACACACACCCATACAATGCGCACCACCCCTTGATGATTTTCTCACTCCTACTAGTGAATGTAATGTAAAACACACCCATACAATGCGCACCACCCCGTGATGTTTTTCTCACTCCTACTAGTCAATGTAATGTAATACACACCCATACAATGGGCACCACCCCGTGATGTTTTTCTCACTCCTACTAGTGAATGTAATGTAACACACACCCATACAATGCGCACCACCCCGTGATGTTTTTCTCACACCTACTAGTGAATGTAATGTAACACACACCCATACAATGCGCACCACCCTGTGATGTTTTTCTCACTCCTACTAGTGAATGTAATGTAGCACACACCCATACAATGCGCACCACCCCGTGATGTTTTTCTCACTCATACTAGTGAATGTAATGTAACACACACACATACAATGCGCACCACCCCGTGATGTTTTTCTCACTCCTACTAGTGAATGTAATGTAACACACACCCATACAATGCGCAACACCCCGTGATGTTTTTCTCACTCCTACTAGTGAATCTAATGTAACACACACGCATACAATGCGCACCACCACGTGATGTTTTTCTCACTGCTAATAGTGAATGTAATGTAATACACACCCATACAATGCGCCCCACCCCGTGATGTTTTTCTCACTCCTACTAGTGAATGTAATGTAACACACACCCATACAATGCGCAACACCCCGTGATGTTTTTCTCACTCCTACTAGTGAATGTAATGTAACACACACCCATACAATGCGCACCACACCGTGATGTTTTTCTCACTCCTACTAGTGAATGTAATGTAACACACACCCATACAATGCGCACCACCACGTGATGTTTTTCTCACTGCTACTAGTGAATGTAATGTAAAACACACCCATACAATGCGCCCCACCCCGTGATGTTTTTCTCACTCCTACTAGTGAATGTAATGTAACACACACCGATAGAATGCGCAACACCCCGTGATATTTTTCTCATTCCTACTAGTGAATCTAATGTAACACACACGCATACATTGCACACCACCCTGTGATGTTTTTCTCACTCCTACTAGTGAATGTAATGTAACACACCCATACAATGCGCATCACCTCGTGATGTTTTTCTCACTCCTACTAGTGAATGTAATGTAACACACACCCATACAATGCGCACCACCCCGTGATGTTTTTCTCATTCCTACTAGTGAATGTAATGTAACACACACCCATACAATGCGCACCACCCCGTGATGTTTTTCTCACTCCTACTAGTGAATGTAATGTAACACACACCCATACAATGCGCACCACCCCGTGATGTTTTTCTCACTCCTACTAGTGAATGTAATGTAACACACACCCATACAATGCGCACCACCCCGTGATGTTTTTCTCACTCCTACTAGTGAATGTAATGTAACACACACCCATACAATGCGCAACACCCCGTGATGTTTTTCTCACTCCTACTAGTGAATCTAATGTAACACACACGCATACAATGCGCACCACCACGTGATGTTTTTCTCACTGCTACTAGTGAATGTAATGTAACACACACCCATACAATGCGCCCCACCCCGTGATGTTTTTCTCACTCCTACTAGTGAATGTAATGTAACACACACCCATACAATGCGCAACACCACGTGATGTTTTTCTCACTCCTACTAGTGAATCTAATGTAACACACACGCAAACAATGCGCACCACCACGTGATGTTTTTCTCACTGCTACTAGTGAATGTAATGTAACACACACCCATACAATGGGCACCACCCCGTGATGTTTTTCTCACTCCCTGTAGTGAATGTAATCTAACACACACCCATACAATGCGCACCACCCCTTGATGATTTTCTCACTCCTACTAGTGAATGCAATGTAACACACACCCATACAATGCGCACCACCCCGTGATGTTTTTCTCACTCCTACTAGTGAATGTAACGTAATACACACCCATACAATGCGCACCACCCCGTGATGTTTTTCTCACTCCTACTAGTGAATGTAACGTAACACACACCCATACAATGTGCAACCCCGTGATGTTTTTCTCACTCCTACTAGTGAATGTAATGTAACACACACCCATACAATGCACACCACCCAGTGATGTTTTTCTCACTCCTACTAGTGAATGTAATGTAACACACACCCATACAATGCGCACCACCCCGTGATGTTTTTCTCACTCCTACTAGTGAATGTAATGTAACACACACCCATACAATGCGCACCACCCCGTGATGTTTTTCTCACTCCTACTAGCGAATGTAATGTAACACACACCCATACAATGCGCACCACCCCGTGATGTTTTTCTCACTCCTACTAGTGAATGTAATGTAACACACACCCATACAATGCGCACCACACCGTGATGTTTTTCTCACTCCTACTAGTGAATGTAATGTAACACACACCCATACAATGCGCACCACCACGTGATGTTTTTCTCACTGCTACTAGTGAATCTAATGTAACACACACCCATACAATGCGCTCCACCACGTGATGTTTTTCTCACTCCTACTAGTGAATGTAATGTAACACACACCCATAGAATGCGCAACACCCCGTGACATTTTTCTCACTCCTACTAGTGAATCTAATGTAACACACACGCATACATTGCACACCACCCTGTGATATTTTTCTCACTCCTACTAGTGAATGTAATGTAACACACCCATACAATGCGCATCACCTCGTGATGTTTTTCTCACTCCTACTAGTGAATGTAATGTAACACACACCCATACAATGCGCACCACCACGTGATGTTTTTCTCACTGCTACTAGTGAATGTAATGTAAAACACACCCATACAATGCGCCCCACCCCGTGATGTTTTTCTCACTCCTACTAGTGAATGTAATGTAACACACACCGATAGAATGCGCAACACCCCGTGATATTTTTCTCATTTCTACTAGTGAATCTAATGTAACACACACGCATACATTGCACACCACCCTGTGATGTTTTTGTCACTCCTACTAGTGAATGTAATGTAACACACCCATACAATGCGCATCACCTCGTGATGTTTTTCTCACTCCTACTAGTGAATGTAATGTAACACACACCCATACAATGCGCACCACCCCGTGATGTTTTTCTCATTCCTACTAGTGAATGTAATGTAACACACACCCATACAATGCGCACCACCCCGTGATGTTTTTCTCACTCCTACTAGTGAATGTAATGTAACACACACCCATACAATGCGCACCACCCCGTGATGTTTTTCTCACTCCTACTAGTGAATGTAATGTAACACACACCCATACAATGCGCACCACCCCTTGATGATTTTCTCACTCCTACTAGTGAATGCAATGTAAAACACACCCATACAATGCGCACCACCCCGTGATGTTTTTCTCACTCCTACTAGTGAATGTAATGTAATACACACCCATACAATGGGCACCACCCCGTGATGTTTTTCTCACTCCTACTAGTGAATGTAATGTAACACACACCCATACAATGCGCACCACCCCGTGATGTTTTTCTCACACCTACTAGTGAATGTAATGTAACACACACCCATACAATGCGCACCACACCTTGATGTTTTTCTCACTCCTACTAGTGAATGTAATGTAACACACACCCATACAATGCGCACCACCCCGTGATGTTTTTCTCACTCATACTAGTGAATGTAATGTAACACACACCCATACAATGCGCACCACCCCGTGATGTTTTTCTCACTCCTACTAGTGAATGTAATGTAACACACACCCATACAATGCGCAACACCCCGTGATGTTTTTCTCACTCCTACTAGTGAATCTAATGTAACACACACGCATACAATGCGCACCACCACGTGATGTTTTTCTCACTGCTACTAGTGAATGTAATGTAACACACACCCATACAATGCGCCCCACCCCGTGATGTTTTTCTCACTCCTACTAGTGAATGTAATGTAACACACACCCATACAATGCGCAACACCACGTGATGTTTTTCTCACACCTACTAGTGAATGTAATGTAACACACACCCATACAATGCGCACCACCACGTGATGTTTTTCTCACTGCTACTAGTGAATGTAATGTAAAACACACCCATACAATGCGCCCCACCCCGTGATGTTTTTCTCACTCCTACTAGTGAATGTAATGTAACACACACCCATACAATGCGCACCACCACGTGATGTTTTTCTCACTGCTACTAGTGAATGTAATGTAAAACACACCCATACAATGCGCCCCACCCCGTGATGTTTTTCTCACTCCTACTAGTGAATGTAATGTAACACACACCGATAGAATGCGCAACACCCCGTGATATTTTTCTCATTTCTACTAGTGAATCTAATGTAACACACACGCATACATTGCACACCACCCTGTGATGTTTTTGTCACTCCTACTAGTGAATGTAATGTAACACACCCATACAATGCGCATCACCTCGTGATGTTTTTCTCACTCCTACTAGTGAATGTAATGTAACACACACCCATACAATGCGCACCACCCCGTGATGTTTTTCTCATTCCTACTAGTGAATGTAATGTAACACACACCCATACAATGCGCACCACCCCGTGATGTTTTTCTCACTCCTACTAGTGAATGTAATGTAACACACACCCATACAATGCGTACCACCCCGTGATGTTTTTCTCACTCCTACTAGTGAATGTAATGTAACACACACCCATACAATGCGCACCACCCCTTGATGATTTTCTCACTCCTACTAGTGAATGTAATGTAAAACACACCCATACAATGCGCACCACCCCGTGATGTTTTTCTCACTCCTACTAGTGAATGTAATGTAATACACACCCATACAATGGGCACCACCCCGTGATGTTTTTCTCACTCCTACTAGTGAATGTAATGTAACACACACCCATACAATGCGCACCACCCCGTGATGTTTTTCTCACACCTACTAGTGAATGTAATGTAACACACACCCATACAATGCGCACCACACCTTGATGTTTTTCTCACTCCTACTAGTGAATGTAATGTAACACACACCCATACAATGCGCACCACCCCGTGATGTTTTTCTCACTCATACTAGTGAATGTAATGTAACACACACCCATACAATGCGCACCACCCCGTGATGTTTTTCTCACTCCTACTAGTGAATGTAATGTAACACACACCCATACAATGCGCAACACCCCGTGATGTTTTTCTCACTCCTACTAGTGAATCTAATGTAACACACACGCATACAATGCGCACCACCACGTGATGTTTTTCTCACTGCTACTAGTGAATGTAATGTAACACACACCCATACAATGCGCCCCACCCCGTGATGTTTTTCTCACTCCTACTAGTGAATGTAATGTAACACACACCCATACAATGCGCAACACCACGTGATGTTTTTCTCACTCCTACTAGTGAATCTAATGTAACACACACGCAAACAATGCGCACCACCACGTGATGTTTTTCTCACTGCTACTAGTGAATGTAATGTAACACACACCCATACAATGCGCACCACCCCGTGATGTTTTTCTCACTCCTACTAGTGAATGTAATGTAACACACACCCATACAATGGGCACCACCCCGTGATGTTTTTCTCACTCCTAGTAGTGAATGTAATGTAACACACACCCATACAATGCGCACCACCCCTTGATGATTTTCTCACTCCTACTAGTGAATGCAATGTAACACACACCAATACAATGCGCACCACCCCGTGATGTTTTTCTCACTCCTACTAGTGAATGTAACGTAATACACACGCATACAATGCGCACCACCCCGTGATGTTTTTCTCACTCCTACTAGTGAATGTAACGTAACACACACCCATACAATGTGCAACCCCGTGATGTTTTTCTCACTCCTACTAGTGAATGTAATGTAACACACACCCATACAATGCGCACCACCCCGTGATGTTTTTCTCACTCATACTAGTGAATGTAATGTAACACACACCCATACAATGCGCACCACCCCGTGATGTTTTTCTCACTCCTACTAGTGAATGTAATGTAACACACACCCATACAATGCGCAACACCCCGTGATGTTTTTCTCACTCCTACTAGTGAATCTAATGTAACACACACGCATACAATGCGCACCACCACGTGATGTTTTTCTCACTGCTACTAGTGAATGTAATGTAACACACACCCATACAATGCGCCCCACCCCGTGATGTTTTTCTCACTCCTACTAGTGAATGTAATGTAACACACACCCATACAATGCGCAACACCACGTGATGTTTTTCTCACTCCTACTAGTGAATCTAATGTAACACACACGCAAACAATGCGCACCACCACGTGATGTTTTTCTCACTGCTACTAGTGAATGTAATGTAACACACACCCATACAATGCGCACCACCCCGTGATGTTTTTCTCACTCCTACTAGTGAATGTAATGTAACACACACCCATACAATGGGCACCACCCCGTGATGTTTTTCTCACTCCCTGTAGTGAATGTAATCTAACACACACCCATACAATGCGCACCACCCCTTGATGATTTTCTCACTCCTACTAGTGAATGCAATGTAACACACACCCATACAATGCGCACCACCCCGTGATGTTTTTCTCACTCCTACTAGTGAATGTAATGTAATACACACCCATACAATGCGCACCACCCCGTGATGTTTTTCTCACTCCTACTAGTGAATGTAACGTAACACACACCCATACAATGTGCAACCCCGTGATGTTTTTCTCACTCCTACTAGTGAATGTAATGTAACACACACCCATACAATGCACACCACCCAGTGATGTTTTTCTCACTCCTACTAGTGAATGTAATGTAACACACACCCATACAATGCGCACCACCCCGTGATGTTTTTCTCACTCCTACTAGTGAATGTAATGTAACACACACCCATACAATGCGCACCACCCCGTGATGTTTTTCTCACTCCTACTAGCGAATGTAATGTAACACACACCCATACAATGCGCACCACCCCGTGATGTTTTTCTCACTCCTACTAGTGAATGTAATGTAACACACACCCATACAATGCGCACCACACCGTGATGTTTTTCTCACTCCTACTAGTGAATGTAATGTAACACACACCCATACAATGCGCACCACCACGTGATGTTTTTCTCACTGCTACTAGTGAATCTAATGTAACACACACCCATACAATGCGCCCCACCACGTGATGTTTTTCTCACTCCTACTAGTGAATGTAATGTAACACACACCCATAGAATGCGCAACACCCCGTGACATTTTTCTCACTCCTACTAGTGAATCTAATGTAACACACACGCATACATTGCACACCACCCTGTGATATTTTTCTCACTCCTACTAGTGAATGTAATGTAACACACCCATACAATGCGCACCACCACGTGATGTTTTTCTCACTGCTACTAGTGAATGTAATGTAAAACACACCCATACAATGCGCCCCACCCCGTGATGTTTTTCTCACTCCTACTAGTGAATGTAATGTAACACACACCGATAGAATGCGCAACACCCCGTGATATTTTTCTCATTCCTACTAGTGAATCTAATGTAACACACACGCATACATTGCACACCACCCTGTGATGTTTTTGTCACTCCTACTAGTGAATGTAATGTAACACACCCATACAATGCGCATCACCTCGTGATGTTTTTCTCACTCCTACTAGTGAATGTAATGTAACACACACCCATACAATGCGCACCACCCCGTGATGTTTTTCTCATTCCTACTAGTGAATGTAATGTAACACACACCCATACAATGCGCACCACCCCGTGATGTTTTTCTCACTCCTACTAGTGAATGTAATGTAACACACACCCATACAATGCGCACCACCACGTGATGTTTTTCTCACTGCTACTAGTGAATCTAATGTAACACACACCCATACAATGCGCCCCACCACGTGATGTTTTTCTCACTCCTACTAGTGAATGTAATGTAACACACACCCATAGAATGCGCAACACCCCGTGACATTTTTCTCACTCCTACTAGTGAATCTAATGTAACACACACGCATACATTGCACACCACCCTGTGATATTTTTCTCACTCCTACTAATGAATGTAATGTAACACACCCATACAATGCGCATCACCTCGTGATGTTTTTCTCACTCCTACTAGTGAATGTAATGTAACACACACCCATACAATGCGCACCACCACGTGATGTTTTTCTCACTGCTACTAGTGAATGTAATGTAAAACACACCCATACAATGCGCCCCACCCCGTGATGTTTTTCTCACTCCTACTAGTGAATGTAATGTAACACACACCGATAGAATGCGCAACACCCCGTGATATTTTTCTCATTCCTACTAGTGAATCTAATGTAACACACACGCATACATTGCACACCACCCTGTGATGTTTTTGTCACTCCTACTAGTGAATGTAATGTAACACACCCATACAATGCGCATCACCTCGTGATGTTTTTCTCACTCCTACTAGTGAATGTAATGTAACACACACCCATACAATGCGCACCACCCCGTGATGTTTTTCTCATTCCTACTAGTGAATGTAATGTAACACACACCCATACAATGCGCACCACCCCGTGATGTTTTTCTCACTCCTACTAGTGAATGTAATGTAACACACACCCATACAATGCGCACCACCCCGTGATGTTTTTCTCACTCCTACTAGTGAATGTAATGTAACACACACCCATACAATGCGCACCACCCCTTGATGATTTTCTCACTCCTACTAGTGAATGTAATGTAAAACACACCCATACAATGCGCACCACCCCGTGATGTTTTTCTCACTCCTACTAGTGAATGTAATGTAATACACACCCATACAATGGGCACCACCCCGTGATGTTTTTCTCACTCCTACTAGTGAATGTAATGTAACACACACCCATACAATGCGCACCACCCCGTGATGTTTTTCTCACACCTACTAGTGAATGTAATGTAACACACACCCATACAATGCGCACCACACCTTGATGTTTTTCTCACTCCTACTAGTGAATGTAATGTAACACACACCCATACAATGCGCACCACCCCGTGATGTTTTTCTCACTCATACTAGTGAATGTAATGTAACACACACCCATACAATGCGCACCACCCCGTGATGTTTTTCTCACTCCTACTAGTGAATGTAATGTAACACACACCCATACAATGCGCAACACCCCGTGATGTTTTTCTCACTCCTACTAGTGAATCTAATGTAACACACACGCATACAATGCGCACCACCATGTGATGTTTTTCTCACTGCTACTAGTGAATGTAATGTAACACACACCCATACAATGCGCCCCACCCCGTGATGTTTTTCTCACTCCTACTAGTGAATGTAATGTAACACACACCCATACAATGCGCAACACCACGTGATGTTTTTCTCACTCCTACTAGTGAATCTAATGTAACACACACGCAAACAATGCGCACCACCACGTGATGTTTTTCTCACTGCTACTAGTGAATGTAATGTAACACACACCCATACAATGCGCACCACCCCGTGATGTTTTTCTCACTCCTACTAGTGAATGTAATGTAACACACACCCATACAATGGGCACCACCCCGTGATGTTTTTCTCACTCCTAGTAGTGAATGTAATGTAACACACACCCATACAATGCGCACCACCCCTTGATGATTTTCTCACTCCTACTAGTGAATGCAATGTAACACACACCCATACAATGCGCACCACCCCGTGATGTTTTTCTCACTCCTACTAGTGAATGTAACGTAATACACACCCATACAATGCGCACCACCCCGTGATGTTTTTCTCACTCCTACTAGTGAATGTAACGTAACACACACCCATACAATGTGCAACCCCGTGATGTTTTTCTCACTCCTACTAGTGAATGTAATGTAACACACACCCATACAATGCGCACCACCCAGTGATGTTTTTCTCACTCCTACTAGTGAATGTAATGTAACACACACCCATACAATGCGCACCACCCCGTGATGTTTTTCTCACTCCTACTAGTGAATGTAATGTAACACACACCCATACAATGCGCACCACCCCGTGATGTTTTTCTCACTCCTACTAGTGAATGTAATGTAACACACACCCATACAATGCGCACCACCCCGTGATGTTTTTCTCACTCCTACTAGTGAATGTAATGTAACACACACCCATACAATGCGCACCACACCGTGATGTTTTTCTCACTCCTACTAGTGAATGTAATGTAACACACACCCATACAATGCGCACCACCACGTGATGTTTTTCTCACTGCTACTAGTGAATGTAATGTAACACACACCCATACAATGCGCCCCACCCCGTGATGTTTTTCTCACTCCTACTAGTGAATGTAATGTAACACACACCCATAGAATGCGCAACACCCCGTGATATTTTTCTCACTCCTACTAGTGAATCTAATGTAACACACACGCATACATTGCACACCACCCTGTGATATTTTTCTCACTCCTACTAGTGAATGTAATGTAACACACCCATACAATGCGCATCACCTCGTGATGTTTTTCTCACTCCTACTAGTGAATGTAATGTAACACACACCCATACAATGCGCACCACCCCGTGATGTTTTTCTCACTCCAACTAGTGAATGTAATGTAACAGACACCCATACAATGCGCACCACCACGTGATGTTTTTCTCACTCCTACTAGTGAATGTAATGTAACATACACGCAAACAATGCGCACCACCCCGTGATATTTTTCTCACTCCTACTAGTGAATCTAATGTAACACACACCCATACAATGCGCACCACCCCGTGATATTTTTCTCACTCCGACTAGTGAATGTAATGTAACACACACCCATACAATGCGCACCACCCCGTGATGTTTTTCTCACTCCTACTAGTGCATCTAGTGGAACACACACCCATACAATGCGCACCACCCCGTGATGTTTTTCTCACTCCTACTAGTGAATGTATTGTAACACACACCCATACAATGCGCACCACCCCGTGATGTTTTTCTCACTGCTACTAATGAATGTAATGTAACACACACCCATACAATGCGTACCACCCCGTGATGTTTTTCTCACTCCTACTAGTGAATGTAATGTAACACACACCCATACAATGCGCACCACCCCGTGATGTTTTTCTCACTCCTAGTAGTGAATGTAATGTAACACACACCCATACAATGCGCACCACCCCGTGATGTTTTTCTCACTCATACTAGTGAATGTAATGTAACACACACCCATACAATGCGCACCACCCCGTGATGTTTTTCTCACTCCTACTAGTGAATGTAATGTAACACACACCCATACAATGCGCACCATCCCGTGATGTTTTTCTCACTCCTACTAGTGAATGTAATGTAACACACACTCATACAATGCGTACCACCCCATGATGTTTTTCTCACTCCTACTAGTGAATGTAATGTAACACACACGCATACAATGCGCACCACCCCGTGATGTTTTTCTCACTCCTACTTGTGAATGTAATGTAACACCACCCATACAATGCGCACCACCCCATGATGTTTTTATCACTCCTACTAGTGAATGTAAAGTAACACACACCCATACAATGCGCACCACCCCGCGATGTTTTTCAGAAACCTATCCTACATTGCCACTGCATGTTCCCTGACCTCCCCATGCTGACCATCCCGCGGTGCTTTTCTCCATCCTACATTGCCACTCACTGCCTGTCCTAATTCAGACCCTTCGATTCACACCACCCCGTGATTTTTTTCTCACTCCTAGTAGTGAATGTAATGTAACACACACCCATACAATGCGCACCACCCCGTGATGTTTTTCTCACTCCTACTAGTGAATGTAATGTAATACACACCCATACAATGCGCACCACCCCGTGATGTTTTTCTCACTCATACTAGTGAATGTAATGTCACACACACCCATACAATGCGCACCACCCCGTGATGTTTTCCTCACTCCTACTAGTGAATGTAATGTAACACACACCCATACAATGCGCACCACCCCGTGATGTTTTTCTCACTCCTAGAAGTGAATGTAATGTAACACACACCCATACAATGCGCACCACCCCGTGATGTTTTTCTCACTCCTCCTAGTGAATCTAATGTAACACACACCCATACAATGCGCACCACCCCGTGATGTTTTTCTCACTCCTCCTAGTGAATCTAATGTAACACACACCCATACAATGCGCACCACCCCGTGATGTTTTTCTCACTCCCACTAGTGAATGTAATGTAACACACACCCATACAATGTGCACCACCCCGTGATGTTTTTCTCACTCCTACTAGTGAATGTAATGTAACACACACCCATACAATGCGCACCACCCCGTGATGTTTTTCTCACTCCTACTAGTGAATGTAATGTAACACACACCCATACAATGCGCACCACCCCGTGATGTTTTTCTCACTCCTACTAGTGAATGTAATGTAACACACACCCATACAATGCGCACCATCCCGTGATGTTTTTCTCACTCCTACTAGTGAATGTAATGTAACACACACTCATACAATGCGTACCACCCCGTGATGTTTTTCTCACTCCTACTAGTGAATGTAATGTAACACACACGCATACAATGCGCACCACCCCGTGATGTTTTTCTCACTCCTACTTGTGAATGTAATGTAACACCACCCATACAATGCGCACCACCCCATGATGTTTTTATCACTCCTACTAGTGAATGTAAAGTAACACACACCCATACAATGCGCACCACCCCGCGATGTTTTTCAGAAACCTATCCTACATTGCCACTGCATGTTCCCTGACCTCCCCATGCTGACCACCCCGCGGTGCTTTTCTCCATCCTACATTGCCACTCACTGCCTGTCCTAATTCAGACCCTTCGATTCACACCACCCCGTGATTTTTTTCTCACTCCTAGTAATGAATGTAATGTAACACACACCCATACAATGCGCACCACCCCGTGATGTTTTTCTCACTCCTACTAGTGAATGTAATGTAATACACACCCATACAATGCGCACCACCCCGTGATGTTTTTCTCACTCATACTAGTGAATGTAATGTCACACACACCCATACAATGCGCACCACCCCGTGATGTTTTCCTCACTCCTACTAGTGAATGTAATGTAACACACACCCATACAATGCGCACCACCCCGTGATGTTTTTCTCACTCCTACTAGTGAATGTAATGTAACACACACCCATACAATGCGCACCACCCCGTGATGTTTTTCTCACTCCTCCTAGTGAATCTAATGTAACACACACCCATACAATGCGCACCACCCCGTGATGTTTTTCTCACTCCTCCTAGTGAATCTAATGTAACACACACCCATACAATGCGCACCACCCCGTGATGTTTTTCTCACTCCCACTAGTGAATGTAATGTAACACACACCCATACAATGTGCACCACCCCGTGATGTTTTTCTCACTCCTACTAGTGAATGTAATGTAACACACACCCATACAATGCGCACCACCCCGTGATGTTTTTCTCACTCCTACTAGTGAATGTAATGTAACACACACCCATACAATGCGCACCACCCCGTGATGTTTTTCTCACTCCTACTAGTGAATGTAATGTAACACACACCCATACAATGCCCACCACCACGTGATGTTTTTCTCACTCCTACTAGTGAATGTAATGTAACACACACCCATAAAATGCGCACCACCCCGTGATGTTTTTCTCACTCCTAGTAGTGAATGTAATGTAACACACACCCATACAATGCGCACCACCCCGTGATGTTTTTCTCACTCCTACTAGTGAATGTAATGTAACACACACCCATACAATGCGCACCACCCTGTGATGTTTTTCTCACTCCTACTAGTGAATGTAATGTAACACACAGCCATACAATGCGCACCACCCCGTGATGTTTTTCTCACTCCCACTAGTGAATGTAATGTAACACACACCCATACAATGCGCACCACAATGGGATTTTTTTCTCACTCCTACTAGTGAATCTAATGTAACACACACCCATACAATGCGCACCACCCCGTGATGTTTTTCTCACTCCTAGTAGTGAATGTAATGTAACACACACCCATACAATGCGCACCACCCCGTGATGTTTTTCTCACTCCTACTAGTGAATGTAATGTAACACACACCCATACAATGCCCACCACCACGTGATGTTTTTCTCACTCCTACTAGTGAATGTAATGTAACACACACCCATAAAATGCGCACCACCCCGTGATGTTTTTCTCACTCCTACTAGTGAATGTAATGTAACACACACCCATACAATGCGCACCACCCTGTGATGTTTTTCTCAGTCCTACTAGTGTATGTAATGTAACACACAGCCATACAATGCGCACCACCCCGTGATGTTTTTCTCACTCCCACTAGTGAATGTAATGTAACACACACCCATACAATGTGCACCACCCCGTGATGTTTTTCTCACTCCTACTAGTGAATGTAATGTAACACACACCCATACAATGCGCACCACCCCGTGATGTTTTTCTCACTCCTACTAGTGAATGTAATGTAACACACACCCATAAAATGCGCACCACCCCGTGATGTTTTTCTCACTCCTAGTAGTGAATGTAATGTAACACACACCCATACAATGCGCACCACCCCGTGATGTTTTTCTCACTCCTACTAGTGAATGTAATGTAACACACACCCATACAATGCGCACCACCCTGTGATGTTTTTCTCACTCCTACTAGTGAATGTAATGTAACACACAGCCATACAATGCGCACCACCCCGTGATGTTTTTCTCACTCCCACTAGTGAATGTAATGTAACACACACCCATACAATGCGCACCACAATGGGATTTTTTTCTCACTCCTACTAGTGAATCTAATGTAACACACACCCATACAATGCGCACCACCCCGTGATGTTTTTCTCACTCCTAGTAGTGAATGTAATGTAACACACACCCATACAATGCGCACCACCCCGTGATGTTTTTCTCACTCCTACTAGTGAATGTAATGTAACACACACCCATACAATGCCCACCACCACGTGATGTTTTTCTCACTCCTACTAGTGAATGTAATGTAACACACACCCATAAAATGCGCACCACCCCGTGATGTTTTTCTCACTCCTACTAGTGAATGTAATGTAACACACACCCATACAATGCGCACCACCCTGTGATGTTTTTCTCAGTCCTACTAGTGTATGTAATGTAACACACAGCCATACAATGCGCACCACCCCGTGATGTTTTTCTCACTCCCACTAGTGAATGTAATGTAACACACACCCATACAATGCGCACCACAATGGGATTTTTTTCTCACTCCTACTAGTGAATCTAATGTAACACACACCCATACAATGCGCACCACCCCGTGATGTTTTTCTCACTCCTAGTAGTGAATGTAATGTAACACACACCCATACAATGCGCACCACCCCGTGATGTTTTTCTTACTCCTAGTAGTGAATATAATGTAACACACACCAATACAATGCGCACCACCCCGTGATGTTTTTCTCACTCCTACTAGTGAATGTAATGTAACACACACCCATACAATGCGCACCACCCCGTGATGTTTTTCTCACTCCTACTAGTGAATGTAATGTAACACAAACCCATACAATGCGCACCACCCCGTGAAGTTTTTCTCACTCCTACTAGTGAATGTAATGTAACACACACCCATACAATGCGCACCACCCCGTGATGTTTTTCTCACTCCTACTAGTGAATGTAATGTAACACACACCCATACAATGCGCACCACCCCGTGATGTTTTTCTCACTCCTACTAGTGAATGTAATGTAACACACACCCATACAATGCGCACCACCCCGTGAAGGTTTTCTCACTCCTACTAGTGAATGTAATGTAACACACACCCATACAATGCGCACCACCCCGTGATGTTTTTCTCACTCCTACTAGTGAATGTAATGTAACACACACCCATACAATGCGCACCACCCCGTGATGTTTTTCTCACTCGTACTAGTGAATGTAATGTAACACACACGCATACAATGCGCACCACCCCGTGATGTTTTTCTCACTCCTACTTGTGAATGTTATGTAACACCACCCATACAATGCGCACCACCCCGTGATGTTTTTATCACTCCTACTAGTGAATGTAATGTAACACACACCCATACAATGCGCACCACCCCGTGATGTTTTTCTCACTCCTACTAGTGAATGTAATGTAACACACCCATACAATGCGCATCACCTCGTGATGTTTTTCTCACTCCTACTAGTGAATGTAATGTAACACACACCCATACAATGCGCAACACCCCGTGATGTTTTTCTCACTCCTACTAGTGAATCTAATGTAACACACACCCATACAATTCGCACCACCCCGCGATGTTTTTCAGAAACCTATCCTACATTGCCACTGCATGTTCCCTGACCTCCCCATGCTGACCACCCCGCGGTGCTTTTCTCCATCCTACATTGCCACTCACTGCCTATCCTAATTCAGACCCTCCGATTCACACCACCCCGTGATGTTTTTCTTACTCCTAGTAGTGAATATAATGTAACACACACCAATACAATGCGCACCACCCCGTGATGTTTTTCTCACTCCTACTAGTGAATGTAATGTAACACACACCCATACAATGCGCACCACCCCGTGATGTTTTTCTCACTCCTACTAGTGAATGTAATGTAACACAAACCCATACAATGCGCACCACCCCGTGAAGTTTTTCTCACTCCTACTAGTGAATCTAATGTAACACACACCCATACAATGCGCACCACCCCGTGATGTTTTTCTCACTCCTACTAGTCAATGTAATGTAACACACACCCATACAATGCGCACCACCCCGCGATGTTTTTCAGAAACCTATCCTACATTGCCACTGCATGTTCCCTGACCTCCCCATGCTGACCACCCCGCGGTGCTTTTCTCCATCCTACATTGCCACTCACTGCCTATCCTAGTTCAGACCCTCCGATTCACACCACCCCGTGATGTTTTCTCACTCCTAGTAGTGAATGTAATGTAACACACACCCATACAATGCGCACCACGCCGTGATGTTTTTCTCACTCCTACTAGTGAATGTAAAGTAACACACACCCATACAATGCGCACCACGCCGTGATGTTTTTCTCACTCCTACTAGTGAATCTAATGTAACACACACCCATACAATGCGCACCACCCCGTGATGTTTTTCTCACTCCTAGTAGTGAATGTAATGTAACACACACCCATACAATGCGCACCACCCCGTGATGTTTTTCTCACTCCTACTAGTGAATGTAATGTAACACACACCCATACAATGCGCACCACCCCGTGATGTTTTTCTCACTCCTACTAGTGAATCTAATGTAACACACACCCATACAATGCGCACCACCCCGTGAAGGTTTTCTCACTCCTACTAGTGAATGTAATGTAACACACACCCATACAATGCGCACCACCCCGTGATGTTTTTCTCACTCCTACTAGTGAATGTAATGTAACACACACCCATACAATGCGCACCACCCCGTGATGTTTTTCTCACTCCTACTAGTGAATGTAATGTAACACACACCCATACAATGCGCAGCACCCCGTAATGTTTTTCTCACTCCTACTAGTGAATGTAATGTAACACACACCCATACAATGCGCACCACCCCGTGATGTTTTTCTCACTCCTACTAGTGAATGTAATGTAACACACACCCATACAATGCGCACCACCCCGTGATGTTTTTCTCACTCCTACTAGTGAATGTAATGTAACACACACCCATACAATGCGCACCACCCCGTGATGTTTTTCTCACTCCTACTAGTGAATGTAATGTAACACACACCCATACAATGCGCACCACCCCGTGAAGGTTTTCTCACTCCTACTAGTGAATGTAATGTAACACACACCCATACAATGCGCACCACCCCGTGATGTTTTTCTCACTCCTACTAGTGAATGTAATGTAACACACACCCATACAATGCGCACCACCCCGTGATGTTTTTCTCACTCCTACTAGTGAATGTAATGTAACACACATGCATACAATGCGCACCACCCCGTGATGTTTTTCTCACTCCTACTTGTGAATGTAATGTAACACCACCCATACAATGCGCACCACCCCGTGATGTTTTTAATCACTCCTACTAGTGAATGTAATGTAACACACACGCATACAATGCGCACCACCCCACGATGTTTTTCAGAAACCTATCCTACATTGCCACTGCATGTTCCCTGACCTCCCCATGCTGACCACCCCGCGGTGCTTTTCTCCATCCTACATTGCCACTCACTGCCTATCCTAATTCAGACCCTCCGATTCACACCACCCCGTGATGTTTTTCTCACTCCTAGTAGTGAATGTAATGTAACACACACCCATACAATGCGCACCACGCCGTGATGTTTTTCTCACTCCTACTAGTGAATGTAATGTAACACACACCCATACAATGCGCACCACCCCGTGATGTTTTTCTCACTCCTACTAGTGAATGTAATGTAACACACACCCATACAATGCGCACCACCCCGTGATGTTTTTCTCACTCCTACTAGTGAATGTAATGTAACACACACCCATACAATGCGCACCACCCCGTGATGTTTTTCTCACTCCTACTAGTGAATGTAATGTAACACACACCCATACAATGCGCACCACCCCGTGAAGGTTTTCTCACTCCTACTAGTGAATGTAATGTAACACACACCCATACAATGCGCACCACCCCGTGATGTTTTTCTCACTCCTACTAGTGAATGTAATGTAACACACACCCATACAATGCGCACCACCCCGTGATGTTTTTCTCACTCCTACTAGTGAATGTAATGTAACACACACCCATACAATGCGTACCACCCCGTGATGTTTTTCTCACTCCTACTAGTGAATGTAATGTAACACACACGCATACAATGCGCACCACCCCGTGATGTTTTTCTCACTCCTACTTGTGAATGTAATGTAACACCACCCATACAATGCGCACCACCCCGTGATGTTTTTCTCACGCCTACAATCAATGTAATGTAACACACACCCATACAATGCGCACCACCCCGTGTTGTTTTTCAGAAACCTATCCTACATTGCCACTGCATGTTCCCTGACCTCCCCATGCTGACCACCCCGCGGTGCTTTTCTCCATCCTACATTGCCACTCACTGCCTATGCTAATTCAGACCCTCCGATTCACACCACCCCGTGATGTTTTTCTCACTCCTAGTAGTGAATGTAATGTAACACACACCCATACAATGCGCACCACCCCGTGATGTTTTTCTCACTCCTACTAGTGAATGTAATGTAATACACACCCATACAATGCGCACCACCCCGTGATGTTTTTTCTCACTCCTACTAGTGAATGTAATGTAACACACACCCATACAATGAGCACCACCCCGTGATGTTTTTCTCACTCATACTAGTGAATGTAATGTAACACACACCCATACAATGCGCAACACCCCGTGATGTTTTTCTCACTCCTACTAGTGAATGTAATGTAACACACACCCATACAATGCGCACCACCCCGTGATGTTTTTCTCACTCCTACTAGTGAATGTAATGTAATACACACCCATACAATGGGCACCACCCCGTGATGTTTTTCTCACTCCTACTAGTGAATGTAATGTAACACACACCCATACAATGCGCACCATCCCGTGATGTTTTTCTCACACCTACTAGTGAATGTAATGTAACACACACCCATACAATGCGCACCACCCCGTGATGTTTTTCTCACTCATACTAGTGAATGTAATGTAACAGACACCCATACAATGCGCACCACCCCGTGATGTTTTTCTCACTCCTACTAGTGAATGTAATGTAACACACACCCATACAATGCGCAACACCCCGTGATGTTTTCTCACTCCTACTAGTGAGTCTAATGTAAAACACACCCATACAATGCGCACCACCCCATGATGTTTTCCTCACTCCTCCCAGTGAATGTAATGTAACACACACCCATACAATGCGCACCACCCCGTGATGTTTTTCTCACTCCTACTAGTGAATGTAATGTAACACACACCCATACAATGCGCACCACCCCGTGATGTTTTTCTCACTCCTCCTAGTGAATCTAATGTAACACACACCCATACAATGCGCACCACCCCATGATGTTTTTCTCATTCCTCCTAGTGAATCTAATGTAACACACACCCATACAATGCGCACCACCCCGTGATGTTTTTCTCACTCCCACTAGTGAATGTAATGTAACACACACCCATACAATGTGCACCACCCCGTGATGTTTTTCTCACTCCTACTAGTGAATGTAATGTAACACACACCCATACAATGCGCACCACCCCGTGATGTTTTTCTCACTCCTACTAGTGAATGTAATGTAACACACACCCATACAATGCGCACCACCCCGTGATGTTTTTCTCACTCCTACTAGTGAATGTAATGTAACACACACCCATACAATGCCCACCACCACGTGATGTTTTTCTCACTCCTACTAGTGAATGTAATGTAACACACACCCATACAATGCGCACCACCCCGTGATGTTTTTCTCACTCCTAGTAGTGAATGTAATGTAACACACACCCATACAATGCGCACCACCCCGTGATGTTTTTCTCACTCCTACTAGTGAATGTAATGTAACAAACACCCATACAATGCGCACCACCCTGTGATGTTTTTCTCACTCCTACTAGTGAATGTAATGTAACACACACCCATACAATGCCCACCACCACGTGATGTTTTTCTCATTGCTACTAGGGAATGTAATGTAACTCACACCCATACAATGCGCCCCACCCCGTGATGTTTTTCTCACTCCTACTAGTGAATGTAATGTAACACACACCCATACAATGCGCAACACCCCGTGATGTTTTTCTCACTCCTACTAGTGAATCTAATGTAACACACACACATACATTGCGCACCACCGTGTGATGTTTTTCTCACTGCTACTGGTGAATGTAATGTAACACACCCATACAATGCGCATCACCTCGTGATGTTTTTCTCACTCCTACTAGTGAATGTAATGTAACACACACCCATACAATGCGCAACACCCCGTGATGTTTTTCTCACTCCTACTAGTGAATCTAATGTAACACACACCCATACAATTCGCACCACCCCGCGATGTTTTTCAGAAACCTATCCTACATTGCCACTGCATGTTCCCTGACCTCCCCATTCTGACCACCCCGCGGTGGTTTTCTCCATCCTACATTGCCACTCACTGCCTATCCTAATTCAGATCCTCCGATTCACACCACCCCGTGATGTTTTTCTTACTCCTAGTAGTGAATGTAATGTAACACACACCCATACAATGCGCACCACCCCGTGATGTTTTTCTCACTCCTACTAGTGAATGTAATGTAACACACACCCATACAATGCGCACCAACCCGTGATGTTTTTCTCACTCCTACTAGTGAATGTAATGTAACACAAACCCATACAATGCGCACCACCCCGTGATGTTTTTCTCACTCCTACTAGTGAATCCAATGTAACACACACCCATACAATGCGCACCACCCCGTGATGTTTTTCTCACTCCTACTAGTGAATGTAATGTAACACACACCCATACAATGCGCACCTCCCCGTGATGTTTTTCTCACTCCTACTAGTGAATGTAATGTAACACACACCCATACAATGCGCACCACCCCGTGATGTTTTTCTCACTCCTATTAGTGAATGTAATGTAACACACACCCATACAATGCGCACCTCCCCGTGATGTTTTTCTTACTCCTACTAGTGAATGTAATGTAACACACACCCATACAATGCGCACCACCCCGTGATGTTTTTCTCACTCCTACTAGTCAATGTAATGTAACACACACCCATACAATGCGCACCACCCCGCGATGTTTTTCAGAAACCTATCCTACATTGCCACTGCATGTTCCCTGACCTCCCCATGCTGACCACCCCGCGGTGCTTTTCTCCATCCTACATTGCCACTCACTGCCTATCCTAATTCAGACCCTCCAATTCACACCACCCCGTGATGTTTTTCTCACTCCTACTAGTGAATGTAATGTAACACACACCCATACAATGCGCACCACCCCGTGATGTTTTTCTCACTCCTACTAGTGAATGTAATGTAACACACACGCATACAATGCGCACCACCCCGTGATGTTTTTCTCACTCCTACTTGTGAATGTAATGTAACACCACCCATACAATGCGCACCACCCCGTGATGTTTTTCTCACTCCTACTAGTGAATGTAATGTAACACACACCCATACAATGCGCACCACCCCGCGATGTTTTTCAGAAACCTATCCTACATTCCCACTGCATGTTCCCTGACCTCCCCATGCTGACCACCCCGCGGTGCTTTTCTCCATCCTACATTGCCACTCACTGCCTATCCTAATTCAGACCCTCCGATTCACACCACCCCGTGATGTTTTTCTCACTCCTAGTAGTGAATGTAATGTAACACACACCCATACAATGCGCACCACGCCGTGATGTTTTTCTCACTCCTACTAGTGAATGTAATTTAACACACACCCATACAATGCGCACCACCCCGTGATGTTTTTCTCACTCCTACTAGTGAATGTAATGTAACACACACCCATACAATGCGCACCACCCCCTGATGTTTTTCTCACTCATACTAGTGAATGTAATGTAACACACACCCATACAATGCGCAACACCCCTTGATGATTTTCTCACTCCTACTAGTGAATGTAATGTAACACACACCCATACAATGCGCACCACCCCGTGATGTTTTTCTCACTCCTACTAGTGAATGTAATGTAATACACACCCATACAATGGGCACCACCCCGTGATGTTTTTCTCACTCCTACTAGTGAATGTAATGTAACACACACCCATACAATGCGCACCATCCCGTGATGTTTTTCTCACACCTACTAGTGAATGTAATGTAACACACACCCATACAATGCGCACCACCCCGTGATGTTTTTCTCACTCATACTAGTGAATGTAATGTAACAAACACCCATACAATGCGCACCACCCCGTGATGTTTTTCTCACTCCTACTAGTGAATGTAATGTAACACACACCCATACAATGCGCAACACCCCGTGATGTTTTCTCACTCCTACTAGTGAGTCTTATGTAAAACACACCCATACAATGCGCACCACCCCGTGATGTTTTCCTCACTCCTACTAGTGAATGTAATGTAACACACACCCATACAATGCGCACCACCCCGTGATGTTTTTCTCACTCATACTAGTGAATGTAATGTAACACACACCCATACAATGCGCAACACCCCTTGATGATTTTCTCACTCCTACTAGTGAATGTAATGTAACACACACCCATACAATGCGCACCACCCCGCGATGTTTTTCAGAAACCTATCCTACATTGCCACTGCATGTTCCCTGACCTCCCCATGCTGAACACCCCGCGGTGCTTTTCTCCATCCTACATTGCCACTCACTGCCTATCCTAATTCAGACCCTCCGATTCACACCACCCCGTGATGTTTTTCTCACTCCTAGTAGTGAATGTAATGTAACACACACCCATACAATGCGCACCACGCCATGATGTTTTTCTCACTCCTACTAGTGAATGTAATGTAACACACACCCATACAATGCGCACCACCCCGTGATGTTTTTCTCACTCCTACTAGTGAATGTAATGTAACACACACCCATACAATGCGCACCACCCCGTGATGTTTTTCTCACTCCTACTAGTGAATGTAATGTAACACACACCCATACAATGCGCACCACCCCGTGAAGGTTTTCTCACTCCTACTAGTGAATGTAATGTAACACACACCCATACAATGCGCACCACCCCGTGATGTTTTTCTCACTCCTACTAGTGAATGTAATGTAACACACACCCATACAATGCGCACCACCCCGTGATGTTTTTCTCACTCCTACTAGTGAATGTAATGTAACACACACCCATACAATGCGTACCACCCCGTGATGTTTTTCTCACTCCTACTAGTGAATGTAATGTAACACACACCCATACAATGCGCACCACCCCGTGATGTTTTTCTCACTCCTACTAGTGAATGTAATGTAACACACACCCATACAATGCGTACCACCCCGTGATGTTTTTCTCACTCCTACTAGTCAATGTAATGTAACACACACCCATACAATGCGCACCACCCCGCGATGTTTTTCAGAAACCTATCCTACATTGCCACTGCATGTTCCCTGACCTCCCCATGCTGACCACCCCGCGGTGCTTTTCTCCATCCTACATTGCCACTCACTGCCTATCCTAATTCAGACCCTCCGATTCACACCACCCCGTGATGTTTTTCTCACTCCTAGTAGTGAATGTAATGTAACACACACCCATACAATGCGCACCACCCCGTGATGTTTTTCTCACTCCTAGTAGTGAATGTAATGTAACACACACCCATACAATGCGCACCACGCCGTGATGTTTTTCTCACTCCTACTAGTGAATGTAATGTAACACACACCCATACAATGCGCACCACGCCGTGATGTTTTTCTCACTCCTACTAGTGAATGTAATGTAACACACACCCATACAATGCGCACCACCCCGTGATGTTTTTCTCACTCCTACTAGTGAATGTAATGTAACACACACCCATACAATGCGCACCACCCCGTGATGTTTTTCTCACTCCTACTAGTGAATGTAATGTAACACACACCCATACAATGCGCACCACCCCGTGATGTTTTTCTCACTCCTACTAGTGAATGTAATGTAACACACACCCATACAATGCGCACCACCCCGTGATGTTTTTCTCACTCCTACTAGTGAATGTAATGTAACACACACCCATACAATGCGTACCACCTCGTGATGTTTTTCTCACTCCTACTAGTGAATGTAATGTAACACACACGCATACAATGCGCACCACCCCGTGATGTTTTTCTCACTCCTACTTGTGAATGTAATGTAACACCACCCATACAATGCGCACCACCCCGTGATGTTTTTCTCACTCCTACTAGTGAATGTAATGTAACACACACCCATACAATGCACACCACCCCGTGAAGGTTTTCTCACTCCTACTAGTGAATGTAATGTAACACACACCCATACAATGGGCACCACCCCGTGATGTTTTTCTCACTCCTACTAGTGAATATAATGTAACACACACCCATACAATGCGCACCACCCCTTGATGATTTTCTCACTCCTACTAGTGAATGTAATGTAACACACATCCATACAATGCTCACCACCCCGTGATGTTTTTCTCACTCCTACTAGTGAATGTAATGTAACACACCCATACAATGCGCATCACCTCGTGATGTTTTTCTCACTCCTACTAGTGAATCTAATGTAACACACACCCATACAATGCACACCACCCCGTGATGTTTTTCTCACTCCTACTAGTGAATGTAATGTAACACACACCCATACAATGCGCACCACTCCGTGATGTTTTTCTCACTCCCACTAGTGAATCTAATGTAACACACACCCATACAATGCGCACCACCCCGTGATGTTTTTCTCACTGCTACTAGTGAATCTAATGTAACACACACCCATACAATGCGCACCACCCCGTGATGTTTTTCTCTCCCCTACTAGTGAATCTAATGTAACACACACCCATACAATGCGCACCACCCCGTGATGTTTTTCTCACTCCTACTAGTGTATCTAATGTAACACACACCCATACAATGCGCACCACCCCGTGATGTTTTTCTCACTCCTACTAGTGAATCTAATGTAACACACACCCATACAATGCGCACCACCCCGTGATGTTTTTCTCACTCCTACTAGTGAATGTAATGTAACACACACCCATACAATGCGCACCACCCCGTGAAGGTTTTCTCACTCCTACTAGTGAATGTAATGTAACACACACCCATACAATGGGCACCACCCCGTGATGTTTTTCTCACTCCTACTAGTGAATATAATGTAACACACACCCATACAATGCGCACCACCCCTTGATGATTTTCTCACTCCTACTAGTGAATGTAATGTAACACACATCCATACAATGCTCACCACCCCGTGATGTTTTTCTCACTCCTACTAGTGAATGTAATGTAACACACCCATACAATGCGCATCACCTCGTGATGTTTTTCTCACTCCTATTAGTGAATCTAATGTAACACACACCCATACAATGCACACCACACCGTGATGTTTTTCTCACTCCTACTAGTGAATGTAATGTAACACACACCCATACAATGCGCACCACCCCGTGATGTTTTTCTCACTCCTACTAGTGAATGTAATGTAACACACACCCATACAATGCGCAACACCCCGTGATGTTTTTCTCACTCCTACTAGTCAATCTAATGTAACACACACCCATACAATGCGCACCACCACGTGATGTTTTTCTCACTCCTACTAGTGAATGTAATGTAACACACACCCATACAATGCGCACCACCCCGTGATGTTTTTCTCACTCCTACTAGTGAATGTAATGTAACACACACCCATGCAGTGCGCACCACCCCGTGATGTTTTTCTCACTCCTCCTAGTGAATCTAATGTAACACACACCCATACAATGCGCACCACCGCGTGATGTTTTTCTCACTCCTCCTAGTGAATCTAATGTAACACACACCCATACAATGCGCACCACCCCGTGATGTTTTTCTCACTCCCACTAGTGAATGTAATGTAACACACACCCATACAATGCGCACCACCCCGTGATGTTTTTCTCACTCCCACTAGTGAATCTAATGTAACACACACCCATACAATGCGCACCACCCCGTGATGTTTTTCTCATTCCTACTAGTGAATCTAATGTAACACACACCCATACAATGCGCACCACCCCGTGATGTTTTTCTCACTCCTACTAGTGAATGTAATGTAACACACACCCATACAATGCGCACCACCCCGTGATGTTTTTCTCACTCCTACTAGTGAATGTAATGTAACACACACCCATACAATGCGCACCACCCCGTGATGTTTTTCTCACTCCTACTAGTGAATGTAATGTAACACACACCCATACAATGCCCACCACCACGTGATGTTTTTCTCACTCCTACTAGTGAATGTAATGTTACACACACCCATACAATGCGCACCACCCCGTGATTTTTTTCTCACTCATACTAGTGAATGTAATGTCACACACACCCATACAATGCGCACCACCCCGTGATGTTTTTCTCACTCCTACTAGTGAATGTAATGTAACACACACCCATACAATGCGCACCACCCCTTGATAATTTTCTCACTCCTACTAGTGAATGTAATGTAACACACACCCATACAATGCGCACCACCCTGTGATGTTTTTCTCACTCCTACTAGTGAATGTAATGTAATACACACGCATACAATGGGCACCACCCCGTGATGTTTTTCTCACTCCTACTAGTGAATGTAATGTAACACACACCCATACAATGCGCACCACCCTGTGATGTTTTTCTCACTCCTACTAGTGAATGTAATGTAACACACACCCATACAATGCGCACCACCCCGTGATGTTTTTCTCACTCATACTAGTGAATGTAATGTAACAAACACCCATACAATGCGCACCACCCCGTGATGTTTTTCTCACTCCTACTAGTGAATGTAATGTAACACACACCCATACAATGCGCAACACCCCGTGATGTTTTCTCACTCCTACTAGTGAGTCTTATGTAAAACACACCCATACAATGCGCACCACCCCGTGATGTTTTCCTCACTCCTACTAGTGAATGTAATGTAACACACACCCATACATGCGCACCACCCCGTGATGTTTTTCTCACTCATACTAGTGAATGTAATGTAACACACACCCATACAATGCGCAACACCCCTTGATGATTTTCTCACTCCTACTAGTGAATGTAATGTAACACACACCCATACAATGCGCACCACCCCGCGATGTTTTTCAGAAACCTATCCTACATTGCCACTGCATGTTCCCTGACCTCCCCATGCTGAACACCCCGCGGTGCTTTTCTCCATCCTACATTGCCACTCACTGCCTATCCTAATTCAGACCCTCCGATTCACACCACCCCGTGATGTTTTTCTCACTCCTAGTAGTGAATGTAATGTAACACACACCCATACAATGCGCACCACGCCATGATGTTTTTCTCACTCCTACTAGTGAATGTAATGTAACACACACCCATACAATGCGCACCACCCCGTGATGTTTTTCTCACTCCTACTAGTGAATGTAATGTAACACACACCCATACAATGCGCACCACCCCGTGATGTTTTTCTCACTCCTACTAGTGAATGTAATGTAACACACACCCATACAATGCGCACCACCCCGTGAAGGTTTTCTCACTCCTACTAGTGAATGTAATGTAACACACACCCATACAATGCGCACCACCCCGTGATGTTTTTCTCACTCCTACTAGTGAATGTAATGTAACACACACCCATACAATGCGCACCACCCCGTGATGTTTTTCTCACTCCTACTAGTGAATGTAATGTAACACACACCCATACAATGCGTACCACCCCGTGATGTTTTTCTCACTCCTACTAGTGAATGTAATGTAACACACACCCATACAATGCGCACCACCCCGTGATGTTTTTCTCACTCCTACTAGTGAATGTAATGTAACACACACCCATACAATGCGTACCACCCCGTGATGTTTTTCTCACTCCTACTAGTCAATGTAATGTAACACACACCCATACAATGCGCACCACCCCGCGATGTTTTTCAGAAACCTATCCTACATTGCCACTGCATGTTCCCTGACCTCCCCATGCTGACCACCCCGCGGTGCTTTTCTCCATCCTACATTGCCACTCACTGCCTATCCTAATTCAGACCCTCCGATTCACACCACCCCGTGATGTTTTTCTCACTCCTAGTAGTGAATGTAATGTAACACACACCCATACAATGCGCACCACCCCGTGATGTTTTTCTCACTCCTAGTAGTGAATGTAATGTAACACACACCCATACAATGCGCACCACCCCGTGATGTTTTTCTCACTCCTACTAGTGAATGTAATGTAACACACACCCATACAATGCGCACCACCCCGTGATGTTTTTCTCACTCCTACTAGTGAATGTAATGTAACACACACCCATACAATGCGCACCACCCCGTGATGTTTTTCTCACTCCTACTAGTGAATGTAATGTAACACACACCCATACAATGCGTACCACCTCGTGATGTTTTTCTCACTCCTACTAGTGAATGTAATGTAACACACACGCATACAATGCGCACCACCCCGTGATGTTTTTCTCACTCCTACTTGTGAATGTAATGTAACACCACCCATACAATGCGCACCACCCCGTGATGTTTTTCTCACTCCTACTAGTGAATGTAATGTAACACACACCCATACAATGCACACCACCCCGTGAAGGTTTTCTCACTCCTACTAGTGAATGTAATGTAACACACACCCATACAATGGGCACCACCCCGTGATGTTTTTCTCACTCCTACTAGTGAATATAATGTAACACACACCCATACAATGCGCACCACCCCTTGATGATTTTCTCACTCCTACTAGTGAATGTAATGTAACACACATCCATACAATGCTCACCACCCCGTGATGTTTTTCTCACTCCTACTAGTGAATGTAATGTAACACACCCATACAATGCGCATCACCTCGTGATGTTTTTCTCACTCCTACTAGTGAATCTAATGTAACACACACCCATACAATGCACACCACCCCGTGATGTTTTTCTCACTCCTACTAGTGAATGTAATGTAACACACACCCATACAATGCGCACCACTCCGTGATGTTTTTCTCACTCCCACTAGTGAATCTAATGTAACACACACCCATACAATGCGCACCACCCCGTGATGTTTTTCTCACTGCTACTAGTGAATCTAATGTAACACACACCCATACAATGCGCACCACCCCGTGATGTTTTTCTCTCCCCTACTAGTGAATCTAATGTAACACACACCCATACAATGCGCACCACCCCGTGATGTTTTTCTCACTCCTACTAGTGTATCTAATGTAACACACACCCATACAATGCGCACCACCCCGTGATGTTTTTCTCACTCCTACTAGTGAATCTAATGTAACACACACCCATACAATGCGCACCACCCCGTGATGTTTTTCTCACTCCTACTAGTGAATGTAATGTAACACACACCCATACAATGCGCACCACCCCGTGAAGGTTTTCTCACTCCTACTAGTGAATGTAATGTAACACACACCCATACAATGGGCACCACCCCGTGATGTTTTTCTCACTCCTACTAGTGAATATAATGTAACACACACCCATACAATGCGCACCACCCCTTGATGATTTTCTCACTCCTACTAGTGAATGTAATGTAACACACATCCATACAATGCTCACCACCCCGTGATGTTTTTCTCACTCCTACTAGTGAATGTAATGTAACACACCCATACAATGCGCATCACCTCGTGATGTTTTTCTCACTCCTATTAGTGAATCTAATGTAACACACACCCATACAATGCACACCACACCGTGATGTTTTTCTCACTCCTACTAGTGAATGTAATGTAACACACACCCATACAATGCGCACCACCCCGTGATGTTTTTCTCACTCCTACTAGTGAATGTAATGTAACACACACCCATACAATGCGCAACACCCCGTGATGTTTTTCTCACTCCTACTAGTCAATCTAATGTAACACACACCCATACATGCGCACCACCACGTGATGTTTTCTCACTCCTACTAGTGAATGTAATGTAACACACACCCATACAATGCGCACCACCCCGTGATGTTTTTCTCACTCCTACTAGTGAATGTAATGTAACACACACCCATGCAGTGCGCACCACCCCGTGATGTTTTTCTCACTCCTCCTAGTGAATCTAATGTAACACACACCCATACAATGCGCACCACCGCGTGATGTTTTTCTCACTCCTCCTAGTGAATCTAATGTAACACACACCCATACAATGCGCACCACCCCGTGATGTTTTTCTCACTCCCACTAGTGAATGTAATGTAACACACACCCATACAATGCGCACCACCCCGTGATGTTTTTCTCACTCCCACTAGTGAATCTAATGTAACACACACCCATACAATGCGCACCACCCCGTGATGTTTTTCTCATTCCTACTAGTGAATCTAATGTAACACACACCCATACAATGCGCACCACCCCGTGATGTTTTTCTCACTCCTACTAGTGAATGTAATGTAACACACACCCATACAATGCGCACCACCCCGTGATGTTTTTCTCACTCCTACTAGTGAATGTAATGTAACACACACCCATACAATGCGCACCACCCCGTGATGTTTTTCTCACTCCTACTAGTGAATGTAATGTAACACACACCCATACAATGCCCACCACCACGTGATGTTTTTCTCACTCCTACTAGTGAATGTAATGTTACACACACCCATACAATGCGCACCACCCCGTGATTTTTTTCTCACTCATACTAGTGAATGTAATGTCACACACACCCATACAATGCGCACCACCCCGTGATGTTTTTCTCACTCCTACTAGTGAATGTAATGTAACACACACCCATACAATGCGCACCACCCCTTGATAATTTTCTCACTCCTACTAGTGAATGTAATGTAACACACACCCATACAATGCGCACCACCCTGTGATGTTTTTCTCACTCCTACTAGTGAATGTAATGTAATACACACGCATACAATGGGCACCACCCCGTGATGTTTTTCTCACTCCTACTAGTGAATGTAATGTAACACACACCCATACAATGCGCACCACCCTGTGATGTTTTTCTCACTCCTACTAGTGAATGTAATGTAACACACACCCATACAATGCGCACCACCCCGTGATGTTTTTCTCACTCATACTAGTGAATGTAATGTAACAAACACCCATACAATGCGCACCACCCCGTGATGTTTTTCTCACTCCTACTAGTGAATGTAATGTAACACACACCCATACAATGCGCAACACCCCGTGATGTTTTCTCACTCCTACTAGTGAGTCTTATGTAAAACACACCCATACAATGCGCACCACCCCGTGATGTTTTCCTCACTCCTACTAGTGAATGTAATGTAACACACACCCATACAATGCGCACCACCCCGTGATGTTTTTCTCACTCATACTAGTGAATGTAATGTAACACACACCCATACAATGCGCAACACCCCTTGATGATTTTCTCACTCCTACTAGTGAATGTAATGTAACACACACCCATACAATGCGCACCACCCCGCGATGTTTTTCAGAAACCTATCCTACATTGCCACTGCATGTTCCCTGACCTCCACATGCTGAACACCCCGCGGTGCTTTTCTCCATCCTACATTGCCACTCACTGCCTATCCTAATTCAGACCCTCCGATTCACACCACCCCGTGATGTTTTTCTCACTCCTAGTAGTGAATGTAATGTAACACACACCCATACAATGCGCACCACGCCATGATGTTTTTCTCACTCCTACTAGTGAATGTAATGTAACACACACCCATACAATGCGCACCACCCCGTGATGTTTTTCTCACTCCTACTAGTGAATGTAATGTAACACACACCCATACAATGCGCACCACCCCGTGATGTTTTTCTCACTCCTACTAGTGAATGTAATGTAACACACACCCATACAATGCGCACCACCCCGTGAAGGTTTTCTCACTCCTACTAGTGAATGTAATGTAACACACACCCATACAATGCGCACCACCCCGTGATGTTTTTCTCACTCCTACTAGTGAATGTAATGTAACACACACCCATACAATGCGCACCACCCCGTGATGTTTTTCTCACTCCTACTAGTGAATGTAATGTAACACACACCCATACAATGCGTACCACCCCGTGATGTTTTTCTCACTCCTACTAGTGAATGTAATGTAACACACACCCATACAATGCGCACCACCCCGTGATGTTTTTCTCACTCCTACTAGTGAATGTAATGTAACACACACCCATACAATGCGTACCACCCCGTGATGTTTTTGTCACTCCTACTAGTCAATGTAATGTAACACACACCCATACAATGCGCACCACCCCGCGATGTTTTTCAGAAACCTATCCTACATTGCCACTGCATGTTCCCTGACCTCCCCATGCTGACCACCCCGCGGTGCTTTTCTCCATCCTGCATTGCCACTCACTGCCTATCCTAATTCAGACCCTCCGATTCACACCACCCCGTGATGTTTTTCTCACTCCTAGTAGTGAATGTAATGTAACACACACCCATACAATGCGCACCACCCCGTGATGTTTTTCTCACTCCTAGTAGTGAATGTAATGTAACACACACCCATACAATGCGCACCACGCCGTGATGTTTTTCTCACTCCTACTAGTGAATGTAATGTAACACACACCCATACAATGCGCACCACGCCGTGATGTTTTTCTCACTCCTACTAGTGAATGTAATGTAACACACACCCATACAATGCGCACCACCCCGTGATGTTTTTCTCACTCCTACTAGTGAATGTAATGTAACACACACCCATACAATGCGCACCACCCCGTGATGTTTTTCTCACTCCTACTAGTGAATGTAATGTAACACACACCCATACAATGCGCACCACCCCGTGATGTTTTTCTCACTCCTACTAGTGAATGTAATGTAACACACACCCATACAATGCGCACCACCCCGTGATGTTTTCTCACTCCTACTAGTGAATGTAATGTAACACACACCCATACAATGCGCACCACCCCGTGAAGGTTTTCTCACTAGTACTAGTGAATGTAATGTAACACACACCCATACAATGCGCACCACCCCGTGATGTTTTTCTCACTCCTACTAGTGAATGTAATGTAACACACACCCATACAATGCGCACCACCCCGTGATGTTTTTCTCACTCCTACTAGTGAATGTAATGTAACACACACCCATACAATGCGTACCACCTCGTGATGTTTTTCTCACTCCTACTAGTGAATGTAATGTAACACACACGCATACAATGCGCACCACCCCGTGATGTTTTTCTCACTCCTACTTGTGAATGTAATGTAACACCACCCATACAATGCGCACCACCCCGTGATGTTTTTCTCACTCCTACTAGTGAATGTAATGTAACACACACCCATACAATGCACACCACCCCGTGAAGGTTTTCTCACTCCTACTAGTGAATGTAATGTAACACACACCCATACAATGGGCACCACCCCGTGATGTTTTTCTCACTCCTACTAGTGAATATAATGTAACACACACCCATACAATGCGCACCACCCCTTGATGATTTTCTCACTCCTACTAGTGAATGTAATGTAACACACATCCATACAATGCTCACCACCCCGTGATGTTTTTCTCACTCCTACTAGTGAATGTAATGTAACACACCCATACAATGCGCATCACCTCGTGATGTTTTTCTCACTCCTACTAGTGAATCTAATGTAACACACACCCATACAATGCACACCACCCCGTGATGATTTTCTCACTCCTACTAGTGAATGTAATGTAACACACACCCATACAATGCGCACCACCCCGTGATGTTTTTCTCACTCCTACTAGTGAATCTAATGTAACACACACCCATACAATGCGCACCACCCCGTGATGTTTTTCTCACTCCTACTAGTGAATGTAATGTAACACACACCCATACAATGCGCACCACCCCGTGAAGGTTTTCTCACTCCTACTAGTGAATGTAATGTAACACACACCCATACAATGGGCACCACCCCGTGATGTTTTTCTCACTCCTACTAGTGAATATAATGTAACACACACCCATACAATGCGCACCACCCCTTGGTGATTTTCTCACTCCTACTAGTGAATGTAATGTAACACACATCCATACAATGCTCACCACCCCGTGATGTTTTTCTCACTCCTACTAGTGAATGTAATGTAACACACCCATACAATGCGCATCACCTCGTGATGTTTTTCTCACTCCTATTAGTGAATCTAATGTAACACACACCCATACAATGCACACCACACCGTGATGTTTTTCTCACTCCTACTAGTGAATGTAATGTAACACACACCCATACAATGCGCACCACCCCGTGATGTTTTTCTCACTCCTACTAGTGAATGTAATGTAACACACACCCATACAATGCGCAACACCCCGTGATGTTTTTCTCACTCCTACTAGTCAATCTAATGTAACACACACCCATACAATGCGCACCACCACGTGATGTTTTTCTCACTCCTACTAGTGAATGTAATGTAACACACACCCATACAATGCGCACCACCCCGTGATGTTTTTCTCACTCCTACTAGTGAATGTAATGTAACACACACCCATGCAGTGCGCACCACCCCGTGATGTTTTTCTCACTCCTCCTAGTGAATCTAATGTAACACACACCCATACAATGCGCACCACCGCGTGATGTTTTTCTCACTCCTCCTAGTGAATCTAATGTAACACACACCCATACAATGCGCACCACCCCGTGATGTTTTTCTCACTCCCACTAGTGAATGTAATGTAACACACACCCATACAATGCGCACCACCCCGTGATGTTTTTCTCACTCCCACTAGTGAATCTAATGTAACACACACCCATACAATGCGCACCACCCCGTGATGTTTTTCTCATTCCTACTAGTGAATCTAATGTAACACACACCCATACAATGCGCACCACCCCGTGATGTTTTTCTCACTCCTACTAGTGAATGTAATGTAACACACACCCATACAATGCGCACCACCCCGTGATGTTTTTCTCACTCCTACTAGTGAATGTAATGTAACACACACCCATACAATGCGCACCACCCCGTGATGTTTTTCTCACTCCTACTAGTGAATGTAATGTAACACACACCCATACAATGCCCACCACCACGTGATGTTTTTCTCACTCCTACTAGTGAATGTAATGTTACACACACCCATACAATGCGCACCACCCCGTGATTTTTTTCTCACTCATACTAGTGAATGTAATGTCACACACACCCATACAATGCGCACCACCCCGTGATGTTTTTCTCACTCCTACTAGTGAATGTAATGTAACACACACCCATACAATGCGCACCACCCCTTGATAATTTTCTCACTCCTACTAGTGAATGTAATGTAACACACACCCATACAATGCGCACCACCCTGTGATGTTTTTCTCACTCCTACTAGTGAATGTAATGTAATACACACGCATACAATGGGCACCACCCCGTGATGTTTTTCTCACTCCTACTAGTGAATGTAATGTAACACACACCCATACAATGCGCACCACCCCGTGATGTTTTTCTCACACCTACTAGTGAATGTAATGTAACACACACCCATACAATGCGCACCACCCCGTGATGTTTTTCTCACTCATACTAGTGAATGTAATGTAACAGACACCCATACAATGCGCACCACCCCGTGATGTTTTTCTCACTCCTACTAGTGAATGTAATGTAACACACACCCATACAATGCGCAACACCCCGTGATGTTTTCTCACTCCTACTAGTGAATGTAATGTAACACACACCCATACAATGCGCACCACCCCGTGATGTTTTTCACACTCCTACTAGTGAATCTAATGTAACACACACCCATACAATGCGCACAACCCCGTGATGTTTTTCTCACTCCTACTAGTGAATGTAATGTAACACACACCCATACAATGCGCACCACCCCGCGATGTTTTTCAGAAACCTATCCTACATTGCCACTGCATGTTCCCTGACCTCCCCATGCTGACCACCCCGCGGTGCTTTTCTCCATCCGACATTGCCACTCACTGCCTATCCTAATTCAGACCCTCCGATTCACACCACCCCGTGATGTTTTTCTCACTCCTAGTAGTGAATGTAATGTAACACACACCCATACAATGCGCACCACCCCATGATGTTTTTCTCACTCCTACTAGTGAATGTAATGTAACACACACCCATACAATGCCGACCACCACGTGATGTTTTTCTCACTCCTACTAGTGAATGTAATGTAACACACACCCATACAATGCGCACCACCCCTTGATGATTTTCTCACTCCAACTAGTGAATATAATGTAACACACACCCATACAATGCTCACCACCCCGTGATGTTTTTCTCACTCCTACTAGTGAATGTAACGTAATACACACCCATAAAATGCGCACAACCCCTTGATGTTTTTCTCACTCCTACTAGTGAATGTAATGTAACACACACCCATACAATGCGCACCACCCCGTGATGTTTTTCTCACTCCTACTAGTGAATGTAATGTAACACACACCCATACAATGCGCACCACCCCGTGATGTTTTTCTCACTCCTACTAGTGAATGTAATGTAACACACACCCATACAATGCGCACCACCCCGTGATGTTTTTCTCACTCCTACTAGTGAATGTAATGTAACACACACCCATACAGTGCGCACCACCCCGTGATGTTTTTCTCACTCCTACTAGTGAATGTAGTGTAACACACACCCATACAATGCGCACCACCCCGTATTGTTTTCTCACTCCTACTAGTGAATGTAATGTAACACACACCCATACAATGCGCACCACCACGTGATGTTTTTCTCACTCCTACTAGTGAATGTAATGTAACACACACCCATACAATGCGCCCCACCCCGTGATGTTTTTCTCACTCCTACTAGTGAATGTAATGTAACACACACCCATAGAATGCACAACACCCCGTGATATTTTTCTCACTCCTACTAGTGAATCTAATGTAACACACAAGCATACATTGCGCACCAACCTGTGATGTTTTTCTCACTGCTACTAGTGAATGTAATGTAACACACCCATACAATGCGCATCACCTCATGATGTTTTTCTCACTCCTACTAGTGAATGTAATGTAACACACACCCATACGATGCGCACCACCCCGTGATGTTTTTCTCACTCCTACTAGTGAATGTAATGTAACACACACCCATAGAATGCGCACCACCACGTGATGTTTTTCTCACTCCTACTAGTGAATGTAATGTAACACACACCCATACAATGCGCACCACCCCGTGAAGTTTTTCTCACTCCTACTAGTGAATGTAATGTAACACACACCCATACAATGCGCACCACCCCGTGATGTTTTTCTCACTCCTACTAGTGAATGTAATGTAACACACACCCATTCAATGCGCACCACCCCGTGTTGTTTTTCTCACTCCTACTAGTGAATGTAATGTAACACACACCCATACAATGCGCACCACCACGTGATGTTTTTCTCACTGCTACTAGTGAATGTAATGTAACACACACCCATAGAATGCGCAACACCCCGTGATATTTTTCTCACTCCTACTAGTGAATCTAATGTAACACACACGCATACATTGCGCACCACCCTGTGATGTTTTTCTCACTGCTACTAGTGAATGTAATGTAACACATCCATACAATGCGCACCACCCCTTCATGATTTTCTCACTCCTACTAGTGAATGTAATGTAACACACATCCATACAATGCTCACCACCCCGTGATGTTTTTCTCACTCCTACTAGTGAATGTAATGTAACACACCCATACAATGCGCATCACCTCGTGATGTTTTTCTCACTCCTACTAGTGAATCTAATGTAACACACACCCATACAATGCACACCACCCCGTGATGTTTTTCTCACTCCTACTAGTGAATGTAATGTAACACACACCCATACAATGTGCACCACCCCGTGATGTTTTTCTCACTCCTACTAGTGAATGTAATGTAACACACACCCATACAATGCGCAACACCCCGTGATGTTTTTCTCACTCCTACTAGTGAATCTAATGTAACACACACCCATACAATGCGTACCACCCCGTGAAGGTTTTCTCACTCCTACTAGTGAATGAAATGTAACACACACCCATACAATGGGCACCACCCCGTGATGTTTTTCTCACTCCTACTAGTGAATGTAATGTAACACACACCCATACAATGCACACCACCCCTTGATGATTTTCTCACTCCTACTAGTGAATGTAATGTAACACACACCCATACAATGCGCACCACCCCGTGATGTTTTTCTCACTCCTACTAGTGAATGTAATGTAACACACCCATACAATGCGCATCACCTCGTGATGTTTTTCTCACTCCTACTAGTGAATCTAATGTAACACACACCCATACAATGCGCACCACCCCGTGATGTTTTTCTCACTCCTACTAGTGAATCTAATGTAACACACACCCATACAATGCGCACCACCCCGTGATGTTTTTCTCACTCCTACTAGTGAATGTAATGTAACACACACCCATACAATGCGCACCACCCCGTGATATTTTTCTCACTCCTACTAGTGAATGTAATGTAACACACACCCATACAATGCGCAACACCCCGTGATGTTTTTCTCCCTCCTACTAGTGAATCTAATGTAACACACACCCATACAATGCGCACCACCACGTGATGTTTTTCTCACTCCTACTAGTGAATGTAATGTAACACACACCCATACAATGCGCACCACCCCGTGATGTTTTTCTCACTCCTACTAGTGAATGTAATGTAACAAACACCCATGCAATGCGCACCACCCCGTGATGTTTTTCTCACTCCTACTAGTGAATCTAATGTAACACACACCCATACAATGCGCACCACCGCGTGATGTTTTTCTCACTCCTCCTAGTGAATCTAATGTAACACACACCCATACAATGCGCACCACCCCGTGATGTTTTTCTCACTCCCACTAGTGAATGTAATGTAACACACACCCATACAATGCGCACCACCCCGTGATGTTTTTCTCACTCCTACTAGTGAATGTAATGTAACACACACCCATACAATGCGCACCACCCCGTGATGTTTTTCTCACTCCTACTAGTGAATGTAATGTCACACACACCCATACAATGCGCACCACCCCGTGATGTTTTTCTCACTCCTACTAGTGAATGTAATGTAACACACACCCATACAATGCGCACCACCCCTTGATGATTTTCTCACTCCTACTAGTGAATGTAATGTAACACACACCCATACAATGCGCACCACCCTGTGATGTTTTTCTCACTCCTACTAGTGAATGTAATGTAATACACACCCATACAATGCGCACCACCCCGTGATGTTTTTCTCACACCTACTAGTGAATGTAATGTAACACACACCCATACAATGCGCACCACCCCGTGATGTTTTTCTCACTCATACTAGTGAATGTAATGTAACAGACACCCATACAATGCGCACCACCCCGTGATGTTTTTCTCACTCCTACTAGTGAATGTAATGTAACACACACCCATACAATGCGCAACACCCCGTGATGTTTTCTCACTCCTACTAGTGAGTCTAATGTAACACACACCCATACAATGCGCACCACCCCGTGATGTTTTTCTCACTCCTACTAGTGAATGTAATGTAACACACACCCATACAATGCCCACCACCACGTGATGTTTTTCTCACTCCTACTAGTGAATGTAATGTAACACACACCCATACAATGCGCACCACCCCGTGATGTTTTTCTCGCTCCTAGTAGTGAATGTAATGTAACACACACCCATACAATGCGCACCACCCCGTGATGTTTTTCTCACTCCTACTAGTGAATGTAATGTAACACACACCCATACAATGCGCACCACCCCGTGATGTTTTTCTCACTCCTACTAGTGAATGTAATGTAACACACACCCATACAATGCCCACCACCACGTGATGTTTTTCTCAATGCTACTAGTGAATGAAATGTAACACACACCAATACAATGCGCCCCACCCCGTGATGTTTTTCTCACTCCTACTAGTGAATGTAATGTAACACACACCAATACAATGCGCACCACCCCGTGATGTTTTTCTCACTCCTACTAGTGAATCTAATGTAACACACACCCATACAATGCGCACAACCCCGTGATGTTTTTCTCACTCCTACTAGTGAATGTAATGTAACACACACCCATACAATGCGCACCACCCCGCGATGTTTTTCAGAAACCTATCCTACATTGCCACTGCATGTTCCCTGACCTCCCCATGCTGACCAAACCGCGGTGCTTTTCTCCATCCGACATTGCCACTCACTGCCTATCCTAATTCAGACCCTCCGATTCACACCACCCCGTGATGTTTTTCTCACTCCTAGTAGTGAATGTAATGTCACACACACCCATACAATGCGCACCACCCCGTGATGTTTTTCTCACTCCTACTAGTGAATGTAATGTAACACACACCCATACAATGCGCACCACCCCGTGATGTTTTTCTCACTCCTACTAGTGAATGTAATGTAACACACACCCATACAATGCGCACCACCCCGTGATGTTTTTCTCACTCCTACTAGTGAATCTAATGTAACACACACCCATACAATGCGCACCACCCCGTGATGTTTTTCTCACTCCTACTAGTGAATGTAATGTAACACACACCCATACAATGCGCACCACCCCGTGAAGGTTTTCTCACTCCTACTAGTGAATGAAATGTAACACACACCCATACAATGGGCACCACCCCGTGATGTTTTTCTCACTCCTACTAGTGAATGTAATGTAACACACACCCATACAATGCGCACCACCCCTTGATGATTTTCTCACTCCTACTAGTGAATGTAATGTAACACACACCCATACAATGCTCACCACCCCGTGATGTTTTTCTCACTCCTACTAGTGAATGAAATGTAACACACCCATACAATGCGCATCACCTCGTGATGTTTTTCTCACTCCTACTAGTGAATCTAATGTAACACACACCCATACAATGCGCACCTCCCCGTGATGTTTTTCTCACTCCTACTAGTGAATCTAATGTAACACACACCCATACAATGCGCACCACCCCGTGATGTTTTTCTCACTCCTACTAGTGAATGTAATGTAACACACACCCATACAATGCGCACCACCCCGTGAAGGTTTTCTCACTCCTACTAGTGAATGTAATGTAACACACACCCATACAATGGGCACCACCCCGTGATGTTTTTCTCACTCCTACTAGTGAATGTAATGTAACACACACCCATACAATGCGCACCACCCCTTGATGATTTTCTCACTCCTACTAGTGAATGAAATGTAACACACACCCATACAATGCTCACCACCCCATGATGTTTTTCTCACTCCTACTAGTGAATCTAATGTAACACACACCCATACAATGCACACCACCCCGTGAGGTTTTTCTCACTCCTACAACTGAATGTAATGTAACACACACCCATACAATGCGCACCACCCCGTGATGTTTTTCTCACTCCTACTAGTGAATGTAAAGTAATACACACCCATAGAATGCGCAACACCCCGTGATGTTTTTCTCACTCCTACTAGTGAATCTAATGTAACACACACCCATACAATGCGCACCACCCCGTGATGTTTTTCTCACTCCTACTAGTGAATGTAATGTAACACACACCCATACAATGCGCACCACCCCGTGATGTTTTTCTCACTCCTACTAGTGAATGTAATGTAACACACACCCATACAATGCGCACAACCCCGTGATGTTTTTCTCACTCCTCCTAGTGAATCTAATGTAACACACACCCATACAATGCGCACCACCCCGTGATGTTTTTCTCACTCCTCCTAGTGAATCTAATGTAACACACACCCATACAATGCGCACCACCCCGTGATGTTTTTCTCACTCCCTCTAGTGAATGTAATGTAACACACACCCATACAATGCGCACCACCCCGTGATGTTTTTCTCACTCCTACTAGTGAATCTAATGTAACACACACCCATACAATGCGCACCACCCCGTGATGTTTTTCTCACTCCTACTAGTGAATGTAATGTAACACACACCCATACAATGCGCACCACCCCGTGATGTTTTTCTCACTCCTAATGGTGAATGTAATGTAACACACACCCATACAATGCGCACCACCCCGTGATGTTTTTCTCACTCCTACTAGTGAATGTAATGTAACACACACCCATACAATGCGCACCACCCCATGATGTTTTTCTCACTCCTACTAGTGAATGTAATGTAACACACACCCATACAATGCCCACCACCACGTGATGTTTTTCTCACTCCTACTAGTGAATGTAATGTAACACACACCCATACAATGCGCACCACCCCTTGATGATTTTCTCACTCCTACTAGTGAATATAATGTAACACACACCCATACAATGCTCACCACCCCGTGATGTTTTTCTCACTCCTACTAGTGAATGTACCGTAATACACACCCATAAAATGCGCACCACCCCTTGATGTTTTTCTCACTCCTACTAGTGAATGTAATGTAACACACACCCATACAATGCGCACCACCCCGTGATGTTTTTCTCACTCCTACTAGTGAATGTAATGTAACACACACCCATACAATGCGCACCACCCCGTGATGTTTTTCTCACTCCTACTAGTGAATGTAATGTAACACACACCCATACAATGCGCACCACCCCGTGATGTTTTTCTCACTCCTACTAGTGAATGTAATGTCACACACACCCATACAATGCGCACCACACCGTGATGTTTTTCTCACTCCTACTAGTGAATGTAATGTAACACACACCCATACAATGCGCACCACCCCGTGTTGTTTTCTCACTCCTACTAGTGAATGTAATGTAACACACACCCATACAATGCGCACCACCACGTGATGTTTTTCTCACTGCTACTAGTGAATGTAATGGAACACACACCCATACAATGCGCCCCACCCCGTGATGTTTTTCTCACTCCTACTAGTGAATGTAATGTAACACACACCCATAGAATGCGCAACACCCCGTGATATTTTTCTCACTCCTACTAGTGAATCTAATGTAACACACAAGCATACATTGCGCACCAACCTGTGATGTTTTTCTCACTGCTACTAGTGAATGTAATGTAACACACCCATACAATGCGCATCACCTCATGATGTTTTTCTCACTCCTACTAGTGAATGTAATGTAACACACACCCATACAATGCGCACCACCCCGTGATGTTTTTCTCACTGCTACTAGTGAATGTAATGTAACACACACCCATACAATGCGCACCACCGCGTGATGTTTTTCTCACTCCTACTAGTGAATGTAATGTAACACACACCCATACAAGGCGCACCACCCCGTGATGTTTTTCTCACTGCTACTAGTGAATGTAATGTAACACACACCCATACAATGCGCAGCACCCCGTGATGTTTTTATCACTCCTACTAGTGAATGTAATGTAACGCACACCCATACAATGCGCACAACCCCTTGATGATTTTCTCACTCCTACTAGTGAATGTAATGTAACACACACCCAAACAATGCGCACCACCCCGTGATGTTTTTCTCACTCCTACTAGTGAATGTAATGTAACACACACCCATACAATGGGCACCAAACCGTGATGTTTTTCTCACTCTTACTAGTGAATGTAATGTAACACACACCCATACAATGCGCACCACCCCGTGATGTTTTTCTCACTCCAACTAGTGAATGTAATGTAACACACACCCATACAATGCGCACCACCCCGTGATGTTTTTCTCACTCCTACTATTGAATGTAATGTAACACACACCCATACAATGCGCACCACCCCGTGATGTTTTTCTCACTCCTACTAGTGAATGTAATGTAACACACACCCATACAATGCGCACCACCCCGTGATGTTTTTCTCACTCCTGCTAGTGAATGTAATGTAACACACACCCATACAATGCGCACCACCCCGTGATGTTTTTATCACTCCTACTAGTGAATGTAATGTAACACACACCCATACAATGCGCACCACCCCTTGATGATTTTCTCACTCCAACTAGTGAATATAATGTAACACACACCCATACAATGCTCACCACCCCGTGATGTTTTTCTCACTCCTACTAGTGAATGTAACGTAATACACACCCATAAAATGCGCACAACCCCTTGATGTTTTTCTCACTCCTACTAGTGAATGTAATGTAACACACACCCATACAATGCGCACCACCCCGTGATGTTTTTCTCACTCCTACTAGTGAATGTAATGTAACACACACCCATACAATGCGCACCACCCCGTGATGTTTTTCTCACTCCTACTAGTGAATGTAATGTAACACACACCCATACAATGCGCACCACCCCGTGATGTTTTTCTCACTCCTACTAGTGAATGTAATGTAACACACACCCATACAGTGCGCACCACCCCGTGATGTTTTTCTCACTCCTACTAGTGAATGTAGTGTAACACACACCCATACAATGCGCACCAACCCGTATTGTTTTCTCACTCCTAATAGTGAATGTAATGTAACACACACCCATACAATGCGCACCACCACGTGATGTTTTTCTCACTCCTACTAGTGAATGTAATGTAACACACACCCATACAATGCGCCCCACCCCGTGATGTTTTTCTCACTCCTACTAGTGAATGTAATGTAACACACACCCATAGAATGCACAACACCCCGTGATATTTTTCTCACTCCTACTAGTGAATCTAATGTAACACACAAGCATACATTGCGCACCAACCTGTGATGTTTTTCTCACTGCTACTAGTGAATGTAATGTAACACACCCATACAATGCGCATCACCTCATGATGTTTTTCTCACTCCTACTAGTGAATGTAATGTAACACACACCCATACGATGCGCACCACCCCGTGATGTTTTTCTCACTCCTACTAGTGAATGTAATGTAACACACACCCATAGAATGCGCACCACCACGTGATGTTTTTCTCACTCCTACTAGTGAATGTAATGTAACACACACCCATACAATGCGCACCACCCCGTGAAGTTTTTCTCACTCCTACTAGTGAATGTAATGTAACACACACCCATACAATGCGCACCACCCCGTGATGTTTTTCTCACTCCTACTAGTGAATGTAATGTAACACACACCCATTCAATGCGCACCACCCCGTGTTGTTTTTCTCACTCCTACTAGTGAATGTAATGTAACACACACCCATACAATGCGCACCACCACGTGATGTTTTTCTCACTGCTACTAGTGAATGTAATGTAACACACACCCATAGAATGCGCAACACCCCGTGATATTTTTCTCACTCCTACTAGTGAATCTAATGTAACACACACGCATACATTGCGCACCACCCTGTGATGTTTTTCTCACTGCTACTAGTGAATGTAATGTAACACATCCATACAATGCGCACCACCCCTTCATGATTTTCTCACTCCTACTAGTGAATGTAATGTAACACACATCCATACAATGCTCACCACCCCGTGATGTTTTTCTCACTCCTACTAGTGAATGTAATGTAACACACCCATACAATGCGCATCACCTCGTGATGTTTTTCTCACTCCTACTAGTGAATCTAATGTAACACACACCCATACAATGCACACCACCCCGTGATGTTTTTCTCACTCCTACTAGTGAATCTAATGTAACACACACCCATACAATGCACACCACCCCGTGATGTTTTTCTCACTCCTACTAGTGAATGTAATGTAACACACACCCATACAATGCACACCACCCCGTGATGTTTTTCTCACTCCTACTAGTGAATGTAATGTAACACACACCCATACAATGTGCACCACCCCGTGATGTTTTTCTCACTCCTACTAGTGAATCTAATGTAACACACACCCATACAATGCGTACCACCCCGTGAAGGTTTTCTCACTCCTACTAGTGAATGAAATGTAACACACACCCATACAATGGGCACCACCCCGTGATGTTTTTCTCACTCCTACTAGTGAATGTAATGTAACACACACCCATACAATGCACACCACCCCTTGATGATTTTCTCACTCCTACTAGTGAATGTAATGTAACACACACCCATACAATGCGCACCACCCCGTGATGTTTTTCTCACTCCTACTAGTGAATGTAATGTAACACACCCATACAATGCGCATCACCTCGTGATGTTTTTCTCACTCCTACTAGTGAATCTAATGTAACACACACCCATACAATGCGCACCACCCCGTGATGTTTTTCTCACTCCTACTAGTGAATCTAATGTAACACACACCCATACAATGCGCACCACCCCGTGATGTTTTTCTCACTCCTACTAGTGAATGTAATGTAACACACACCCATACAATGCGCACCACCCCGTGATATTTTTCTCACTCCTACTAGTGAATGTAATGTAACACACACCCATACAATGCGCAACACCCCGTGATGTTTTTCTCCCTCCTACTAGTGAATCTAATGTAACACACACCCATACAATGCGCACCACCACGTGATGTTTTTCTCACTCCTACTAGTGAATGTAATGTAACACACACCCATACAATGCGCACCACCCCGTGATGTTTTTCTCACTCCTACTAGTGAATGTAATGTAACAAACACCCATGCAATGCGCACCACCCCGTGATGTTTTTCTCACTCCTCCTAGTGAATCTAATGTAACACACACCCATACAATGCGCACCACCGCGTGATGTTTTTCTCACTCCTCCTAGTGAATCTAATGTAACACACACCCATACAATGCGCACCACCCCGTGATGTTTTTCTCACTCCCACTAGTGAATGTAATGTAACACACACCCATACAATGCGCACCACCCCGTGATGTTTTTCTCACTCCTACTAGTGAATGTAATGTAACACACACCCATACAATGCGCACCACCCCGTGATGTTTTTCTCACTCATACTAGTGAATGTAATGTCACACACACCCATACAATGCGCACCACCCCGTGATGTTTTTCTCACTCCTACTAGTGAATGTAATGTAACACACACCCATACAATGCGCACCACCCATTGATGATTTTCTCACTCCTACTAGTGAATGTAATGTAACACACACCCATACAATGCGCACCACCCTGTGATGTTTTTCTCACTCCTACTAGTGAATGTAATGTAATACACACCCATACAATGCGCACCACCCCGTGATGTTTTTCTCACACCTACTAGTGAATGTAATGTAACACACACCCATACAATGCGCACCACCGCGTGATGTTTTTCTCACTCATACTAGTGAATGTAATGTAACAGACACCCATACAATGCGCACCACCCCGTGATGTTTTTCTCACTCCTACTAGTGAATGTAATGTAACACACACCCATACAATGCGCAACACCCCGTGATGTTTTCTCACTCCTACTAGTGAGTCTAATGTAACACACACCCATACAATGCGCACCACCCCGTGATGTTTTTCTCACTCCTACTAGTGAATGTAATGTAACACACACCCATACAATGCCCACCACCACGTGATGTTTTTCTCACTCCTACTAGTGAATGTAATGTAACACACACCCATACAATGCGCACCACCCCGTGATGTTTTTCTCGCTCCTAGTAGTGAATGTAATGTAACACACACCCATACAATGCGCACCACCCCGTGATGTTTTTCTCACTCCTACTAGTGAATGTAATGTAACACACACCCATACAATGCGCACCACCCCGTGATGTTTTTCTCACTCCTACTAGTGAATGTAATGTAACACACACCCATACAATGCCCACCACCACGTGATGTTTTTCTCAATGCTACTAGTGAATGAAATGTAACACACACCAATACAATGCGCCCCACCCCGTGATGTTTTTCTCACTCCTACTAGTGAATGTAATGTAACACACACCAATACAATGCGCACCACCCCGTGATGTTTTTCTCACTCCTACTAGTGAATCTAATGTAACACACACCCATACAATGCGCACAACCCCGTGATGTTTTTCTCACTCCTACTAGTGAATGTAATGTAACACACACCCATACAATGCGCACCACCCCGCGATGTTTTTCAGAAACCTATCCTACATTGCCACTGCATGTTCCCTGACCTCCCCATGCTGACCAAACCGCGGTGCTTTTCTCCATCCGACATTGCCACTCACTGCCTATCCTAATTCAGACCCTCCGATTCACACCACCCCGTGATGTTTTTCTCACTCCTAGTAGTGAATGTAATGTCACACACACCCATACAATGCGCACCACCCCGTGATGTTTTTCTCACTCCTACTAGTGAATGTAATGTAACACACACCCATACAATGCGCACCACCCCGTGATGTTTTTCTCACTCCTACTAGTGAATGTAATGTAACACACACCCATACAATGCGCACCACCCCGTGATGTTTTTCTCACTCCTACTAGTGAATCTAATGTAACACACACCCATACAATGCGCACCACCCCGTGATGTTTTTCTCACTCCTACTAGTGAATGTAATGTAACACACACCCATACAATGCGCACCACCCCGTGAAGGTTTTCTCACTCCTACTAGTGAATGAAATGTAACACACACCCATACAATGGGCACCACCCCGTGATGTTTTTCTCACTCCTACTAGTGAATGTAATGTAACACACACCCATACAATGCGCACCACCCCTTGATGATTTTCTCACTCCTACTAGTGAATGTAATGTAACACACACCCATACAATGCTCACCACCCCGTGATGTTTTTCTCACTCCTACTAGTGAATGAAATGTAACACACCCATACAATGCGCATCACCTCGTGATGTTTTTCTCACTCCTACTAGTGAATCTAATGTAACACACACCCATACAATGCGCACCTCCCCGTGATGTTTTTCTCACTCCTACTAGTGAATCTAATGTAACACACACCCATACAATGCGCACCACCCCGTGATGTTTTTCTCACTCCTACTAGTGAATGTAATGTAACACACACCCATACAATGCGCACCACCCCGTGAAGGTTTTCTCACTCCTACTAGTGAATGTAATGTAACACACACCCATACAATGGGCACCACCCCGTGATGTTTTTCTCACTCCTACTAGTGAATGTAATGTAACACACACCCATACAATGCGCACCACCCCTTGATGATTTTCTCACTCCTACTAGTGAATGAAATGTAACACACACCCATACAATGCTCACCACCCCATGATGTTTTTCTCACTCCTACTAGTGAATCTAATGTAACACACACCCATACAATGCACACCACCCCGTGAGGTTTTTCTCACTCCTACAACTGAAGGTAATGTAACACACACCCATACAATGCGCACCACCCCGTGATGTTTTTCTCACTCCTACTAGTGAATGTAAAGTAATACACACCCATAGAATGCGCAACACCCCGTGATGTTTTTCTCACTCCTACTAGTGAATCTAATGTAACACACACCCATACAATGCGCACCACCCCGTGATGTTTTTCTCACTCCTACTAGTGAATGTAATGTAACACACACCCATACAATGCGCACCACCCCGTGATGTTTTTCTCACTCCTACTAGTGAATGTAATGTAACACACACCCATACAATGCTCACCACCCCATGATGTTTTTCTCACTCCTACTAGTGAATCTAATGTAACACACACCCATACAATGCACACCACCCCGTGAGGTTTTTCTCACTCCTACAACTGAATGTAATGTAACACACACCCATACAATGCGCACCACCCCGTGATGTTTTTCTCACTCCTACTAGTGAATGTAAAGTAATACACACCCATAGAATGCGCAACACCCCGTGATGTTTTTCTCACTCCTACTAGTGAATCTAATGTAACACACACCCATACAATGCGCACCACCCCGTGATGTTTTTCTCACTCCTACTAGTGAATGTAATGTAACACACACCCATACAATGCGCACCACCCCGTGATGTTTTTCTCACTCCTACTAGTGAATGTAATGTAACACACACCCATACAATGCGCACAACCCCGTGATGTTTTTCTCACTCCTCCTAGTGAATCTAATGTAACACACACCCATACAATGCGCACCACCCCGTGATGTTTTTCTCACTCCTCCTAGTGAATCTAATGTAACACACACCCATACAATGCGCACCACCCCGTGATGTTTTTCTCACTCCCTCTAGTGAATGTAATGTAACACACACCCATACAATGCGCACCACCCCGTGATGTTTTTCTCACTCCTACTAGTGAATCTAATGTAACACACACCCATACAATGCGCACCACCCCGTGATGTTTTTCTCACTCCTACTAGTGAATGTAATGTAACACACACCCATACAATGCGCACCACCCCGTGATGTTTTTCTCACTCCTAATGGTGAATGTAATGTAACACACACCCATACAATGCGCACCACCCCGTGATGTTTTTCTCACTCCTAATAGTGAATGTAATGTAACACACACCCATACAATGCGCACCACCCCATGATGTTTTTCTCACTCCTACTAGTGAATGTAATGTAACACACACCCATACAATGCCCACCACCACGTGATGTTTTTCTCACTCCTACTAGTGAATGTAATGTAACACACACCCATACAATGCGCACCACCCCTTGATGATTTTCTCACTCCTACTAGTGAATATAATGTAACACACACCCATACAATGCTCACCACCCCGTGATGTTTTTCTCACTCCTACTAGTGAATGTACCGTAATACACACCCATAAAATGCGCACCACCCCTTGATGTTTTTCTCACTCCTACTAGTGAATGTAATGTAACACACACCCATACAATGCGCACCACCCCGTGATGTTTTTCTCACTCCTACTAGTGAATGTAATGTAACACACACCCATACAATGCGCACCACCCCGTGATGTTTTTCTCACTCCTACTAGTGAATGTAATGTAACACACACCCATACAATGCGCACCACCCCGTGATGTTTTTCTCACTCCTACTAGTGAATGTAATGTAACACACACCCATACAATGCGCACCACACCGTGATGTTTTTCTCACTCCTACTAGTGAATGTAATGTAACACACACCCATACAATGCGCACCACCCCGTGTTGTTTTCTCACTCCTACTAGTGAATGTAATGTAACACACACCCATACAATGCGCACCACCACGTGATGTTTTTCTCACTGCTACTAGTGAATGTAATGGAACACACACCCATACAATGCGCCCCACCCCGTGATGTTTTTCTCACTCCTACTAGTGAATGTAATGTAACACACACCCATAGAATGCGCAACACCCCGTGATATTTTTCTCACTCCTACTAGTGAATCTAATGTAACACACAAGCATACATTGCGCACCAACCTGTGATGTTTTTCTCACTGCTACTAGTGAATGTAATGTAACACACCCATACAATGCGCATCACCTCATGATGTTTTTCTCACTCCTACTAGTGAATGTAATGTAACACACACCCATACAATGCGCACCACCCCGTGATGTTTTTCTCACTGCTACTAGTGAATGTAATGTAACACACACCCATACAATGCGCACCACCGCGTGATGTTTTTCTCACTCCTACTAGTGAATGTAATGTAACACACACCCATACAAGGCGCAGCACCCCGTGATGTTTTTATCACTCCTACTAGTGAATGTAATGTAACGCACACCCATACAATGCGCACAACCCCTTGATGATTTTCTCACTCCTACTAGTGAATGTAATGTAACACACACCCAAACAATGCGCACCACCCCGTGATGTTTTTCTCACTCCTACTAGTGAATGTAATGTAACACACACCCATACAATGGGCACCAAACCGTGATGTTTTTCTCACTCTTACTAGTGAATGTAATGTAACACACACCCATACAATGCGCACCACCCCGTGATGTTTTTCTCACTCCAACTAGTGAATGTAATGTAACACACACCCATACAATGCGCACCACCCCGTGATATTTTTCTCACTCCTACTAGTGAATGTAATGTAACACACACCCATACAATGCGTACCACCTCGTGATGATTTTCTCACTCTTACTAGTGAATGTAATGTAACACACACCCATACAATGCGCACCACCCCGTGATGTTTTTCTCACTCCTAGTAGTGAATGTAATGTAACACACACCCATACAATGCGCACCACCCCGTGATGTTTTTCTCACTCCTACTATTGAATGTAATGTAACACACACCCATACAATGCGCACCACCCCGTGATGTTTTTCTCACTCCTACTAGTGAATGTAATGTAACACACACCCATACAATGCGCACCACCCCGTGATGTTTTTCTCACTCCTACTAGTGAATGTAATGTAACACACACCCATACAATGCGCACCACCCCGTGATGTTTTTATCACTCCTACTAGTGAATGTAATGTAACACACACAAATACAATGCGCACCACCCTGTGATGTTTTTCTCACTGCTACTAGTGAATGTAATGTAACACACACCCATACAATGCGCACCACCCCGTGATGTTTTTCTCACTCCTACTAGTGAATGTAATGTAACACACACCCATACAATGCGCACCACCCCGTTATGTTTTTCTCACTCCTACTAGTGAATGTAATGTAACACACACCTATACAATGCGTACCACCCCATGATGTTTTTCTCACTCCTACTAGTGAATGTAATGTAACACACACGCATACAATGCGCACCACCCCGTGATGTTTTTCTCACTCCTACTTGTGAATGTAATGTAACACCACCCATACAATGCGCACCACCCCGTGATGTTTTTATCACTCCTACTAGTGAATGTAATGTAACACACACCCATACAATGCGCACCACCCCGCGATGTTTTTCAGAAACCTATCCTACATTGCCACTGCATGTTCCCTGACCTCCCCATGCTGACCACCCCGCGGTGCTTTTCTCCATCCTACATTGCCACTCACTGCCTATCCTAATTCAGACCCTCCGATTCACACCACCCCGTGATGTTTTTCTCACTCCTAGTAGTGAATGTAATGTAACACACACCCATACAATGCGCACCACCCCGTGATGTTTTTCTCACTCCTACTAGTGAATGTAATGTAATACACACCCATACAATGCGCACCACCCCGTGATGTTTTTCTCACTCCTACTAGTGAATGTAATGTAACACACACCCATACAATGCGCACCACCCCGTGATGTTTTTCTCACTCATACTAGTGAATGTAATGTCACACACACCCATACAATGCGCACCACCCCGTGATGTTTTTCTCACTCCTACTAGTGAATGTAAAGTAACACACACCCATACAATGCGCACCACCCCTTGATGATTTTCTCACTCCTACTAGTGAATGTAATGTAACACACACCCATACAATGCGCACCACCCCGTGATGTTTTTCTCACTCCTACTAGTGAATGTAATGTAATACACACCCATAAAATGGGCACCACCCCGTGATGTTTTTCTCACTCCTACTAGTGAATGTAATGTAACACACACCCATACAATGCGCACCACCCCGTGATGTTTTTCTCACTCCTACTAGTGAATCTAATGTAACACACACCCATACAATGCGCACCACCCCGTGAAGGTTTTCTCACTCCTACTAGTGAATGTAATGTAACACACACCCATACAATGGGCACCACCCCGTGATGTTTTTCTCACTCCTACTAGTGAATGTAATGTAACACACACCCATACAATGCGCACCACCCCTTGATGATTTTCTCACTCCTACTAGTGAATGTAATGTAACACACATCCATACAATGCTCACCACCCCGTGATGTTTTGCTCACTCCAACTAGTGAATGTAATGTAACACACCCATACAATGCGCATCACCTCGTGATGTTTTTCTCACTCCTACTAGTGAATCTAATGTAACACACACCCATACAATGCGCACCACCCCGTGATGTTTTTCTCACTCCTACTAGTGAATGTAATGTAACACACACCCATACAATGCACACCACCCCGTGATGTTTTTCTCACTCCTCCTAGTGAATCTAATGTAACACACACCCATACAATGTGCACCACCCCGTGATGTTTTTCTCACTCCTACTAGTGAATGTAATGTAACACACACCCATGCAATGCGCACCACCCCGTGATGTTTTTCTCACTCCTCCTAGTGAATCTAATGTAACACACACCCATACAATGCGCACCACCCCGTGATGTTTTTCTCACTCCTACTAGTGAATGTAATGTAACACACACCCATACAATGCGCACCACCCCGTGATGTTTTTCTCACTCCTACTAGTGAATGTAATGTAACACACACCCATACAAGGCCCACCACCACGTGATGTTTTTCTCACTCCTACTAGTGAATGTAATGTTACACACACCCATACAATGCGCACCACCCCGTGATGTTTTTCTCACTCCTACTAGTGAATGTAATGTAACACACACCCATACAATGCGCACCACCCCGTGATGTTTTTCTCACTCATACTAGTGAATGTAATGTCACACACACCCATACAATGCGCACCACCCCGTGATGTTTTTCTCACTCCTACTAGTGAATGTAATGTCACACACACCCATACAATGCGCACCACCCCGTGATGTTTTTCTCACTCCTACTAGTGAATGTAATGTAACACACACCCATACAATGCGCACCACCCCTTGATGATTTTCTCACTCCTACTAGTGAATGTAATGTAACACACACCCATACAATGCGCACCACCCCGTGATGTTTTTCTCACTCCTACTAGTGAATGTAATGTAATACACACCCATACAATGGGCACCACCCCGTGATGTTTTTCTCACTCCTACTAGTGAATGTAATGTAACACACACCCATACAATGCGCACCACCCCGTGATGTTTTTCTCACTCCTACTAGTGAATGTAATGTAACACACCCATACAATGCGCATCACCTCGTGATGTTTTTCTCACTCCTACTAGTGAATCTAATGTAACACACACCCATACAATGCACACCACCCCGTGATGTTTTTCTCACTCCTACTAGTGAATGTAATGTAACACACACCCATACAATGCGCACAACCCCGTGATGTTTTTCTCACTCCTACTAGTGAATGTAATGTAACACACACCCATACAATGCGCAACACCCCGTGATGTTTTTCTCACTCCTACTAGTGAATCTAATGTAACACACACCCATACAATGCGCACCACCCCGTGATGTTTTTCTCACTCCTACTAGTGAATGTAATGTAACACACACCCATACAATGCGCACCACCCCGTGATGTTTTTCTCACTCCTACTAGTGAATGTAATGTAACACACACCCATGCAATGCGCACCACCCCGTGATGTTTTTCTCACTCCTCCTAGTGAATCTAATGTAACACACACCCATACAATGCGCACCACCCCGTGATGTTTTTCTCACTCCTCCTAGTGAATCTAATGTAAAACACACCCATACAATGCGCACCACCCCGTGATGTTTTTCTCACTCCCACTAGTGAATGTAATGTAACACACACCCATACAATGCGCACCACCCCGTGATGTTTTTCTCACTCCTACTAGTGAATCTAATGTAACACACACCCATACAATGCGCACCACCCCGTGATGTTTTTCTCACTCCTACTAGTGAATGTAATGTAACACACACCCATACAATGCGCACCACCCCGTGATGTTTTTCTCACTCCTACTAGTGAATGTAATGTAACACACACCCATACAATGCGCACCACTCCGTGATGTTTTTCTCACTCCTACTAGTGAATGTAATGTAACACACACCCATACAATGCGCACCACCCCGTGATGTTTTTCTCACTCCTACTAGTGAATGTAATGTAACACACACCCATACAAGGCCCACCACCACGTGATGTTTTTCTCACTCCTACTAGGGAATGTAATGTTACACACCCCCATACAATGCGCACCACCCCGTGATGTTTTTCTCACTCCTACTAGTGAATGTAATGTAACACACACCCATACAATGCGCACCACCCCGTGATGTTTTTCTCACTCATACTAGTGAATGTAATGTCACACACACCCATACAATGCGCACCACCCCGTGATGTTTTTCTCACTCCTACTAGTGAATGTAATGTAACACACACCCATACAATGCGCACCACGCCTTGATGATTTTCTCACTCCTACTAGTGAATGTAATGTAACACACACCCATACAATGCGCACCACCCCGTGATATTTTTCTCACTCCTCCTAGTGAATCTAATGTAACACAACACCATACAATGCGCACCACCCCGTGATGTTTTTCTCACTCCTCCTAGTCAATCTAATGTAACACACACCCATACAATGCGCACCACCCCGTGATGTTTTTCTCACTCCCACTAGTGAATGTAATGTAACACACACCCATACAATGCGGACCACCCCGTGATGTTTTTCTCACTCCTACTAGTGAATCTAATGTAACACACACCCATACAATGCGCACCACCCCGTGATGTTTTTCTCACTCCTACTAGTGAATGTAATGTAACACACACCCATACAATGCGCACCACCCCGTGATGTTTTTCTCACTCCTACTAGTGAATGTAATGTAACACACACCCATACAATGCGCACCACCCCGTGATGTTTTTCTCACTCCTCCTAGTGAATCTAATGTAACACACACCCTTACAATGCGCACCACCCCGTGATGTTTTTCTCACTCCTCCTAGTGAATCTATGTAACACACACCCATACAATGCGCACCACCCCGTGATGTTTTTCTCACTCCCACTAGTGAATGTAATGTAACACACACCCATACAATGCGCACCACCCCGTGATGTTTTTCTCACTCCTACTAGTGAATCTAATGTAACACACACCCATACAATGCGCACCACCCCGTGATGTTTTTCTCACTCCTACTAGTGAATGTAATGTAACACACACCCATACAATGGGCACCACCCCGTGATGTTTTTCTCACTCCTACTAGTGAATGTAATGTAACACACACCCATACAATGCGCACCACCCCGTGATGTTTTTCTCACTCCTACTAGTGAATGTAATGTAACACACACCCATACAATGCGCACAACCCCGTGATGTTTTTCTCACTCCTACTAGTGAATGTAATGTAACACACACCCATACAAGGCCCACCACCACGTGATGTTTTTCTCACTCCTACTAGGGAATGTAATGTTACACACCCCCATACAATGCGCACCACCCCGTGATGTTTTTCTCACTCCTACTAGTGAATGTAATGTAACACACACCCATACAATGCGCACCACCCCGTGATGTTTTTCTCACTCCTACTAGTGAATGTAATGTCACACACACCCATACAATGCGCACCACCCCGTGATGTTTTTCTCACTCCTACTAGTGAATGTAATGTAACACACACCCATACAATGCGCACCACGCCTTGATGATTTTCTCACTCCTACTAGTGAATGTAATGTAACACACACCCATACAATGCGCACCACCCCGTGATGTTTTTCTCACTCCCACTAGTGAATGTAATGTAACACACACCAATACAATGCGCACCACCCGTGATGTTTTTCTCACTCCTACTAGTGAATCTAATGTAACACACACCCATACAATGCGCACCACCCCGTGATGTTTTTCTCACTCCTACTAGTGAATCTAATGTAACACACACCCATACAATGCGCACCACCCCGTGATGTTTTTCTCACTCCTACTAGTGAATGTAATGTAACACACACCCATACAATGCGCACCACCCCGTGATGTTTTTCTCACTCCTACTAGTGAATGTAATGTCACACACACCCATACAATGCGCACCACCCCGTGATGTTTTTCTCACTCCTACTAGTGAATGTAATGTAACACACACCCATACAATGCGCACCACCCCGTGATGTTTTTCTCACTCATACTAGTGAATGTAATGTCACACACACCCATACAATGCGCACCACCCCGTGATGTTTTTCTCACTCCTACTAGTGAATGTAATGTAACACACACCCATACAATGCGCACCACGCCTTGATGATTTTCTCACTCCTACTAGTGAATGTAATGTAACACACACCCATACAATGCGCACCACCCCGTGATGTTTTTCTCACTCCCACTAGTGAATGTAATGTAACACACACCCATACAATGCGCACCACCCCGTGATGTTTTTCTCACTCCTACTAGTGAATCTAATGTAACACACACCCATACAATGCGCACCACACCGTGATGTTTTTCTCACTCCTACTAGTGAATCTAATGTAACACACACCCATACAATGCGCACCACCCCGTGATGTTTTTCTCACTCCTACTAGTGAATGTAATGTAACACACACCCATACAATGCGCACCACCCCGTGATGTTTTTCTCACTCATACTAGTGAATGTAATGTCACACACACCCATACAATGCGCACCACCCCGTGATGTTTTTCTCACTCCTACTAGTGAATGTAATGTAACACACACCCATACAATGCGCACCACCCCGTGATGTTTTTCTCACTCCTACTAGTGAATGTAATGTAACACACACCAATACAATGCGCACCACCCCGTGATGTTTTTCTCACTCCTACTAGTGAATGTAATGTAACACACACCCATACAATGCGCACCACGCCTTGATGTTTTTCTCACTCCTACTAGTGAATGTAATGTAACACACACCCATACAAGGCCCACCACCACGTGATGTTTTTCTCACTCCTACTAGTGAATGTAATGTTACACACACCCATACAATGCGCACCACCCCGTGATGTTTTTCTCACTCCTACTAGTGAATGTAATGTAACACACACCCATACAATGCGCACCACCCCATGATGTTTTTCTCACTCATACTAGTGAATGTAATGTCACACACACCCATACAATGCGAACCACCCCGTGATGTTTTTCTCACTCCTACTAGTGAATGTAATGTAACACACACCCATACAATGCGCACCACCCCTTGATGATTTTCTCACTCCTACTAGTGAATGTAATGTAACACACACCCATACAATGCGCACCACCCCGTGATGTTTTTCTCACTCCTACTAGTGAATGTAATGTAATACACACCCATACAATGGGCACCACCCCGTGATGTTTTTCTCACTCCTACTAGTGAATGTAATGTAACACACACCCATACAATGCGCACCACCCCGTGATGTTTTTCTCACTCCTACTAGTGAATGTAATGTAACACACCCATACAATGCACATCACCTCGTGATGTTTTTCTCACTCCTACTAGTGAATCTAATGTAACACACACCCATACAATGCACACCACCCCGTGATGTTTTTCTCACTCCTACTAGTGAATGTAATGTAACACACACCCATACAATGCGCACAACCCCGTGATGTTTTTCTCACTCCTACTAGTGAATGTAATGTAACACACACCCATACAATGCGCAACACCCCGTGATGTTTTTCTCACTCCTACTAGTGAATCTAATGTAACACACACCCATACAATGCGCACCACCCCGTGATGTTTTTCTCACTCCTACTAGTGAATGTAATGTAACACACACCCATACAATGCGCACCACCCCGTGATGTTTTTCTCACTCCTACTAGTGAATGTAATGTAACACACACCCATGCAATGCGCACCACCCCGTGATGTTTTTCTCACTTCTCCTAGTGAATCTAATGTAACACACACCCATACAATGCGCACCACCCCGTGATGTTTTTCTCACTCCTCCTAGTGAATCTAATGTAACACACACCCATACAATGTGCACCACCCCGTGATGTTTTTCTCACTCCCACTAGTGAATGTAATGTAACACACACCCATACAATGCGCACCACCCCGTGATGTTTTTCTCACTCCTACTAGTGAATCTAATGTAACACACACCCATACAATGCGCACCACCCCGTGATGTTTTTCTCACTCCTACTAGTGAATGTAATGTAACACACACCCATACAATGCGCACCACCCCGTGATGTTTTTCTCACTCCTACTAGTGAATGTAATGTAACACACACCCATACAATGCGCACCACTCCGTGATGTTTTTCTCACTCCTACTAGTGAATGTAATGTAACACACACCCATACAATGCGCACCACCCCGTGATGTTTTTCTCACTCCTACTAGTGAATGTAATGTAACACACACCCATACAAGGCCCACCACCACGTGATGTTTTTCTCACTCCTACTAGGGAATGTAATGTTACACACCCCCATACAATGCGCACCACCCCGTGATGTTTTTCTCACTCCTACTAGTGAATGTAATGTAACACACACCCATACAATGCGCACCACCCCGTGATGTTTTTCTCACTCATACTAGTGAATGTAATGTCACACACACCCATACAATGCGCACCACCCCGTGATGTTTTTCTCACTCCTACTAGTGAATGTAATGTAACACACACCCATACAATGCGCACCACGCCTTGATGATTTTCTCACTCCTACTAGTGAATGTAATGTAACACACACCCATACAATGCGCACCACCCCGTGATATTTTTCTCACTCCTCCTAGTGAATCTAATGTAACACAACACCATACAATGCGCACCACCCCGTGATGTTTTTCTCACTCCTCCTAGTCAATCTAATGTAACACACACCCATACAATGCGCACCACCCCGTGATGTTTTTCTCACTCCCACTAGTGAATGTAATGTAACACACACCCATACAATGCGCACCACCCCGTGATGTTTTTCTCACTCCTACTAGTGAATCTAATGTAACACACACCCATACAATGCGCACCACCCCGTGATGTTTTTCTCACTCCTACTAGTGAATGTAATGTAACACACACCCATACAATGGGCACCACCCCGTGATGTTTTTCTCACTCCTACTAGTGAATGTAATGTAACACACACCCATACAATGCGCACCACCCCGTGATGTTTTTCTCACTCCTACTAGTGAATGTAATGTAACACACACCCATACAATGCGCACAACCCCGTGATGTTTTTCTCACTCCTACTAGTGAATTTAATGTAACACACGCCCATACAAGGCCCACCACCACGTGATGTTTTTCTCACTCCTACTAGGGAATGTAATGTTACACACCCCCATACAATGCGCACCACCCCGTGATGTTTTTCTCACTCCTACTAGTGAATGTAATGTAACACACACCCATACAATGCGCACCACCCCGTGATGTTTTTCTCACTCCTACTAGTGAATGTAATGTCACACACACCCATACAATGCGCACCACCCCGTGATGTTTTTCTCACTCCTACTAGTGAATGTAATGTAACACACACCCATACAATGCGCACCACGCCTTGATGATTTTCTCACTCCTACTAGTGAATGTAATGTAACACACACCCATACAATGCGCACCACCCCGTGATGTTTTTCTCACTCCCACTAGTGAATGTAATGTAACACACACCCATACAATGCGCACCACCCCGTGATGTTTTTCTCACTCCTACTAGTGAATCTAATGTAACACACACCCATACAATGCGCACCACCCCGTGATGTTTTTCTCACTCCTACTAGTGAATCTAATGTAACACACACCCATACAATGCGCACCACCCCGTGATGTTTTTCTCACTCCTACTAGTGAATGTAATGTAACACACACCCATACAATGCGCACCACGCCGTGATGTTTTTCTCACTCCTACTAGTGAATGTAATGTCACACACACCCATACAATGCGCACCACCCCGTGATGTTTTTCTCACTCCTACTAGTGAATGTAATGTAACACACACCCATACAATGCGCACCACCCCGTGATGTTTTTCTCACTCATACTAGTGAATGTAATGTCACACACACCCATACAATGCGCACCACCCCGTGATGTTTTTCTCACTCCTACTAGTGAATGTAATGTAACACACACCCATACAATGCGCACCACGCCTTGATGATTTTCTCACTCCTACTAGTGAATGTAATGTAACACACACCCATACAATGCGCACCACCCCGTGATGTTTTTCTCACTCCCACTAGTGAATGTAATGTAACACACACCCATACAATGCGCACCACCCCGTGATGTTTTTCTCACTCCTACTAGTGAATCTAATGTAACACACACCCATACAATGCGCACCACCCCGTGATATTTTTCTCACTCCTACTAGTGAATCTAATGTAACACACACCCATACAATGCGCACCACCCCGTGATGTTTTTCTCACTCCTACTAGTGAATGTAATGTAACACACACCCATACAATGCGCACCACCCCGTGATGTTTTTCTCACTCATACTAGTGAATGTAATGTCACACACACCCATACAATGCGCACCACCCCGTGATGTTTTTCTCACTCCTACTAGTGAATGTAATGTAACACACACCCATACAATGCGCACCACCCCGTGATGTTTTTCTCACTCCCACTAGTGAATGTAATGTAACACACACCCATACAATGCGCACCACCCCGTGATGTTTTTCTCACTCCTACTAGTGAATCTAATGTAACACACACCCATACAATGCGCACCACCCCGTGATGTTTTTCTCACTCCTACTAGTGAATGTAAAGTAACACACACCCATACAATGCGCACCACCCCGTGATGTTTTTCTCACTCCTACTAGTGAATGTAATGTAACACACACCCATACAATGCGCACCACTCCGTGATGTTTTTCTCACTCCTACTAGTGAATGTAATGTAACACACACCCATACAATGCGCACCACCCCGTGATGTTTTTCTCACTCCTACTAGTGAATGTAATGTAACACACACCCATACAAGGCCCACCACCACGTGATGTTTTTCTCACTCCTACTAGGGAATGTAATGTTACACACCCCCATACAATGCGCACCACCCCGTGATGTTTTTCTCACTCATACTAGTGAATGTAATGTCACACACACCCATACAATGCGCACCACCCCGTGATGTTTTTCTCACTCCTACTAGTGAATGTAATGTAACACACACCCATACAATGCGCACCACGCCTTGATGATTTTCTCACTCCTACTAGTGAATGTAATGTAACACACACCCATACAATGCGCACCACCCCGTGATATTTTTCTCACTCCTCCTAGTGAATCTAATGTAACACAACACCATACAATGCGCACCACCCCGTGATGTTTTTCTCACTCCTCCTAGTCAATCTAATGTAACACACACCCATACAATGCGCACCACCCCGTGATGTTTTTCTCACACCCACTAGTGAATGTAATGTAACACACACCCATACAATGCGCACCACCCCGTGATGTTTTTCTCACTCCTACTAGTGAATGTAATGTAACACACACCCATACAATGCGCACCACCCCGTGATGTTTTTCTCACTCCTCCTAGTGAATCTAATGTAACACACACCCATACAATGCGCACCACCCCGTGATGTTTTTCTCACTCCTCCTAGTGAATCTAATGTAACACACACCCATACAATGCGCACCACCCCGTGATGTTTTTCTCACTCCCACTAGTGAATGTAATGTAACACACACCCATAAAATGCGCACCACCCCGTGATGTTTTTCTCACTCCTACTAGTGAATCTAATGTAACACACACCCATACAATGCGCACCACCCCGTGATGTTTTTCTCACTCCTACTAGTGAATGTAATGTAACACACACCCATACAATGGGCACCACCCCGTGATGTTTTTCTCACTCCTACTAGTGAATGTAATGTAACACACACCCATACAATGCGCACCACCCCGTGATTTTTTTCTCACTCCTACTAGTGAATGTAATGTAACACACACCCATACAATGCGCACAACCCCGTGATGTTTTTCTCACTCCTACTAGTGAATGTAATGTAACACACACCCATACAAGGCCCACCACCACGTGATGTTTTTCTCACTCCTACTAGGGAATGTAATGTTACACACCCCCATACAATGCGCACCACCCCGTGATGTTTTTCTCACTCCTACTAGTGAATGTAATGTAACACACACCCATACAATGCGCACCACCCCGTGATGTTTTTCTCACTCATACTAGTGAATGTAATGTCACACACACCCATACAATGCGCACCACCCCGTGATGTTTTTCTCACTCCTACAAGTGAATGTAATGTAACACACACCCATACAATGCGCACCACCCCTTGATGATTTTCTCACTCCTACTAGTGAATGTAATGTAACACACACCCATACAATGCGCACCACCCCGTGATGTTTTTCTCACTCCTACTAGTGAATGTAATGTAACACACACCCATACAATGCGCACCACCCCGTGATGTTTTTCTCACTCCTACTAGTGAATGTAATGTAACACACACCCATACAATGCGCAACACCCCGTGATGTTTTTCTCACTCCTACTAGTGAATCTAATGTAACACACACCCATACAATGCGCACCACCCCGTGATGTTTTTCTCACTCCTACTAGTGAATTTAATGTAATACACACCCATACAATGCGCACCACCCCGTGATGTTTTTCTCACTCCTACTAGTGAATGTAATGTAACACACACCCATGCAATGCGCACCACCCCGTGATGTTTTTCTCACTCCTCCTAGTGAATCTAATGTAACACACACCCATACAATGCGCACCACCCCGTGATGTTTTTCTCACTCCTCCTATTGTATCTAATGTAACACACACCCATACAATGCGCACCAACCCGTGATGTTTTTCTCACTCCCACTAGTGAATGTAATGTAACACACACCCATACAATGCGCAGCACCCCGTGATGTTTTTCTCACTCCTACTAGTGAATGTAATGTATCACACACCCATACAATGCGCACCACCCCGTGATGTTTTTCTCACTCCTACTAGTGAATGTAATGTAATACACACCCATACAATGGGCACCACCCCGTGATGTTTTTCTCACTCCTACTAGTGAATGTAATGTAACACACACCCATACAATGCGCACCACCCCGTGATGTTTTTCTCACACCTACTAGTGAATGTAATGTAACACACACCCATACAATGCGCACCACCCCGTGATGTTTTTCTCACTCATACTAGTGAATGTAATGTAACAGACACCCATACAATGCGCACCACCCCGTGATGTTTTTCTCACTCCTACTAGTGAATGTAATGTAACACACACCCATACAATGCGCAACACCTCGTGATGTTTTCTCACTCCTACTAGTGAGTCTAATGTAACACACACCCATACAATGCGCACCACCCCGTGATGTTTTTCTCACTCCTACTAGTGAATGTAATGTAACACACACCCATACAATGCCCACCACCACGTGATGTTTTTCTCACTCCTACTAGTGAATGTAATGTAACACACACCCATACAATGCGCACCACCCCGTGATGTTTTTCTCGCTCCTAGTAGTGAATGTAATGTAACACACACCCATACAATGTGCACCACACCGTGATGTTTTTCTCACTCCTACTAGTGAATGTAATGTAACACACACCCATACAATGCGCACCACCAACGTGATGTTTTTCTCACTCCTACTAGTGAATGTAATGTAACACACACCCATACAATGCCCACCACCACGTGATGTTTTTCTCACTGCTACTAGTGAATGTAATGTAACACACACCCATACAATGCGCCCCACCCCGTGATGTTTTTCTCATTCCTACTAGTGAATGTAATGTAACACACACCCATACAATGCGCACCACCCCGTGATGTTTTTCTCACTCCTACTAGTGAATGTAATGTAACACACACCCATACAATGCGCACCACCCCGTGATGTATTTCTCACTCCTACTAGTGAATGTAATGTAACACACACCCATACAATGCGCACCACCCCGTGATGTTTTTCTCACTCCTACTAGTGAATGTAATGTAACACACACCCATACAATGCCCAACACCACGTGATGTTTTTCTCACTGCTACTAGTGAATGTAATGTAACACACACCCATACAATGCGCCCCACCCCGTGATGTTTTTCTCACTCCTACTAGTGAATGTAATGTAACACACACCCATACAATGCGCAACACCCCGTGATGTTTTTCTCACTCCTACTAGTGAATGTAATGTAACACACACCCATACAATGCGCCCCACCCCGTGATGTTTTTCTCACTCCTACTAGTGAATGTAATGTAACACACAACCATACAATGCGCACCACCCCGTGATGTTTTTCTCACTCCTACTAGTGAATGTAATGTAACACACACCCATGCAATGCCCACCACCCCGTGATGTTTTTCTCACTCCTCCTAGTGAATCTAATGTAACACACACCCATACAATGCGCACCACCCCGTGATGTTTTTCTCACTCCTCCTAGTGAATCTAATGTAACACACACCCATACAATGCGCACCACCCCGTGATGTTTTTCTCACTCCCACTAGTGAATGTAATGTAACACACACCCATACAATGCGCACCACCCCGTGATGTTTTTCTCACTCCTACTAGTGAATCTAATGTAACACACACCCATACAATGCGCACCACCCCGTGATGTTTTTCTCACTCCTACTAGTGAATGTAATGTAACACACACCCATACAATGGGCACCACCCCGTGATGTTTTTCTCACTCCTACTAGTGAATGTAATGTAACACACACCCATACAATGCGCACCACCCCGTGATTTTTTTCTCACTCCTACTAGTGAATGTAATGTAACACACACCCATACAATGCGCACAACCCCGTGATGTTTTTCTCACTCCTACTAGTGAATGTAATGTAACACACACCCATACAAGGCCCACCACCACGTGATGTTTTTCTCACTCCTACTAGGGAATGTAATGTTACACACCCCCATACAATGCGCACCACCCCGTGATGTTTTTCTCACTCCTACTAGTGAACGTAATGTAACACACACCCATACAATGCGCACCACCCCGTGATGTTTTTCTCACTCATACTAGTGAATGTAATGTCACACACACCCATACAATGCGCACCACCCCGTGATGTTTTTCTCACTCCTACAAGTGAATGTAATGTAACACACACCCATACAATGCGCACCACCCCTTGATGATTTTCTCACTCCTACTAGTGAATGTAATGTAACACACACCCATACAATGCGCACCACCCCGTGATGTTTTTCTCACTCCTACTAGTGAATGTAATGTAACACACACCCATACAATGCGCACCACCCCGTGATGTTTTTCTCACTCCTACTAGTGAATGTAATGTAACACACACCCATACAATGCGCAACACCCCGTGATGTTTTTCTCACTCCTACTAGTGAATCTAATGTAACACACACCCATACAATGCGCACCACCCCGTGATGTTTTTCTCACTCCTACTAGTGAATGTAATGTAATACACACCCATACAATGCGCACCACCCCGTGATGTTTTTCTCACTCCTACTAGTGAATGTAATGTAACACACACCCATGCAATGCGCACCACCCCGTGATGTTTTTCTCACTCCTCCTAGTGAATCTAATGTAACACACACCCATACAATGCGCACCACCCCGTGATGTTTTTCTCACTCCTCCTATTGTATCTAATGTAACACACACCCATACAATGCGCACCAACCCGTGATGTTTTTCTCACTCCCACTAGTGAATGTAATGTAACACACACCCATACAATGCGCACCACCCCGTGATGTTTTTCTCACTCCTACTAGTGAATGTAATGTATCACACACCCATACAATGCGCACCACCCCGTGATGTTTTTCTCACTCCTACTAGTGAATGTAATGTAATACACACCCATACAATGGGCACCACCCCGTGATGTTTTTCTCACTCCTACTAGTGAATGTAATGTAACACACACCCATACAATGCGCACCACCCCGTGATGTTTTTCTCACACCTACTAGTGAATGTAATGTAACACACACCCATACAATGCGCACCACCCCGTGATGTTTTTCTCACTCATACTAGTGAATGTAATGTAACAGACACCCATACAATGCGCACCACCCCGTGATGTTTTTCTCACTCCTACTAGTGAATGTAATGTAACAAACACCCATACAATGCGCACCACCCCGTGATGTTTTTCTCACTCCTACTAGTGAATGTAATGTAACACACACCCATACAATGCGCAACACCTCGTGATGTTTTCTCACTCCTACTAGTGAGTCTAATGTAACACACACCCATACAATGCGCACCACCCCGTGATGTTTTTCTCACTCCTACTAGTGAATGTAATGTAACACACACCCATACAATGCCCACCACCACGTGATGTTTTTCTCACTCCTACTAGTGAATGTAATGTAACACACACCCATACAATGCGCACCACCCCGTGATGTTTTTCTCGCTCCTAGTAGTGAATGTAATGTAACACACACCCATACAATGTGCACCACACCGTGATGTTTTTCTCACTCCTACTAGTGAATGTAATGTAACACACACCCATACAATGCGCACCACCAACGTGATGTTTTTCTCACTCCTACTAGTGAATGTAATGTAACACACACCCATACAATGCCCACCACCACGTGATGTTTTTCTCACTGCTACTAGTGAATGTAATGTAACACACACCCATACAATGCGCCCCACCCCGTGATGTTTTTCTCACTCCTACTAGTGAATGTAATGTAACACACACCCATACAATGCGCACCACCCCGTGATGTTTTTCTCACTCCTACTAGTGAATGTAATGTAACACACACCCATACAATGCGCACCACCCCGTGATGTATTTCTCACTCCTACTAGTGAATGTAATGTAACACACACCCATACAATGCGCACCACCCCGTGATGTTTTTCTCACTCCTACTAGTGAATGTAATGTAACACACACCCATACAATGCCCAACACCACGTGATGTTTTTCTCACTGCTACTAGTGAATGTAATGTAACACACACCCATACAATGCGCCCCACCCCGTGATGTTTTTCTCACTCCTACTAGTGAATGTAATGTAACACACACCCATACAATGCGCAACACCCCGTGATGTTTTTCTCACTCCTACTAGTGAATGTAATGTAACACACACCCATACAATGCGCCCCACCCCGTGATGTTTTTCTCACTCCTACTAGTGAATGTAATGTAACACACAACCATACAATGCGCACCACCCCGTGATGTTTTTCTCACTCCTACTAGTGAATGTAATGTAACACACACCCGTACAATGCGCACCACCCCGTGATGTTTTTCTCCCTCCTAGTAGTGTATGTAATGTAACACACACCCATACAATGCGCACCACCCCGTGATGTTTTTCTCACTCCTACTAGTGAATCTAATGTAACACACACCCATAAAATGCGCACCACCCCGTGATGTTTTTCTCACTCCTACTAGTGAATGTAATGTAACACACACCCATGCAATGCGCACCACCCCGTGATGTTTTTCTCACTCCTCCTAGTGAATCTAATGTAACACACACCCATACAATGCGCACCACCCCGTGATGTTTTTCTCCCTCCTACTAGTGAATGTAATGTAACACACACCCATACAATGCGCACCACCCCGTGATGTTTTTCTCACTCCTACTAGTGAATGTAATGTAACACACACCAATACAATGCGCACCACCCCGTGATGTTTTTCTCACTCCTACTAGTGAATGTAATGTAACACACACCCATACAATGCGCACCACCCCGTGATGTTTTTCTCACTCCTACTAGTGAATGTAATGTAACACACACCCATACAAGGCCCACCACCACGTGATGTTTTTCTCACTCCTACTAGTGAATGTAATGTTACACACACCCATACAATGCGCACCACCCCGTGATGTTTTTCTCACTCCTACTAGTGAATGTAATGTAACACACACCCATACAATGCGCACCACCCCGTGATGTTTTTCTCACTCATACTAGTGAATGTAATGTCACACACACCCATACAATGCGCACCACCCCGTGATGTTTTTCTCACTCCTCCTAGTCAATCTAATGTAACACAACACCATACAATGCGCACCACCCCGTGATATTTTTCTCACTCCTCCTAGTGAATCTAATGTAACACAACACCATACAATGCGCACCACCCCGTGATGTTTTTCTCACTCCTCCTAGTCAATCTAATGTAACACACACCCATACAATGCGCACCACCCCGTGAGGTTTTTCTCACTCCCACTAGTGAATGTAATGTAACACACACCCATACAATGCGCACCACCCCGTGATGTTTTTCTCACTCCTACTAGTGAATCTAATGTAACACACACCCATACAATGCGCACCACCCCGTGATGTTTTTCTCACTCCTACTAGTGAATGTAATGTAACACACACCCATACAATGCGCACCACCCCGTGATATTTTTCTCACTCCTACTAGTGAATGTAATGTAACACACACCCATACAATGCGCACCACCCCGTGATGTTTTTCTCACTCCTCCTAGTGAATCTAATGTAACACACACCCATACAATGCGCACCACCCCGTGATGTTTTTCTCACTCCTCCTAGTGAATCTAATGTAACACACACCCATACAATGCGCACCACCCCGTGATGTTTTTCTCACTCCCACTAGTGAATGTAATGTAACACACACCCATACAATGCGCACCACCCCGTGATGTTTTTCTCACTCCTACTAGTGAATCTAATGTAACACACACCCATACAATGCGCACCACCCCGTGATGTTTTTCTCACTCCTACTAGTGAATGTAATGTAACACACACCCATACAATGGGCACCCCCCTGTGATGTTTTTCTCACTCCTACTAGTGAATGTAATGTAACACACACCCATACAATGCGCACCACCCCGTGATGTTTTTCTCACTCATACTAGTGAATGTAATGTAACACACACCCATACAATGCGCACAACCCCGTGATGTTTTTCTCACTCCTACTAGTGAATGTAATGTAACATACACCCATACAAGGCCCACCACCACGTGATGTTTTTCTCACTCCTACTTGGGAATGTAATGTTACACACCCCCATACAATGCGCACCACCCCGTGATGTTTTTCTCACTCCTACTAGTGAATGTAATGTAACACACACCCATACAATGCGCACCACCCCGTGATGTTTTTCTCACTCATACTAGTGAATGTAATGTCACACACACCCATACAATGCGCACCACCCCGTGATGTTTTTCTCACTCCTACTAGTGAATGTAATGTAACACACACCCATACAATGCGCACCACGCCTTGATGATTTTCTCACTCCTACTAGTGAATGTAATGTAACACACACCCATACAATGCGCACCACCCCGTGATATTTTTCTCACTCCTCCTAGTGAATCTAATGTAACACAACACCATACAATGCGCACCACCCCGTGATGTTTTTCTCACTCCTCCTAGTGAATCTAATGTAACACACACCCATACAATGCGCACCACCCCGTGATGTTTTTCTCACTCCCACTAGTGAATGTAATGTAACACACACCCATACAATGCGCACCACCCCTTGATGATTTTCTCACTCCTACTAGTGAATGTAATGTAACACACACCCATACAATGCGCACCACCCCGTGATGTTTTTCTCACTCCTACTAGTGAATGTAATGTAACACACACCCATACAATGCGCACCACCCCGTGATGTTTTTCTCACTCCTACTAGTGAATGTAATGTAACACACACCCATACAATGCGCAACACCCCGTGATGTTTTTCTCACTCCTACTAGTGAATCTAATGTAACACACACCCATACAATGCGCACCACCCCGTGATGTTTTTCTCACTCCTACTAGTGAATGTAATGTAATACGCACCCATACAATGCGCACCACCCCGTGATGTTTTTCTCACTCCTACTAGTGAATGTAATGTAACACACACCCATGCAATGCGCACCACCCCGTGATGTTTTTCTCACTCCTCCTAGTGAATCTAATGTAACACACACCCATACAATGCGCACCACCCCGTGATGTTTTTCTCACTCCTCCTATTGTATCTAATGTAACACACACCCATACAATGCGCACCAACCCGTGATGTTTTTCTCACTCCCACTAGTGAATGTAATGTAACACACACCCATACAATGCGCACCACACCGTGATGTTTTTCTCACTCCTACTAGTGAATGTAATGTATCACACACCCATACAATGCGCACCACCCCGTGATGTTTTTCTCACTCCTACTAGTGAATGTAATGTAATACACACCCATACAATGGGCACCACCCCGTGATGTTTTTCTCACTCCTACTAGTGAATGTAATGTAACACACACCCATACAATGCGCACCACCCCGTGATGTTTTTCTCACACCTACTAGTGAATGTAATGTAACACACACCCATACAATGCGCACCACCCCGTGATGTTTTTCTCACTCATACTAGTGAATGTAATGTAACAGACACCCATACAATGCGCACCACCCCGTGATGTTTTTCTCACTCCTACTAGTGAATGTAATGTAACACACACCCATACAATGCGCACCACCAACGTGATGTTTTTCTCACTCCTACTAGTGAATGTAATGTAACACACACCCATACAATGCCCACCACCACGTGATGTTTTTCTCACTGCTACTAGTGAATGTAATGTAACACACACCCATACAATGCGCCCCACCCCGTGATGTTTTTCTCACTCCTACTAGTGAATGTAATGTAACACACACCCATACAATGCGCACCACCCCGTGATGTTTTTCTCACTCCTACTAGTGAATGTAATGTAACACACACCCATACAATGCGCACCACCCCGTGATGTATTTCTCACTCCTACTAGTGAATGTAATGTAACACACACCCATACAATGCGCACCACCCCGTGATGTTTTTCTCACTCCTACTAGTGAATGTAATGTAACACACACCCATACAATGCCCACCACCACGTGATGTTTTTCTCACTGCTACTAGTGAATGTAATGTAACACACACCCATACAATGCGCCCCACCCCGTGATGTTTTTCTCACTCCTACTAGTGAATGTAATGTAACACACACCCATACAATGCGCAACACCCCGTGATGTTTTTCTCACTCCTACTAGTGAATGTAATGTAACACACACCCATACAATGCGCCCCACCCCGTGATGTTTTTCTCACTCCTACTAGTGAATGTAATGTAACACACAACCATGCAATGCGCACCACCCCGTGATGTTTTTCTCACTCCTACTAGTGAATGTAATGTAACACACACCCATACAATGCGCACCACCCCGTGATGTTTTTCTCCCTCCTAGTAGTGTATGTAATGTAACACACACCCATACAATGCGCACCACCCCGTGATGTTTTTCTCACTCCTACTAGTGAATGTAATGTAACACACACCCATACAATGCGCACCACCCCGTGATGTTTTTCTCACTCCTACTAGTGAATGTAATGTAACACACACCCATACAATGCCCACCACCATGTGATGTTTTTCTCACTGCTACTAGTGAATGTAATGTAACACACACCCATACAATGCGCACCACCCCGTGATGTTTTTCTCACTCCTACTAGTGAATGTAATGTAACACACACCCATGCAATGCGCACCACCCCGTGATGTTTTTCTGACTCCTACTAGTGAATGTAATGTAACACACACCCATACAATGCCCACCACCACGTGATGTTTTTCTCACTGCTACTAGTGAATGTAATGTAACACACACCCATACAATGCGCACCACCCCGTGATGTTTTTCTCACTCCTACTAGTGAATCTAATGTAACACACACCCATACAATGCGCACCACCCCGTGATGTTTTTCTCACTCCCACTAGTGAATGTAATGTAACACACACCCATACAATGGGCACCACCCCGTGATGTTTTTCTCACTCCTACTAGTGAATCTAATGTAACACACACCCATACAATGCGCACCACCCCGTGATGTTTTTCTCACTCCTACTAGTGAATGTAATGTAACACACACCCATACAATGCCCACCACCACGTGATGTTTTTCTCACTCCTACTAGTGAATGTAATGTAACACACACCCGTACAATGCGCACCACCCCGTGATGTTTTTCTCCCTCCTAGTAGTGTATGTAATGTAACACACACCCATACAATGCGCACCACCCCGTGATGTTTTTCTCACTCCTACTAGTGAATGTAATGTAACACACACCCATACAATGCGCACCACCCCGTGATGTTTTTCTCACTCCTACTAGTGAATGTAATGTAACACACACCCATACAATGCCCACCACCACGTGATGTTTTTCTCACTGCTACTAGTGAATGTAATGTAACACACACCCATACAATGCGCACCACCCCGTGATGTTTTTCTCACTCCTACTAGTGAATGTAATGTAACACACACCCATGCAATGCGCACCACCCCGTGATGTTTTTCTCACTCCTTCTAGTGAATCTAATGTAACACACACCCATACAATGCGCACCACACCGTGATGTTTTTCTCACTCCTACTAGTGAATCTAATGTAACACACACCCATACAATGCGCACCACCCCGTGATGTTTTTCTCACTCCCACTAGTGAATGTAATGTAACACACACCCATACAATGCGCACCACCCCGTGATGTTTTTCTCACTCCTACTAGTGAATCTAATGTAACACACACCCATACAATGCGCACCACCCCGTGATGTTTTTCTGACTCCTACTAGTGAATGTAATGTAACACACACCCATACAAGGCCCACCACCACGTGATGTTTTTCTCACTCCTACTTGGGAATGTAATGTTACACACCCCCATACAATGCGCACCACCCCGTGATGTTTTTCTCACTCCTACTAGTGAATGTAATGTAACACACACCCATACAATGCGCACCACCCCGTGATGTTTTTCTCACTCATACTAGTGAATGTAATGTCACACACACCCATACAATGCGCACCACCCCGTGATGTTTTTCTCACTCCTACTAGTGAATGTAATGTAACACACACCCATACAATGCGCACCACGCCTTGATGATTTTCTCACTCCTACTAGTGAATGTAATGTAACACACACCCATACAATGCGCACCACCCCGTGATATTTTTCTCACTCCTCCTAGTGAATCTAATGTAACACAACACCATACAATGCGCACCACCCCGTGATGTTTTTCTCACTCCTCCTAGTGAATCTAATGTAACACACACCCATACAATGCGCACCACCCCGTGATGTTTTTCTCACTCCCACTAGTGAATGTAATGTAACACACACCCATACAATGCGCACCACCCCTTGATGATTTTCTCACTCCTACTAGTGAATGTAATGTAACACACACCCATACAATGCGCACCACCCCGTGATGTTTTTCTCACTCCTACTAGTGAATGTAATGTAACACACACCCATACAATGCGCACCACCCCGTGATGTTTTTCTCACTCCTACTAGTGAATGTAATGTAACACACACCCATACAATGCGCAACACCCCGTGATGTTTTTCTCACTCCTACTAGTGAATCTAATGTAACACACACCCATACAATGCGCACCACCCCGTGATGTTTTTCTCACTCCTACTAGTGAATGTAATGTAATACGCACCCATACAATGCGCACCACCCCGTGATGTTTTTCTCACTCCTACTAGTGAATGTAATGTAACACACACCCATGCAATGCGCACCACCCCGTGATGTTTTTCTCACTCCTCCTAGTGAATCTAATGTAACACACACCCATACAATGCGCACCACCCCGTGATGTTTTTCTCACTCCTCCTATTGTATCTAATGTAACACACACCCAAACAATGCGCACCAACCGTGATGTTTTTCTCACTCCCACTAGTGAATGTAATGTAACACACACCCATACAATGCGCACCACACCGTGATGTTTTTCTCACTCCTACTAGTGAATGTAATGTATCACACACCCATACAATGCGCACCACCCCGTGATGTTTTTCTCACTCCTACTAGTGAATGTAATGTAATACACACCCATACAATGGGCACCACCCCGTGATGTTTTTCTCACTCCTACTAGTGAATGTAATGTAACACACACCCATACAATGCGCACCACCCCGTGATGTTTTTCTCACACCTACTAGTGAATGTAACGTAACACACACCCATACAATGCGCACCACCCCGTGATGTTTTTCTCACTCATACTAGTGAATGTAATGTAACAGACACCCATACAATGCGCACCACCCCGTGATGTTTTTCTCACTCCTACTAGTGAATGTAATGTAACACACACCCATACAATGCGCACCACCAACGTGATGTTTTTCTCACTCCTACTAGTGAATGTAATGTAACACACACCCATACAATGCCCACCACCACGTGATGTTTTTCTCACTGCTACTAGTGAATGTAATGTAACACACACCCATACAATGCGCCCCACCCCGTGATGTTTTTCTCACTCCTACTAGTGAATGTAATGTAACACACACCCATACAATGCGCACCACCCCGTGATGTTTTTCTCACTCCTACTAGTGAATGTAATGTAACACACACCCATACAATGCGCACCACCCCGTGATGTATTTCTCACTCCTACTAGTGAATGTAATGTAACACACACCCATACAATGCGCACCACCCCGTGATGTTTTTCTCACTCCTACTAGTGAATGTAATGTAACACACACCCATACAATGCCCACCACCACGTGATGTTTTTCTCACTGCTACTAGTGAATGTAATGTAACACACACCCATACAATGCGCCCCACCCCGTGATGTTTTTCTCACTCCTACTAGTGAATGTAATGTAACACACACCCATACAATGCGCAACACCCCGTGATGTTTTTCTCACTCCTACTAGTGAATGTAATGTAACACACACCCATACAATGCGCCCCACCCCGTGATGTTTTTCTCACTCCTACTAGTGAATGTAATGTAACACACAACCATACAATGCGCACCACCCCGTGATGTTTTTCTCACTCCTACTAGTGAATGTAATGTAACACACACCCATACAATGCGCACCACCCCGTGATGTTTTTCTCCCTCCTAGTAGTGTATGTAATGTAACACACACCCATACAATGCGCACCACCCCGTGATGTTTTTCTCACTCCTACTAGTGAATGTAATGTAACACACACCCATACAATGCGCACCACCCCGTGATGTTTTTCTCACTCCTACTAGTGAATGTAATGTAACACACACCCATACAATGCCCACCACCACGTGATGTTTTTCTCACTGCTACTAGTGAATGTAATGTAACACACACCCATACAATGCGCACCACCCCGTGATGTTTTTCTCACTCCTACTAGTGAATGTAATGTAACACACACCCATGCAATGCGCACCACCCCGTGATGTTTTTCTCACTCCTACTAGTGAATGTAATGTAACACACACCCATACAATGCCCACCACCACGTGATGTTTTTCTCACTGCTACTAGTGAATGTAATGTAACACACACCCATACAATGCGCACCACCCCGTGATGTTTTTCTCACTCCTACTAGTGAATCTAATGTAACACACACCCATACAATGCGCACCACCCCGTGATGTTTTTCTCACTCCCACTAGTGAATGTAATGTAACACACACCCATACAATGGGCACCACCCCGTGATGTTTTTCTCACTCCTACTAGTGAATCTAATGTAACACACACCCATACAATGCGCACCACCCCGTGATGTTTTTCTCACTCCTACTAGTGAATGTAATGTAACACACACCCATACAATGCCCACCACCACGTGATGTTTTTCTCACTCCTACTAGTGAATGTAATGTAACACACACCCGTACAATGCGCACCACCCCGTGATGTTTTTCTCCCTCCTAGTAGTGTATGTAATGTAACACACACCCATACAATGCGCACCACCCCGTGATGTTTTTCTCACTCCTACTAGTGAATGTAATGTAACACACACCCATACAATGCGCACCACCCCGTGATGTTTTTCTCACTCCTACTAGTGAATGTAATGTAACACACACCCATACAATGCCCACCACCACGTGATGTTTTTCTCACTGCTACTAGTGAATGTAATGTAACACACACCCATACAATGCGCACCACCCCGTGATGTTTTTCTCACTCCTACTAGTGAATGTAATGTAACACACACCCATGCAATGCGCACCACCCCGTGATGTTTTTCTCACTCCTCCTAGTGAATCTAATGTAACACACACCCATACAATGCGCACCACACCGTGATGTTTTTCTCACTCCTACTAGTGAATCTAATGTAACACACACCCATACAATGCGCACCACCCCGTGATGTTTTTCTCACTCCCACTAGTGAATGTAATGTAACACACACCCATACAATGCGCACCACCCCGTGATGTTTTTCTCACTCCTACTAGTGAATCTAATGTAACACACACCCATACAATGCGCACCACCCCGTGATGTTTTTCTCACTCCTACTAGTGAATGTAATGTAACACACACCCATACAATGCGCACCACCCCGTGATGTTTTTCTCACTCCTACTAGTGAATGTAATGTAACACACACCCATACAATGCGCACCACCCCGTGATGTTTTTCTCACTCCTACTAGTGAATGTAATGTAACACACACCCATACAATGCGTACCACCCCGTGATGTTTTTCTCACTCCTACTAGTGAATGTAATGTAACACACACCCATACAAGGCCCACCACCACGTGATGTTTTTCTCACTCCTACTAGTGAATGTAATGTTACACACCCCCATACAATGCGCACCACCCCGTGATGTTTTTCTCACTCCTACTAGTGAATGTAATGTAACACACACCCATACAATGCGCACCACCCCGTGATGTTTTTCTCACTCATACTAGTGAATGTAATGTCACACACACCCATACCATGCGCACCACCCCGTGATGTTTTTCTCACTCCTAGTAGTGAATGTAATGTAACACACACCCATACAATGCGCACCACCCCTTGATTATTTTCTCACTCCTGCTAGTGAATGTAATGTAACACACACCCATACAATGCGCACCACCCCGTGATGTTTTTCTCACTCCTACTAGTGAATGTAATGTAATACACACCCATACAATGCGCAACACCCCGTGATGTTTTTCTCACTCCTACTAGTGAATGTAATGTAACACACACCCATACAATGCGCACCACCCCGTGATGTTTTTCTCACACCTACTAGTGAATGTAATGTAACACACACCCATACAATGCGCACCACCCCGTGATGTTTTTCTCACTCATACTAGTGAATGTAATGTAACAGACACCCATACAATGCGCACCACCCCGTGATGTTTTTCTCACTCCTACTAGTGAATGTAATGTAACACACACCCATGCAATGCGCACCACCCCGTGATGTTTTTCTCACTCCTCCTAGTGAATCTAATGTAACACACACCCATACAATGCGCACCACCCCGTGATGTTTTTCTCACTCCTCCTATTGTATCTAATGTAACACACACCCATACAATGCGCACCAACCCGTGATGTTTTTCTCACTCCCACTAGTGAATGTAATGTAACACACACCCATACAATGCGCACCACACCGTGATGTTTTTCTCACTCCTACTAGTGAATGTAATGTATCACACACCCATACAATGCGCACCACCCCGTGATGTTTTTCTCACTCCTACTAGTGAATGTACTGTAATACACACCCATACAATGGGCACCACCCCGTGATGTTTTTCTCACTCCTACTAGTGAATGTAATGTAACACACACCCATACAATGCGCACCACCCCGTGATGTTTTTCTCACACCTACTAGTGAATGTAATGTAACACACACCCATACAATGCGCACCACCCCGTGATGTTTTTCTCACTCATACTAGTGAATGTAATGTAACAGACACCCATACAATGCGCACCACCCCGTGATGTTTTTCTCACTCCTACTAGTGAATGTAATGTAACACACACCCATACAATGCGCACCACCCTGTGATGTTTTTCTCACTCCTACTAGTGAATGTAATGTAACACACACCCATACAATGCGCACCACCCCGTGATGTTTTTCTCACTCCTACTAGTGAATGTAATGTAACACACACCCATACAATGCGCACCACCCCGTGATGTTTTTCTCACTCCTAGTAGTGAATGTAATGTAACACACACCCATACAATGCCCACCACCACGTGATGTTTTTCTCACTGCTACTAGTGAATGTAATGTAACACACACCCATACAATGCGCACCACCCCGTGATGTTTTTCTCACTCCTACTAGTGAATGTAATGTAACACACACCCATGCAATGCGCACCACCCCGTGATGTTTTTCTCACTCCTCCTAGTGAATCTAATGTAACACACACCCATACAATGCGCACCACCCCGTGATGTATTTCTCACTCCTACTAGTGAATGTAATGTAACACACACCCATACAATGCGCACCACCCCGTGATGTTTTTCTCACTCCTACTAGTGAATGTAATGTAACACACACCCATACAATGCCCACCACCACGTGATGTTTTTCTCACTGCTACTAGTGAATGTAATGTAACACACACCCATACAATGCGCCCCACCCCGTGATGTTTTTCTCACTCCTACTAGTGAATGTAATGTAACACACACCCATACAATGCGCAACACCCCGTGATGTTTTTCTCACTCCTACTAGTGAATGTAATGTAACACACACCCATACAATGCGCCCCACCCCGTGATGTTTTTCTCACTCCTACTAGTAAATGTAATGTAACACACAACCATACAATGCGCACCACCCCGTGATGTTTTTCTCACTCCTACTAGTGAATGTAATGTAACACACACCCATACAATGCGCAAAACCCCGTGATGTTTTTCTCCCTCCTAGTAGTGTATGTAATGTAACACACACCCATACAATGCGCACCACCCCGTGATGTTTTTCTCACTCCTACTAGTGAATGTAATGTAACACACACCCATACAATGCGCACCACCCCGTGATGTTTTTCTCACTCCTACTAGTGAATGTAATGTAACACACACCCATACAATGCCCACCACCACGTGATGTTTTTCTCACTGCTACTAGTGAATGTAATGTAACACACACCCATACAATGCGCACCACCCCGTGATGTTTTTCTCACTCCTACTAGTGAATGTAATGTAACACACACCCATGCAATGCGCACCACCCCGTGATGTTTTTCTCACTCCTCCTAGTGAATCTAATGTAACACACACCCATACAATGCGCACCACACCGTGATGTTTTTCTCACTCCTACTAGTGAATCTAATGTAACACACACCCATACAATGCGCACCACCCCGTGATGTTTTTCTCACTCCCACTAGTGAATGTAATGTAACACACACCCATACAATGGGCACCACCCCGTGATGTTTTTCTCACTCCTACTAGTGAATCTAATGTAACACACACCCATACAATGCGCACCACCCCGTGATGTTTTTCTCACTCCTACTAGTGAATGTAATGTAACACACACCCATACAATGCCCACCACCACGTGATGTTTTTCTCACTCCTACTAGTGAATGTAATGTAACACACACCCGTACAATGCGCACCACCCCGTGATGTTTTTCTCCCTCCTAGTAGTGTATGTAATGTAACACACACCCATACAATGCGCACCACCCCGTGATGTTTTTCTCACTCCTACTAGTGAATGTAATGTAACACACACCCATACAATGCGCACCACCCCGTGATGTTTTTCTCACTCCTACTAGTGAATGTAATGTAACACACACCCATACAATGCCCACCACCACGTGATGTTTTTCTCACTGCTACTAGTGAATGTAATGTAACACACACCCATACAATGCGCACCACCCCGTGATGTTTTTCTCACTCCTACTAGTGAATGTAATGTAACACACACCCATGCAATGCGCACCACCCCGTGATGTTTTTCTCACTCCTCCTAGTGAATCTAATGTAACACACACCCATACAATGCGCACCACACCGTGATGTTTTTCTCACTCCTACTAGTGAATCTAATGTAACACACACCCATACAATGCGCACCACCCCGTGATGTTTTTCTCACTCCCACTAGTGAATGTAATGTAACACACACCCATACAATGCGCACCACCCCGTGATGTTTTTCTCACTCCTACTAGTGAATCTAATGTAACACACACCCATACAATGCGCACCATCCCGTGATGTTTTTCTCACTCCTACTAGTGAATGTAATGTAACACACACCCATACAATGCGCACCACCCCGTGATGTTTTTCTCACTCCTACTAGTGAATGTAATGTAACACACACCCATACAATGCGCACCACCCCGTGATGTTTTTCTCACTCCTACTAGTGAATGTAATGTAACACACACCCATACAATGCGTACCACCCCGTGATGTTTTTCTCACTCCTACTAGTGAATGTAATGTAACACACACCCATACAAGGCCCACCACCACGTGATGTTTTTCTCACTCCTACTAGTGAATGTAATGTTACACACCCCCATACAATGCGCACCACCCCGTGATGTTTTTCTCACTCCTACTAGTGAATGTAATGTAACACACACCCATACAATGCGCACCACCCCGTGATGTTTTTCTCACTCATACTAGTGAATGTAATGTCACACACACCCATACCATGCGCACCACCCCGTGATGTTTTTCTCACTCCTAGTAGTGAATGTAATGTAACACACACCCATACAATGCGCACCACCCCTTGATTATTTTCTCACTCCTGCTAGTGAATGTAATGTAACACACACCCATTCAATGCGCACCACCCCGTGATGTTTTTCTCACTCCTACTAGTGAATGTAATGTAATACACACCCATACAATGGGCACCACCCCGTGATGTTTTTCTCACTCCTACTAGTGAATGTAATGTAACACACACCCATACAATGCGCACCACCCCGTGATGTTTTTCTCACACCTACTAGTGAATGTAATGTAACACACACCCATACAATGCGCACCACCCCGTGATGTTTTTCTCACTCATACTAGTGAATGTAATGTAACAGACACCCATACAATGCGCACCACCCCGTGATGTTTTTCTCACTCCTACTAGTGAATGTAATGTAACACACACCCATACAATGCGCAACACCCCGTGATATTTTTCTCACTCCTACTAGTGAATCTAATGTAACACACACGCATACATTGCGCACCACCCTGTGATGTTTTTCTCACTCCTAATAGTGAATGTAATGTAACACACACCCATACAATGTGCAACACCCCGTGATGTTTTTCTCACTCCTACTAGTGAATCTAATGTAACACACACCCATACAATTCGCACCACCCCGCGATGTTTTTCAGAAACCTATCCTACATTGCCACTGCATGTTCCCTGATCTCCCCATGCTGACCACCCCGCGGTGCTTTTCTCCATCCTACATTGCAAATCACTGCCTATCCTAATTCAGACCCTCCGATTCACACCACCCCGTCATGTTTTTCTCACTCCTACTAGTGAATGTAATGTAACACACACCCATACAATGCGCACCACCCCGTGATGTTTTTCTCACTCCTACTAGTGAATGTAATGTAACACACACCCATACAATGCGCACCACCCCGTGATGTTTTTCTCACTCATACTAGTGAATGTAATGTAACAGACACCCATACAATGCGCACCACCCCGTGATGTTTTTCTCACTCCTACTAGTGAATGTAATGTAACACACACCCATACAATGCGCAACACCCCGTGATGTTTTCTCACTCCTACTAGTGAGTCTAATGTAACACACACCCATACAATGCGCACCACCCCGTGATGTTTTTCTCACTCCTACTAGTGAATCTAATGTAACACACACCCATACAATGCCCACCACCACGTGATGTTTTTCTCACTCCTACTAGTGAATGTAATGTAACACACACCCATACAATGCGCACCACCCCGTGATGTTTTTCTCGCTCCTAGTAGTGAATGTAATGTAACACACACCCATACAATGCGCACCACCCCGTGATGTTTTTCTCACTCCTACTAGTGAATGTAATGTAACACACACCCATACAATGCGCACCACCCCTTGATGTTTTTCTCACTCCTACTAGTGAATGTAATGTAACACACACCCATACAATGCCCACCACCACGTGATGTTTTTCTCACTGCTACTAGTGAATGTAATGTAACACACACCCATACAATGCGCCCCACCCCGTGATGTTTTTCTCACTCCTACTAGTGAATGTAATGTAACACACACCCATACAATGCGCAACACCCCGTGATGTTTTTCTCACTCCTACTAGTGAATCTAATGTAACACTCACGCATACATTGCGCACCACCCTGTGATGTTTTTCTCACTGCTACTAGTGAATCTAATGTAACACACCCATACAATGCGCATCACCTCGTGATGTTTTTCTCACTCCTACTAGTGAATGTAATGTAACACACACCCATACAATGCGCAACACCCCGTGATGTTTTTCTCACTCCTACTAGTGAATCTAATGTAACACACACCCATACAATGCGCACCACCCCGCGATGTTTTTCAGAAACCTATCCTACATTGCCACTGCATGTTCCCTGACCTCCCCATGCTGACCACACCGCGGTGCTTTTCTCCATCCTACATTGCCACTCACTGCCTATCCTAATTCAGACCCTCCGATTCACACCACCCCGTGATGTTTTTCTCACTCCTATTAGTGAATGTAATGTAACACACACCCATACAATGCGCACCAACCCGTGATGTTTTTCTCACTCCTACTAGTGAATGTAATGTAACACACACTCATACAATGCGCACCACCCCGTGATGTTTTTCTCACTCCTACTAGTGAATGTAATGTAACACACACCCATACAGTGCGCACCACCTCGTGATGTTTTTCTCACTCCTACTAGTGAATCTAATGTAACACACACCCATACAATGCGCACCACCCCGTGATGTTTTTCTCACTCCTACTAGTGAATGTAAGGTAACACACACCCATACAATGCGCACCACCCCGTGAAGGTTTTCTCACTCCTACTAGTGAATGAAATGTAACACACACCCATACAATGGGCACCACCCCGTGATGTTTTTCTCACTCCTACTAGTGAATGTAATGTAACACACACCCATACAATGCGCACCAACCCTTGATGATTTTCTCACTCCTACTAGTGAATGTAATGTAACACACACCCATACAATGCTCACCACCCCGTTATGTTTTTCTCACTCCTACTAGTGAATGTAATGTAACACACTCATACAATGCGCATCACCTCGTGATGTTTTTCTCACTCCTACTAGTGAATCTAATGTAACACACACCCATACAATGCGCACCACCCCGTGATGTTTTTCTCACTCCTACTAGTGAATCTAATGTAACACACCCCCATACAATGCGCACCACCCCGTGATGTTTTTCTCACTCCTACTAGTGAATGTAATGTAACACACACCCATACAATGCGCACCACCCCGTGAAGGTTTTCTCACTCCTACTAGTGAATGTAATGTAACACACACCCATACAATGGGCACCACCCCGTGATGTTTTTCTCACTCCTAATAGTGAATGTAATGTAACACACACCCATACAATGCGCACCACCCCTTGATGATTTTCTCACTCCTACTAGTGAATGTAATGTAACACACACCCATACAATGCTCACCACCCCGTGATGTTTTTCTCACTCCTACTAGTGAATGTAATGTAACACACCCATACAATGCGCATCACCTCGTGATGTTTTTCTCACTCCTACTAGTGAATCTAATGTAACACACACCCATACAATGCACACCACCACGTGATGTTTTTCTCACTCCTACAACTGAATGTAATGTAACACACACCCATACAATGCGCACCACCCCGTGATGTTTTTCTCACTCCTACTAGTGAATGTAATGTAACACACACCCATACAATGCGCACCACCCCGTGATGTTTTTCTCAATCCAACTAGTGAATGTAATGTAACACACACCCATACAATGCGCACCACCCCGTGATGTTTTTCTCACTCCTACTAGTGAATGTAATGTAACACACACCCAAACAATGCGCACCACCCCGTGATGTTTTTCTCACACCTACTAGTGAATCTAATGTAACACACACCCATACAATGCGCACCACCCCGTGATATTTTTCTCACTCCTACTAGTGAATGTAATGTAACACACACCCATACAATGCGCACCACCCCTTGATGTTTTTCTCACTCCTACTAGTGAATCTAATTTAACACACACTCATACAATGCGCACCACCCCGTGATGTTTTTCTCACTCCTACTAGTGAATCTAATGTAACACACACCCATACAATGCGCACCACCCCGTGATGTTTTTCTCACTGCTACTAGTGAATGTAATGTAACACACACCCATACAATGCGCACCACCCCGTGATGTTTTTCTCACTCCTACTAGTGAATGTAATGTAACACACACACTCATACAATGCGCACCACCCCGTGATGTTTTTCTCACTCCTACTAGTGAATGTAATGTAACACACACCCATACAATGCGCACCACCCCGTGATGTTTTTCTCACTCCTACTAGTGAATGTAATGTAACACACACCCATACAATGCGCAACACCCCGTGATGTTTTTCTCACTCCTACTAGTGAATGTAATGTAACACACACCCATACAATGCGCACCACCCCGTGATGTTTTTCTCACTCCTGCTAGTGGATGTAATGTAACACACACCCATACAATGCGCACCACCCCTTGATGTTTTTCTCACTCCTGCTAGTGAATGTAATGTAACACACACCCATCCAATGCGCACCACCCCGTGATGTTTTTCTCACTCCTGCTAGTGAATGTAATGTAACACACACCCATACAATGCGCACCACCCCGTGATGTTTTTCTCACTCCTACTAGTGAATGTAATGTAACACACACCCATACAATGCGCACCACCCCGTGATGTTTTTCTCACTCCTACTAGTGAATGTAATGTAACACACACCCATACAATGCGCACCACCCCGGGATTTTTTTCTCACTCCTACTAGTGAATGTAATGTAACACACTCCCATACAATGCGCACCACCCCGTGATGTTTTTCTCACTCCTACTAGTGAATCTAATGTAACACACACCCATACAATTCGCACCACCACACGATGTTTTCAGAAACCTATTCTACATTGCCACTGCATGTTCCCTTACCTCCCCATGCTGACCACCCCGCGGTGCTTTTCTCCATCCTACATTGCCAATCACTACCTATCCTAATTCAGACCCTCCGATTCACACCACCCCGTCATGTTTTTCTCACTCCTACTAGTGAATGTAATGTAACACACACCCAAACAATGCGCACCTCCCCGTGATGTTTTTCTCACTCGTACTAGTGAATGTAATGTAACACACACCCATACAATGCGCACCACCCTGTGATGTTTTTCTCACTCCTACTAGTGAATGTAATGTAACACACACCCATACAATGCGCACCTCCCCGTGATGTTTTTCTCACTCCTACTAGTGAATGTAATGTAACACACACCCATACAATGCGCACCACCTCGTGATGTTTTTCTCACTCCTACTAGTGAATGTAATGTAACACACACCCATACAATGCGCACCACCCCGTGATGTTTTTCTCACTCCTCCTAGTGAATCTAATGTAACACACACCCATACAATGCGCACCACCCCGTGATGTTTTTCTCACTCCTCCTAGTGAATCTAATGTAACACACACCCATACAATGCACACCACCCCGTGATGTTTTTCTCACTCCTACTAGTGAATGTAGTGTAACACACACCCATACAATGCGCAGCACCCCGTAATGTTTTTCTCACTCCTACTAGTGAATGTAATGTAACACACACCCATACAATGCGCACCACCCCATTATGTTTTTCTCACTCCTACTAGTGAATCTAATGTAACACACACCCATACAATGCGCACCACCCCGTGATGTTTTTCTCACTCCTACTAGTGAATGTAATGTAACACACACCCATAAAATGCGCACCACCCCGTGATGTTTTTCTCACACCTACTAGTGAATGTAATGTAACACACACCCATACAATGCGCACCACCCCGTGATGTTTTTCTCACTCCTCCTAGTGAATCTAATGTAACACACACCCATACAATGCGCACCACCGCGTGATGTTTTTCTCACTCCTACTAGTGAATCTAATGTAACACACACCCATACAATGGGCACCACCCCGTGATGTTTTTCTCACTCCTACTAGTGAATGTAATGTAACACACACCCATACAATGCGCAGCACCCCGTAATGTTTTTCTCACTCCTACTAGTGAATGTAATGTAACACACACCCATACAATGCGCATAACCCCGTTATGTTTTTCTCACTCCTACTAGTGAATCTAATGTAACACACACCCATACAATGCGCACCACCCCGTGATGTTTTTCTCACTCCTACTAGTGAATCTAATGTAACACACACCCATACAATGCGCACCACCCCGTGATGTTTTTCTCACTCCTACTAGTGAATCTAATGTAACACACACCCATACAATTCGCACCACCACACGATGTTTTCAGAAACCTATCCTACATTGCCACTGCATGTTCCCTGACCTCCCCATGCTGACCAACCCGCGGTACTTTTCTCCATCCTACATTGCCAATCACTGCCTATCCTAATTCAGACCCTCCGATTCACACCACCCCGTCATGTTTTTCTCACTCCTACTAGTGAATGTAATGTAACACACACCCATACAACGCGCACCTCCCCGTGATGTTTTTCTCACTCCTACTAGTGAATGTAATGTAACACACACCCATACAATGCGCACCTCCCCGTGATGTTTTTCTCACTCCTACTAGTGAATGTAATGTAACACACACCCATACAATGCGCACCACCCCGTGATGTTTTTCTCACTCCTACTAGTGAATGTAATGTAACACACACCCATACAATGCGCACCACCCCATGATGTTTTTCTCACTCCTACTAGTGAATGTAATGTAACACACACCCATACAATGCGCACCACCCCGTGATGTTTTTCTCACTCCTACTAGTGAATGTAATGTAACACACTCCCATACAATGCGCACCACCCCGTGATGTTTTTCTCACTCCTACTAGTGAATCTAATGTAACACACACCCATACAATTCTCACCACCACACGATGTTTTCAGAAACCTATCCTACATTGCCACTGCATGTTCCCTGACCTCCCCATGCTGACCACCCCGCAGTGCTTTTCTCCATCCTACATTGCCAATCACTGCCTATCCTAATTCAGACCCTCCGATTCACACCACCCCGTCATGTTTTTCTCACTCCTACTAGTGAATGTAATGTAACACACACCCATACATTGCGCACCTCCCCGTGACGTTTTTCTCACTCCTACTAGTGAATGTAATGTAACACACAACCATACAATGCGCACCACCCCGTGATGTGTTTCTCACTCCTACTAGTGAATGTAATGCAACACACACCCATACAATGCGCACCTCCCCGTGATGTTTTTCTCACTCCTACTAGTGAATGTAATGTAACACACACCCATACAATGCGCACCACCCCGTGATGTTTTTATCACTCCTACTAGTGAATGTAATGTAACACACACCCATACAATGCGCACCACCCCGCGATGTTTTTCAGAAACCTATCCTACATTGCCACTGCATGTTCCCTGACCTCCTCATGCTGACCACACCGCGTTGCTTTTCTCCATCCTACATTGCCACTCACTGCCTATCCTAATTCAGACCCTCCGATTTACACCACCCCGTGATGTTTTTCTCACTCCTACTAGTGAATGTAATGTAACACACACCCATACAATGTGCACCACCCCGTAATGTTTTTCTCACTCCTACTAGTGAATGCAATGTAACACACACCCATACAATGCGCACCACCCCGTTATGTTTTTCTCACTCCTACTAGTGAATCTAATGTAACACACACCCATACAATGCGCTCCACCCCGTGATGTTTTTCTCACTCCTACTAGTGAATCTAATGTAACACACACCCATAGAATGCGCACCACCCCGTGATGTTTTTCTCAATCCTACTAGTGAATGTAATGTAACACACACTCATACAATGCGCACCACCACGTGATGTTTTTCTCACTGCTACTAGTGAATGTAATGTAACACACACCCATACAATGCGCCCCACCCCGTGATGTTTTTCTCACTCCTACTAGTGAATCTAATGTAACACACACCCATACAATGCGCACCACCCCGTGATGTTTTTCTCACTGCTACTAGTGAATGTAATGTAACACACACCCATACAATGCGCACCACCCCGTGATGTTTTTCTCACTCCTACTAGTGAATCTAATGTAACACACACACTCATACAATGCGCACCACCCCGTGATGTTTTTCTCACTCCTACTAGTGAATGTAATGTAACACACACCCATACAATGCGCACCACCCCGTGATGTTTTTCTCACTCCTGCTAGTGAATGTAATGTAACACACAGCCATACAATGCGCACCACCCCGTGATGTTTTTCTCACTCCTACTAGTGAATGTAATATAACACACACCCATACCATGCGCACCACCCCGTGATGTTTTTCTCACTCCTACGAGTGAATGTAATGTAACACACACCCATACAATGCGCACCACCCCGTGATGTTTTTCTCACTCCTACTAGTGAATGTAATGTAACACACACCCATACAATGCGCACCACCCCGTGATGTTTTTCTCACTCCTACTAGTGAATGTAATGTAACACACACCCATACAATGTGCACCACCCCGTGATGTTTTTCTCACTCCTACTAGTGAATGTAATGTAACACACACCCATACAATGTACACCACCCCGTGATGTTTTTCTCACTCCTGCTAGTGAATGTAATGTAACACACACCCATACAATGCGCACCACCCCGTGATGTTTTTCTCACTCCTGCTAGTGAATGTAATGTAACACACACCCATACAATACGCACCACCCCGTGATGTTTTTCTCACTCCTACTAGTGAATCTAATGTAACACACACCCATACAATTCGCACCACCACACGATGTTTTCAGAAACCTATCCTACATTGCCACTGCATGTTCCCTGACCTCCCCATGCTGACCACCCCGCGGTGCTTTTCTCCATCCTACATTGCCAATCACTGCCTGTCCTAATTCAGACCCTCCGATTCACACCACCCCGTCATGTTTTTCTCACTCCTACTAATGAATGTAATGTAACACACACCCATACAATGCGCACCTCCCCGTGATGTTTTTCTCACTCCTACTAGTGAATGTAATGTAACACACACCCATACAATGCGCACCACCCCGTGATGTGTTTCTCACTCCTACTAGTGAATGTAATGCAACACACACCCATACAATGCGCACCTCCCCGTGATGTTTTTCTCACTCCTACTAGTGAATGTAATGTAACACACACCCATACAATGCGCACCACCCCGTAATGTTTTTCTCACTCCTACTAGTGAATGTAATGTAACACACACCCATACAATGCGCACCACCCCGTGATGTTTTTCTCACTCCTACTAGTGAATCTAATGTAACACACACCCATACAATGCGCACCACCCCGTGATGTTTTTCTCACTCCTACTAGTGAATCTAATGTAACACACACCCATACAATGCGCACCACCCCGTGATGTTTTTCTCACTCCTACTAGTGAATGTAATGTAACACACACCCATACAATGCGCACCACCCCGTGATGTTTTTCTCACTCCTCCTAGTGAATCTAATGTAACACACACCCATACAATGCGCACCACACCGTGATGTTTTTCTCACTCCTCCTAGTGAATCTAATGTAACACACACCCATACAATGTGCACCACCCCGTGATGTTTTTCTCACTCCTACTAGTGAATGTAATGTAACACACACCCATACAATGCGCACCACCCCGTGATGTTTTTCTCACTCCTACTAGTGAATCTAATGTAACACACACACATACAATGCGCACCACCCTGTGATGTTTTTCTCAGTCCTACTAGTGAATGTAATGTAACACACAGCCATACAATGCGCACCACCCCGTGATGTTTTTCTCACTCCTACTAGTGAATGTAATGTAACACACACCCATACAATGCGCACCACCACGTGATGTTTTTCTCACTCCTACTAGTGAATGTAATGTAACACACACCCACACAATGCGCACCACAATGGGATGTTTTTCTCACTCCTACTAGTGAACCTAATGTAACACACACCCATACAATGCGCACCACCCAGTGATGTTTTTCTCACTCCAACTAGTGAATGTAATGTAACACACACCCATACAATGCGCACCACCCCGTGATGTTTTTCTCACTCCTACTAGTGAATGTAATGTAACACACACCCATACAATGCGCACCACCCCGTGATGTTTTTCTCACTCCTACTAGTGAATCTAATGTAACACACACCAATACAATGCGCACCACCCCGTGATGTTTTTCTCAGTCCTACTAGTGAATGTAATGTAACACACACCCATACAATGCGCACCACCCCGTGATATTTTTCTCACTCCTACTAGTGAATCTAATGTAACACACACCCATACAATGCGCACCACCCCGTGATGTTTTTCTCACTGCTACTAGTGAATGTAATGTAACACACACCCATACAATGCGCACCACCCCGTGATGTTTTTCTCACTGCTACTAGTGAATGTAATGTAACACACACCCATACAATGCGCACCACCCCGTGATGTTTTTCTCACTCCTATTAGTGAATGTAATGTAACACACACCCATACAATGCGCACCACCCCGTGATGTTTTTCTCACTCCTACTAGTGAATCTAATGTAACACACACCCATACAATGCGCACCACCCCGCGATGTTTTTCAGAAACCTATCCTACATTGCCACTGCATGTTCCCTGACCTCCCCATGCTGACCACCCCGCGTTGCTTTTCTCCATGCTACATTGCCACTCACTGCCTATCCTAATTCAGACCCTCCAATTCACACCAACCCGTGATGTTTTTCTCACTCCTACTAGTGAATGTAATGTAACACACACCCATACAATGCGCACCACCCCGTAATGTTTTTCTCACTCCTACTAGTGAATGTAATGTAACACACACCCATACAATGCGCACCACCCCGTTATGTTTTTCTCACTCCTATTAGTGAATGTAATGTAACACACACCCATACAATGCGCACCACCCCGTGATGTTTTTCTCAGTCCTACTAGTGAATGTAATGTAACACACAGCCATACAATGCGCACCACCCCGTGATGTTTTTCTCACTCCTACTAGTGAATGTAATGTAACACACACCCATACAATGCGCACCACCCCGTGATGTTTTTCTCACTCCTACTAGTGAATGTAATGTAACACACACCCATACAATGCGCACCACAATGGGATGTTTTTCTCACTCCTACTAGTGAATGTAATGTAACACACACCCATACAATGCGCACCACCCCGTGATGTTTTTCTCACTCAAACTAGTGAATGTAATGTAACACACACCCATACAATGCGCACCACCCCGTGATGTTTTTCTCACTCCTACTAGTGAATGTAATGTAACACACACCCATACAATGCGCACCACCCCGTGATGTTTTTCTCACTCCTACTGGTGAATGTAATGTAACACACACCAATACAATGCGCACCACCCCGTGATGTTTTTCTCAGTCCTACTAGTGAATGTAATGTAACACACACCCATACAATGCACACCACCCCGTGATATTTTTCTCACTCCTACTAGTGAATCTAATGTAACACACACCCATACAATGTGCACCACCCCGTGATGTTTTTCTCACTCCTACTAGTGAATGTAATGTAACACACACCCATACAATGCGCACCACCCCGTGATGTTTTTCTCACTGCTACTAGTGAATGTAATGTAACACACACCCATACAATGCGCACCACCCCGTGATGTTTTTCTCACTGCTACTAGTGAATGTAATGTAACACACACCCATACAATACGCACCACCCCGTGATGATTTTCTCACTCCTATTAGTGAATGTAATGTAACACACACCCATACAATGCGCACCACCCCGTGATGTTTTTCTCAATCCTACTAGTGAATCTAATGTAACACACACCCATACAATGCGCACCACCCCGCGATGTTTTTCAGAAACCTATCCTACATTGCCACTGCATGTTCCCTGACCTCCCCATGCTGACCACCCCGCGGTGCTTTTCTCCATCCTACATTGCCACTCACTGCCTATCCTAATTCAGACCCTCCAATTCACACCACCCCGTGATGTTTTTCTCACTCCTACTAGTGAGTGTAACGTAACACACACCCATACAATGCGCACCACCCCGTGATGTTTTTCTCACTCCTACTAGTGAATGTAACGTAACACACACCCGTACAATGCGCACCACCCCGTGATGTTTTTCTCACTCCTCCTAGTGAATGTAATGTAACACACACCCATACAATGCGCACCACCCCGTGATGTTTTTCTCACTCCTACTAGTGAATCTAATGTGACACACACCCATACAATGCGCACCACCCCGTGATGTTTTTCTCACTCCTACTAGTGAATGTAATGTGACACACACCCATACAATGCGCACCACCCCGTGATGTTTTTCTCACTCCTACTAGTGAATGTAATGTGACACACACCCATACAATGCGCACCACCCCGTGATGTTTTTCTCACTCCTACTAGTGAATGTAATGTAACACACACCCATACAATGCGCACCACCCCGTGATGTTTTTCTCAGTCCTACTAGTGAATGTAATGTAACACACACCCATACAATGCGCACCACCACGTGATGTTTTTCTCACTCCTACTGGTGAATCTAATGTAACACAAACCCATACAATGCGCACCACACCGTGATGTTTTTCTCACTCCTACTAGTGAATGTAATGTAACACACACCCATACAATGCGCACCACCCCGTGATGTTTTTCTCACTCCTACTAGTGAATGTAATGTAACACACACCCATACAATGCGCACCACCCCGTGATGTTTTTCTCACTCCTACTAGTGAATCTAATGTAACACACACCCATACAATGCGCACCACCCCGTGATGTTTTTCTCACTCCTCCTAGTGAATCTAATGTAACACACACACATACAATGCGCACCACCCCGTGATGTTTTTCTCACTCCCACTAGTGAATGTAATGTAACACACACCCATACAATGCGCACCACCCCGTGATGTTTTTCTCACTCCTACTAGTGAATCTAATGTAACACACACCCATACAATGCGCACCACCCCGTGATGTTTTTCTCACTCCTACTAGTGAATGTAATGTAACACACACCCATACAATGCGCACCACCCCGTGATGTTTTTCTCACTCCTACTAGTGAATCTAATGTAACACACACCCATACAATGCGCACCACCCCGTGATGTTTTTCTCACTCCTACTAGTGAATGTAATATAACACACACCCATACAATGCGCACCACCCCGTGATGTTTTTCTCACTCCTACTAGTGAATCTAATGTAACACACACCCATACAATGCGCACCACCCCGTGATGTTTTTCTCACTCCTACTAGTGAATGTAATGTAACACACACCCATACAATGCGCACCACCCCGTGATGTTTTTCTCACTCCTACTAGTGAATGTAATGTAACACACACCCATACAATGCGCACCACCCCGTGATGTTTTTCTCACTCCTACTAGTGAATGTAAAGTAAAACACACCCATACAATGCGCACCACCCCGTGATGTTTTTCTCACTCCTACTAGTGAATGTAATGTAACACACACCCATACAATGCGCACCACCCCTTGATGTTTTTCTCACTCCTCCTAGTGAATCTAATGTAACACACACCCATACAATGCGCACAACCCCGTGATGTTTTTCTCACTCCTCCTAGTGAATCTAATGTAACACACACCCATACAATGCGCACCACCCCGTGATGTTTTTCTCACTCCCACTAGTGAATGTAATATAACACACACCCATACAATGCGCACCACCCCGTGATGTTTTTCTCACTCCTACTAGTGAATCTAATGTAACACACACCCATACAATGCGCACCACCCCGTGATGTTTTTCTCACTCCTACTAGTGAATGTAATGTAACACACACCCATACAATGCGCACCACCCCGTGATGTTTTTCTCACTCCTACTAGTGAATGTAATGTAACACACACCCATACAATGCGCACCACCCCTTGATGATTTTCTCACTCCTACTAGTGAATGTAATGTAACACACACCCATACAATGGGCACCACCCCGTGATGTTTTTCTCACTCCTACTAGTGAATGTAATGTAACACACACCCATACAATGCGCACCACCCCGTGATGTTTTTCTCACTCCTACTAGTGAATGTAATGTAACACACACCCATACAATGCGCACCACCCCGTTATGTTTTTCTCACTCCTACTAGTGAATCTAATGTAACACACACCCATACAATGCGCACCACCCCGTGATGTTTTTCTCACTCCTACTAGTGAATGTAATGTAACACACACCCATACAATGCGCACCACCCCGTGATGTTTTTCTCACTCCTACTTGTGAATCTAATGTAACACACAACCATACAATGCGCACCACCCCGTGATGTTTTTCTCACTCCTACTAGTGAATGTAATGTAACACACACCCATACAATGTGCACCACCCCATAATGTTTTTCTCACTCCTACTAGTGAATGTAATGTAACACACACCCATACAATCCGCACCACCCCGTAATGTTTTTCTCACTCCTATTAGTGAATGTAATGTAACACACACCCATACAATGCGCACCACCCCGTTATGTTTTTCTCACTCCTATTAGTGAATGTAATGTAACACACACCCTTGCAATGCGCACCACCCCGTGATGTTTTTCTCACTCCTACTAGTGAATCTAATGTAACACACACCCATAAAATGCGCACCACAGCGTGATGTTTTTCTCACTCCTACTAGTGAGTGTAACGTAACACACACCCATACAATGCGCACCACCCCGTGATATTTTTCTCACTCCTACTAGTGAATGTAACGTAACACACACCCATACAATGCGCACCACCCCGTGATGTTTTTCTCACTCCTCCTACTGAATGTAATGTAACACACACCCATACAATGCGCACCACCCCGTGATGTTTTTCTCACTCCTACTAGTGAATCTAATGTAACACACACCCATACAATGCGCACCACCCCGTGATGTTTTTCTCACTCCTACTAGTGAATCTAATGTAACACACACCCATACAATGCGCACCACCCCGTGATGTTTTTGTCACTCCTACTAGTGAATGTAATGTAACACACACCCATACAATGCGCACCACCCCGTGATGTTTTTCTCACTCCTCCTAGTGAATCTAATGTAACACACACCCATACAATGTGCACCACACCGTGATGTTTTTCTCACTCCTCCTAGTGAATCTAATGTAACACACACCCATACAATGCGCACCACCCCGTGATGTTTTTCTCACTCCTACTAGTGAATGTAATGTAACACACACCCATACAATGCGCACCACCCCGTTATGTTTTTCTCACTCCTACTAGTGAATCTAATGTAACACACACCCATACAATGCGCACCACCCCGTGATGTTTTTCTCACTCCTACTAGTGAATGTAATGTAACACACACCCATACAATGCACACCACCCCGTGATGTTTTTCTCACTCCTACTTGTGAATCTAATGTAACACACAACCATACAATGCACACCACCCCGTGATGTTTTTCTCACTCCTACTAGTGAATGTAATGTAACACACACCCATACAATGCGCACCACCCCGTGATGTTTTTCTCACTCCTACTAGTGAATGTAATGTAACACACACCCATACAATGTGCACCACCCCGTAATGTTTTTCTCACTCCTACTAGTGAATGTAATGTAACACACACCCATACAATCCGCACCACCCCGTAATGTTTTTCTCACTCCTACTAGTGAATGTAATGTAACACACACCCATACAATGCGCACCACCCCGTTATGTTTTTCTCACTCCTATTAGTGAATGTAATGTAACACACACCCTTGCAATGCGCACCACCCCGTGATGTTTTTCTCACTCCTACTAGTGAATCTAATGTAACACACACCCATAAAATGCGCACCACAGCGTGATGTTTTTCTCACACCTACTAGTGAGTGTAACGTAACACACACCCATACAATGCGCACCACCCCGTGATGTTTTTCTCACTCCTACTAGTGAATGTAACGTAACACACACCCATACAATGCGCACCACCCCGTGATGTTTTTCTCACTCCTCCTACTGAATGTAATGTAACACACACCCATACAATGCGCACCACCCCATGATGTTTTTCTCACTCCTACTAGTGAATCTAATGTAACACACACCCATACAATGCGCACCACCCCGTGATGTTTTTCTCACTCCTACTAGTGAATCTAATGTAACACACACCCATACAATGCGCACCACCCCGTGATGTTTTTGTCACTCCTACTAGTGAATGTAATGTAACACACACCCATACAATGCGCACCACCCCGTGATGTTTTTCTCACTCCTCCTAGTGAATCTAATGTAACACACACCCATACAATGCGCACCACACCGTGATGTTTTTCTCACTCCTCCTAGTGAATCTAATGTAACACACACCCATACAATGCGCACCACCCCGTGATGTTTTTCTCACTCCTACTAGTGAATGTAATGTAACACACACCCATACAATGTGCACCACCCCGTGATGTTTTTCTCACTCCTACTAGTGAATCTAATGTAACACACACACATACAATGTGCACCACCCTGTGATGTTTTTCTCAGTCCTACTAGTGAATGTAATGTAACACACAGCCATACAATGCGCACCACCCCGTGATGTTTTTCTCACTCCTACTAGTGAATGTAATGTAACACACACCCATACAATGCGCACCACCACGTGATGTTTTTCTCACTCCTACTAGTGAATGTAATGTAACACACACCCACACAATGCGCACCACAATGGGATGTTTTTCTCACTCCTACTAGTGAACCTAATGTAACACACACCCATACAATGCGCACCACCCAGTGATGTTTTTCTCACTCCAACTAGTGAATGTAATGTAACACACACCCATACAATGCACACCACCCCGTGATGTTTTTCTCACTCCTACTAGTGAATGTAATGTAACACACACCCATACAATCCGCACCACCCCGTGATGTTTTTCTCACTGCTACTAGTGAATCTAATGTAACACACACCAATACAATGCGCACCACCCCGTGATGTTTTTCTCAGTCCTACTAGTGAATGTAATGTAACACACACCCATACAATGCGCACCACCCCGTGATATTTTTCTCACTCCTACTAGTGAATCTAATGTAACACACACCCATACAATGCGCACCACCCCGTGATGTTTTTCTCACTCCTACTAGTGAATGTAATGTAACACACACCCAAACAATGCACACCACCCCGTGATGTTTTTCTCACTGCTACTAGTGAATGTAATGTAACACACACCCATACAATGCGCACCACCCCGTGATGTTTTTCTCACTGCTACTAGTGAATGTAATGTAACACACACCCATACAATGCGCACCACCCCGTGATGTTTTTCTCACTCCTATTAGTGAATGTAATGTAACACACACCCATACAATGCGCACCACCCCGTGATGTTTTTCTCACTCCTACTAGTGAATCTAATGTAACACACACCCATACAATGCGCACCACCCCGCGATGTTTTTCAGAAACCTATCCTACATTGCCACTGCATGTTCCCTGACCTCCCCATGCTGACCACCCCGCGTTGCTTTTCTCCATCCTACATTGCCACTCACTGCCTATCCTAATTCAGACCCTCCAATTCACACCACCCCGTGATGTTTTTCTCACTCCTACTAGTGAATGTAATGTAACACACACCCATAGAATGCGCACCACCCCGTAATGTTTTTCTCACTCCTACTAGTGAATGTAATGTAACACACACCCATACAATGCGCACCACCCCGTTATGTTTTTCTCACTCCTATTAGTGAATGTAATGTAACACACACCCATACAATGCGCACCACCCCGTGATGTTTTTCTCAGTCCTACTAGTGAATGTAATGTAACACACAGCCATACAATGCGCACCACCCCGTGATGTTTTTCTCACTCCTACTAGTGAATGTAATGTAACACACACCCATACAATGCGCACCACCCCGTGATGTTTTTCTCACTCCTACTAGTGAATGTAATGTAACACACACCCATACAATGCGCACCACAATGGGATGTTTTTCTCACTCCTACTAGTGAATCTAATGTAACACACACCCATACAATGCGCACCACCCCGTGATGTTTTTCTCACTCCTACTAGTGAATCTAATGTAACACACACCCATACAATGCGCACCACCCCGTGATGCTTTTCTCACTCCTACTAGTGAATGTAATGTGACACACACCCATACAATGCGCACCACCCCGTGATGTTTTTCTCACTCCTACTAGTGAATGTAATGTAACACACACCCATACAATGCGCACCACCCCGTGATATTTTTCTCACTCCTACTAGTGAATGTAATGTAACACACACCCATACAATGCGCACCACCCCGTGATGTTTTTCTCAGTCCTACTAGTGAATGTAATGTAACACACACCCATACAATGCGCACCACCCCGTGATGTTTTTCTCACTCCTACTAGTGAATGTAATGTAACACACACCCATACAATGCGCACCACCCCGTGATGTTTTTCTCACTCCTACTAGTGAATGTAATGTAACACACACCCATACAATGCGCACCACCCCGTGATGTTTTTCTCACTCCTCCTAGTGAATCTAATGTAACACACACCCATACAATGCGCACCACCCCGTGATGTTTTTCTCACTCCTCCTAGTGAATCTAATGTAACACACACCCATACAATGCGCACCACCCCGTGATGTTTTTCTCACTCCCACTAGTGAATGTAATATAACACACACCCATACAAGGCGCACCACCCCGTGATGTTTTTCTCACTCCTACTAGTGAATCTAATGTAACACACACCCATACAATGCGCACCACCCCGTGATGTTTTTCTCACTCCTACTAGTGAATGTAATGTAACACACACCCATACAATGCGCACCACCCCGTGATGTTTTTCTCACTCCTACTAGTGAATGTAATGTAACACACACCCATACAATGCGCACCACCCCTTGATGATTTTCTCACTCCTACTAGTGAATGTAATGTAACACACACCCATACAATGGGCACCACCCCGTGATGTTTTTCTCACTCCTACTAGTGAATGTAATGTAACACACACCCATACAATGCGCACCACCCCGTAATGTTTTTCTCACTCCTACTAGTGAATGTAATGTAACACACACCCATACAATGCGCACCACCCCGTTATGTTTTTCTCACTCCTACTAGTGAATCTAATGTAACACACACCCATACAATGCGCACCACCCCGTGATGTTTTTCTCACTCCTACTAGTGAATGTAATGTAACACACACCCATACAATGCGCACCACCCCGTGATGTTTTTCTCACTCCTACTTGTGAATCTAATGTAACACACAACCATACAATGCGCACCACCCCGTGATGTTTTTCTCACTCCTACTAGTGAATGTAATGTAACACACACCCATACAATGCGCACCACCCCGTGATGTTTTTCTCACTCCTACTAGTGAATGTAATGTAACACACACCCATACAATGCGCACCACCCCGTGATGTTTTTCTCACTCCTACTAGTGAATGTAATGTAACACACACCCATACAATGCGCACCACCCCGTGATGTTTTTCTCACTCCTACTAGTGAATGTAATGTAACACACACCCATACAATGCGCACCACCCCGTTATGTTTTTCTCACTCCTATTAGTGAATGTAATGTAACACACACCCATGCAATGCGCACCACCCCGTGATGTTTTTCTAACTAGTACTAGTGAATCTAATGTAACACACACCCATAAAATGCGCACCACAGCGTGAGGTTTTTCTCACTCCTACTAGTGAGTGTAACGTAACACACACCCATACAATGCGCACCACCCCGTGATGTTTTTCTCACTCCTACTAGTGAATGTAACGTAACACACACCCATACAATGCGCACCACCCCGTGATGTTTTTCTCAGACCTCCTAGTGAATGTAATGTAACACACACCCATACAATGCGCACCACCCCGTGATGTTTTTCTCACTCCTACTAGTGAATGTAATGTAACACACACCCATACAATGCGCACCACCCCGTGATGTTTTTCTCACTCCTACTAGTGAATGTAATGTGACACACACCCATACAATGCCCACCACCCCGTGATGTTTTTCTCACTCCTACTAGTGAATGTAATGTAACACACACCCATACAATGCGCACCACCCCGTGATATTTTTCTCTCTCCTACTAGTGAATGTAATGTCACACACACCCATACAATGCGCACCACCCCTTGATGTTTTTCTCACTCCTACTAGTGAATCTAATGTAACACACACCCATACAATGCGCACCACCCCGTGATGTTTTTCTCACTCCTACTAGTGAATGTAATGTAACACACACCCATACAATGCGCACCACCCCGTGATGTTTTTCTCACTCCTCCTAGTGAATGTAATGTAACACACACCCATACAATGCGCACCACCCCGTGATGTTTTTCTCACTCCCACTAGTGAATGTAATGTAACACACACTCATACAATGCGCACCACCCCGTGATGTTTTTCTCAATCCTCCTAGTGAATCTAATGTAACACACACCCATACAATGCGCACCACCCCGTGATGTTTTTCTCACTCCTACTAGTGAATCTAATGTAACACACACCCATACAATGCGCACCACCCCGTGATGTTTTTCTCACTCCTACTAGTGAATGTAATATAACACACACCCATACAATGCGCACCACCCCGTGATGTTTTTCTCACTCCTACTAGTGAATCTAATGTAACACACACCCATACAATGCGCACCACCCCGTGATGTTTTTCTCACTCCTACTAGTGAATGTAATGTAACACACACCCATACAATGCGCACCACCCCGTGATGTTTTTCTCACTCCTACTAGTGAATGTAATGTAACACACACCCATACAATGCGCACCACCCCGTAATGTTTTTCTCACTCCTACTAGTGAATGTAATGTAACACACACCCATACAATGCGCACCACCCCGTTAAGTTTTTCTCACTCCTACTAGTGAATCTAATGTAACACACACCCATACAATGCGCACCACCCCGTAATGTTTTTCTCACTCCTACTAATGAATCTAATGTAACACACACCCATACAATGCGCACCACCCCGTGATGTTTTTCTCACTCCTACTAGTGAATCTAATGTGACACACACCCATACAATGCGCACCACCCCGTGATGTTTTTCTCACTCCTACTAGTGAATGTAATGTGACACACACCCATACAATGCGCACCACCCCGTGATGTTTTTCTCACTCCTACTAGTGAATGTAATGTAACACACACCCATACAATGCGCACCACCCCGTGATGTTTTTCTCACTCCTACTAGTGAATGTAATGTAACACACACCCATACAATGCGCACCACCCCGTGATGTTTTTCTCAGTCCTACTAGTGAATGTAATGTAACACACACCCATACAATGCGCACCACCCCGTGATGTTTTTCTCACTCCTACTAGTGAATGTAATGTAACACACACCCATACAATGCGCACCACCCCGTGATGTTTTTCTCACTCCTACTAGTGAATGTAATGTAACACACACCCATACAATGCGCACCACCCCGTGATGTTTTTCTCAGTCCTACTAGTGAATGTAATGTAACACACACCCATACAATGCGCACCACCCCGTGATGTTTTTCTCACTCCTACTAGTGAATCTAATGTAACACACACCCATACAATGCGCACCACCCCTTGATGTTTTTCTCACTCCTACTAGTGAATGTAATGTAACACACACCCATACAATGCGCACCACCCCGTGATGTTTTTCTCACTCCTACTAGTGAATGTAATGTAACACACACCCATACAATGCGCACCACCCCGTGATATTTTTCTCACTCCTACTAGTGAATGTAATGTCACACACACCCATACAATGCGCACCACCCCGTGATGTTTTTCTCAGTCGTACTAGTGAATGTAATGTAACACACACCCATACAATGCGCACCACCCCGTGATGTTTTTCTCACTCCTACTAGTGAATCTAATGTAACACACACCCATACAATGCGCACCACCCCGTGATGTTTTTCTCACTCCTACTAGTGAATGTAATGTAACACACACCCATACAATGCGCACCACCCCGTGATGTTTTTCTCACTCCTACTAGTGAATGTAATGTAACACACACCCATACAATGCGCACCACCCCGTGATGTTTTTCTCACTCCTCCTAGTGAATCTAATGTAACACACACCCATACAATGCGCACCACCCCGTGATGTTTTTCTCACTCCTCCTAGTGAATCTAATGTAACACACACCCATACAATGCGCACCACCCCGTGATGTTTTTCTCACTCCTCCTAGTGAATCTAATGTAACACACACCCATACAATGCGCACCACCCCGTGATGTTTTTCTCACTCCTACTTGTGAATCTAATGTAACACACAACCATACAATGCGCACCACCCCGTGATGTTTTTCTCACTCCTACTAGTGAATGTAATGTAACACACACCCATACAATGCGCACCACCCCGTGATGTTTTTCTCACTCCTACTAGTGAATGTAATGTAACACACACCCATACAATGCGCACCACCCCGTGATGTTTTTCTCACTCCTACTAGTGAATGTAATGTAACACACACCCATACAATGCGCACCACCCCGTGATGTTTTTCTCACTCCTACTAGTGAATGTAATGTAACACACACCCATACAATGCGCACCACCCCGTTATGTTTTTCTCACTCCTATTAGTGAATGTAATGTAACACACACCCATGCAATGCGCACCACCCCGTGATGTTTTTCTAACTAGTACTAGTGAATCTAATGTAACACACACCCATAAAATGCGCACCACAGCGTGAGGTTTTTCTCACTCCTACTAGTGAGTGTAACGTAACACACACCCATACAATGCGCACCACCCCGTGATGTTTTTCTCACTCCTACTAGTGAATGTAACGTAACACACACCCATACAATGCGCACCACCCCGTGATGTTTTTCTCACACCTCCTAGTGAATGTAATGTAACACACACCCATACAATGCGCACCACCCCGTGATGTTTTTCTCACTCCTACTAGTGAATGTAATGTAACACACACCCATACAATGCGCACCACCCCGTGATGTTTTTCTCACTCCTACTAGTGAATGTAATGTGACACACACCCATACAATGCCCACCACCCCGTGATGTTTTTCTCACTCCTACTAGTGAATGTAATGTAACACACACCCATACAATGCGCACCACCCCGTGATATTTTTCTCTCTCCTACTAGTGAATGTAATGTCACACACACCCATACAATGCGCACCACCCCTTGATGTTTTTCTCACTCCTACTAGTGAATCTAATGTAACACACACCCATACAATGCGCACCACCCCGTGATGTTTTTCTCACTCCTACTAGTGAATGTAATGTAACACACACCCATACAATGCGCACCACCCCGTGATGTTTTTCTCACTCCTCCTAGTGAATGTAATGTAACACACACCCATACAATGCGCACCACCCCGTGATGTTTTTCTCACTCCTACTAGTGAATGTAATGTAACACACACTCATACAATGCGCACCACCCCGTGATGTTTTTCTCAATCCTCCTAGTGAATCTAATGTAACACACACCCATACAATGCGCACCACCCCGTGATGTTTTTCTCACTCCTACTAGTGAATCTAATGTAACACACACCCATACAATGCGCACCACCCCGTGATGTTTTTCTCACTCCTACTAGTGAATGTAATATAACACACACCCATACAATGCGCACCACCCCGTGATGTTTTTCTCACTCCTACTAGTGAATCTAATGTAACACACACCCATACAATGCGCACCACCCCGTGATGTTTTTCTCACTCCTACTAGTGAATGTAATGTAACACACACCCATACAATGCGCACCACCCCGTGATGTTTTTCTCACTCCTACTAGTGAATGTAATGTAACACACACCCATACAATGTGCACCACCCCGTAATGTTTTTCTCACTCCTACTAGTGAATGTAATGTAACACACACCCATACAATGCGCACCACCCCGTTAAGTTTTTCTCACTCCTACTAGTGAATCTAATGTAACACACACCCATACAATGCGCACCACCCCGTAATGTTTTTCTCACTCCTACTAATGAATCTAATGTAACACACACCCATACAATGCGCACCACCCCGTGATGTTTTTCTCACTCCTACTAGTGAATCTAATGTGACACACACCCATACAATGCGCACCACCCCGTGATGTTTTTCTCACTCCTACTAGTGAATGTAATGTGACACACACCCATACAATGCGCACCACCCCGTGATGTTTTTCTCACTCCTACTAGTGAATGTAATGTAACACACACCCATACAATGCGCACCACCCCGTGATGTTTTTCTCACTCCTACTAGTGAATGTAATGTAACACACACCCATACAATGCGCACCACCCCGTGATGTTTTTCTCAGTCCTACTAGTGAATGTAATGTAACACACACCCATACAATGCGCACCACCCCGTGATGTTTTTCTCACTCCTACTAGTGAATGTAATGTAACACACACCCATACAATGCGCACCACCCCGTGATGTTTTTCTCACTCCTACTAGTGAATGTAATGTAACACACACCCATACAATGCGCACCACCCCGTGATGTTTTTCTCAGTCCTACTAGTGAATGTAATGTAACACACACCCATACAATGCGCACCACCCCGTGATGTTTTTCTCACTCCTACTAGTGAATCTAATGTAACACACACCCATACAATGCGCACCACCCCTTGATGTTTTTCTCACTCCTACTAGTGAATGTAATGTAACACACACCCATACAATGCGCACCACCCCGTGATGTTTTTCTCACTCCTACTAGTGAATGTAATGTAACACACACCCATACAATGCGCACCACCCCGTGATGTTTTTCTCACTCCTACTAGTGAATGTAATGTCACACACACCCATACAATGCGCACCACCCCGTGATGTTTTTCTCAGTCGTACTAGTGAATGTAATGTAACACACACCCATACAATGCGCACCACCCCGTGATGTTTTTCTCACTCCTACTAGTGAATCTAATGTAACACACACCCATAGAATGCGCACCACCCCGTGATGTTTTTCTCACTCCTACTAGTGAATGTAATGTAACACACACCCATACAATGCGCACCACCCCGTGATGTTTTTCTCACTCCTACTAGTGAATGTAATGTAACACACACCCATACAATGCGCACCACCCCGTGATGTTTTTCTCACTCCTCCTAGTGAATCTAATGTAACACACACCCATACAATGCGCACCACCCCGTGATGTTTTTCTCACTCCTCCTAGTGAATCTAATGTAACACACACCCATACAATGCGCACCACCCCGTGATGTTTTTCTCACTCCTCCTAGTGAATCTAATGTAACACACACCCATACAATGCGCACCACCCCGTGATGTTTTTCTCACTCCCACTAGTGAATGTAATGTAACACACACCCATACAATGCGCACCACCCCGTGATGTTTTTCTCACTCCTCCTAGTGAATCTAATGTAACACACACCCATACAATGCGCACCACCCCGTGATGTTTTTCTCACTCCTACTAGTGAATGTAATGTAACACACACCCATACAATGCGCACCACCCCGTCATGTTTTTCTCACTCCTAATAGTGAATGTAATGTAACACACACCCATACAATGCGCACCACACCGTGATGTTTTTCTCACTCCTACTAGTGAATGTAATGTAACACACACCCATACAATGCGCACCACTCCTTGATGATTTTCTCACTCCTACTACTGAATGTAATGTAACACACACCCATACAATGCGCACCACCCCGTGATGTTTTTCTCACTCCTACTAGTGAATGTAATGTAACACACACCCATACAATGCGCACCACCCCGTGATGTTTTTCTCACTCCTACTAGTGAATGTAATGTAACACACACCCATACAATGCGCACCACCCCGTTATGTTTTTCTCACTCCTACTAGTGAATCTAATGTAACACACACCCATACAATGCGCACCACCCCTTGATGTTTTTCTCACTCCTACTAGTGAATGCAATGTAACACACACCCATACAATGCGCACCACCCCGTGATGTTTTTCTCACTCCTACTAGTGAATCTAATGTAACACACACCCATACAATGCGCACCACCCCGTGATGTTTTTCTCACTCCTACTAGTGAATGTAATGTAACACACACCCATACAATGCGCACCACCCCGTGATGTTTTTCTCACTCCTCCTAGTGAATCTAACGTAACACACACCCATGCAATGCGCACCACCCCGTGATGTTTTTCTCACTCCTCCTAGTGAATCTAATGTAACACACACCCATACAATGCGCACCACCCCGTGATGTTTTTCTCACTCCTCCTAGTGAATCTAATGTAACACACACCCATACAATGCGCACCACCCCGTGATGTTTTTCTCACTCCCACTAGTGAATGTAATGTAACACACACCCATACAATGCGCACCACCCCGTGATGTTTTTCTCACTCCCACTAGTGAATGTAATGTAACACACACCCATACAATGCGCACCACCCCGTGATGTTTTTCTCACTCCTACTAGTGAATGTAATGTAACACACACCCATACAATGCGCACCACCCCGTGATGTTTTTCTCACTCCTACTAGTGAATGTAATGTGACACACACCCATACAATGCGCACCACCCCGTGATGTTTTTCTCACTCCTACTAGTGAATGTAATGTGACACACACCCATACAATGCGCACCACCCCGTGATGTTTTTCTCACTCCTACTAGTGAATGTAATGTAACACACCCCCATACAATGCACACCACAATGGGATGTTTTTCTCACTCCTACTAGTGAATCTAATGTAACACACACCCATACAATGCGCACCACCCCGTGATGTTTTCCTCACTCCAACTAGTGAATGTAATGTAACACACACCCATACAATGCGCACCACCCCGTGATGTTTTTCTCACTCCTACTAGTGAATGTAATGTAACACACACCCATACAATGCGCACCACCCCGTGATGTTTTTCTCACTCCTACTAGTGAATCTAATGTAACACACACCAATACAATGCGCACCACCCCGTGATGTTTTTCTCAGTCCTACTAGTGAATGTAATGTAACACACACCCATACAATGCGCACCACCCCGTGATATTTTTCTCACTCCTACTAGTGAATCTAATGTAACACACACCCATACAATGCGCACCACCCCGTGATGTTTTTCTCACTCCTACTAGTGAATGTAATGTAACACACACCCATACAATGCGCACCACCCTGTGATGTTTTTCTCACTCCTACTAGTGAATGTAATGTAACACACACCCATACAATGCGCACCACCCCTTGATGTTTTTCTCACTGCTACTAGTGAATGTAATGTAACACACACCCATACAATGCGCACCACCCCGTGATGTTTTTCTCACTCCTATTAGTGAATGTAATGTAACCCACACTCATACAATGCGCACCACCCCGTGATGTTTTTTTCACTCCTACTAGTGAATCTAATGTAACACACACCCATACAATAAGCACCAACCCGCTATGTTTTTCAGAAACCTATCCTACATTGCCACTGCATGTTCCTTGACCTCCCCATGCTGACCACGCCGCAGTGCTTTTCTCCATCCTACATTGCCACTCACTACCTATCCTAATTCAGACCCTCCAATTCACACCACCCCGTGATGTTTTTCTCACTCCTACTAGTGAATGTAATGTAACACACACCCATACAATGCGCACCACCCCGTGATGTTTTTCTCACTGCTACTAGTGAATCTGATGTGACACACACCCATACAATGCGCACCACCCCGTGATGTTTTTCTCACTCCTACTAGTGAATATAATGTAACACACACCCATACAATGCGCACCAACCCGTGATGTTTTTCTCACTCCTACTAGTGAATGTAATGTAACACACACCCATACAATGCGCACCACCCCGTGATGTTTTTCTCAGTCCTACTAGTGAATGTAATGTAACACACACCCATACAATGCGCACCACCCCGTGATGTTTTTCTCACTCCTACTAGTGAATCTAATGTAACACACACCCATACAATGCACACCACCCCGTGATGTTTTTCTCACTCCTACTAGTGAATGTAATGTAACACACACCCATACAATGCGCACCACCCCGTGATGTTTTTCTCACTCCTACTAGTGAATGTAATGTAACACACACCCATACAATGCGCACCACCCCGTGATGTTTTTCTCACTCCTCCTAGTGAATCTAATGTAACACACACCCATACAATGCGCACCACCCCGTGATGTTTTTCTCACTCCTCCTAGTGAATCTAATGTAACACACACCCATACAATGCGCACCACCCCGTGATGTTTTTCTCACTCCCACTAGTGAATGTAATGTAACACACACCCATACAGTGCGCACCACCCCGTGATGTTTTTCTCACTCCTACTAGTGAATCTAATGTAACACACACCCATACAATGCGCACCACCCCGTGATGTTTTTCTCACTCCTCCTAGTGAATCTAATGTAACACACACCCATACAATGCGCACCACCCCGTGATGTTTTTCTCACACCTACTAGTGAATGTAATGTAACACACACCCATACAATGCGCACCACACCGTGATGTTTTTCTCACTCCTACTAGTGAATGTAATGTAACACACACCCATACAATGCGCACCACCCCGTGATGTTTTTCTCACTCCTACTAGTGAATGTAATGTAACACACACCCATACAATGCGCACCACCCCTTGATGATTTTCTCACTCCTACTAGTGAATGTAATGTAACACACACCCATACAATGCGCACCACCCCGTGATGTTTTTCTCACTCCTACTAGTGAATGTAATGTAACACACACCCATACAATGCGCACCACCCCGTGATGTTTTTCTCACTCCTACTAGTGAATGTAATGTAACACACACCCATACAATGCGCACCACCCCGTTATGTTTTTCTCACTCCTACTAGTGAATCTAATGTAACACACACCCATACAATGCGCACCACCCCGTGATGTTTTTCTCACTCCTCCTAGTGAATCTAATGTAACACACACCCATACAATGCGCACCACCCCGTGATGTTTTTCTCACTCCTACTAGTGAATCTAATGTAACACACACCCATACAATGCGCACCACCCCGTGATGTTTTTCTCACGCCTACTAGTGAATGTAATATAACACACACCCATACAATGCGCACCACCCCGTGATGTTTTTCTCACTCCTACTAGTGAATGTAATGTAACACACACCCATACAATGCGCACCACCCCGTGATGTTTTTCTCACTCCTCCTAGTGAATCTAATGTAACACACACCCATACAATGCGCACCACCCCGTGATGTTTTTCTCACTCCTCCTAGTGAATCTAATGTAACACACACCCATACAATTCGCACCACCCCGTGATGTTTTTCTCACTCCTACTAGTGAATGTAATGTAACACACACCCATACAATGCGCACCACCCCGTGATGTTTTTCTCACTCTTCCTAGTGAATCTAATGTAACACACACCCATACAATGCGCATCACCCCGTGATGTTTTTCTCACTCCTCCTAGTGAGTCTAATGTAACACACACCCATACAATGCGCACCACCCCATGATGTTTTTCTCACTCCCACTAGTGAATGTAATGTAACACACACCCATACAATGCGCACCACCCCGTGATGTTTTTCTCACTCCCACTAGTGAATGTAATGTAACACACACCCATACAGTGCGCACCACCCCGTGATGTTTTTCTCACTCCTACTAGTGAATCTAATGTAACACACACCCATACAATGCGCACCACCCCGTGATGTTTTTCTCACTCCTACTAGTGAATCTAATGTAACACACAGCCATACAATGCGCACCACCCCGTGATGTTTTTCTCACTCCTACTAGTGAATGTAATGTAACACACACCCATACAATGCGCACCACACCGTGATGTTTTTCTCACTCCTACTAGTGAATCTAATGTAACACACACCCATACAATGCGCACCACCCCGTGATGTTTTTCTCACTCCTACTAGTGAATGTAATGTAACACACAACCATACAATGCGCACCACCCCTTGATGATTTTCTCACTCCTACTAGTGAATGTAATGTAACACACACCCATACAATGCGCACCACCTCGTGATGTTTTTCTCACTCCTACTAGTGAATGTAATGTAACACACACCCATACAATGCGCACCACCCCGTGATGTTTTTCTCACTCCTACTAGTGAATGTAATGTAACACACACCCATACAATGCGCACCACCCCGTTATGTTTTTCTCACTCCTACTAGTGAATCTAATGTAACACACACCCATACAATGCGCACCACCCCGTGATGTTTTTCTCACTCCTACTAGTGAATGTAATGTAACACACACCCATACAATGCGCACCACCCCGTGATGTTTTTCTCACTCCTACTAGTGAATCTAATGTAACACACACCCATACAATGCGCACCACCCCGTGATGTTTTTCTCACTCCTACTAGTGAATGTAATGTAACACACACCCATACAATGCGCACCACCCCGTGATGTTTTTCTCACTCCTACTAGTGAATGTAATGTAACACACACCCATACAATGCGCACCACCCCGTGATGTTTTTCTCACTCCTCCTAGTGAATCTAATGTAACACACACCCATACAATGCGCACCACCCCGTGATGTTTTTCTCACTCCTCCTAGTGAATCTAATGTAACACACACCCATACAATGCGCACCACCCCGTGATGTTTTTCTCACTCCCACTAGTGAATGTAATGTAACACACACCCATACAATGCGCACCACCCCGTGATGTTTTTCTCACTCCCACTAGTGAATCTAATGTAACACACACCCATACAATGCGCACCACCCCGTGATGTTTTTCTCACTCCTACTAGTGAATGTAATGTAACACACACCCATACAATGCGCACCACCCAGTGATGTTTTTCTCAGTCCTACCAGTGAATGTAATGTAACACACACCCATACAATGCGCACCACCCCGTGATGTTTTTCTCACTCCTACTAGTGAATCTAATGTAACACACACCCATACAATGCGCACCACCCCGTGATGTTTTTCTCACTCCTACTAGTGAATGTAATGTAACACACACCCATACAATGCGCACCACCCCGTGATGTTTTTCTCACTCCTACTAGTGAATGTAATGTAACACACACCCATACAATGCGCACCACCCCGTGATGTTTTTCTCACTCCTCCTAGTGAATCTAATGTAACACACACCCATACAATGCGCACCACCCCGTGATGTTTTTCTCACTCCTCCTAGTGAATCTAATGTAACACACACCCATACAATGCGCACCACCCCGTGATGTTTTTCTCACTCCTGCTAGTGAATGTAATGTAACACACACCCATACAATGCGCACCACCCCGTGATGTTTTTCTCACTCCTCCTAGTGAATCTAATGTAACACACACCCATACAATGCGCACCACACCGTGATGTTTTTCTCACTCCCACTAGTGAATGTAATGTAACACACACCCATACAATGCGCACCACCCCGTGATGTTTTTCTCACTCCTACTAATGAACCTAATGTAACACACACCCATACAATGCGCACCACCCCGTGATGTTTTTCTCACTCCTACTAGTGAATGTAATGTAACACACACCCATACAATGTGCACCACCCCGTGATGTTTTTCTCAGTCCTACTAATGAATGTAATGTAACACACACCCATACAATGCGCACCACCCCGTGATGTTTTTCTCACTCCTACTAGTGAATCTAATGTAACACACACCCATACAATGCGCACCACCCCGTGATGTTTTTCTCACTCCTACTAGTGAATGTAATGTAACACACACCCATACAATGCGCACCACCCCGTGATGATTTTCTCACTCCTACTAGTGAATGTAATGTAACACACACCCATACAATGCGCACCACCCCGTGATGTTTTTCTCACTCCTACTAGTGAATGTAATGTAACACACACCCATACAATGCGCACCACCCCGTGATGTTTTTCTCACTCCTCCTAGTGAATCTAATGTAACACACACCCATACAATGCGCACCACCCCGTGATGTTTTTCTCACTCCTCCTAGTGAGTCTAATGTAACACACACCCATACAATGCGCACCACTCCGTGATGTTTTTCTCACTCCCACTAGTGAATGTAATGTAACACACACCCATACAATGCGCACCACCCCGTGATGTTTTTCTCACTCCTCCTAGTGAATCTAATGTAACACACACCCATACAATGCGCACCACCCCGTGATGTTTTCTCACTCCTGCTAGTGAATGTAATGTAACACACACCCATACAATTCGCACCACCCCGTGATGTTTTTCTCACTCCTACTAGTGAATCTAATGTAACACACACCCATACAATGCGCACCACCCCGTGATGTTTTTCTCTCTCCCACTAGTGAATGTAATGTAACACACACCCATACAATGCGCACTACCCCGTGATGTTTTCTCACTCCTACTAGTGAATGTAATGTAACACACACCCATACAATTCGCACCACCCCGTGATGTTTTTCTCACTCCTACTAGTGAATCTAATGTAACACACACCCATACAATGCGCACCACCCCGTGATGTTTTTCTCACTCTTCCTAGTGAATCTAATGTAACACACACCCATACAATGCGCACCACCCCGTGATGTTTTTCTCACTCCTCCTAGTGAGTCTAATGTAACACACACCCATACAATGCGCACCACCCCATGATGTTTTTCTCACTCCCACTAGTGAATGTAATGCAACACACACCCATACAATGCGCACCACCCCGTGATGTTTTTCTCACTCCCAATAGTGAATGTAATGTAACACACACCCATACAATGCGCACCACCCCGTGATGTTTTTCTCACTCTTCCTAGTGAATCTAATGTAACACACACCCATACAATGCGCACCACCCCGTGATGTTTTTCTCACTCCTCCTAGTGAGTCTAATGTAACACACACCCATACAATGCGCACCACCCCATGATGTTTTTCTCACTCCCACTAGTGAATGTAATGTAACACACACCCATACAATGCGCACCACCCCGTGATGTTTTTCTCACTCCCACTAGTGAATGTAATGTAACACACACCCATACAGTGCGCACAACCCCGTGATGTTTTTCTCACTCCTACTAGTGAATCTAATGTAACACACACCCATACAATGCGCACAACCCCGTGATGTTTTTCTCACTCCTACTAGTGAATCTAATGTAACACACAGCCATACAATGCGCACCACCCCGTGAAGTTTTTCTCACTCCTACTAGTGAATGTAATGTAACACACACCCATACAATGCGCACCACACCGTGATGTTTTTCTCACTCCTACTAGTGAATGTAATGTAACACACACCCATACAATGCGCACCACCCCGTTATGTTTTTCTCACTCCTACAGGTGAATCTAATGTAACACACACCCATACAATGCACACCACCCCGTGATGTTTTTCTCACTCCTACTAGTGAATGTAATGTAACACACACCCATACAATGCGCACCACCCCGTGATGTTTTTCTCACTCCTACTAGTGAATCTAATGTAACACACACCCATACAATGCGCACCACCCCGTGATGTTTTTCTCACTCCTACTAGTGAATGTAATGTAACACACACCCATACAATGCGCACCACCCCGTGATGTTTTTCTCACTCCTACTAGTGAATGTAATGTAACACACCCCCATACAATGCGCACCACCCCGTGATGTTTTTCTCACTCCTTCTAGTGAATCTAATGTAACACACACCCATACAATGCGCACCACCCCGTGATGTTTTTCTCACTCCTCCTAGTGAGTCTAATGTAACACACACCCATACAATGCGCACCACTCCATGATGTTTTTCTCACTCCCACTAGTGAATGTAATGTAACACACACCCATACAATGCGCACCACCCCGTGATGTTTTTCTCACTCCTCCTAGTGAATCTAATGTAACACACACCCATACAATGCGCACCACCCCGTGATGTTTTCTCACTCCTACTAGTGAATGTAATGTAACACACACCCATACAATTCGCACCACCCCGTGATGTTTTTCTCACTCCTACTAGTGAATCTAATGTAACACACACCCATACAATGCGCACCACCCCGTTTTTTTTTTCTCTCTCCCACTAGTGAATGTAATGTAACACACACCCATACAATGCGCACCACCCCGTGATGTTTTCTCACTCCTACTAGTGAATGTAATGTAACACACACCCATACAATTCGCACCACCCCGTGATGTTTTTCTCACTCCTACTAGTGAATCTAATGTAACACACACCCATACAATGCGCACCACCCCGTGATGTTTTTCTCACTCTTCCTAGTGAATCTAATGTAACACACACCCATACAATGCGCACCACCCCGTGATGTTTTTCTCACTCCTCCTAGTGAGTCTAATGTAACACACACCCATACAATGCGCACCACCCCATGATGTTTTTCTCACTCCCACTAGTGAATGTAATGCAACACACACCCATACAATGCGCACCACCCCGTGATGTTTTTCTCACACCCAATAGTGAATGTAATGTAACACACACCCATACAATGCGCACCACCCCGTGATGTTTTTCTCACTCTTCCTAGTGAATCTAATGTAACACACACCCATACAATGCGCACCACCCCGTGATGTTTTTCTCACTCCTCCTAGTGAGTCTAATGTAACACACACCCATACAATGCGCACCACCCCATGATGTTTTTCTCACTCCCACTAGTGAATGTAATGTAACACACACCCATACAATGCGCACCACCCCGTGATGTTTTTCTCACTCCCACTAGTGAATGTAATGTAACACACACCCATACAGTGCGCACCACCCCGTGATGTTTTTCTCACTCCTACTAGTGAATCTAATGTAACACACACCCATACAATGCGCACCACCCCGTGATGTTTTTCTCACTCCTACTAGTGAATCTAATGTAACACACAGCCATACAATGCGCACCACCCCGTGATGTTTTTCTCACTCCTACTAGTGAATGTAATGTAACACACACCCATACAATGCGCACCACACCGTGATGTTTTTCTCACTCCTACTAGTGAATGTAATGTAACACACACCCATACAATGCGCACCACCCCGTGATGTTTTTCTCACTCCTACTAGTGAATGTAATGTAACACACAACCATACAATGCGCACAACCCCTTGATGATTTTCTCACTCCTACTAGTGAATGTAATGTAACACACACCCATACAATGCGCACCACCCCGTGATGTTTTTCTCACTCCTACTAGTGAATGTAATGTAACACACACCCATACAATGCGCACCACCCCGTGATGTTTTTCTCACTCCTACTAGTGAATGTAATGTAACACACACCCATACAATGCGCACCACCCCGTTATGTTTTTCTCACTCCTACTAGTGAATCTAATGTAACACACACCCATACAATGCGCACCACCCCGTGATGTTTTTCTCACTCCTACTAGTGAATGTAATGTAACACACACCCATACAATGCGCACCACCCCGTGATGTTTTTCTCACTCCTACTAGTGAATCTAATGTAACACACACCCATACAATGCGCACCACCCCGTGATGTTTTTCTCACTCCTACTAGTGAATGTAATGTAACACACACCCATACAATGCGCACCACCCCGTGATGTTTTTCTCACTCCTACTAGTGAATGTAATGTAACACACACCCATACAATGCGCACCACCCCGTGATGTTTTTCTCACTCCTCCTAGTGAATCTAATGTAACACACACCCATACAATGCGCACCACCCCGTGATGTTTTTCTCACTCCTCCTAGTGAATCTAATGTAACACACACCCATACAATGCGCACCACCCCGTGATGTTTTTCTCACTCCCACTAGTGAATGTAATGTAACACACACCCATACAATGCGCACCACCCCGTGATGTTTTTCTCACTCCTACTAGTGAATCTAATGTAACACACACCCATACAATGCGCACCACCCCGTGATGTTTTTCTCACTCCTTCTAGTGAATCTAATGTAACACACACCCATACAATGCGCACCACCCCGTGATGTTTTTCTCACTCCTCCTAGTGAGTCTAATGTAACACACACCCATACAATGCGCACCACTCCATGATGTTTTTCTCACTCCCACTAGTGAATGTAATGTAACACACACCCATACAATGCGCACCACCCCGTGATGTTTTTCTCACTCCTCCTAGTGAATCTAATGTAACACACACCCATACAATGCGCACCACCCCGTGATGTTTTTCTCACTCCTCCTAGTGAATCTAATGTAACACACACCCATACAATGCGCACCACCCCGTGATGTTTTCTCACTCCTACTAGTGAATGTAATGTAACACACACCCATACAATTCGCACCACCCCGTGATGTTTTTCTCACTCCTACTAGTGAATCTAATGTAACACACACCCATACAATGCGCACCACCCCGTTTTTTTTTTCTCTCTCCCACTAGTGAATGTAATGTAACACACACCCATACAATGCGCACCACCCCGTGATGTTTTCTCACTCCTACTAGTGAATGTAATGTAACACACACCCATACAATTCGCACCACCCCGTGATGTTTTTCTCACTCCTACTAGTGAATCTAATGTAACACACACCCATACAATGCGCACCACCCCGTGATGTTTTTCTCACTCTTCCTAGTGAATCTAATGTAACACACACCCATACAATGCGCACCACCCCGTGATGTTTTTCTCACTCCTCCTAGTGAGTCTAATGTAACACACACCCATACAATGCGCACCACCCCGTGATGTTTTTCTCACTCCTCCTAGTGAGTCTAATGTAACACACACCCATACAATGCGCACCACCCCATGATGTTTTTCTCACTCCCACTAGTGAATGTAATGCAACACACACCCATACAATGCGCACCACCCCGTGATGTTTTTCTCACTCCCACTAGTGAATGTAATGTAACACACACCCATACAATGCGCACCACCCCGTGATGTTTTTCTCACTCCCACTAGTGAATGTAATGTAACACACACCCATACAGTGCGCACCACCCCGTGATGTTTTTCTCACTCCTACTAGTGAATGTAATGTAACACACACCCATACAATGCGCACCACCCCGTGATGTTTTTCTCACTCCTACTAGTGAATGTAATGTAACACACACCCATACAATGCGCACCACCCCGTGATGTTTTTCTCACTCCTACTAGTGAATGTAATGTAACACACACCCATACAATGCGCACCACCCCGTTATGTTTTTCTCACTCCTACTAGTGAATCTAATGTAACACACACCCATACAATGCGCACCACCCCGTGATGTTTTTCTCACTCCTACTAGTGAATGTAATGTAACACACACCCATACAATGCGCACCACCCCGTGATGTTTTTCTCACTCCTACTAGTGAATCTAATGTAACACACACCCATACAATGCGCACCACCCCGTGATGTTTTTCTCACTCCTACTAGTGAATGTAATGTAACACACACCCATACAATGCGCACCACCCCGTGATGTTTTTGTCACTCCTACTAGTGAATGTAATGTAACACACACCCATACAATGCGCACCACCCCGTGATGTTTTTCTCACTCCTCCTAGTGAATCTAATGTAACACACACCCATACAATGCGCACCACCCCGTGATGTTTTTCTCACTCCTCCTAGTGAATCTAATGTAACACACACCCATACAATGCGCACCACCCCGTGATGTTTTTCTCACTCCCACTAGTGAATGTAATGTAACACACACCCATACAATGCGCACCACCCCGTGATGTTTTTCTCACTCCTACTAGTGAATCTAATGTAACACACACCCATACAATGCGCACCACCCCGTGATGTTTTTCTCACTCCTACTAGTGAATGTAATGTAACACACACCCATACAATGCGCACCACCCAGTGATATTTTTCTCAGTCCTACCAGTGAATGTAATGTAACACACACCCATACAATGCGCACCACCCCGTGATGTTTTTCTCACTCCTACTAGTGAATCTAATGTAACACACACCCATACAATGCGCACCACCCCGTGATGTTTTTCTCACTCCTACTAGTGAATGTAATGTAACACACACCCATACAATGCGCACCACCCCGTGATGTTTTTCTCACTCCTACTAGTGAATGGAATGTAACACACACGCATACAATGCGCACCACCCCGTGATGTTTTTCTCACTCCTCCTAGTGAATCTAATGTAACACACACCCATACAATGCGCACCACCCCGTGATGTTTTTCTCACTCCTCCTAGTGAATCTAATGTAACACACACCCATACAATGCGCACCACCCCGTCATGTTTTTCTCACTCCTACTAGTGAATGTAATGTAACACACACCCATACAATGCGCACCACCCCGTGATGTTTTTCTCACTCCTCCTAGTGAATCTAATGTAACACACACCCATACAATGCGCACCACCCCGTGATGTTTTTCTCACTCGACTAGTGAATGTAATGTAACACACACCCATACAATGCGCACCACCCCGTGATGTTTTTCTCACTCCTACTAATGAACCTAATGTAACACACACCGATACAATGCGCACCAGCCCGTGATGTTTTTCTCACTCCTACTAGTGAATGTAATGTAACACACACCCATACAATGTGCACCACCCCGTGATGTTTTTCTCAGTCCTACTAGTGAATGTAATGTAACACACACCCATACAATGCGCACCACCCCGTGATGTTTTTCTCACTCCTACTAGTGAATCTAATGTAACACACACCCATACAATGCGCACCACCCCGTGATGTTTTTCTCACTCCTACTAGTGAATGTAATGTAACACACACCCATACAATGCGCACCACCCCGTGATGATTTTCTCACTCCTACTAGTGAATGTAATGTAACACACACCCATACAATGCGCACCACCCCGTGATGTTTTTCTCACTCCTCCTAGTGAATCTAATGTAACACACACCCATACAATGCGCACCACCCCGTGATGTTTTTCTCACTCCTCCTAGTGAATCTAATGTAACACACACCCATACAATGCGCACCACCCCGTGATGTTTTTCTCACTCCCACTAGTGAATGTAATGTAACACACACCCATACAATGCGCACCACCCCGTGATGTTTTTCTCACTCCCACTAGTGTATCTAATGTAACACACACCCATACAATGCGCACCACCCCGTGATGTTTTTCTCACTCCTACTAGTGAATGTAATGTAACACACACCCATACAATGCGCACCACCCCGTTATGTTTTTCTCACTCCTACAGGTGAATCTAATGTAACACACACCCATACAATGCACACCACCCCGTGATGTTTTTCTCACTCCTACTAGTGAATGTAATGTAACACACACCCATACAATGCGCACCACCCCGTGATGTTTTTCTCACTCCTACTAGTGAATCTAATGTAACACACACCCATACAATGCGCACCACCCCGTGATGTTTTTCTCACTCCTACTAGTGAATGTAATGTAACACACACCCATACAATGCGCACCACCCCGTGATGTTTTTCTCACTCCTACTAGTGAATGTAATGTAACACACACCCATACAATGCGCACCACCCCGTGATGTTTTTCTCACTCCTCCTAGTGAATCTAATGTAACACACACCCATACAATGCGCACCACCCCGTGATGTTTTTCTCACTCCTCCTAGTGAGTCTAATGTAACACACACCCATACAATGCGCACCACTCCGTGATGTTTTTCTCACTCCCACTAGTGAATGTAATGTAACACACACCCATACAATGCGCACCACCCCGTGATGTTTTTCTCACTCCTCCTAGTGAATCTAATGTAACACACACCCATACAATGCGCACCACCCCGTGATGTTTTCTCACTCCTACTAGTGAATGTAATGTAACACACACCCATACAATTCGCACCACCCCGTGATGTTTTTTTCACTCCTACTAGTCAATCTAATGTAACACACACCCATACAATGCGCACCACCCCGTGATGTTTTTCTCTCTCCCACTAGTGAATGTAATGTAACACACACCCATACAATGCGCACCACCCCGTGATGTTTTCTCACTCCTACTAGTGAATGTAATGTAACACACACCCATACAATTCGCACCACCCCGTGATGTTTTTCTCACTCCTACTAGTGAATCTAATGTAACACACACCCATACAATGCGCACCACCCCGAGATGTTTTTCTCACTCTTCCTAGTGAATCTAATGTAACACACACCCATACAATGCGCACCACCCCGTGATGTTTTTCTCACTCCTCCTAGTGAGTCTAATGTAACACACACCCATACAATGCGCACCACGCCATGATGTTTTTCTCACTCCCACTAGTGAATGTAATGCAACACACACCCATACAATGCGCACCACCCCGTGATGTTTTTCTCACTCCCAATAGTGAATGTAATGTAACACACACCCATACAATGCGCACCAACCCGTGATGTTTTTCTCACTCCTACTAGTGAATCTAATGTAACACACACCCATACAATGCGCACCACCCCGTGATGTTTTTCTCACTCCTACTAGTGAATCTAATGTAACACACACCCATACAATGCGCACCACCCCGTGATGTTTTTCTCACTCCTACTAGTGAATGTAATGTAACACACACCCATACAATGCGCACCACACCGTGATGTTTTTCTCACTCCTACTAGTGAATGTAATGTAACACACACCCATACAATGCGCACCACCCCGTGATGTTTTTCTCACTCCTACTAGTGAATGTAATGTAACACACACCCATACAATGCGCACCACCCCTTGATGATTTTCTCACTCCTACTAGTGAATGTAATGTAACACACACCCATACAATGCGCACCACCCCGTGATGTTTTTCTCACTCCTACTAGTGAATGTAATGTAACACACACCCATACAATGCGCACCACCCCGTGATGTTTTTCTCACTCCTACTAGTGAATGTAATGTAACACACACCCATACAATGCGCACCACCCCGTTATGTTTTTCTCACTCCTACTAGTGAATCTAATGTAACACACACCCATACAATGCGCACCACCCCGTGATGTTTTTCTCACTCCTACTAGTGAATGTAATGTAACACACACCCATACAATGCGCACCACCCCGTGATGTTTTTCTCACTCCTACTAGTGAATGTAATGTAACACACACCCATACAATGCGCACCACCCCGTGATGTTTTTCTCACTCCTACTAGTGAATGTAATGTAACACACACCCATACAATGCGCACCACCCCGTGATGTTTTTCTCACTCCTCCTAGTGAATGTAATGTAACACACACCCATACAATGCGCACCACCCCGTGATGTTTTTCTCACTCCTCCTAGTGAATCTAATGTAACACACACCCATACAATGCGCACCACCCCGTGATGTTTTTCTCACTCCCACTAGTGAATGTAATGTAACACACACCCATACAATGCGCACCACCCCGTGATGTTTTTCTCACTCCCACTAGTGAATGTAATGTAACACACACCCATACAGTGCGCACCACCCCGTGATGTTTTTCTCACTCCTACTAGTGAATCTAATGTAACACACACCCATACAATGCGCACCACCCCGTGATGTTTTTCTCACTCCTACTAGTGAATCTAATGTAACACACAGCCATACAATGCGCACCACCCCGTGATGTTTTTCTCACTCCTACTAGTGAATGTAATGTAACACACACCCATACAATGCGCACCACACCGTGATGTTTTTCTCACTCCTACTAGTGAATGTAATGTAACACACACCCATACAATGCGCACCACCCCGTGATGTTTTTCTCACTCCTACTAGTGAATGTAATGTAACACACAACCATACAATGCGCACAACCCCTTGATGATTTTCTCACTCCTACTAGTGAATGTAATGTAACACACACCCATACAATGCGCACCACCCCGTGATGTTTTTCTCACTCCTACTAGTGAATGTAATGTAACACACACCCATACAATGCGCACCACCCCGTGATGTTTTTCTCACTCCTACTAGTGAATGTAATGTAACACACACCCATACAATGCGCACCACCCCGTTATGTTTTTCTCACTCCTACTAGTGAATCTAATGTAACACACACCCATACAATGCGCACCACCCCGTGATGTTTTTCTCACTCCTACTAGTGAATGTAATGTAACACACACCCATACAATGCGCACCACCCCGTGATGTTTTTCTCACTCCTACTAGTGAATCTAATGTAACACACACCCATACAATGCGCACCACCCCGTGATGTTTTTCTCACTCCTACTAGTGAATGTAATGTAACACACACCCATACAATGCGCACCACCCCGTGATGTTTTTCTCACTCCTACTAGTGAATGTAATGTAACACACACCCATACAATGCGCACCACCCCGTGATGTTTTTCTCACTCCTCCTAGTGAATCTAATGTAACACACACCCATACAATGCGCACCACCCCGTGATGTTTTTCTCACTCCTCCTAGTGAATCTAATGTAACACACACCCATACAATGCGCACCACCCCGTGATGTTTTTCTCACTCCCACTAGTGAATGTAATGTAACACACACCCATACAATGCGCACCACCCCGTGATGTTTTTCTCACTCCTACTAGTGAATCTAATGTAACACACACCCATACAATGCGCACCACCCCGTGATGTTTTTCTCACTCCTACTAGTGAATGTAATGTAACACACACCCATACAATGCGCACCACCCAGTGATATTTTTCTCAGTCCTACCAGTGAATGTAATGTAACACACACCCATACAATGCGCACCACCCCGTGATGTTTTTCTCACTCCTACTAGTGAATCTAATGTAACACACACCCATACAATGCGCACCACCCCGTGATGTTTTTCTCACTCCTACTAGTGAATGTAATGTAACACACACCCATACAATGCGCACCACCCCGTGATGTTTTTCTCACTCCTACTAGTGAATGGAATGTAACACACACGCATACAATGCGCACCACCCCGTGATGTTTTTCTCACTCCTCCTAGTGAATCTAATGTAACACACACCCATACAATGCGCACCACCCCGTGATGTTTTTCTCACTCCTCCTAGTGAATCTAATGTAACACACACCCATACAATGCGCACCACCCCGTCATGTTTTTCTCACTCCTACTAGTGAATGTAATGTAACACACACCCATACAATGCGCACCACCCCGTGATGTTTTTCTCACTCCTCCTAGTGAATCTAATGTAACACACACCCATACAATGCGCACCACCCCGTGATGTTTTTCTCACTCGACTAGTGAATGTAATGTAACACACACCCATACAATGCGCACCACCCCGTGATGTTTTTCTCACTCCTACTAATGAACCTAATGTAACACACACCGATACAATGCGCACCAGCCCGTGATGTTTTTCTCACTCCTACTAGTGAATGTAATGTAACACACACCCATACAATGTGCACCACCCCGTGATGTTTTTCTCAGTCCTACTAGTGAATGTAATGTAACACACACCCATACAATGCGCACCACCCCGTGATGTTTTTCTCACTCCTACTAGTGAATCTAATGTAACACACACCCATACAATGCGCACCACCCCGTGATGTTTTTCTCACTCCTACTAGTGAATGTAATGTAACACACACCCATACAATGCGCACCACCCCGTGATGATTTTCTCACTCCTACTAGTGAATGTAATGTAACACACACCCATACAATGCGCACCACCCCGTGATGTTTTTCTCACTCCTCCTAGTGAATCTAATGTAACACACACCCATACAATGCGCACCACCCCGTGATGTTTTTCTCACTCCTCCTAGTGAATCTAATGTAACACACACCCATACAATGCGCACCACCCCGTGATGTTTTTCTCACTCCCACTAGTGAATGTAATGTAACACACACCCATACAATGCGCACCACCCCGTGATGTTTTTCTCACTCCCACTAGTGTATCTAATGTAACACACACCCATACAATGCGCACCACCCCGTGATGTTTTTCTCACTCCTACTAGTGAATGTAATGTAACACACACCCATACAATGCGCACCACCCCGTTATGTTTTTCTCACTCCTACAGGTGAATCTAATGTAACACACACCCATACAATGCACACCACCCCGTGATGTTTTTCTCACTCCTACTAGTGAATGTAATGTAACACACACCCATACAATGCGCACCACCCCGTGATGTTTTTCTCACTCCTACTAGTGAATCTAATGTAACACACACCCATACAATGCGCACCACCCCGTGATGTTTTTCTCACTCCTACTAGTGAATGTAATGTAACACACACCCATACAATGCGCACCACCCCGTGATGTTTTTCTCACTCCTACTAGTGAATGTAATGTAACACACACCCATACAATGCGCACCACCCCGTGATGTTTTTCTCACTCCTCCTAGTGAATCTAATGTAACACACACCCATACAATGCGCACCACCCCGTGATGTTTTTCTCACTCCTCCTAGTGAGTCTAATGTAACACACACCCATACAATGCGCACCACTCCGTGATGTTTTTCTCACTCCCACTAGTGAATGTAATGTAACACACACCCATACAATGCGCACCACCCCGTGATGTTTTTCTCACTCCTCCTAGTGAATCTAATGTAACACACACCCATACAATGCGCACCACCCCGTGATGTTTTCTCACTCCTACTAGTGAATGTAATGTAACACACACCCATACAATTCGCACCACCCCGTGATGTTTTTTTCACTCCTACTAGTCAATCTAATGTAACACACACCCATACAATGCGCACCACCCCGTGATGTTTTTCTCTCTCCCACTAGTGAATGTAATGTAACACACACCCATACAATGCGCACCACCCCGTGATGTTTTCTCACTCCTACTAGTGAATGTAATGTAACACACACCCATACAATTCGCACCACCCCGTGATGTTTTTCTCACTCCTACTAGTGAATCTAATGTAACACACACCCATACAATGCGCACCACCCCGAGATGTTTTTCTCACTCTTCCTAGTGAATCTAATGTAACACACACCCATACAATGCGCACCACCCCGTGATGTTTTTCTCACTCCTCCTAGTGAGTCTAATGTAACACACACCCATACAATGCGCACCACGCCATGATGTTTTTCTCACTCCCACTAGTGAATGTAATGCAACACACACCCATACAATGCGCACCACCCCGTGATGTTTTTCTCACTCCCAATAGTGAATGTAATGTAACACACACCCATACAATGCGCACCAACCCGTGATGTTTTTCTCACTCCTACTAGTGAATCTAATGTAACACACACCCATACAATGCGCACCACCCCGTGATGTTTTTCTCACTCCTACTAGTGAATCTAATGTAACACACACCCATACAATGCGCACCACCCCGTGATGTTTTTCTCACTCCTACTAGTGAATGTAATGTAACACACACCCATACAATGCGCACCACACCGTGATGTTTTTCTCACTCCTACTAGTGAATGTAATGTAACACACACCCATACAATGCGCACCACCCCGTGATGTTTTTCTCACTCCTACTAGTGAATGTAATGTAACACACACCCATACAATGCGCACCACCCCTTGATGATTTTCTCACTCCTACTAGTGAATGTAATGTAACACACACCCATACAATGCGCACCACCCCGTGATGTTTTTCTCACTCCTACTAGTGAATGTAATGTAACACACACCCATACAATGCGCACCACCCCGTGATGTTTTTCTCACTCCTACTAGTGAATGTAATGTAACACACACCCATACAATGCGCACCACCCCGTTATGTTTTTCTCACTCCTACTAGTGAATCTAATGTAACACACACCCATACAATGCGCACCACCCCGTGATGTTTTTCTCACTCCTACTAGTGAATGTAATGTAACACACACCCATACAATGCGCACCACCCCGTGATGTTTTTCTCACTCCTACTAGTGAATGTAATGTAACACACACCCATACAATGCGCACCACCCCGTGATGTTTTTCTCACTCCTACTAGTGAATGTAATGTAACACACACCCATACAATGCGCACCACCCCGTGATGTTTTTCTCACTCCTCCTAGTGAATGTAATGTAACACACACCCATACAATGCGCACCACCCCGTGATGTTTTTCTCACTCCTCCTAGTGAATCTAATGTAACACACACCCATACAATGCGCACCATCCCGTGATGTTTTTCTCACTCCCACTAGTGAATGTAATGTAACACACACCCATACAATGCGCACCACCCCGTGATGTTTTTCTCACTCCCACTAGTGAATCTAATGTAACACACACCCATACAATGCGCACCACCCCGTGATGTTTTTCTCACTCCTACTAGTGAATGTAATGTAACACACACCCATACAATGCGCACCACCCAGTGATGTTTTTCTCAGTCCTACTAGTGAATGTAATGTAACACACACCCATACAATGCGCACCACCCCGTGATGTTTTTCTCACTCCTACTAGTGAATGTAATGTAACACACACCCATACAATCCACACCACCCCGTGATGTTTTTCTCACTCCTACTAGTGAATGTAATGTAACACACACCCATACAATGCGCACCACCCCGTGATGTTTTTCTCACTCCTACTAGTGAATGGAATGTAACACACACGCATACAATGCGCACAACCCGTGATGTTTTTCTCACTCCTCCTAGTGAATCTATTGTAACACACACCCATACAATGCGCACCACCCCGTGATGTTTTTCTCACTCCTCCTAGTGAATCTAATGTAACACACACCCATACAATGCGCACCACCCCGTGATGTTTTTCTCACTCCTCCTAGTGAATGTAATGTAACACACACCCATACAATGCGCACCACCCCGTGATGTTTTTCTCACTCCTCCTAGTGAATCTAATGTAACACACACCCATACAATGCGCACCACCCTGTGATGTTTTTCTCACTCCCACTAGTGAATGTAATGTAACACACACCCATACAATGCGCACCACCCCGTGATGTTTTTCTCACTCCCACTAATGAATCTAATGTAACACACACCCATACAATGCGCACCACCCCGTGATGTTTTTCTCACTCCTACTAGTGAATGTAATGTAACACACACCCATACAATGCGCACCACCACGTGATGTTTTTCTCACTCCTACTAGTGAATGTAATGTAACACACACCCATACAATGCGCACCACCCCGTGATGTTTTTCTCACTCCTACTAGTGAATGTAATGTAACACACACCCATACAATGCGCACCACCCCGTGATGTTTTTCTCACTCCTACTAGTGAATGTAATGTAACACACACCCATACAATGCGCACCACCCCGTGATGTTTTTCTCACTCCTACTAGTGAATGTAATGTAACACACACCCATACAATGCGCACCACCCCGTGATGTTTTTCTCACTCCTCATAGTGAATCTAATGTAACACACACCCATACAATGCGCACCACCCCGTGATGTTTTTCTCACTCCTCCTAGTGAATCTAATGTAACACACACCCATACAATGCGCACCACCCCGTGATGTTTTTCTCACTCCCACTAGTGAATGTAATGTAACACACACCCATACAATGCGCACCACCCCGTGATGTTTTTCTCACTCCCACTAGTGTCTAATGTAACACACACCCATACAATGCGCACCACCCCGTGATGTTTTTCTCACTCCCACTAGTGAATGTAATGTAACACACACCCATACAATGCGCACCACCCCGTGATGTTTTTCTCACTCCTACTAGTGAATGTAATGTAACACACACCCATACAATGCGCACCACCCCGTGATGTTTTTCTCACTCCTACTAGTGAATGTAATGTAACACACACCCATACAATGCGCACCACCCCGTGATGATTTTTTCACTCCTACTAGTGAATGTAATGTAACACACACCCATACAATGCGCACCACCCCGTGATGTTTTTCTCACTCCTACTAGTGAATGTAATGTAACACACACCCATACAATACGCACCACCCCGTGATGTTTTTCTCACTCCTACTAGTGAATGTAATGTAACACACACCCATAAAATGCGCACCACCCCGTGATGTTTTTCTCACTCCTACTAGTGAATGTAATGTAACACACACCCATACAATGCACACCACCCCGTGATATTTTTCTCACTGCTACTAGTGAATGTAATGTAACACACACCCATACAATGCGCACCACCCCGTGATGTTTTTCTCACTCCTACTAGTGAATCTAATGTAACACACACCCATACCATGCGCACCACCCCGTGATGTTTTTCTCACTCCTACTAGTGAATGTAATGTAACACACACCCATACAATGCGCACCACCCCGTGATGTTTTTCTCACTCCTCCTAGTGAATCTAATGTAACACACACCCATACAATGCGCACCACGCCGTGATGTTTTTCTCACTCCTCCTAGTGAGTCTAATGTAACACACACCCATACAATGCGCACCACCCCGTGATGTTTTTCTCACTCCTCCTAGTGAGTCTAATGTAACACTCACCCATACAATGCGCACCACCCCATGATGTTTTTCTCACTCCCACTAGTGAATGTAATGCAACACACACCCATACAATGCGCACCACCCCGTGATGTTTTTCTCACTCCCAATAGTGAATGTAATGTAACACACACCCATACAATGCGCACCAACCCGTGATGTTTTTCTCACTCCTACTAGTGAATCTAATGTAACACACACCCATACAATGCGCACCACCCCGTGATGTTTTTCTCACTCCTACTAGTGAATCTAATGTAACACACACCCATACAATGCGCACCACCCCGTGATGTTTTTCTCACTCCTACTAGTGAATGTAATGTAACACACACCCATACAATGCGCACCACACCGTGATGTTTTTCTCACTCCTACTAGTGAATGTAATGTAACACACACCCATACAATGCGCACCACCCCGTGATGTTTTTCTCACTCCTACTAGTGAATGTAATGTAACACACACCCATACAATGCGCACCACCCCTTGATGATTTTCTCACTCCTACTAGTGAATGTAATGTAACACACACCCATACAATGCGCACCACCCCGTGATGTTTTTCTCACTCCTACTAGTGAATGTAATGTAACACACACCCATACAATGCGCACCACCCCGTGATGTTTTTCTCACTCCTACTAGTGAATGTAATGTAACACACACCCATACAATGCGCACCACCCCGTTATGTTTTTCTCACTCCTACTAGTGAATCTAATGTAACACACACCCATACAATGCGCACCACCCCGTGATGTTTTTCTCACTCCTACTAGTGAATGTAATGTAACACACACCCATACAATGCGCACACCCCGTGATGTTTTTCTCACTCCTACTAGTGAATGTAATGTAACACACACCCATACAATGCGCACCACCCCGTGATGTTTTTCTCACTCCTACTAGTGAATGTAATGTAACACACACCCATACAATGCGCACCACCCCGTGATGTTTTTCTCACTCCTCCTAGTGAATGTAATGTAACACACACCCATACAATGCGCACCACCCCGTGATGTTTTTCTCACTCCTCCTAGTGAATCTAATGTAACACACACCCATACAATGCGCACCATCCCGTGATGTTTTTCTCACTCCCACTAGTGAATGTAATGTAACACACACCCATACAATGCGCACCACCCCGTGATGTTTTTCTCACTCCCACTAGTGAATCTAATGTAACACACACCCATACAATGCGCACCACCCCGTGATGTTTTTCTCACTCCTACTAGTGAATGTAATGTAACACACACCCATACAATGCGCACCACCCAGTGATGTTTTTCTCAGTCCTACTAGTGAATGTAATGTAACACACACCCATACAATGCGCACCACCCCGTGATGTTTTTCTCACTCCTACTAGTGAATGTAATGTAACACACACCCATACAATCCACACCACCCCGTGATGTTTTTCTCACTCCTACTAGTGAATGTAATGTAACACACACCCATACAATGCGCACCACCCCGTGATGTTTTTCTCACTCCTAGTAGTGAATGGAATGTAACACACACGCATACAATGCGCACAACCCGTGATGTTTTTCTCACTCCTCCTAGTGAATCTATTGTAACACACACCCATACAATGCGCACCACCCCGTGATGTTTTTCTCACTCCTCCTAGTGAATCTAATGTAACACACACCCATACAATGCGCACCACCCCGTGATGTTTTTCTCACTCCTCCTAGTGAATGTAATGTAACACACACCCATACAATGCGCACCACCCCGTGATGTTTTTCTCACTCCTCCTAGTGAATCTAATGTAACACACACCCATACAATGCGCACCACCCCGTGATGTTTTTCTCACTCCCACTAGTGAATGTAATGTAACACACACCCATACAATGCGCACCACCCCGTGATGTTTTTCTCACTCCCACTAATGAATCTAATGTAACACACACCCATACAATGCGCACCACCCCGTGATGTTTTTCTCACTCCTACTAGTGAATGTAATGTAACACACACCCATACAATGCGCACCACCACGTGATGTTTTTCTCAGTCCTACTAGTGAATGTAATGTAACACACACCCATACAATGCGCACCACCCCGTGATGTTTTTCTCACTCCTACTAGTGAATGTAATGTAACACACACCCATACAATGCGCACCACCCCGTGATGTTTTTCTCACTCCTACTAGTGAATGTAATGTAACACACACCCATACAATGCGCACCACCCCGTGATGTTTTTCTCACTCCTACTAGTGAATGTAATGTAACACACACCCATACAATGCGCACCACCCCGTGATGTTTTTCTCACTCCTCATAGTGAATCTAATGTAACACACACCCATACAATGCGCACCACCCCGTGATGTTTTTCTCACTCCTCCTAGTGAATCTAATGTAACACACACCCATACAATGCGCACCACCCCGTGATGTTTTTCTCACTCCCACTAGTGAATGTAATGTAACACACACCCATACAATGCGCACCACCCCGTGATGTTTTTCTCACTCCCACTAGTGTATCTAATGTAACACACACCCATACAATGCGCACCACCCCGTGATGTTTTTCTCACTCCTACTAGTGAATGTAATGTAACACACACCCATACAATGCGCACCACCCCGTGATGTTTTTCTCACTCCTACTAGTGAATGTAATGTAACACACACCCATACAATGCGCACCACCCCGTGATGATTTTTTCACTCCTACTAGTGAATGTAATGTAACACACACCCATACAATGCGCACCACCCCGTGATGTTTTTCTCACTCCTACTAGTGAATGTAATGTAACACACACCCATACAATACGCACCACCCCGTGATGTTTTTCTCACTCCTACTAGTGAATGTAATGTAACACACACCCATAAAATGCGCACCACCCCGTGATGTTTTTCTCACTCCTACTAGTGAATGTAATGTAACACACACCCATACAATGCACACCACCCCGTGATGTTTTTCTCACTCCTACTAGTGAATGTAATGTAACACACACCCATACAATGCGCACCACCCCGTGATGTTTTTCTCACTCCTACTAGTGAATCTAATGTAACACACACCCATACCATGCGCACCACCCCGTGATGTTTTTCTCACTCCTACTAGTGAATGTAATGTAACACACACCCATACAATGCGCACCACCCCGTGATGTTTTTCTCACTCCTCCTAGTGAATCTAATGTAACACACACCCATACAATGCGCACCACGCCGTGATGTTTTTCTCACTCCTCCTAATGAGTCTAATGTAACACACACCCATACAATGCGCACCACGCCGTGATGTTTTTCTCACTCCTAGTAGTGAGTCTAATGTAACACACACCCATACAATGCGCACCACCCCGTGATGTTTTTCTCACTCCTACTAGTGAATGTAATGTAACACACACCCATACAATGCGCACCACCCCGTGATGTTTTTCTCACTCCTCATAGTGAATCTAATGTAACACACATCCATACAATGCGCACCACCCCGTGATGTTTTTCTCACTCCTCCTAGTGAATCTAATGTAACACACACCCATACATTGCGCACCACCCCGTGATGTTTTTCTCACTCCCACTAGTGAATGTAATGTAACACACACCCATACAATGCGCACCACCCCGTGATGTTTTTCTCACTCCCACTAGTGTATCTAATGTAACACACACCCATACAATGCGCACCACCCCGTGATGTTTTTCTCACTCCCACTAGTGAATGTAATGTAACACACACCCATACAATGCGCACCACCCCGTGATGTTTTTCTCACTCCTACTAGTGAATGTAATGTAACACACACCCATACAATGCGCACCACCCCGTGATGTTTTTCTCACTCCTACTAGTGAATGTAATGTAACACACACCCATACAATGCGCACCACCCCGTGATGATTTTTTCACTCCTACTAGTGAATGTAATGTAACACACACCCATACAATGCGCACCACCCCGTGATGTTTTTCTCACTCCTACTAGTGAATGTAATGTAACACACACCCATACAATACGCACCACCCCGTGATGTTTTTCTCACTCCTACTAGTGAATGTAATGTAACACACACCCATAAAATGCGCACCACCCCGTGATGTTTTTCTCACTCCTACTAGTGAATGTAATGTAACACACACCCATACAATGCACACCACCCCGTGATGTTTTTCTCACTCCTACTAGTGAATGTAATGTAACACACACCCATACAATGCGCACCACCCCGTGATGTTTTTCTCACTCCTACTAGTGAATCTAATGTAACACACACCCATACCATGCGCACCACCCCGTGATGTTTTTCTCACTCCTACTAGTGAATGTAATGTAACACACACCCATACAATGCGCACCACCCCGTGATGTTTTTCTCACTCCTCCTAGTGAATCTAATGTAACACACACCCATACAATGCGCACCACGCCGTGATGTTTTTCTCACTCCTCCTAGTGAGTCTAATGTAACACACACCCATACAATGCGCACCACCCTGTGATGTTTTTCTCACTCCTCCTAGTGAGTCTAATGTAACACACACCCATACAATGCACACCACTCCGTGATGTTTTTCTCACTCCCACTAGTGAATCTAATGTAACACACACCCATACAATGCGCACCACCCCGTGATGTTTTTCTCACTGCTACTAGTGAATCTAATGTAACACACACCCATACAATGCGCACCACCCCGTGATGTTTTTCTCACCCCTACTAGTGAATCTAATGTAACACACACCCATACAATGCGCACCACCCCGTGATGTTTTTCTCACTCCTACTAGTGTATCTAATGTAACACACACCCATACAATGCGCACCACCCCGTGATGTTTTTCTCACTCCTACTAGTGAATCTAATGTAACACACACCCATACAATGCGCACCACCCCGTGATGTTTTTATCACTCCTACTAGTGAATGTAATGTAACACACACCCATACAATGCGCACCACCCCGTGATGTTTTTCTCACTCCTACTAGTGAATGTAATGTAACACACACCCATACAATGCGCACCACCCCGTGATGTTTTTCTCACTCCTCCTAGTGAATGTAATATAACACACACCCATACAATGCGCACCACCCCGTGATGTTTTTCTCACTCCTCCTAGTGAATCTAATGTAACACACACCCATACAATGCGCACCACCCCGTGATGTTTTTCTCACTCCTCCTAGTGAATCTAATGTAACACACACCCATACAATGCGCACCACCCCGTGATGTTTTTCTCACTCCCACTAGTGAATGTAATGTAACACACACCCATACAATGCGCACCACCCCGTGATGTTTTTCTCACTCCCACTAGTGAACCTAATGTAACACACACCCATACAATGTGCACCACCCCGTGATGTTTTTCTCACTCCTACTAGTGAATGTAATGTAACACACACCCATACAATGCGCACCACCCGGTGATGTTTTTCTCACTCCTACTAGTGAATGTAATGTAACACACACGCATACAATGCGCACCACCCCGTGATGTTTTTCTCACTCCTACTAGTGAATGTAATGTAACACACACCCATACAATGCGCATCACCCCTTGATGATTTTCTCACTCCTACTAGTGAATGTAATGTAACACACACCCATACAATGCGCACCACCCCGTGATGTTTTTCTCACTCCCTACTAGTGAATGTAATGTAACACACACCCATACAATGCGCACCACCCCGTAATGTTTTTCTCACTCCTACTAGTGAATCTAATGTAACACACACCCATACAATGCGCACCACCCCCGTTATGTTTTTCTCACTCCTACTAGTGAATCTAATGTAACACACACCCATACAATGCGCACCACCCGTGATGTTTTTCTCACTCCTACTAGTGAATGTAATGTAACACACACCCATACAATGCGCACCACCCCGTGATGTTTTTCTCACTCCTACTAGTGAATGTAATGTAACACACACCCATACAATGCACACCACCCCGTGATGTTTTTCTCACTCCTACTAGTGAATGTAATGTAACACACACCCATACAATGCGCACCACCCCGTGATGTTTTTCTCACTCCTCCTAGTGAGTCTAATGTAACACACACCCATACAATGCGCACCAACCCATGATGTTTTTCTCACTCCCACTAGTGAATGTAATGCAACACACACCCATACAATGCGCACCACCCCGTGATGTTTTCTCACTCCCACTAGTGAATGTAATGTAACACACACCCATACAATGCGCACCACCCCGTGATGTTTTTCTCACTCCTACTAGTGAATCTAATGTAACACACACCCATACAATGCGCACCACCCCGTGATGTTTTTCTCACTCCTACTAGTGAATGTAATGTAACACACACCCATACAATGCGCACCACCCCGTGATGTTTTTCTCACTCCTCCTAGTGAATCTAATGTAACACACACCCATACAATGCGCACCACCCCGTGATGTTTTTCTCACTCCCACTAGTGAATGTAATGTAACACACACCCATACAATGCGCACCACCCCGTGATGTTTTTCTCACTCCCACTAGTGAACCTAATGTAACACACACCCATACAATGTGCACCACCCCGTGATGTTTTTCTCACTCCTACTAGTGAATGTAATGTAACACACACCCATACAATGCGCACCACCCGGTGATGTTTTTCTCACTCCTACTAGTGAATGTAATGTAACACACACGCATACAATGCGCACCACCCCGTGATGTTTTTCTCACTCCTACTAGTGAATGTAATGTAACACACACCCATACAATGCGCATCACCCCTTGATGATTTTCTCACTCCTACTAGTGAATGTAATGTAACACACACCCATACAATGCGCACCACCCGGTGATGTTTTTCTCACTCCTACTAGTGAATGTAATGTAACACACACCCATACAATGCGCACCACCCCGTAATGTTTTTCTCACTCCTACTAGTGAATCTAATGTAACACACACCCATACAATGCGCACCACCCCGTTATGTTTTTCTCACTCCTACTAGTGAATCTAATGTAACACACACCCATACAATGCGCACCACCCCGTGATGTTTTTCTCACTCCTACTAGTGAATGTAATGTAACACACACCCATACAATGCGCACCACCCCGTGATGATTTTCTCACTCCTACTAGTGAATGTAATGTAACACACACCCATACAATGCACACCACCCCGTGATGTTTTTCTCACTCCTACTAGTGAATGTAATGTAACACACACCCATACAATGCGCACCACCCCGTGATGTTTTTCTCACTCCTCCTAGTGAGTCTAATGTAACACACACCCATACAATGCGCACCACCCCATGATGTTTTTCTCACTCCCACTAGTGAATGTAATGCAACACACACCCATACAATGCGCACCACCCCGTGATGTTTTTCTCACTCCCACTAGTGAATGTAATGTAACACACACCCATACAATGCGCACCACCCCGTCATGTTTTTCTCACTCCTACTAGTGAATCTAATGTAACACACCCATACAATGCGCACCACCCCGTGATGTTTTTCTCACTCCTACTAGTGAATCTAATGTAACACACACCCATACAATGCGCACCACCCCGTGATGTTTTTCTCACTCCTACTAGTGAATGTAATGTAACACACACCCATACAATGCGCACCACCCCGTGATGTTTTTCTCACTCCTACTAGTGAATGTAATGTAACACACACCCATACAATGCGCACCACCCCGTGATGTTTTTCTCACTCCCACTAGTGAATGTAATGTAACACACACCCATACAATGCGCACCACCCCGTGATGTTTTTCTCATTCCCACTAGTGTAATCTAATGTAACACACACCCATACAATGCGCACCACCCCGTGATGTTTTTCTCACTCCCACTAGTGAATGTAATGTAACACACACCCATACAATGCGCACCACCCCGTGATGTTTTTCTCACTCCTACTAGTGAATGTAATGTAACACACACCCATACAATGCGCACCACCCCGTGATGTTTTTCTCACTCCTACTAGTGAATGTAATGTAACACACACCCATACAATGCGCACCACCCCGTGATGATTTTCTCACTCCTACTAGTGAATGTAATGTAACACACACCCATACAATGCGCACCACCCCGTGATGTTTTTCTCACTCCTACTAGTGAATGTAATGTAACACACACCCATACAATGCGCACCACCCCGTGATGTTTTTCTCACTCCTACTAGTGAATGTAATGTAACACACACCCATACAATGCGCACCACCCCGTGATGTTTTTCTCACTCCTACTAGTGAATGCAATGTAACACACACCCATACAATGCGCACCACCCCGTGATGTTTTTCTCACTCCTACTAGTGAATGTAATGTAACACACACCCATACAATGCGCACCACCCCGTGATGTTTTTCTCACTCCTACTAGTGAATCTAATGTAACACACACCCATACAATGCGCACCACCCCGTGATGTTTTTCTCACTCCTACTAGTGAATGTATGTAACACACACCCATACAATGCGCACCACCCCGTGATGTTTTTCTCACTCCTCCTAGTGAATCTAATGTAACACACACCCATACAATGCGCACCACCCCGTGATGTTTTTCTCACTCCTCCTAGTGAGTCTAATGTAACACACACCCATACAATGCGCACCACCCCGTGATGTTTTTCTCACTCCTCCTAGTGAGTCTAATGTAACACACACCCATACAATGCGCACACTCCGTGATGTTTTTCTCACTCCCACTAGTGAATCTAATGTAACACACACCCATACAATGCGCACCACCCCGTGATGTTTTTCTCACTGCTACTAGTTAATCTAATGTAACACACACCCATACAATGCGCACCATCCCGTGATGTTTTTCTCACTCCTACTAGTGAATCTAATGTAACACACACCCATACAATGCGCACCACCCCGTGATGTTTTTCTCACTCCTACTAGTGAATGTAATGTAACAAACACCCATACAATGCACACCACCCCGTGATGTTTTTCTCACTCCTACTAGTGAATGTAATGTAACACACACCCATACAATGCGCACCACCCCGTGATGTTTTTCTCACTCCTACTAGTGAATGTAATGTAACACACACCCATACAATGCGCACCACCCCTTGATGATTTTCTCACTCCTACTAGTGAATGTAATGTAACACACACCCATACAATGCGCACCACCCCGTGATGTTTTTCTCACTCCTACTAGTGAATGTAATGTAACACACACCCATACAATGCGCACCACCCCGTAATGTTTTTCTCACTCCTACTAGTGAATGTAATGTAACACACACCCATACAATGCGCACCACCCCGTTATGTTTTTCTCACTCCTACTAGTGAATCTAATGTAACACACACCCATACAATGCGCACCACCCCGTGATGTTTTTCTCACTCCTACTAGTGAATGTAATGTAACACACACCCATACAATGCGCACCACCCCGTGATGTTTTTCTCACTCCTACTAGTGAATGTAATGTAACACACACCATACAATGCGCACCACCCCGTGATGTTTTTCTCACTCCTACTAGTGAATGTAATGTAACACACACCCATACAATGCGCACCACCCCGTGATGATTTTCTCACTCCTACTAGTGAATGTATGTAACACACACCCATACAATGCGCACCACCCCGTGATGTTTTTCTCACTCCTACTAGTGAATGTAATGTAACACACACCCATACAATGCGCACCACCCCGTGATGTTTTTCTCACTCCTACTAGTGAATGTAATGTAACACACACCCATACAATGCGCACCACCCCGTGATGTTTTTCTCACTCCTCATAGTGAATCTAATGTAACACCACCCATACAATGCGCACCACCCCGTGATGTTTTTCTCACTCCTCCTAGTGAATCTAATGTAACACACACCCATACAATGCGCACCACCCCGTGATGTTTTTCTCACTCCCACTAGTGAATGTAATGTAACACACACCCATACAATGCGCACCACCCCGTGATGTTTTTCTCACTCCCACTAGTGTATCTAATGTAACACACACCCATACAATGCGCACCACCCCGTGATGTTTTTCTCACTCCCACTAGTGAATGTAATGTAACACACACCCATACAATGCGCACCACCCCGTGATGTTTTTCTCACTCCTACTAGTGAATGTAATGTAACACACACCCATACAATGCGCACCACCCCGTGATGTTTTTCTCACTCCTACTAGTGAATGTAATGTAACACACACCCATACAATGCGCACCACCCCGTGATGTTTTTCTCACTCCCACTAGTGAATGTAATGTAACACACACCCATACAATGCGCACCACCCCGTGATGTTTTTCTCACTCCTACTAGTGAATCTAATGTAACACACCCATACAATGCGCACCACCCCGTGATGTTTTTCTCACTCCTACTAGTGAATCTAATGTAACACACACCCATACAATGCGCACCACCCCGTGATGTTTTTCTCACTCCTACTAGTGAATGTAATGTAACACACACCCATACAATGCGCACCACCCCGTGATGTTTTTCTCACTCCTACTAGTGAATGTAATGTAACACACACCCATACAATGCGCACCACCCCGTGATGTTTTTCTCACTCCCACTAGTGAATGTAATGTAACACACACCCATACAATGCGCACCACCCCGTGATGTTTTTCTCATTCCCACTAGTGTATCTAATGTAACACACACCCATACAATGCGCACCACCCCGTGATGTTTTTCTCACTCCCACTAGTGAATGTAATGTAACACACACCCATACAATGCGCACCACCCCGTGATGTTTTTCTCACTCCTACTAGTGAATGTAATGTAACACACACCCATACAATGCGCACCACCCCGTGATGTTTTTCTCACTCCTACTAGTGAATGTAATGTAACACACACCCATACAATGCGCACCACCCCGTGATGATTTTCTCACTCCTACTAGTGAATGTAATGTAACACACACCCATACAATGCGCACCACCCCGTGATGTTTTTCTCACTCCTACTAGTGAATGTAATGTAACACACACCCATACAATGCGCACCACCCCGTGATGTTTTTCTCACTCCTACTAGTGAATGTAATGTAACACACACCCATACAATGCGCACCACCCCGTGATGTTTTTCTCACTCCTACTAGTGAATGCAATGTAACACACACCCATACAATGCGCACCACCCCGTGATGTTTTTCTCACTCCTACTAGTGAATGTAATGTAACACACACGCATACAATGCGCACCACCCCGTGATGTTTTTCTCACTCCTACTAGTGAATGTAATGTAACACACACCCATACAATGCGCATCACCCCTTGATGATTTTCTCACTCCTACTAGTGAATGTAATGTAACACACACCCATACAATGCGCACCACCCGGTGATGTTTTTCTCACTCCTACTAGTGAATGTAATGTAACACACACCCATACAATGCGCACCACCCCGTAATGTTTTTCTCACTCCTACTAGTGAATCTAATGTAACACACACCCATACAATGCGCACCACCCCGTTATGTTTTTCTCACTCCTACTAGTGAATCTAATGTAACACACACCCATACAATGCGCACCACCCCGTGATGTTTTTCTCACTCCTACTAGTGAATGTAATGTAACACACACCCATACAATGCGCACCACCCCGTGATGTTTTTTCTCACTCCTACTAGTGAATGTAATGTAACACACACCCATACAATGCACACCACCCCGTGATGTTTTTCTCACTCCTACTAGTGAATGTAATGTAACACACACCCATACAATGCGCACCACCCCGTGATGTTTTTTCTCACTCCTCCTAGTGAGTCTAATGTAACACACACCCATACAATGCGCACCACCCCATGATGTTTTTCTCACTCCCACTAGTGAATGTAAATGCAACACACCCCATACAATGCGCACCACCCCGTGATGTTTTTCTCACTCCACTAGTGAATGTAATGTAACACACACCCATACAATGCGCACCACCCCGTGATGTTTTTCTCACTCCTACTAGTGAATCTAATGTAACACACACCCATACAATGCGCACCACCCCGTGATGTTTTTCTCACTCCTACTAGTGAATGTAATGTAACACACACCCATACAATGCGCACCACCCCGTGATGTTTTTCTCACTCCTCCTAGTGAATCTAATGTAACACACACCCATACAATGCGCACCACCCCGTGATGTTTTTCTCACTCCCACTAGTGAATGTAATGTAACACACACCCATACAATGCGCACCACCCCGTGATGTTTTTCTCACTCCCACTAGTGAACCTAATGTAACACACACCCATACAATGTGCACCACCCCGTGATGTTTTTCTCACTCCTACTAGTGAATGTAATGTAACACACACCCATACAATGCGCACCACCCGGTGATGTTTTTCTCACTCCTACTAGTGAATGTAATGTAACACACACGCATACAATGCGCACCACCCCGTGATGTTTTTCTCACTCCTACTAGTGAATGTAATGTAACACACACCCATACAATGCGCATCACCCCTTGATGATTTTCTCACTCCTACTAGTGAATGTAATGTAACACACACCCATACAATGCGCACCACCCGGTGATGTTTTTCTCACTCCTACTAGTGAATGTAATGTAACACACACCCATACAATGCGCACCACCCCGTAATGTTTTTCTCACTCCTACTAGTGAATCTAATGTAACACACACCCATACAATGCGCACCACCCGTTATGTTTTTCTCACTCCTACTAGTGAATCTAATGTAACACACACCCATACAATGCGCACCACCCCGTGATGTTTTTCTCACTCCTACTAGTGAATGTAATGTAACACACACCCATACAATGCGCACCACCCCGTGATGTTTTTCTCACTCCTACTAGTGAATGTAATGTAACACACACCCATACAATGCGCACCACCCCGTGATGTTTTTCTCACTCCTACTAGTGAATGCAATGTAACACACACCCATACAATGCGCACCACCCCGTGATGTTTTTCTCACTCCTACTAGTGAATGTAATGTAACACACACGCATACAATGCGCACCACCCCGTGATGTTTTTCTCACTCCTACTAGTGAATGTAATGTAACACACACCCATACAATGCGCATCACCCCTTGATGATTTTCTCACTCCTACTAGTGAATGTAATGTAACACACACCCATACAATGCGCACCACCCGGTGATGTTTTTCTCACTCCTACTAGTGAATGTAATGTAACACACACCCATACAATGCGCACCACCCCGTAATGTTTTTCTCACTCCTACTAGTGAATCTAATGTAACACACACCCATACAATGCGCACCACCCCGTTATGTTTTTCTCACTCCTACTAGTGAATCTAATGTAACACACACCCATACAATGCGCACCACCCCGTGATGTTTTTCTCACTCCTACTAGTGAATGTAATGTAACACACACCCATACAATGCGCACCACCCCGTGATGTTTTTCTCACTCCTACTAGTGAATGTAATGTAACACACACCCATACAATGCACACCACCCCGTGATGTTTTTCTCACTCCTACTAGTGAATGTAATGTAACACACACCCATACAATGCGCACCACCCGTGATGTTTTTCTCACTCCTCCTAGTGAGTCTAATGTAACACACACCCATACAATGCGCACCACCCCATGATGTTTTTCTCACTCCCACTAGTGAATGTAATGCAACACACACCCATACAATGCGCACCACCCCGTGATGTTTTTCTCACTCCCACTAGTGAATGTAATGTAACACACACCCATACAATGCGCACCACCCCGTGATGTTTTTCTCACTCCTACTAGTGAATCTAATGTAACACACACCCATACAATGCGCACCACCCCGTGATGTTTTTCTCACTCCTACTAGTGAATGTAATGTAACACACACCCATACAATGCACACCACCCCGTGATGTTTTTCTCACTCCTCCTAGTGAATCTAATGTAACACACACCCATACAATGCGCACCACCCCGTGATGTTTTTCTCACTCCCACTAGTGAATGTAATGTAACACACACCCATACAATGCGCACCACCCCGTGATGTTTTTCTCACTCCCACTAGTGAACCTAATGTAACACACACCCATACAATGTGCACCACCCCGTGATGTTTTTCTCACTCCTACTAGTGAATGTAATGTAACACACACCCATACAATGCGCACACCCGGTGATGTTTTTCTCACTCCTACTAGTGAATGTAATGTAACACACACGCATACAATGCGCACCACCCCGTGATGTTTTTCTCACTCCTACTAGTGAATGTAATGTAACACACACCCATACAATGCGCATCACCCCTTGATGATTTTCTCACTCCTACTAGTGAATGTAATGTAACACACACCCATACAATGCGCACCACCCGGTGATGTTTTTCTCACTCCTACTAGTGAATGTAATGTAACACACACCCATACAATGCGCACCACCCCGTAATGTTTTTCTCACTCCTACTAGTGAATCTAATGTAACACACACCCATACAATGCGCACCACCCCGTTATGTTTTTCTCACTCCTACTAGTGAATCTAATGTAACACACACCCATACAATGCGCACCACCCCGTGATGTTTTTCTCACTCCTACTAGTGAATGTAATGTAACACACACCCATACAATGCGCACCACCCCGTGATGATTTTCTCACTCCTACTAGTGAATGTAATGTAACACACACCCATACAATGCACACCACCCCGTGATGTTTTTCTCACTCCTACTAGTGAATGTAATGTAACACACACCCATACAATGCGCACCACCCCGTGATGTTTTTCTCACTCCTCCTAGTGAGTCTAATGTAACACACACCCATACAATGCGCACCACCCCATGATGTTTTCTCACTCCCACTAGTGAATGTAATGCAACACACACCCATACAATGCGCACCACCCCGTGATGTTTTTCTCACTCCCACTAGTGAATGTAATGTAACACACACCCATACAATGCGCACCACCCCGTGATGTTTTTCTCACTCCTACTAGTGAATCTAATGTAACACACCCATACAATGCGCACCACCCCGTGATGTTTTTCTCACTCCTACTAGTGAATCTAATGTAACACACACCCATACAATGCGCACCACCCCGTGATGTTTTTCTCACTCCTACTAGTGAATGTAATGTAACACACACCCATACAATGCGCACCACCCCGTGATGTTTTTCTCACTCCTACTAGTGAATGTAATGTAACACACACCCATACAATGCGCACCACCCCGTGATGTTTTTCTCACTCCTACTAGTGAATGTAATGTAACACACACCCATACAATGCGCACCACCCCGTGATGTTTTTCTCACTCCCACTAGTGAATCTAATGTAACACACACCCATACAATGCGCACCACCCCGTGATGTTTTTCTCACTCCCACTAGTGAATGTAATGTAACACACACCCATACAATGCGCACCACCCCGTGATGTTTTTCTCACTCCTACTAGTGAATGTAATGTAACACACACCCATACAATGCGCACCACCCCGTGATGTTTTTCTCACTCCTACTAGTGAATGTAATGTAACACAACACCCATACAATGCGCACCACCCCGTGATGATTTTCTCACTCCTACTAGTGAATGTAATGTAACACACACACCCATACAATGCGCACCACCCCGTGATGTTTTTCTCACTCCCACTAATGAATCTAATGTAACACACACCCATACAATGCGCACCACCCCGTGATGTTTTTCTCACTCCTACTAGTGAATGTAATGTAACACACACCCATACAATGCGCACCACCCCGTGATGTTTTTCTCAGTCCTACTAGTGAATGTAATGTAACACACACCCATACAATGCGCACCACCCCGTGATGTTTTTCTCACTCCTACTAGTGAATGTAATGTAACACACACCCATACAATGCGCACCACCCCGTGATGTTTTTCTCACTCCTACTAGTGAATGTAATGTAACACACACCCATACAATGCGCACCACCCCGTGATGTTTTTCTCACTCCTACTAGTGAATGTAATGTAACACACACCCATACAATGCGCACCACCCTGTGATGTTTTTCTCACTCCTACTAGTGAATGTAATGTAACACACACCCATACAATGCGCACCACCCCGTGATGTTTTTCTCACTCCTACTAGTGAATCTAATGTAACACACACCCATACAATGCACACCACCCCGTGATGTTTTTCTCACTCCTACTAGTGAATGTAATGTAACACACACCCATACAATGCGCACCACCCCGTGATGTTTTTCTCACTCCTACTAGTGAATGTAATGTAACACACACCCATAAAATGCGCACCACCCCGTGATGTTTTTCTCACTCCTACTAGTGAATGTAATGTAACACACACCCATACAATGCGCACCACCCCGTGATGTTTTTCTCACTCCTACTAGTGAATGTAATGTAACACACACCCATACAATGCGCACCACCCCGTGATGTTTTTCTCACTCCTCCTAGTGAATCTAATGTAACACACACCCATACAATGCGCACCACCCCGTGATGTTTTTCTCACTCCTCCTAGTGAGTCTAATGTAACACACACCCATACAATGCGCACCACCCCGTGATGTTTTTCTCACTCACACTAGTGAATGTAATGTAACACACACCCATACAATGCGCACCACCCCGTGATGTTTTTCTCACTCCCACTAGTGAATGTAATGTAACACACACCCATACAATGCGCACCACCCCGTGATGTTTTTCTCACTCCTACTAGTGAATCTAATGTAACACACACCCATACAATGCGCACCACCCCGTGATGTTTTTCTCACTCCTACTAGTGAATGTAATGTAACACACACCCATACAATGCGCACCACCCCGTAATGTTTTTCTCACTCCTACTAGTGAATATAATGTAACACACACCCATACAATGCGCACCACCCCGTTATGTTATTCTCACTCCTACTAGTGAATCTAATGTAACACACACCCATACAATGCGCACCACCCCGTGATGTTTTTCTCACTCCTACTAGTGAATGTAATGTAACACACACCCATACAATGCGCACCACCCCGTGATGTTTTTCTCACTCCTACTAGTGAATGTAATGTAACACACACCCATACAATGCGCACCACCCCTTGATGTTTTTCTCACTCCTACTAGTGAATGTAATGTAACACACACCCATACAATGCGCACCACCCCGTTATGTTTTTCTCACTCCTACTAGTGAATCTAATGTAACACACAACCATACAATGCGCACCACCCCGTGATGTTTTTCTCACTCCTACCAGTGAATGTAATGTAACACACACCCATACAATGCGCACCACCCCGTGATGTTTTTCTCACTCCTACTAGTGAATGTAATGTAACACACACCCATACAATGCGCACCACCCCGTGATGTTTTTCTCACTCCTACTAGTGAATGTAATGTAACACACACCCATACAATGCGCACCACCCCGTGATGTTTTTCTCACTCCTACTAGTGAATGTAATGTAACACACACCCATACAATGCGCACCACCCTGTGATGTTTTTCTCACTCCTACTAGTGAATGTAATGTAACACACACCCATACAATGCGCACCACCCCGTGATGTTTTTCTCACTCCTACTAGTGAATCTAATGTAACACACACCCATACAATGCGCACCACCCCGTGATGTTTTTCTCACTCCTACTAGTGAATGTAATGTAACACACACCCATACAATGCGCACCACCCCGTGATGTTTTTCTCACTCCTACTAGTGAATGTAATGTAACACACACCCATAAAATGCGCACCACCCCGTGATGTTTTTCTCACTCCTACTAGTGAATGTAATGTAACACACACCCATACAATGCGCACCACCCCGTGATGTTTTTCTCACTCCTCCTAGTGAATCTAATGTAACACACACCCATACAATGCGCACCACCCCGTGATGTTTTTCTCACTCCTCCTAGTGAATGTAATGTAACACACACCCATACAATGCGCACCACCCCGTGATGTTTTTCTCACTCCCACTAGTGAATCTAATGTAACACACACCCATACAATGCGCACCACCCTGTGATGTTTTTCTCACTCCTACTAGTGAATGTAATGTAACACACACCCATACAATGCGCACCACCCAGTGATGTTTTTCTCAGTCCTACTAGTGAATGTAATGTAACACACACCCATACAATGCGCACCACCCCGTGATGTTTTTCTCACTCCTACTAGTGAATGTAATGTAACACACACCCATACAATGCGCACCACCCCGTGATGTTTTTATCACTCCTACTAGTGAATGTAATGTAACACACACCCATACAATGCGCACCACCCCGTGATGTTTTTCTCACTCCTACTAGTGAATGGAATGTAACACACACGCATACAATGCGCACCACCCCGTGATGTTTTTCTCACCCCTCCTAGTGAATCTATTGTAACACACACCCATACAATGCGCACAACCCCGTGATGTTTTTCTCACGCCTCCTAGTGAATCTAATGTAACACACACCCATACAATGCGCACCACCCCGTGATGTTTTTCTCACTCCTCCTAGTGAATGTAATGTAACACACACCCATACAATGCGCACCACCCCGTGATGTTTTTCTCACTCCTACTAGTGAATGTAATGTAACACACACCCATACAATGCGCACCACCCCGTGATGTTTTTCTCAGTCCTACTAGTGAATGTAATGTAACACACACCCATACAATGCGCACCACCCCGTGATGTTTTTCTCACTCCTACTAGTGAATGTAATGTAACACACACCCATACAATGCGCACCACCCCGTGATGTTTTTCTCACTCCTCATAGTGAATCTAATGTAACACACACCCATACAATGCGCACCACCCCGTGATGTTTTTCTCACTCCTCATAGTGAATCTAATGTAACACACACCCATACAATGCGCACCACCCCGTGATGTTTTTCTCACTCCCACTAGTGAATGTAATGTAACACACACCCATACAATGCGCACCACCCCGTGATGTTTTTCTCACTCCCACTAGTGTATCTAATGTAACACACACCCATACAATGCGCACCACCCCGTGATGTTTTTCTCACTCCCACTAGTGAATGTAATGTAACACACACCCATACAATGCGCACCACCCCGTGATGTTTTTCTCACTCCTACTAGTGAAAGTAATGTAACACACACCCATACAATGCGCACCACCCCGTGATGATTTTCTCACTCCTACTAGTGAATGTAATGTAACACACACCCATACAATGCGCACCACCCCGTGATGTTTTTCTCACTCCTACTAGTGAATGTAATGTAACACACACCCATAAAATGCGCACCACCCCGTGATGTTTTTCTCACTCCTACTAGTGAATGTAATGTAACACACACCCATACAATGCGCACCACCCCGTGATGTTTTTCTCACTCCTCCTAGTGAATCTAATGTAACACACACCCATACAATGCGCACCACCCCGTGATGTTTTTCTCACTCCCACTAGTGAATGTAATGTAACACACACCCATACAATGCGCACCACCCCGTGATGTTTTTCTCACTCCTACTAGTGAATGGAATGTAACACACACGCATACAATGCGCACCACCCCGTGATGTTTTTCTCACCCCTCCTAGTGAATCTATTGTAACACACACCCATACAATGCGCACAACCCCGTGATGTTTTTCTCACTCCTCCTAGTGAATCTAATGTAACACACACCCATACAATGCGCACCACCCCGTGATGTTTTTCTCACTCCTCCTAGTGAATGTAATGTAACACACACCCATACAATGCGCACCACCCCGTGATGTTTTTCTCACTCCTACTAGTGAATGTAATGTAACACACACCCATACAATGCGCACCACCCCGTGATGTTTTTCTCAGTCCTACTAGTGAATGTAATGTAACACACACCCATACAATGCGCACCACCCCGTGATGTTTTTCTCACTCCTACTAGTGAATGTAATGTAACACACACCCATACAATGCGCACCACCCCGTGATGTTTTTCTCACTCCTCATAGTGAATCTAATGTAACACACACCCATACAATGCGCACCACCCCGTGATGTTTTTCTCACTCCTCATAGTGAATCTAATGTAACACACACCCATACAATGCGCACCACCCCGTGATGTTTTTCTCACTCCCACTAGTGAATGTAATGTAACACACACCCATACAATGCGCACCACCCCGTGATGTTTTTCTCACTCCCACTAGTGTATCTAATGTAACACACACCCATACAATGCGCACCACCCCGTGATGTTTTTCTCACTCCCACTAGTGAATGTAATGTAACACACACCCATACAATGCGCACCACCCCGTGATGTTTTTCTCACTCCTACTAGTGAATGTAATGTAACACACACCCATACAATGCGCACCACCCCGTGATGTTTTTCTCACTCCTACTAGTGAATGTAATGTAACACACACCCATACAATGCGCACCACCCCGTGATGATTTTCTCACTCCTACTAGTGAATGTAATGTAACACACACCCATACAATGCGCACCACCCCGTGATGTTTTTCTCACTCCTGCTAGTGAATGTAATGTAACACACACCCATACAATGCGCACCACCCCGTGATGTTTTTCTCACTCCTACTAGTGAATGTAATGTAACACACACCCATACAATGCGCACCACCCCGTGATGTTTTTCTCACTCCTACTAGTGAATGTAATGTAACACACAACCATACAATGCGCACCACCCCGTGATGTTTTTCTCACTCCTACTAGTGAATGTAATGTAACACACACCCATACAATGCGCACCACCCCGTGATGTTTTTCTCACTCCTACTAGTGAATCTAATGTAACACACACCCATACAATGCGCACCACCCCGTGATGTTTTTCTCACTCCTACTAGTGAATGTAATGTAACACACACCCATACAATGCGCACCACCCCGTGATGTTTTTCTCACTCCTCCTAGTGAATCTAATGTAACACACACCCATACAATGCGCACCACCCCGTGATGTTTTTCTCACTCCTCCTAGTGAGTCTAATGTAACACACACCCATACAATGCGCACCACCCCGTGATGTTTTTCTCACTCCTCCTAGTGAGTCTAATGTAACACACACCCATACAATGCGCACCACTCCGTGATGTTTTTCTCACTCCCACTAGTGAATCTAATGTAACAAACACCCATACAATGCGCACCACCCCGTGATGTTTTTCTCACTCCCACTAGTGAATCTAATGTAACACACACCCATACAATGCGCACCACCCCGTGATGTTTTTCTCACTCCTACTAGTGAATCTAATGTAACACACACCCATACAATGCGCACCACCCCGTGATGTTTTTCTCACTCCTACTAGTGAATCTAATGTAACACACACCCATACAATGCGCACCACCCCGTGATGTTTTTCTCACTCCTACTAGTGAATGTAATGTAACACACACCCATACAATGCGCACCACCCCGTGATGTTTTTCTCACTCCTCCTAGTGAATCTAATGTAACACACACCCATACAATGCGCACCACCCCGTGATGTTTTTCTCACTCCTCCTAGTGAGTCTAATGTAACACACACCCATACAATGCGCACCACCCCGTGATGTTTTTCTCACTCACACTAGTGAATGTAATGTAACACACACCCATACAATGCGCACCACCCTGTGATGTTTTTCTTACTCCCACTAGTGAATGTAATGTAACACACACCCATACAATGCGCACCACCCCGTGATGTTTTTCTCACTCCTACTAGTGAATCTAATGTAACACACACCCATACAATGCGCACCACCCCGTGATGTTTTTCTCACTCCTACTAGTGAATGTAATGTAACACACACCCATACAATGGGCACCACCCCGTAATGTTTTTCTCACTCCTACTAGTGAATATAATATAACACACACCCATACAATGCGCACCACCCCGTGATGTTTTTCTCACTCCTATTAGTGAATCTAATGTAACACACACCCATACAATGTGCACCACCCCGTGATGTTTTTCTCACTCCTACTAGTGAATGTAATGTAACACACACCCATACAATGCGCACCACCCCGTGATGTTTTTCTCACTCCTACTAGTGAATGTAATGTAACACACACCCATACAATGCGCACCACCCCGTGATGTTTTTCTCACTCCTACTAGTGAATCTAATGTAACACACACCCATACAATGCGCACCACCCCGTGATGTTTTTCTCACTCCTACTAGTGAATGTAATGTAACACACACCCATAAAATGCGCACCACCCCGTGATGTTTTTCTCACTCCTACTAGTGAATGTAATGTAACACACACCCATACAATGCGCACCACCCCGTGATGTTTTTCTCACTCCTCCTAGTGAATCTAATGTAACACACACCCATACAATGCGCACCACCCCGTGATGTTTTTCTCACTCCCACTAGTGAATGTAATGTAACACACACCCATACAATGCGCACCACCCCGTGATGTTTTTCTCACTCCCACTAGTGAATCTAATGTAACACACACCCATACAATGCGCACCACCCCGTGATGTTTTTCTCACTCCTACTAGTGAATGTAATGTAACACACACCCATACAATGCGCACCACCCAGTGATGTTTTTCTCAGTCCTACTAGTGAATGTAATGTAACACACACCCATACAATGCGCACCACCCCGTGATGTTTTTCTCACTCCTACTAGTGAATGTAATGTAACACACACCCATACAATGCGCACCACCCCGTGATGTTTTTCTCACTCCTACTAGTGAATGTAATGTAACACACACCCATACAATGCGCACCACCCCGTGATGTTTTTCTCACTCCTACTAGTGAATGGAATGTAACACACATGCATACAATGCGCACCACCCCGTGATGTTTTTCTCACCCCTCCTAGTGAATCTATTGTAACACACACCCATACAATGCGCACAACCCCGTGATGTTTTTCTCACTCCTCCTAGTGAATCTAATGTAACACACACCCATACAATGCGCACCACCCCGTGATGTTTTTCTCACTCCTCCTAGTGAATGTAATGTAACACACACCCATACAATGCGCACCACCCCGTGATTTTTTTCTCACTCCTACTAGTGAATGTAATGTAACACACACCCATACAATGCGCACCACCCCGTGATGTTTTTCTCACTCCTACTAGTGAATGTAATGTAACACACACCCATACAATGCGCACCACCCCGTGATGTTTTTCTCACTCCTACTAGTGAATGTAATGTAACACACACCCATACAATGCGCACCACCCCGTGATGTTTTTCTCACTCCTCATAGTGAATCTAATGTAACACACACCCATACAATGCGCACCACCCCGTGATGTTTTTCTCACTCCTCATAGTGAATCTAATGTAACACACACCCATACAATGCGCACCACCCCGTGATGTTTTTCTCACTCCCACTAGTGAATGTAATGTAACACACACCCATACAATGCGCACCACCCCGTGATGTTTTTCTCACTCCCACTAGTGTATCTAATGTAACACACACCCATACAATGCGCACCACCCCGTGATGTTTTTCTCACTCCCACTAGTGAATGTAATGTAACACACACCCATACAATGCGCACCACCCCTGATGTTTTTCTCACTCCTACTAGTGAATGTAATGTAACACACACCCATACAATGCGCACCACCCCGTGATGTTTTTCTCACTCCTACTAGTGAATGTAATGTAACACACACCCATACAATGCGCACCACCCCGTGATGATTTTCTCACTCCTACTAGTGAATGTAATGTAACACACACCCATACAATGCGCACCACCCCGTGATGTTTTTCTCACTCCTACTAGTGAATGTAATGTAACACACACCCATACAATGCGCACCACCCCGTGATGTTTTTCTCACTCCTACTAGTGAATGTAATGTAACACACACCCATACAATGCGCACCACCCCGTGATGTTTTTCTCACTCCTACTAGTGAATGTAATGTAACACACAACCATACAATGCACACCACCCCGTGATGTTTTTCTCACTCCTACTAGTGAATGTAATGTAACACACACCCATACAATGCGCACCACCCCGTGATGTTTTTCTCACTCCTACTAGTGAATCTAATGTAACACACACCCATACAATGCGCACCACCCCGTGATGTTTTTCTCACTCCTACTAGTGAATGTAATGTATCACACACCCATACAATGCGCACCACCCCGTGATGTTTTTCTCACTCCTCCTAGTGAATCTAATGTAACACACACCCATACAATGCGCACCACCCCGTGATGTTTTTCTCACTCCTCCTAGTGAGTCTAATGTAACACACACCCATACAATGCGCACCACCCCGTGATGTTTTTCTCACTCCTCCTAGTGAGTCTAATGTAACACACACCCATACAATGCGCACCACTCCGTGATGTTTTTCTCACTCCCACTAGTGAATCTAATGTAACAAACACCCATACAATGCGCACCACCCCGTGAAGTTTTTCTCACTCCCACTAGTGAATCTAATGTAACACACACCCATACAATGCGCACCACCCCGTGATGTTTTTCTCACTCCTACTAGTGAATCTAATGTAACACACACCCATACAATGCGCACCACCCCGTGATGTTTTTCTCACTCCTACTAGTGAATCTAATGTAACACACACCCATACAATGCGCACCACCCCGTGATGTTTTTCTCACTCCTACTAGTGAATGTAATGTAACACACACCCATACAATGCGCACCACCACGTGATGTTTTTCTCACTCCTACTAGTGAATGTAATGTAACACACACCCATACAATGCGCACCACCCCGTGATGTTTTTCTCACTCCTACTAGTGAATGTAATGTAACACACACCCATACAATGCGCACCACGCCGTGATGTTTTTCTCACTCCTACTAGTGAATGTAATGTAACACACACCCATACAATGCGCACCACCCCGTGATGTTTTTCTCACTCCTACTAGTGAATGTAATGTAACACACACCCATACAATGCGCACCACCCCGTGATGTTTTTCTCACTCCTACTAGTGAATGTAATGTAACACACACCCATACAATGCGCACCACCCCGTGATGGTTTTCTCACTCCTACTAGTGAATGTAATGTAACACACACCCATACAATGCGCACCACCCCGTGATGTTTTTCTCACTCCTACTAGTGAATCTAATGTAACACACACCCATACAATGCACACCACCCCGTGATGTTTTTCTCACTCCTACTAGTGAATGTAATGTAACACACACCCATACAATGCGCACCACCCCGTGATGTTTTTCTCACTCCTACTAGTGAATGTAATGTAACACACACCCATACAATGCGCACCACCCCGTGATGTTTTTCTCACTCCTACTAGTGAATGTAATGTAACACACACCCATACAATGCGCACCACCCCGTGATGTTTTTCTCACTCCTACTAGTGAATGTAATGTAACACACACCCATACAATGCGCACCACCCCGTGATGTTTTTCTCACTCCTCCTAGTGAGTCTAATGTAACACACACCCATACAATGCGCACCACCCCGTGATGTTTTTCTCACTCACACTAGTGAATGTAATGTAACACACACCCATACAATGCGCACCACCCTGTGATGTTTTTCTTACTCCCACTAGTGAATGTAATGTAACACACACCCATACAATGCGCACCACCCCGTGATGTTTTTCTCACTCCTACTAGTGAATCTAATGTAACACACACCCATACAATGCGCACCACACCGTGATGTTTTTCTCACTCCTACTAGTGAATGTAATGTAACACACACCCATACAATGGGCACCACCCCGTAATGTTTTTCTCACTCCTACTAGTGAATATAATGTAACACACACCCATACAATGCGCACCACCCCGTGATGTTTTTCTCACTCCTATTAGTGAATCTAATGTAACACACACCCATACAATGTGCACCACCCCGTGATGTTTTTCTCACTCCTACTAGTGAATGTAATGTAACACACACCCATACAATGCGCACCACCCCGTGATGTTTTTCTCACTCCTACTAGTGAATGTAATGTAACACACACCCATACAATGCGCACCACCCCGTGATGTTTTTCTCACTCCTACTAGTGAATCTAATGTAACACACACCCATACAATGCGCACCACCCCGTGATGTTTTTCTCACTCCTACTAGTGAATGTAATGTAACACACACCCATACAATGCGCACCACCCCGTGATGTTTTTCTCACTCCTCCTAGTGAATGTAATGTAACACACACCCATACAATGCGCACCACCCCGTGATGTTTTTCTCACTCCTACTAGTGAATCTAATGTAACACACACCCATACAATGCGCACCACCCCGTGATGTTTTTCTCACTCCTACTAGTGAATGTAATATAACACACACCCATACAATGCGCACCACCCCGTGATGTTTTTCTCACTCCTACTAGTGAATCTAATGTAACACACACCCATACAATGCGCACCATCCCGTGATGTTTTTCTCACTCCTACTAGTGAATGTAATGTAACACACACCCATACAATGCGCACCACCCCGTAATGTTTTTCTCACTCCTACTAGTGAATGTAATGTAACACACACCCATACAATGCGCACCACCCCGTAATGTTTTTCTCACTCCTACTAGTGAATCTAATGTAACACACACCCATACAATGCGCACCACCCCGTTATGTTTTTCTCACTCCTACTAGTGAATGTAATGTAACACACACCCATACAATGCCCAACACCCCGTGATGTTTTTCTCACTCCTACTAGTGAATCTAATGTAACACACACGCATACAATGCGCACCACCACGTGATGTTTTTCTCACTGCTACTAGTGAATGTAATGTAACACACACCCATACAATGCGCTCCACCCCGTGATGTTTTTCTCACTCCTACTAGTGAATGTAATGTAACACACACCCATACAATGCGCAACACACCGTGATGTTTTTCTCACTCCTTCTAGTGAATGTAATGTAACACACACCCATACAATGCGCACCACCCCGTGATGTTTTTCTCACTCCTACTAGTGAATGTAATGTAACACACACCCATACGATGCGCACCACCCCGTGATGTTTTTCTCACTCCTACTAGTGAATGTAATGTAACACACACCCATACAATGCGTACCTCCCCGTGATGTTTTTCTCACTCCTACTAGTGAATGTAATGTAACACACACCCATACAATGCGCACCACCCCATGATGTTTTTCTCACTCCTACTAGTGAATGTAATGTAACACACACCCATACAATGCGCACCACCCCGTGATGTTTTACTCACTCCTACTAGTGAATGTAATGTAACACACACCCATACAATGCGCACCACCCCGTGATGTTTTTCTCACTCCTACTAGTGAATGTAATGTAACACACACCCATACAATGCGCACCACCCCGTGATGTTTTTCTCACTCCTACTAGTGAATGTAATGTAACACACACCCATACAATGCGCACCACCCCGTGATGTTTTTCTCACTCCCACTAGTGAATGTAATGTAACACACACCCATACAATGCGCACCACCCCGTGATGTTTTTCTCACTCCTACTAGAGAATCTAATGTAACACACACCCATTCAATGCGCACCACCCCGTGATGTTTTTCTCACTCCTACTAGTGAATGTAATGTAACACACACCCATACAATGCGCACCACCCCGTGATGTTTTTCTCACTCCTACTAGTGAATGTAATGTAACACACACCCATACAATGCGCACCACCCCGTTATGTTTTTCTCACTCCTACTAGTGAATGTAATGTAACACACACCCATACAATGCGCACCACCCCGTGATGTTTTTCTCACTCCTCCTAGTGAATCTAATGTAACACACACCCATACAATGCGTACCACCCCGTCATGTTTTTCTCACTCCTCCTAGTGAATCTAATGTAACACACACCCATACAATGCGCACCACCCCGTGATGTTTTTCTCACTCCCACTAGTGAATGTAATGTAACACACACCCATACAATGCGCACCACCCCGTGATGTTTTTCTCACTCCTACTAGTGAATCTAATGTAACACACACCCATACAATGCGCACCACCCCGTGATGTTTTTCTCACTCCTACTAGTGAATGTAATGTAACACACACCCATACAATGCGCACCACCCCGTGATGTTTTTCTCACTCCTACTAGTGAATGTAATGTAACACACTCCCATACAATGCGCACCACCCCGTGATGTTTTTCTCACTCCTACTAGTGAATCTAATGTAACACACACCCATACAATTCGCACCACCACACGATGTTTTCAGAAACCTATCCTACATTGCCACTGCATGTTCCCTGACCTCCCCATGCTGACCACCCCGCGGTGCTTTTCTCCATCCTACATTGCGAATCACTGCCTATCCTAATTCAGACCCTCCGATTCACACCACCCCGTCATGTTTTTCTCACTCCTACTAGTGAATGTAATGTAACACACACCCATACAATGCGCACCTCCCCGTGATGTTTTTCTCACTCCTACTAGTGAATGTAATGTAACACACACCCATACAATGCGCACCACCCCGTGATGTGTTTCTCACTCCTACTAATGAATGTAATGTAACACACACCCATACAGTGCGCACCTCCCGTGATGTTTTTCTAACTCCTACTAGTGAATGTAATGTAACACACACCCATACAATGCGCACCACCCCGTGATGTTTTTCTCACTCCTACTAGTGAATGTAATGTAACACACACCCATACAATGCACACCACCCCGCGATGTTTTTCAGAAACCTATCCTACATTGCCACGGCATGTTCCCTGACCTCCTCATGCTGACCACACCGCGGTGCTTTTCTCCATCCTACATTGCCACTCACTGCCTATCCTAATTCAGACCCTCCGATTCACACCACCCCGTGATGTTTTTCTCACTCCTACTAGTGAATGTAATGTAACACACACCCATACAATGCGCACCACCCCGTGATGTTTTTCTATCTCCTACTAGTGAATGTAATGTAACACACACCCAAACAATGCGCACCACCCCGTGATGTTTTTTTCACTCCTACTAGTGAATCTAATGTAACACACACCCATACAATGCGCACCACCCCCTGACATTTTTCTCACTCCTACTAGTGAATGTAATGTAACACACACCCATACAATGCGCACCACCCCGTGATGTTTTTCTCACTGCTACTAGTGGATCTAATGTAACACACACCCATACAATGCGCACCACCCCGTGATGTTTTTCTCACTCCTACTTGTGAATGTAATGTAACACACACCCATACAATGCGCACCACCCCGTGATGTTTTTCGATCTCCTACTAGTCAATGTAATGTAACACACACCCAGACAATGCGCACCACCCCGTGATGTTTTTCTCACTCCTACTAGTGAATCTAATGTAACACACACCCATACAATGCGCACCACCCCGTGATGTTTTTCTCACTCCTCCTAGTGAATCTAATGTAACACACACCCATACAATGCGCACCACCCCGCGATGTTTTTCAGAAACCTATCCTACATTGCCACTGCATGTTCCCTGACCTCCGCATGCTGACCACACCGCGGTGCTTTTCTCCATCCTACATTGCCACTCACTGCCTATCCTAATTCAGACCCTCCGATTCACACCACCCCGTGATGTTTTTCTCACTCCTACTATTGAATGTAATGTAACACACACCCATACAATGCGCACCACCCTGTGATGTTTTTCTCACTCCTACTTGTGAATGTAATGTAACACACACCCATACAATGCGCACCACCCCGTGATGTTTTTCTATCTCCTACTAGTGAATGTAATGTAACACACACCCAAACAATGCGCACCACCCCGTGATGTTTTTCTCACTCCTACTAGTGAATCTAATGTAACACACACCCATACAATGCGCACCACCCCGTGATATTTTTCTCACTCCTACTAGTGAATGTAATGTAACACACACCCATACAATGCCCAACACCCCGTGATGTTTTTCTCACTCCTACTAGTGAATCTAATGTAACACACACGCATACAATGCGCACCACCACGTGATGTTTTTCTCACTGCTACTAGTGAATGTAATGTAACACACACCCATACAATGCGCTCCACCCCGTGATGTTTTTCTCACTCCTACTAGTGAATGTAATGTAACACACACCCATACAATGCGCAACACACCGTGATGTTTTTCTCACTCCTACTAGTGAATGTAATGTAACACACACCCATACAATGCGCACCACCCCGTGATGTCTTTCTCACTCCTACTAGTGAATGTAATGTAACACACACCCATACAATGCGCACCACCCCGTGATGTTTTTCTCACTCCTACTAGTGAATGTAATGTAACACACACCCATACAATGCGTACCTCCCCGTGATGTTTTTCTCACTCCTACTAGTGAATGTAATGTAACACACACCCATACAATGCGCACCACCCCGTGATGTTTTTCTCACTCCTACTAGTGAATGTAATGTAACACACACCCATACAATGCGCACCACCCCGTGATGTTTTTCTCACTTCTACTAGTGAATGTAATGTAACACACACCCATACAATGCGCACCACCCCGTGATGTTTTTCTCACTCCTACTAGTGAATGTAATGTAACACACACCCATACAACGCGCACCACCCCGTGATGTTTTTCTCACTCCTACTAGTGAATGTAATGTAACACACACCCATACAATGCGCACCACCCCGTGATGTTTTTCTCACTCCTACTAGTGAATGTAATGTAACACACACCCATACAATGCACACCACCCCGTGATGTTTTTCTCACTCCTACTAGTGAATGTAATGTAACACACACCCATACAATGCGCACCACCCCGTGATGTTTTTCTCACACCCACTAGTGAATGTAATGTAACACACACCCATACAATGCGCACCACCCCGTGATGTTTTTCTCACTCCTACTAGAGAATCTAATGTAACACACACCCATTCAATGCGCACCACCCCGTGATGTTTTTCTCACTCCTACTAGTGAATGTAATGTAACACACACCCATACAATGCGCACCACCCCGTGATGTTTTTCTCACTCCTACTAGTGAATGTAATGTAACACACACCCATACAATGCGCACCACCCCGTGATGTTTTTCTCACTCCTCCTAGTGAATCTAATGTAACACACACCCATACAATGCGTACCACCCCGTCATGTTTTTCTCACTCCTCCTAGTGAATCTAATGTAACACACACCCATACAATGCGCACCACCCCGTGATGTTTTTCTCACTCCCACTAGTGAATGTAATGTAACACACACCCATACAATGCGCACCACCCCGTGATGTTTTTCTCACTCCTACTAGTGAATCTAATGTAACACACACCCATACAATGCGCACCACCCCGTGATGTTTTTCTCACTCCTACTAGTGAATGTAATGTAACACACACCCATACAATGCGCACCACCCCGTGATGTTTTTCTCACTCCTACTAGTGAATGTAATGTAACACACTCCCATACAATGCGCACAACCCCGTGATGTTTTTCTCACTCCTACTAGTGAATCTAATGTAACACACACCCATACAATTCGCACCACCACACGATGTTTTCAGAAACCTATCCTACATTGCCACTGCATGTTCCCTGACCTCCCCATGCTGACCACCCTGCGGTGCTTTTCTCCATCCTACATTGCCAATCACTGCCTATCCTAATTCAGACCCTCCGATTCACACCACCCCGTCATGTTTTTCTCACTCCTACTAGTGAATGTAATGTAACACACACCCATACAATGCGCACCTCCCCGTGATGTTTTTCTCACTCCTACTAGTGAATGTAATGTAACACACACCCATACAATGCGCACCACCCCGTGATGTGTTTCTCACTCCTACTAGTGAATGTAATGTAACACACACCCATACAGTGCGCACCTCCCGTGATGTTTTTCTCACTCCTACTAGTGAATGTAATGTAACACACACCCATACAATGCGCACCACCCCGTGATGTTTTTCTCACTCCTACTAGTGAATGTAATGTAACACACACCCATACAATGCACACCATCCCGCGATGTTTTTCAGAAACCTATCCTACATTGCCACGGCATGTTCCCTGACCTCCTCATGCTGACCACACCGCGGTGCTTTTCTCCATCCTACATTGCCACTCACTGCCTATCCTAATTCAGACCCTCCGATTCACACCACCCCGTGATGTTTTTCTCACTCCTACTAGTGAATGTAATGTAACACACACCCATACAATGCGCACCACCCCGTGATGTTTTTCTATCTCCTACTAGTGAATGTAATGTAACACACACCCATACAATGCGCACCACCCCGTGATGTTTTTCTCACTCCTACTAGTGAATGTAATGTAACACACACCCATACAATGCGCACCACCCCGTGACATTTTTCTCACTCCTACTAGTGAATGTAATGTAACACACACCCATACAATGCGCACCACCCCGTGATGTTTTTCTCACTGCTACTAGTGAATCTAATGTAACACACACCCATACAATGCGCACCACCCCGTGATGTTTTTCTCACTCCTACTTGTGAATGTAATGTAACACACACCCATACAATGCGCACCACCCCGTGATGTTTTTCTATCTCCTACTAGTCAATGTAATGTAACACACACCCAAACAATGCGCACCACCCCGTGATGTTTTTCTCACTCCTACTAGTGAATCTAATGTAACACACACCCATACAATGCGCACCACCCCGTGATATTTTTCTCACTCCTACTAGTGAATGTAATGTAACACACACCCATACAATGCGCACCACCCCGTGATGTTTTTCTCACTTCTACTAGTGAATCTAATTTAACACACACCCATACAATGCGCACCACCCCGTGATGTTTTACTCACTCCTACTAGCGAATCTAATGTAACACACACCCATACAATGCGCACCACCTCGTGATGTTTTTCTCACTGCTACTAGTGAATGTAATGTAACACACACCCATACAATGCGCACCACCCCGTGATGTTTTTCTCACTCCTACTAGTGAATGTAATGTAACACACACACTCATACAATGCGCAACACCCCGTGATGTTTTTCTCACTCCTACTAGTGAATGTAATGTAACACACACCCATACAATGCGCACCACCCCGTGATGTTTTTCTCACTCCTACTAGTGAATGTAATGTAACACACACCCATACAATGCGCACCACCCCGTGATGTTTTTCTCACTCCTACTAGTGAATGTAATGTAACACACACCCATACAATGCGCACCACCACGTGATGTTTTTCTCACTCCTCCTAGTCAATCTAATGTAACACACACCCATACAATGCGCACCACCCCGTGATGTTTTTCTCACTCCTGCTAGTGAATGTAATGTAACACACACCCATACAATGCGCACCACCCCGTGATGTTTTTATCACTCCTGCTAGTGAATGTAATGTAACACACACCCATACAATGCGCACCACCCCGTGATGTTTTTCTCACTCCTGCTAGTGAATGTAATGTAACACACACCCATACAATGCGCACCACCCCGTGATGTTTTTCTCACTCCTACTAGTGAATCTAATGTAACACACGCCCATACAATGCGCACCACCCCGTGATGTTTTTCTCACTCCTACTAGTGAATGTAATGTAACACACACCCATACAATGCGCACCACCCCGTGATGTTTTTCTCACTCCTACTAGTGAATGTAATGTAACACACCCCCATACAATGCGCACCACCCCGTGATGTTTTTCTCACTCCTACTAGTGACTCTAATGTAACACACACCCATACAATTCGCACCACCACACGATGTTTTCAGAAACCTATCCTACATTGCCATTGCATGTTCCCTGACCTCCCCATGCTGACGACCCCGCGGTGCTTTTCTCCATCCTACATTGCCAATCACTGCCTATCCTAATTCAAACACTCCGATTCACACCACCCCATCATGATTTTCTCACTCCTACTAGTGAATGTAATGTAACACACACCCATACAATGCACACCACCTCGTGATGTGTTTCTCACTCCTACTAGTGAATGTAATGTAACACACACCCATACAGTGCGCACCTCCCGTGATGTTTTTCTCACTCCTACTAGTGAATGTAATGTAACACACACCCATACAATGCGCACCACCCCGTGATGTTTTTCAGAAACCTATCCTACATTGCCACGGCATGTTCCCTGACCTCCTCATGCTGACCACACCGCGGTGCTTTTCTCCATCCTACATTGCCACTCACTGCCTATCCTAATTCAGACCCTCCGATTCACACCACCCCGTGATGTTTTTCTCACTCCTACTAGTGAATGTAATGTAACACACACCCATACAATGCGCACCACCCCGTGATGTTTTCTATCTCCTACTAGTGAATGTAATGTAACACACACCCAAACAATGCGCACCACCCCGTGATGTTTTTCTCACTCCTACTAGTGAATCTAATGTAACACACACCCATACAATGCGCACCACCCCGTGATGTTTTTCTCACTCCTACTAGTGAATGTAATGTAACACACACCCATACAATGCGCACCACCCCGTGATGTTTTTCTCACTCCTACTAGTGAATGTAATGTAACACACTCCCATACAATGCGCACCACCCCGTGATGTTTTTCTCACTCCTACTAGTGAATCTAATGTAACACACACCCATACAATTCGCACCACCACACGATGTTTTCAGAAACCTATCCTACATTGCCACTGCATGTTCCCTGACCTCCACATGCTGACCACCCCGCGGTGCTTTTCTCCATCCTACATTGCCAATCACTGCCTATCCTAATTCAGACCCTCCGATTCACACCACCCCGTCATGTTTTTCTCACTCCTACTAGTGAATGTAATGTAACACACACCCATACAACGCGCACCTCCCCGTGATGTTTTTCTCACTCCTACTAGTGAATGTAATGTAACACACACCCATACAATGCGCACCACCCCGTGATGTGTTTCTCACTCCTACTAGTGAATGTAATGTAACACACACCCATACAGTGCGCACCTCCCGTGATGTTTTTCTCACTCCTACTAGTGAATGTAATGTAACACACACCCATACAATGCGCACCACCCCGTGATGTTTTTCTCAATCCTACTAGTGAATGTAATGTAACACACACCCATACAATGCACACCACCCCGCGATGTTTTTCAGAAACCTATCCTACATTGCCACGGCATGTTCCCTGACCTCCTCATGCTGACCACACCGTGGTGCTTTTCTCCATCCTACATTGCCACTCACTGCCTATCCTAATTCAGACCCTCCGATTCACACCACCCCGTGATGTTTTTCTCACTCCTACTAGTGAATGTAATGTAACACACACCCATACAATGCACACCACCCCGCGATGTTTTTCAGAAACCTATCCTACATTGCCACGGCATGTTCCCTGACCTCCTCATGCTGACCACACCGTGGTGCTTTTCTCCATCCTACATTGCCACTCACTGCCTATCCTAATTCAGACCCTCCGATTCACACCACCCCGTGATGTTTTTCTCACTCCTACTAGTGAATCTAATGTAACACACACCCATACAATGCGCACCACCCCGTGACATTTTTCTCACTCCTACTAGTGAATGTAATGTAACACACACCCATACAATGCGCACCACCCCGTGATGTTTTTCTCACTGCTACTAGTGAATCTAATGTAACACACACCCATACAATGCCCACCTCCCCGTGATGTTTTTCTCACTCCTACTTGTGAATGTAATGTAACACACACCCATACAATGCGCACCACCCCGTGATGTTTTTCTATCTCCTACTAGTCAATGTAATGTAACACACACCCAAACAATGCGCACCACCCCGTGATGTTTTTCTCACTCCTACTAGTGAATCTAATGTAACACACACCCATACAATGCGCACCACCCCGTGATATTTTTCTCACTCCTACTAGTGAATGTAATGTAACACACACCCATACAATGCGCACCACCCCGTGATGTTTTTCTCACTTCTACTAGTGAATCTAATTTAACACACACCCATACAATGCGCACCACCCCGTGATGTTTTTCTCACTCCTACTAGTGAATGTAATGTAACACACACCCATACAATGGGCACCACCCCGTGATGTTTTTCTCACTCCTACTAGTGAATGTAATGTAACACACACCCATACAATGCGCACCACCCCGTGATGTTTTTCTCACTCCTACTAGTGAATGTAAAGTAACACACACCCATACAATGCGCACCACCCCGTGATGTTTTTCTCACTCCTGCTAGTGAATGTAATGTAACACACACCCATACAATGCGCACCACCCCGTGATGTTTTTCTCACTCCTGCTAGTGAATGTAATGTAACACACACCCATACAATGAGCACCACCCCGTGATGTTTTTATCACTCCTGCTAGTGAATGTACTGTAACACACACCCATACAATGCGCACCACCCCGTGATGTTTTTCTCACTCCTGCTAGTGAATGTAATGTAACACACACCCATACAATGCGCACCACCCCGTGATGTTTTTCTCACTCCTACTAGTGAATGTAATGTAACACACGCCCATACAATGCGCACCACCCCGTGATGTTTTTCTCACTCCTGGTAGTGAATGTAATGTAACACACACCCATACAATGCGCACCACCCCGTGATGTTTTTCTCACTCCTACTAGTGAATGTAATGTAACACACCCCCATACAATGCGCACCACCCCGTGATGTTTTTCTCACTCCTACTAGTGACTCTAATGTAACACACACCCATACAATTCGCACCACCACACGATGTTTTCAGAAACCTATCCTACATTGCCACTGCATGTTCCCTGACCTCCCCATGCTGACCACCCCGCGGTGCTTTTCTCCATCCTACATTGCCAATCACTGCCTATCCTAATTCAGACCCTCCGATTCACACCACCCCATCATGATTTTCTCACTCCTACTAGTGAATGTAATGTAACACACACCCATACAATGCGCACCTCCCTGTGATGTTTTTCTCACTCCTGCTTGTGAATGTAATGTGACACACACCCATACAATGCGCACCACTCTGTGATGTGTTTCTCACTCCTACTAGTGAATGTAATGTAACACACACCCATACAATGCGCACCTCCCCGTGATGTTTTTCTCACTCCTACTAGTGAATGTAATGTAACACACACCCATACAATGCGCACCACCCCGTGATGTGTTTCTCACTCCTACTAGTGAATGTAATGTAACACACACCCATACAGTGCGCACCTCCCGTGATGTTTTTCTCACTCCTACTAGTGAATGTAATGTAACACACACCCATACAATGCGCACCACCCCGTGATGTTTTTCTCACTCCTACTAGTGAATGTAATGTAACACACACCCATACAATGCACACCACCCCGCGATATTTTTCAGAAACCTATCCTACATTGCCACGGCATGTTCCCTGACCTCCTCATGCTGACCACACCGCGGTGCTTTTCTCCATCCTACATTGCCACTCACTGCCTATCCTAATTCAGACCCTCCGATTCACACCACCCCGTGATGTTTTTCTCACTCCTACTAGTGAATGTAATGTAACACACACCCATACAATGCGCACCACCCCGTGATGTTTTTCTATCTCCTACTAGTGAATGTAATGTAACACACACCCAAACAATGCGCACCACCCCGTGATGTTTTTCTCACTCCTACTAGTGAATCTAATGTAACACACACCCATACAATGCGCACCACCCCGTGACATTTTTCTCACTCCTACTAGTGAATGTAATGTAACACACACCCATACAATGCGCACCACCCCGTGATGTTTTTCTCACTGCTACTAGTGAATCTAATGTAACACACACCCATACAATGCGCACCACCCCGTGATGTTTTTCTCACTCCTACTTGTGAATGTAATGTAACACACACCCATACAATGCGCACCACCCCGTGATGTTTTTCTATCTCCTATTAGTCAATGTAATGTAACACACACCCAAACAATGCGCACCAACCCGTGATGTTTTTCTCACTCCTACTAGTGAATCTAATGTAACACACACCCATACAATGCGCACCACCCCGTGATATTTTTCTCACTCCTACTAGTGAATGTAATGTAACACACACCCATACAATGCGCACCACCCCGTGATGTTTTTCTCACTTCTACTAGTGAATCTAATTTAACACACACCCATACAATGCGCACCACCCCGTGATGTTTTACTCACTCCTACTAGCGAATCTAATGTAACACACACCCATACAATGCGCACCACCCCGTGATGTTTTTCTCACTGCTACTAGTGAATGTAATGTAACACACACCCATACAATGCGCACCACCCCGTGATGTTTTTCTCACTCCTACTAGTGAATGTAATGTAACACACACACTCATAAAATGCGCAACACCCCGTGATGTTTTTCTCACTCCTACTAGTGAATGTAATGTAACACACACCCATACAATGCGCACCACCCCGTGATGTTTTTCTCACTCCTACTAGTGAATGTAATGTAACACACACCCATACAATGCGCACCACCCCGTGATGTTTTTCTCACTCCTACTAGTGAATGTAATGTAACACACACCCATACAATGCGCACCACCCCGTGATGTTTTTCTCACTCCTACTAATGAATGTAATGTAACACACACCCATACAATGGGCACCACCCCGTGATGTTTTTCTCACTCCTACTAGTGAATGTAATGTAACACACACCCATACAATGCGCACCACCCCGTGATGTTTTTCTCTATCCTACTAGTGAATGTAAAGTAACACACACCCATACAATGCGCACCACCCCGTGATGTTTTTCTCACTCCTGCTAGTGAATGTAATGTAACACACACCCATACAATGCGCACCACCCCGTGATGTTTTTCTCACTCCTGCTAGTGAATGTAATGTAACACACACCCATACAATGCGCACCACACCGTGATGTTTTTATCACTCCTGCTAGTGAATGTAATGTAACACACACCCATACAATGCGCACCACCCCGTGATGTTTTTCTCACTCCTGCTAGTGAATGTAATGTAACACACACCCATACAATGCGCACCACCCCGTGATGTTTTTCTCACTCCTGCTAGTGAATGTAATGTAACACACACCCATACAATGCGCACCACCCCGTGATGTTTTTCTCACTCCTACTAGTGAATGAAATGTAACACAAACCCATACAATGCGCACGACTCCGTGATGTGTTTCTCACTCCTACTAGTGAATGTAATGTAACACACACTCATACAATGCGCACCTCCCCGTGATGTTTTTCTCACTCCTACTAGTGAATGTAATGTAACACACACCCATACAATGCGCACCACCCCGCGATGCTTTTCAGAAACCTATCCTACATTGCCACTGCATGTTCCCTGACCTCCTCATGCTGACCACACCGCGGTGCTTTTCTCCATCCTACATTGCCACTCAATGCCTATCCTAATTCAGACCCTCCGATTCACACCACCCCGTGATGTTTTTCTCACTCCTACTAGTGAATGTAATGTAACACACACCCATACAATGCGCACCACCCCGTTATGTTTTTCTCACTCCTACTTGTGAATGTAATGTAACACACACCCATATAATGCACACCACCCCGTGATGTTTTTCTATCTCCTACTAGTGAATGTAATGTAACACACACCCAAACAATGCGCACCACCCCGTGATGTTTTTCTCACTCCTGCTAGTGAATCTAATGTAACACACACCCATACTATGCGCACCACCCCGTGATATTTTTCTCACTCGTACTAGTGAATGTAATGTAACACACACCCATACAATGCGCACCGCCCCGTGATGTTTTTCTCACTCCTACTAGTGAATCTAATTTAACACACACACATACGATGCGCACCACCCCGTGATGTTTTTCTCACTCCTACTAGTGAATCTAATGTAACACACACCCATACAATGCGCACCACCCCGTGATGTTTTTCTCACTCCTACTAGTGAATGTAATGTAACACACACCCATACAATGCGCACCACACCGTGATGTTTTTCTCACTCCTACTATTGAATGTAATGTAACACACACCCATACAATGCGCACCACCCCGTGATATTTTTCTCACTCCTACTAGTGAATGTAATGTAACACACACCCATACAATGCGCACCACCCCGTTATGTTTTTCTCACTCCTACTAGTGAATGTAATGTAACACACTCCCATAAAATGCGCACCACCCCGTGATGTATTTCTCACTCCTACGAGTGAATCTAATGTAACACACACCCATACAATTCGCACCACCACACGATGTTTTCAGAAACCTATCCAACATTGCCACTGCATGTTCCCTGACCTCCCCATGCTGACCACCCCGCGGTGCTTTTCTCCATACTACATTGCCACTCACTGCCTATCCTAATTCAGACCCTCTGATTCACACCACCCCGTGATGTTTTTCTCACTCCTACTAGTGAATGTAATGTAACACACACCCATACAATGCGCACCACCCCGTGATGTTTTACTCACTCCTACTAGTGAATATAATGTAACACACACCCATACAATGCGCACCACCCCGCGATGTTTTTCCGAAACCTATCCTACATTGCCACTGCATGTTCCCTGACCTCCTCATGCTGACCACACCGCGGTGCTTTTCTCCATCCTACATTGCCACTCACAGCCTATCCTAATTCAGACCCTCCGATTCACACCACCCCGTGATGTTTTTCTCACTCCTACTAGTGAATGTAATGTAACACACACCCATACAATGCGCACCTCCCCGTGATGTTTTTCTCACTCCTACTAGTGAATGTAATGTAACACACACCCATACAATGCGCACCACCCCGTTATGTTTTTCTCACTCCTACTAGTGAATCTAATGTAACACACACCCATACAATGCGCACCACCCCGTGATGTTTTTCTCACTCCTACTAGTGAATCTAATGTAACACACACCCATACAATGCGCACCACCGCGTGATGTTTTTCTCACTCCTACTAGTGAATGTAATGTAAAACACTCCCATACAATGCCCACCACCCCGTGATGTTTTTCTCACTCCTACTAGTGAATCTAATGTAACACACACCCATACAATTCGCACCACCACACGATGTTTTCAGAAACCTATCCTACATTGCCACTGCATGTTCCCTGACCTCCCCATGCTGACCACCCCGCGGTGCTTTTCTCCATCCTACATTGCCACTCACTGCCTATCCTAATTCAGACCCTCCGATTCACACCACCCAGTGATGTTTTTCTCACTCCTACTAGTGAATGTAATGTAACACACACCCATACAATGCCCAACACCCCGTGATGTTTTTCTCACTCCTACTTGTGAATGTAATGTAACACACACCCATACAATGCGCACCACCCCGTGATGTTTTTCTATCTCCTACTAGTGAATGTAATGTAACACACACCCAAACAATGCGCACCACCCCGTGATGTTTTTCTCACTCCTACTAGTGAATCTAATGTAACACACACCCATACAATGCGCACCACCCCGTGATATTTTTCTCACTCCTACTAGTGAATGTAATGTAACACACACCCATACAATGCGCACCACCCCGTGATGTTTTTCTCACTCCTACTAGTGAATGTAATGTAACACACACCCATACAATGCGCACCACACCGTTATGTTTTTCTCACTCCTACTAGTGAATGTAACGTAACACACACCCATACAATGCGCACCACCCCGTGATGTTTTTCTCACTCCTACTAGTGAATCTAATGTAACACACACCCATACAATGCGCACCACCCCGTGATGTTTTTCTCACTCCTACTAGTGAATGTAATGTAACACACACCCATACAATGCGCACCACCCCGTCATGTTTTTCTCACTCCTACTAGTGAATGTAATGTAACACACACCCATACAATGCGCACAACCCCGTGATGTTTTTCTCACTCCTCCTAGTGAATCTAATGTAACACACACCCATACAATGCGCACCACCCCGTGATGTTTTTCTCACTCCTCCTAGTGAATCCAATGTAACACACACCCATACAATGCGCACCACCCCGTGATGCTTTTCTCACTCCCACTAGTGAATGTAATGTAACACACACCCATACAATGCGCACCACCCCGTGATTTTTTTCTCACTCCTACTAGTGAATGTAATGTAACACACACCCATACAATGCGCACCACCCCGTGATGTTTTTCTCACTCCTACTAGTGAATGTAATGTAACACACACCCATACAATGCGCACCACCACGTGATGTTTTTCTCACTCCTACTAGTGAATGTAATGTAACACACTCCCATACAATGCGCACCACCCCGTGATGTTTTTCTCACTCCTACTAGTGAATCTAATGTAACACACACCCATACAATTCGCACCACCACACGATGTTTTCAGAAACCTATCCTACATTGCCACTGCATGTTCCCTGACCTCCCCATGCTGACCACCCCGCGGTGCTTTTCTCCATCCTACATTGCCAATCACTGCCTATCCTAATTCAGACCCTCCGATTCACACCACCCCGTCATGTTTTTCTCACTCCTACTACTGAATGTAATGTAACACACACCCATACAATGCGCACCTCCCCGTGATGTTTTTCTCACTCCTACTAGTGAATGTAATGTAACACACACCCATACAATGCGCACCACTCCGTGATGTGTTTCTCACTCCTACTAGTGAATGTAATGTAACACACACCCATACAATGCGCACCTCCCCGTGATGTTTTTCTCACTCCTACTAGTGAATATAATGTAACACACACCCATACAATTCGCACCACCACACGATGTTTTCAGAAACCTATCCTACATTGCCACTGCATGTTCCCTGACCTCCCCATGCTGACCACCCCGCGGTGCTTTTCTCCATCCTACATTGCCAATCACTGCCTATCCTAATTCAGACCCTCCGATTCACACCACCCCGTCATGTTTTTCTCACTCCTACTAGTGAATCTAATGTAACACACACCCATACAATTCGCACCACCCCGCGATGTTTTTCAGAAACCTATCCTACATTGCCACTGCATGTTCCCTGACCTCCTCATGCTGACCACACCGCGGTGCTTTTCTCCATCCTACATTGCCACTCACTGCCTATCCTAATTCAGACCCTCCGATTCACACCACCCCGTGATGTTTTTCTCACTCCTACTAGTGAATGTAATGTAACACACACCCATACAATGCGCACCACCCCGTGATGTTTTTCTCACTCCTACTAGTGAATCTAATGTAACACACACCCATACAATGCGCACCACCCCGTGATGTTTTTCTATCTCCTACTAGTGAATGTAACGTAACACACACCCAAACAATGCGCACCACCCCGTGATGTTTTTCTCACTCCTACTAGTGAATCTAATGTAACACACACCCATACAATTCGCACCACCACACGATGTTTTCAGAAACCTATCCTACATTGCCAATGCATGTTCCCTGACCTCCCCATGCTGACCACCCCGCGGTGCTTTTCTCCATCCTACATTGCCAATCACTGCCTATCCTAATTCAGACCCTCCGATTCACACCACCCCGTCATGTTTTTCTCACTCCTACTAGTGAATGTAATGTAACACACACCCATACAATGCGCACCTCCCCGTGATGTTTTTCTCACTCCTACTAGTGAATGTAATGTAACACACACCCATACAATGCGCACCACCCCGTGATGTGTTTCTCACTCCTACTAGTGAATGTAATGTAACACACACCCATACAATGCGCACCTCCCGTGATGTTTTTCTCACTGCTACTAGTGAATCTAATGTAACACACACCCATACAATGCGCACCACCCCGTGATGTTTTTCTCACTCCTACTAGTGAATGTAATGTAACACACACCCATACAATGCGCACCACCCCGCGATGTTTTTCAGAAACCTATCCTACATTGCCACTGCATGTTCCCTGACCTCCTCATGCTGACCACACCGCGGTGCTTTTCTCCATCCTACATTGCCACTCACTGCCTATCCTAATTCAGACCCTCCGATTCACACCACCCCGTGATGTTTTTCTCACTCCTACTAGTGAATGTAATGTAACACACACCCATACAATGCGCACCACCCCGTGATGTTTTTCTCACTCCTACTAGTGAATCTAATGTAACACACACCCATACAATGCGCACCACCCCGTGATGTTTTTCTATCTCCTACTAGTGAATGTAACGTAACACACACCCAAACAATGCGCACCACCCCGTGATGTTTTTCTCACTCCTACTAGTGAATGTAATGTAACACACTCCCATACAATGCGCACCACCCCGTGATGTTTTTCTCACTCCTACTAGTGAATCTAATGTAACACACACCCATACAATTCGCACCACCACACGATGTTTTCAGAAACCTATCCTACATTGCCAATGCATGTTCCCTGACCTCCCCATGCTGACCACCCCGCGGTGCTTTTCTCCATCCTACATTGCCAATCACTGCCTATCCTAATTCAGACCCTCCGATTCACACCACCCCGTCATGTTTTTCTCACTCCTACTAGTGAATGTAATGTAACACACACCCATACAATGCGCACCTCCCCGTGATGTTTTTCTCACTCCTACTAGTGAATGTAATGTAACACACACCCATACAATGCGCACCACCCCGTGATGTGTTTCTCACTCCTACTAGTGAATGTAATGTAACACACACCCATACAATGCGCACCTCCCGTGATGTTTTTCTCACTCCTACTAGTGAATGTAATGTAACACACACCCATACAATGCGCACCACCCCGTGATGTTTTTCTCACTCCTACTAGTGAATGTAATGTAACACACACCCATACAATGCGCACCACCCCGCGATGTTTTTCAGAAACCTATCCTACATTGCCACTGCATGTTCCCTGACCTCCTCATGCTGACCACACCGCGGTGCTTTTCTCCATCCTACATTGCCTCTCACTGCCTATCCTAATTCAGACCCTCCGATTCACACCACCCCGTGATGTTTTTCTCACTCCTACTAGTGAATGTAATGTAACACACACCCATACAATGCGCACCACCCCGTGATGTTTTTCTCACTCCTACTTGTGAATGTAATGTAACACACACCCATACAATGCGCACCACCCCGTGATGTTTTTCTATCTCCTACTAGTGAATGTAATGTAACACACACCCAAACAATGCGCACCACCCCGTGATGTTTTTCTCACTCCTACTAGTGAATCTAATGTAACACACACCCATACAATGCGCACCACCCCGTGATATTTTTCTCACTCCTACTAGTGAATGTAATGTAACACACACCCATACAATGCGCACCACCCCGTGATGTTTTTCTCACTCCTACTAGTGAATCTAATTTAACACACACCCATACAATGCGCACCACCCCGTGATGTTTTACTCACTGCTACTAGTTAATCTAATGTAACACACACCCATACAATGCGCACCACCCCGTGATTTTTTTCTCACTGCTACTAGTGAATGTAATGTAACACACACCCATACAATGCGCACCACCCCGTGATGTTTTTCTCACTCCTACTAGTGAATGTAATGTAACACACACACTCATACAATGCGCAACACCCCGTGATGTTTTTCTCACTCCTACTAGTGAATGTAATGTAACACACACCCATACAATGCGCACCACCCCGTGATGTTTTTCTCACTCCTACTAGTGAATGTAATGTAACAAACACCCATACAATGCGCACCACCCCGTGATGTTTTTCTCACTCCTACTAGTGAATGTAATGTAACACACACCCATACAATGCGCACCACCCCGTGATGTTTTTCTCACTCCTACTAGTGAATGTAATGTAACACACACCCATAAATGCGCACCACCCCGTGATGTTTTTCTCACTCCTACTAGTGAATGTAATGTAACACACACCCATAAAATGCGCATCACCCCGTGATGTTTTTCTCACTCCTACTAGTGAATGTAATGTAACACACACCCATACAATGCGCACCACCACGTGATGTTTTTCTCACTCCTGGTAGTGAATGTAATGTAACACACACCCATACAATGCGCACCACCCAGTGATGTTTTTCTCACTCCTGCTAGTGAATGTAATGTAACACACACCCATACAATGCGCACCACCCCGTGATGTTTTTCTCACTCCTGCTAGTGAATGTAATGTAACACACACCCATACAATGCGCACCACCCCGTGATGTTTTTCTCACTCCTGCTAGTGAATATAATGTAACACACACCCATACAATGCGCACCACCCCGTGATGTTTTTCTCACTCCTGCTAGTGAATGTAATGTAACACACACCCATACAATGCGCACCCCCCCGTGATGTTTTTCTCACTCCTACTAGTGAATCTAATGTAACACACACCCATACAATTCGCACCACCACACGATGTTTTCAGAAACCTATCCTACATTGACACTGCATGTTCCCTGACCTCCCCATGCTGACCACCCCGCGGTGCTTTTCTCCATCCTACATTGCCAATCACTGCCTATCCTAATTCAGACGCTCCGATTCACACCACCCCGTCATGTTTTTCTCACTCCTACTAGTGAATGTAATGTAACACACACCCATACAATGCGCACCTCCCCGTGATGTTTTTCTCACTCCTACTAGTGAATGTAATGTAACACACACCCATACAATGCGCACCACCCCGTGATGTGTTTCTCACTCCTACTAGTGAATGTTATGTAACACCCACTCATACAATGCGCACCTCCCGTGATGTTTTTCTCACTCCTACTAGTGAATGTAATGTAACACACACCCATACAATGCGCACCACCCCGTGATGTTTTTCTCACTCCTACTAGTGAATGTAATGTAACACACACCCATACAATGCGCACCACCCCGCGATGTTTTTCAGAAACCTATCCTACATTGCCACTGCATGTTCCCTGACCTCCTCATGCTGACCACACCGCGGTGCTTTTCTCCATCCTACATTGCCACTCACTGCCTATCCTAATTCAGACCCTCCGATTCACACCACCCCGTGATGTTTTTCTCACTCCTACTAGTGAATGTAATGTAACACACACCCATACAATGCGCACCACCCCGTGATGTTTTTCTCACTCCTACTAGTGAATCTAATGTAACACACACCCATACATTGCGCACCACCCCGTGATGTTTTTCTATCTCCTACTAGTGAATGTAACGTAACACACACCCAAACAATGCGCACCACCCCGTGATGTTTTTCTCACTCCTACTAGTGAATGTAATGTAACACACTCCCATACAATGCGCACCTCCCCGTGATGTTTTTCTCACTCCTACTAGTGAATGTAATGTAACACACACCCATACAATTCGCACCACCACACGATGTTTTCAGAAACCTATCCTACATTGCCACTGCATGTTCCCTGACCTCCCCATGCTGACCACCCCGCGGTGCTTTTCTCCATCCTACATTGCCAATCACTGCCTATCCTAATTCAGACCCTCCGATTCACACCACCCCGTCATGTTTTTCTCACTCCTACTAGTGAATCTAATGTAACACACACCCATACAATTCGCACCACCCCGCGATGTTTTTCAGAAACCTATCCTACATTGCCACTGCATGTTCCCTGACCTCCTCATGCTGACCACACCGCGGTGCTTTTCTCCATCCTACATTGCCACTCACTGCCTATCCTAATTCAGACCCTCCGATTCACACCACCCCGTGATGTTTTTCTCACTCCTACTAGTGAATGTAATGTAACACACACCCATACAATGCGCACCACCCCGTGATGTTTTTCTCACTCCTACTAGTGAATCTAATGTAACACACACCCATACAATGCGCACCACCCCGTGATGTTTTTCTATCTCCTACTAGTGAATGTAACGTAACACACACCCAAACAATGCGCACCACCCCGTGATGTTTTTCTCACTCCTACTAGTGAACGTAATGTAACACACTCCCATACAATGCGCACCACCCCGTGATGTTTTTCTCACTCCTACTAGTGAATCTAATGTTACACACACCCATACAATTCGCACCACCACACGATGTTTTCAGAAACCTATCCTACATTGCCAATGCATGTTCCCTGACCTCCCCATGCTGACCACCCCGCGGTGCTTTTCTCCATCCTACATTGCCAATCACTGCCTATCCTAATTCAGACCCTCCGATTCACACCACCCCGTCATGTTTTTCTCACTCCTACTAGTGAATGTAATGTAACACACACCCATACAATGCGCACCTCCCCGTGATGTTTTTCTCACTCCTACTAGTGAATGTAATGTAACACACACCCATACAATGCGCACCACCCCGTGATGTGTTTCTCACTCCTACTAGTGAATGTAATGTAACACACACCCATACAATGCGCACCTCCCATGATGTTTTTCTCACTCCTACTAGTGAATGTAATGTAACACACACCCATACAATGCGCACCACCCCGTGATGTTTTTCTCACTCCTACTAGTGAATGTAATGTAACACACACCCATACAATGCGCACCACCCCGCGATGTTTTTCAGAAACCTATCCTACATTGCCACTGCATGTTCCCTGACCTCCTCATGCTGACCACACCGCGGTGCTTTTCTCCATCCTACATTGCCACTCACTGCCTATCCTAATTCAGACCCTCCGATTCACACCACCCCGTGATGTTTTTCTCACTCCTACTAGTGAATGTAATGTAACACACACCCATACAATGCGCACCACCCCGTGATGTTTTTCTCACTCCTACTAGTGAATCTAATGTAACACACACCCATACAATGCGCACCACCCCGTGATGTTTTTCTATCTCCTACTAGTGAATGTAACGTAACACACACCCAAACAATGCGCACCACCCCGTGATGTTTTTCTCACTCCTACTAGTGAATGTAATGTAACACACTCCCATACAATGCGCACCACCCCGTGATGTTTTTCTCACTCCTACTAGTGAATCTAATGTAACACACACCCATACAATTCGCACCACCACACGATGTTTTCAGAAACCTATCCTACATTGCCAATGCATGTTCCCTGACCTCCCCATGCTGACCACCCCGCGGTGCTTTTCTCCATCCTACATTGCCAATCACTGCCTATCCTAATTCAGACCCTCCGATTCACACCACCCCGTCATGTTTTTCTCACTCCTATTAGTGAATGTAATGTAACACACACCCATACAATGCGCACCTCCCCGTGATGTTTTTCTCACTCCTACTAGTGAATGTAATGTAACACACACCCATACAATGCGCACCACCCCGTGATGTGTTTCTCACTCCTACTAGTGAATGTAATGTAACACACACCCATACAATGCGCACCTCCCGTGATGTTTTTCTCACTCCTACTAGTGAATGTAATGTAACACACACCCATACAATGCGCACCACCCCGTGATGTTTTTCTCACTCCTACTAGTGAATGTAATGTAACACACACCCATACAATGCGCACCACCCCGCGATGTTTTTCAGAAACCTATCCTACATTGCCACTGCATTTTCCCTGACCTCCTCATGCTGACCACACCGCGGTGCTTTTCTCCATCCTACATTGCCACTCACTGCCTATCCTAATTCAGACCCTCCGATTCACACCACCCCGTGATGTTTTTCTCACTCCTACTAGTGAATGTAATGTAACACACACCCATACAATGCGCACAACCCCGTGATATTTTTCTCACTCCTACTTGTGAATGTAATGTAACACACACCCATACAATGCGCACCACCCCGTGATGTTTTTCTATCTCCTACTAGTGAATGTAATGTAACACACACCCAAACAATGCGCACCACCCCGTGATGTTTTTCTCACTCCTACTAGTGAATCTAATGTAACACACACCCATACAATGCGCACCACCCCGTGATATTTTTCTCACTCCTACTAGTGAATGTAATGTAACACACACCCATACAATGCGCACCACCCCGTGATGTTTTTCTCACTCCTACTAGTGAATCTAATTTAACACACACCCATACAATGCGCACCACCCCGTGATGTTTTACTCACTCCTACTAGTTAATCTAATGTAACACACACCCATACAATGCGCACCACCCCGTGATGTTTTTCTCACTGCTACTAGTGAATGTAATGTAACACACACCCATACAATGCGCACCACCCCGTGATGTTTTTCTCACTCCTACTAGTGAATGTAATGTAACACACACACTCATACAATGCGCAACACCCCGTGATGTTTTTCTCACTCCTACTAGTGAATGTAATGTAACACACACCCATACAATGCGCACCACCCCGTGATGTTTTCTCACTCCTACTAGTGAATGTAATGTAACACACACCCATACAATGCGCACCACCCCGTGATGTTTTTCTCACTCCTACTAGTGAATGTAATGTAACACACACCCATACAATGCGCACCACCCCGTGATGTTTTTCTCACTCCTACTAGTGAATGTAATGTAACACACACCCATACAATGCGCACCACCCCGTGATGTTTTTCTCACTCCTACTAGTGAATGTAATGTAACACACACCCATACAATGCGCATCACCCCGTGATGTTTTTCTCACTCCTACTAGTGAATGTAATGTAACACACACCCATACAATGCGCACCACCACGTGATGTTTTTCTCACTCCTGCTAGTGAATGTAATGTAACACACACCCATACAATGCGCACCACCCAGTGATGTTTTTCTCACTCCTGCTAGTGAATGTAATGTAACACACACCCATACAAGGCGCACCACCCCGTGATGTTTTTCTCACTCCTGCTAGTGAATGTAATGTAACACACACCCATACAATGCGCACCACCCCGTGATGTTTTTCTCACTCCTGCTAGTGAATATAATGTAACACACACCCATACAATGCGCACCACCCCGTGATGTTTTTCTCACTCCTGCTAGTGAATGTAATGTAACACACACCCATACAATGCGCACCACCCCGTGATGTTTTTCTCACTCCTACTAGTGAATCTAATGTAACACACACCCATACAATGCGCACCACCCCGTGATGTTTTTCTCACTCCTACTAGTGAATCTAATGTAACACACACCGATACAATGCGCACCACCACGTGATGTTTTTCTCACTCCTACTAGTGAATGTAATGTAACACACTCCCATACAATGCGCACCACCCCGTGATGTTTTTCTCAGTCCTACTAGTGAATCTAATGTAACACACACCCATACAATTCGCACCACCACACGATGTTTTCAGAAACCTATCCTACATTGCCACTGCATGTTCCCTGACCTCCCCATGCTGACCACCCCGCGGTGCTTTTCTCCATCCTACATTGCCAATCACTGCCTATCCTAATTCAGACCCTCCGATTCACACCACCACGTCATGTTTTTCTCACTCCTACTAGTGAATGTAATGTAACACACACCCATACAATGCGCACCTCCCCGTGATGTTTTTCTCACTCCTACTAGTGAATGTAATGTAACACACACCCATACAATGCGCACCACCCCGTGATGTGTTTCTCACTCCTACTAGTGAATGTTATGTAACACACACTCATACAATGCGCACCTCCCGTGATGTTTTTCTCACTCCTACTAGTGAATGTAATGTAACACACACCCATACAATGCGCACCACCCCGTGATGTTTTTCTCACTCCTACTAGTGAATGTAATGTAACACACACCCATACAATGCGCACCACCCCGCGATGTTTTTCAGAAACCTATCCTACATTGCCACTGCATGTTCCCTGACCTCCTCATGCTGACCACACCGCGGTGCTTTTCTCCATCCTACATTGCCACTCACTGCCTATCCTAATTCAGACCCTCCGATTCACACCACCCCGTGATGTTTTTCTCAGTCCTACTAGTGAATGTAATGTAACACACACCGATACAATGCGCACCACCCCGTGATGTTTTTCTCACTCCTACTTGTGAATGTAATGTAACACACACCCATACAATGCGCACCACCCCGTGATGTTTTTCTATCTCCTACTAGTGAATGTAATGTAACACACACCCAAACAATGCGCACCACCCCGTGATGTTTTTCTCACTCCTACTAGTGAATCTAATGTAACACACACCCATACAATGCGCACCACCCCGTGATATTTTTCTCACTCCTACTAGTGAATGTAATGTAACACACACCCATACAATGCGCACCACCCCGTGATGTTTTTCTCACTCCTACTAGTGAATCTAATTGAACACACACCCATACAATGCGCACCACCCCGTGATGTTTTACTCACTCCTAATAGTGAATCTAATGTAACACACACCCATACAATGCGCACCACCCCGTGATGTTTTTCTCAATGCTACTAGTGAATGTAATGTAACACACACCCATACAATGCGCACCACCCCGTGATGTTTTTCTCACTCCTCCTAGTGAATCTAATGTAACACACACCCATACAATTCGCACCACCCCGTGATGTTTTTCTCACTCCCACTAGTAAATGTAATGTAACACACACCCATACAATGCGCACCACCCCGTGATGTTTTTCTCACTCCTACTAGTGAATGTAATGTAACACACACCCATACAATGCGCACCACCCCGTAATGTTTTTCTCACTCCTACTAGTGAATGTAATGTAACACACACCCATACAATGCGCACTACCCCGTTATGTTTTTCTCACTCCTACTAGTGAATGTAATGTAACACACACCCATACAATGCGCACCACCCCGTGATGTTTTTCTCACTCCTCCTAGTGAATCTAATGTAACACACACCCATACAATGCGCACCACCCCGTAATGTTTTTCTCACTCCTACTAGTGAATGTAATGTAACACACACCCATACAATGCGCACCACCCCGTTGTTTTTCTCACTCCTACTAGTGAATGTAATGTAACACACACCCATACAATGCGCACCAACCCGTGATGTTTTTCTCACTCCTACTAGTGAATGTAATGTAACACACACCCATACAATGCGCACCACCCCGTGATGTTTTTCTCACTCCTCCTAGTGAATCTAATGTAACACACAGCCATACAATGCGCACCACCCCGTGATGTTTTTGTCACTCCTCCTAGTGAATCTAATGTAACACACACCCATACAATGCGCACCACCCCGTGATGTTTTTCTCACTCCCACTAGTGAATGTAATGTAACACACACCCATACAATGCGCACCACCCAGTGATGTTTTTCTCACTCCTGCTAGTGAATGTAATGTAACACACACCCATACAATGCGCACCACCCCGTGATGTTTTTCTCACTCCTACTAGTGAATGTAATGTAACACACACCCATACAATGCGCACCACCCCGTGATGTTTTTCTCACTCCTACTAGTGAATCTAATGTAACACACACCCATACAATGCGCACCACCCCGTGATATTTTTCTCACTCCTACTAGTGAATGTAATGTAACACACACCCATACAATGCGCACCACCCCGTGATGTTTTTCTCACTCCTACTAGTGAATCTAATTTAACACACACCCATACAATGCGCACCACCCCGTGATGTTTTACTCACTCCTACTAGTTAATCTAATGTAACACACACCCATACAATGCGCACCACCCCGTGATGTTTTTCTCACTGCTACTAGTGAATGTAATGTAACACACACCCATACAATGCGCACCACCCCGTGATGTTTTTCTCACTCCTACTAGTGAATGTAATGTAACACACACACTCATACAATGCGCAACACCCCGTGATGTTTTTCTCACTCCTACTAGTGAATGTAATGTAACACACACCCATACAATGCGCACCACCCCGTGATGTTTTCTCACTCCTACTAGTGAATGTAATGTAACACACACCCATACAATGCGCACCACCCCGTGATGTTTTTCTCACTCCTACTAGTGAATGTAATGTAACACACACCCATACAATGCGCACCACCCCGTGATGTTTTTCTCACTCCTACTAGTGAATGTAATGTAACACACACCCATACAATGCGCACCACCCCGTGATGTTTTTCTCACTCCTACTAGTGAATGTAATGTAACACACACCCATACAATGCGCATCACCCCGTGATGTTTTTCTCACTCCTACTAGTGAATGTAATGTAACACACACCCATACAATGCGCACCACCACGTGATGTTTTTCTCACTCCTGCTAGTGAATGTAATGTAACACACACCCATACAATGCGCACCACCCAGTGATGTTTTTCTCACTCCTGCTAGTGAATGTAATGTAACACACACCCATACAAGGCGCACCACCCCGTGATGTTTTTCTCACTCCTGCTAGTGAATGTAATGTAACACACACCCATACAATGCGCACCACCCCGTGATGTTTTTCTCACTCCTGCTAGTGAATATAATGTAACACACACCCATACAATGCGCACCACCCCGTGATGTTTTTCTCACTCCTGCTAGTGAATGTAATGTAACACACACCCATACAATGCGCACCACCCCGTGATGTTTTTCTCACTCCTACTAGTGAATCTAATGTAACACACACCCATACAATGCGCACCACCCCGTGATGTTTTTCTCACTCCTACTAGTGAATCTAATGTAACACACACCGATACAATGCGCACCACCACGTGATGTTTTTCTCACTCCTACTAGTGAATGTAATGTAACACACTCCCATACAATGCGCAACACCCCGTGATGTTTTTCTCAGTCCTACTAGTGAATCTAATGTAACACACACCCATACAATTCGCACCACCACACGATGTTTTCAGAAACCTATCCTACATTGCCACTGCATGTTCCCTGACCTCCCCATGCTGACCACCCCGCGGTGCTTTTCTCCATCCTACATTGCCAATCACTGCCTATCCTAATTCAGACCCTCCGATTCACACCACCCCGTCATGTTTTTCTCACTCCTACTAGTGAATGTAATGTAACACACACCCATACAATGCGCACCTCCCCGTGATGTTTTTCTCACTCCTACTAGTGAATGTAATGTAACACACACCCATACAATGCGCACCACCCCGTGATGTGTTTCTCACTCCTACTAGTGAATGTTATGTAACACACACTCATACAATGCGCACCTCCCGTGATGTTTTTCTCACTCCTACTAGTGAATGTAATGTAACACACACCCATACAATGCGCACCACCCCGTGATGTTTTTCTCACTCCTACTAGTGAATGTAATGTAACACACACCCATACAATGCGCACCACCCCGCGATGTTTTTCAGAAACCTATCCTACATTGCCACTGCATGTTCCCTGACCTCCTCATGCTGACCACACCGCGGTGCTTTTCTCCATCCTACATTGCCACTCACTGCCTATCCTAATTCAGACCCTCCGATTCACACCACCCCGTGATGTTTTTCTCAGTCCTACTAGTGAATGTAATGTAACACACACCGATACAATGCGCACCACCCCGTGATGTTTTTCTCACTCCTACTTGTGAATGTAATGTAACACACACCCATACAATGCGCACCACCCCGTGATGTTTTTCTATCTCCTACTAGTGAATGTAATGTAACACACACCCAAACAATGCGCACCACCCCGTGATGTTTTTCTCACTCCTACTAGTGAATCTAATGTAACACACACCCATACAATGCGCACCACCCCGTGATATTTTTCTCACTCCTACTAGTGAATGTAATGTAACACACACCCATACAATGCGCACCACCCCGTGATGTTTTTCTCACTCCTACTAGTGAATCTAATTGAACACACACCCATACAATGCGCACCACCCCGTGATGTTTTACTCACTCCTAATAGTGAATCTAATGTAACACACACCCATACAATGCGCACCACCCCGTGATGTTTTTCTCAATGCTACTAGTGAATGTAATGGAACACACACCCATACAATGCGCACCACCCCGTGATGTTTTTCTCACTCCTCCTAGTGAATCTAATGTAACACACACCCATACAATGCGCACCACCCCGTGATGTTTTTCTCACTCCCACTAGTAAATGTAATGTAACACACACCCATACAATGCGCACCACCCCGTGATGTTTTTCTCACTCCTACTAGTGAATGTAATGTAACACACACCCATACAATGCGCACCACCCCGTAATGTTTTTCTCACTCCTACTAGTGAATGTAATGTAACACACACCCATACAATGCGCACCACCCCGTTATGTTTTTCTCACTCCTACTAGTGAATGTAATGTAACACACACCCATACAATGCGCACCACCCCGTGATGTTTTTCTCACTCCTCCTAGTGAATCTAATGTAACACACACCCATACAATGCGCACCACCCCGTAATGTTTTTCTCACTCCTACTAGTGAATGTAATGTAACACACACCCATACAATGCGCACCACCCCGTTGTTTTTCTCACTCCTACTAGTGAATGTAATGTAACACACACCCATACAATGCGCACCAACCCGTGATGTTTTTCTCACTCCTACTAGTGAATGTAATGTAACACACACCCATACAATGCGCACCACCCCGTGATGTTTTTCTCACTCCTCCTAGTGAATCTAATGTAACACACAGCCATACAATGCGCACCACCCCGTGATGTTTTTGTCACTCCTCCTAGTGAATCTAATGTAACACACACCCATACAATGCGCACCACCCCGTGATGTTTTTCTCACTCCCACTAGTGAATGTAATGTAACACACACCCATACAATGCGCACCACCCAGTGATGTTTTTCTCACTCCTGCTAGTGAATGTAATGTAACACACACCCATACAATGCGCACCACCCCGTGATGTTTTTCTCACTCCTACTAGTGAATGTAATGTAACACACACCCATACAATGCGCACCACCCCGTGATGTTTTTCTCACTCCTACTAGTGAATCTAATGTAACACACACCCATACAATTCGCACCACCACACGATGTTTTCAGAAACCTATCCTACATTGCCACTGCATGTTCCCTGACCTCCCCATGCTAACCACCCCGCGGGGCTTTTCTCCATCCTACATTGCCAATCACTGCCTATCCTAATTCAGACCCTCCGATTCACACCACACCGTGATGTGTTTCTCACTCCTACTAGTGAATGTAATGTAACACACACCCATACAATGCGCACCTCCCGTGATGTTTTTCTCACTCCTACTAGTGAATGTAATGTAACACACACCCATACAATGCGCACCACCCCGTGATTTTTTTCTCACTCCTACTAGTGAATGTAATGTAACACACACCCATACAATGAGCACCACCCCGCGATGTTTTTCAGAAACCTATCCTACATTGCCACTGCATGTTCCCTGACCTCCTCATGCTGACCACACCGCGGTGCTTTTCTCCATCCTACATTGCCACTCACTGCCTATCCTGATTCAGACCCTCCCATTCACACCACCCCGTGATGTTTTTCTCACTCCTACTAGTGAATGTAATGTAACACACACCCATACAATGCGCACCACCCCGTGATGTTTTTCTCACTCCTACTTGTGAATGTAATGTAACACACACCCATACAATGCGCACCACCCCGTGATGTTTTTCTATCTCCTACTAGTGAATGTAATGTAACACACACCCAAACAATGCGCACAACCCCGTGATGTTTTTCTCACTCCTACTAGTGAATCTAATGTAACACACACCCATACAATGCGCACCACCCCGTGATATTTTTCTCACTCCTACTAGTGAATGTAATGTAACACACACCCATACAATGCGCACCACCCCGTGATGTTTTTCTCACTCCTACTAGTGAATCTAATTTAACACACACCCATACAATGCGCACCACCCCGTGATGTTTTTCTCACTCCTACTAGTGAATCTAATTTAACACACACCCATACAATGCGCACCACCCCGTGATGTTTTACTCACTCCTAATAGTGAATCTAATGTAACACACACCCATACAATGCGCACCACCCCGTGATGTTTTTCTCACTGCTACTAGTGAATGTAATGTAACACACACCCATACAATGCGCACCACCCCATGATGTTTTTCTCACTCCTACTAGTGAATGTAATGTAACACACACACTCATACAATGCGCAACACCCCGTGATGTTTTTCTCACTCCTACTAGTGAATGTAATGTAACACACACCCATACAATGCGCACCACCCCGTGATGTTTTTCTCACTCCTACTAGTGAATGTAATGTAACACACACCCATACAATGCGCACCACCCCGTGATGTTTTTCTCACTCCTGCTAGTGAATGTAATGTAACACACACCCATACAATGCGCACCACCCCGTGATGTTTTTCTCACTCCTGCTAGTGAATGTAATGTAACACACACCCATACAATGCGCACCAACCCGTGATGTTTTTCACACTCCTGCTAGTGAATGTAATGTAACACACACCCATACAATGCGCACCACCCCGTGATGTTTTTCTCACTCCTGCTAGTGAATATAATGTAACACACACCCATACAATGCGCACCACCCCGTGATGTTTTTCTCACTCCTACTAGTGAATGTAATGTAACACACACCCATACAATGCGCACCACCCCATGATGTTTTTCTCACTCCTACTAGTGAATGTAATGTAACACACACCCATACAATGCGCACCACCCCGTGATGTTTTTCTCACTCCTACTAGTGAATGTAATGTAACACACTGCCATACAATGCGCACCACCCCGTGATGTTTTTCTCACTCCTACTAGTGAATCTAATGTAACACACACACATACAATTCGCACCACCACACGATGTTTTCAGAAACCTATCCTACATTGCCACTGCATGTTCCCTGACCTCCCCATGCTGACCACCCCGCGGTGCTTTTCTCCATCCTACATTGCCAATCACTGCCTATCCTAATTCAGACCCTCCGATTCACACCACCCCGTCGTGATTTTCTCACTCCTACTAGTGAATGTAATGTAACACACATCCATACAATGCGCACCACCCCTTGATGTTTTTCTCACTCCTACTAGTGAATGTAATGTAACACACACCCATACAATGCGCACCACTCCGTGATGTGTTTCTCAATCCTACTAGTGAATGTAATGTAACACACACCCATACAATGCGCACCTCCCCGTGATGTTTTTCTCACTCCTGCTAGTGAATCTAATGTAACACACACCCATACAATGCGCACCACCCCGTGATGTTTTTCTCACTCCTACTAGTGAATGTAATGTAACACACACCCATACAATGCGCACCACCCCGTGATGTTTTTCTCACTCCTACTAGTGAATGTAATGTAACACACACCCATACAATGCGCACCTCCCCGTGATGTTTTTCTCACTCCTACTAGTGAATGTAATGTAACACACACCCATACAATGCGCACCACCCCGTGATGTTTTTGTCACTCCTCCTAGTGAATCTAATGTAACACACACCCATACAATGCGCACCACCCCGTGATGTTTTTCTCACTCCCACTAGTGAATGTAATGTAACACACACCCATACAATGCGCACCACCCAGTGATGTTTTTCTCACTCCTGCTAGTGAATGTAATGTAACACACACCCATACAATGCGCACCACCCCGTGATGTTTTTCTCACTCCTACTAGTGAATGTAATGTAACACACACCCATACAATGCGCACCACCCCGTGATGTTTTTCTCACTCCTACTAGTGAATCTAATGTAACACACACCCATACAATTCGCACCACCACACGATGTTTTCAGAAACCTATCCTACATTGCCACTGCATGTTCCCTGACCTCCCCATGCTAACCACCCCGCGGGGCTTTTCTCCATCCTACATTGCCAATCACTGCCTATCCTAATTCAGACCCTCCGATTCACACCACCCCGTGATGTGTTTCTCACTCCTACTAGTGAATGTAATGTAACACACACCCATACAATGCGCACCTCCCGTGATGTTTTTCTCACTCCTACTAGTGAATGTAATGTAACACACACCCATACAATGCGCACCACCCCGTGATTTTTTTCTCACTCCTACTAGTGAATGTAATGTAACACACACCCATACAATGCGCACCACCCCGCGATGTTTTTCAGAAACCTATCCTACATTGCCACTGCATGTTCCCTGACCTCCTCATGCTGACCACACCGCGGTGCTTTTCTCCATCCTACATTGCCACTCACTGCCTATCCTGATTCAGACCCTCCGATTCACACCACCCCGTGATGTTTTTCTCACTCCTACTAGTGAATGTAATGTAACACACACCCATACAATGCGCACCACCCCGTGATGTTTTTCTCACTCCTACTTGTGAATGTAATGTAACACACACCCATACAATGCGCACCACCCCGTGATGTTTTTCTATCTCCTACTAGTGAATGTAATGTAACACAAACCCAAACAATGCGCACAACCCCGTGATGTTTTTCTCACTCCTACTAGTGAATCTAATGTAACACACACCCATACAATGCGCACCACCCCGTGATATTTTTCTCACTCCTACTAGTGAATGTAATGTAACACACACCCATACAATGCGCACCACCCCGTGATGTTTTTCTCACTCCTACTAGTGAATCTAATTTAACACACACCCATACAATGCGCACCACCCCGTGATGTTTTTCTCACTCCTACTAGTGAATCTAATTTAACACACACCCATACAATGCGCACCACCCCGTGATGTTTTACTCACTCCTAATAGTGAATCTAATGTAACACACACCCATACAATGCGCACCACCCCGTGATGTTTTTCTCACTGCTACTAGTGAATGTAATGTAACACACACCCATACAATGCGCACCACCCCATGATGTTTTTCTCACTCCTACTAGTGAATGTAATGTAACACACACACTCATACAATGCGCAACACCCCGTGATGTTTTTCTCACTCCTACTAGTTAATGTAATGTAACACACACCCATACAATGCGCACCACCCCGTGATGTTTTTCTCACTCCTACTAGTGAATGTAATGTAACACACACCCATACAATGCGCACCACCCCGTGATGTTTTTCTCACTCCTACTAGTGAATGTAATGTAACACACACCCATACAATGCGCACCACACCGTGATGATTTTCTCACTCCTACTAGTGAATGTAATGTAAAACACACCCATACAATGCGCATCACCCCGTGATGTTTTTCTCACTCCTACTAGTGAATGTAATGTAACACACACCCATACAATGTGCACCACCCCGTGATGTTTTTCTCACTCCTGCTAGTGAATGTAATGTAACACACACCCATACAATGCGCACCACCCCGTGATGTTTTTCTCACTCCTGCTAGTGAATGTAATGTAACACACACCCATACAATGCGCACCAACCCGTGATGTTTTTCACACTCCTGCTAGTGAATGTAATGTAACACACACCCATACAATGCGCACCACCCCGTGATGTTTTTCTCACTCCTGCTAGTGAATATAATGTAACACACACCCATACAATGCGCACCACCCCGTGATGTTTTTCTCACTCCTACTAGTGAATGTAATGTAACACACACCCATACAATGCGCACCACCCCGTGATGTTTTTCTCACTCCTACTAGTGAATGTAATGTAACACACACCCATACAATGCGCACCACCCCGTGATGTTTTTCTCACTCCTACTAGTGAATGTAATGTAACACACTGCCATACAATGCGCACCACCCCGTGATGTTTTTCTCACTCCTACTAGTGAATCTAATGTAACACACACACATACAATTCGCACCACCACACGATGTTTTCAGAAACCTATCCTACATTGCCACTGCATGTTCCCTGACCTCCCCATGCTGACCACCCCGCGGTGCTTTTCTCCATCCTACATTGCCAATCACTGCCTATCCTAATTCAGACCCTCCGATTCACACCACCCCGTCGTGATTTTCTCACTCCTACTAGTGAATGTAATGTAACACACATCCATACAATGCGCACCACCCCTTGATGTTTTTCTCACTCCTACTAGTGAATGTAATGTAACACACACCCATACAATGCGCACCACTCCGTGATGTGTTTCTCACTCCTACTAGTGAATGTAATGTAACACACACCCATACAATGCGCACCTCCCCGTGATGTTTTTCTCACTCCTGCTAGTGAATCTAATGTAACACACACCCATACAATGCGCACCACCCCGTGATGTTTTTCTCACTCCTACTAGTGAATGTAATGTAACACACACCCATACAATGCGCACCACCCCGTGATGTTTTTCTCACTCCTACTAGTGAATGTAATGTAACACACACCCATACAATGCGCACCACCCCGTGATGTTTTTCTCACTCCTGCTAGTGAATGTAATGTAACACACACCCATACAATGCGCATCACCCCGTGATGTTTTTCTCACTCCTGCTAGTGAATGTAATGAAACACACACCCATACAATGCGCACCACCCCGTGATGTTTTTCTCACTCCTGCTAGTGAATGTAATGTAACACACACCCATACAATGCGCACCACCCCGTGATGTTTTTCTCACTCCTGCTAGTGAATGTAATGTAACACACACCCATACAATGCGGACCACCCCGTGATGTTTGTCTCACTCCTGCTAGTGAATGTAATGTAACACACACCCATACAATGCGCACCACCCCGTGATGTTTTTCTCACTCCTGCTAGTGAATATAATGTAACACACACCCATACAATGCGCACCACCCCGTGATGTTTTTCTCACTCCTACTAGTGAATGTAATGTAACACACACCCATACAATGCGCACCACCCCGTGATGTTTTTCTCACTCCTACTAGTGAATGTAATGTAACACACACACTCATACAATGCGCAACACCCCGTGATGTTTTTCTCACTCCTACTAGTGAATGTAATGTAACACACACCCATACAATGCGCACCACCCCGTGATGTTTTTCTCACTCCCACTAGTGAATGTAATGTAACACACACCCATACAATGCGCACCACCCCGTGATGTTTTTCTGACTCCTACTAGTGAATGTAATGTAACACACACCCATACAATGCGCACCACCCCGTGATGTTTTTCTCACTCCTACTAGTGAATGTAATGTAACACACTCCCATACAATGCGCACCACCCCGTGATGTTTTTCTCACTCCTACTAGTGAATCTAATGTAACACACACCCATACAATTCGCACCACCACACGATGTTTTCAGAAACCTATCGTACATTGCCACTGCATGTTCCCTGACCTCCCCATGCTGACCACCCCGCGGTGCTTTTCTCCATCCTACATTGCCAATCACTGCCTATCCTAATTCAGACCCTCCGATTCACACCACCCCGTCATGTTTTTCTCACTCCTACTAGTGAATGTAATGTAACACACACCCATACAATGCGCACCTCCCCGTGATGTTTTTCTCACTCCTACTAGTGAATGTAATGTAACACACACCCATACAATGCGCACCACCCCGTGATGTGTTTCTCGCTCCTACTAGTGAATGTAATGTAACACACACCCATACAATGCGCACCTCCCGTGATGTTTTCTCACTCCTACTAGTGAATGTAATGTAACACACATCCATTCAATGCGCACCTCCCTTTGATGTTTTTCTCACTCCTACTAGTGAATGTAATGTAACACACACCCATACAATGCGCACCACTCCGTGATGTGTTTCTCACTCCTACTAGTGAATCTAATGTAACACACACCCATACAATGCGCACCACCCCGTGATGTTTTTCTCACTCCTACTAGTGAATGTAACGTAACACACACCCATACAATGCGCACCACCCCGTGATGTTTTTCTCACTCCTACTAGTGAATCTAATTTAACACACACCCATACAATGTGAACCACCCCGTGATGTTTTTCTCACTCCTACTAGTGAATCTAACGTAACACACACCCATACAATGCGCACCACCCCGTGATGTTTTTCTCAGTGCTACTAGTGAATGTAATGTAACACACACCCATACAATGCGCACCACCCCGTGATGTTTTTCTCACTCCTACTAGTGAATGTAATGTAACACACACACTCATACAATGCGCAACACCCCGTGATGTTTTTCTCACTCCTACTAGTGAATGTAATGTAACACACACCCATACAATGCGCACCACCCCGTGATGTTTTTCTCACTCCTACTAGTGAATGTAATGTAACACACACCCATACAATGCGAACCACCCCGTGATGTTTTTCTGACTCCTACTAGTGAATGTAATGTAACACACACCCATACAATGCGCACCACCCCGTGATGTTTTTCTCACTCCTACTAGTGAATGTAATGTAACACACACCCATACAATGCGCACCACCCCGTGATGTTTTTCTCACTGCTACTAGTGAATCTAATGTAACACACACCCATACAATGCGCACCACCCCGTGATGTTTTTCTCACTCCTCCTAGTGAATCTAATGTAACACACACCCATACAATGCGCACCACCCCGTGATGTTTTTCTCACTCCCACTAGTGAATGTAATGTAACACACACCCATACAATGCGCACCACCCCGTGATGTTTTTCTCACTCCTACTAGTGAATGTAATGTAACACACACCCATACAATGCGCACCACCCCGTGATGTTTTTCTCACTCCTACTAGTGAATGTAATGTAACACACACCCATACAATGCGCACCACCACGTGATGTTTTTCTCACTCCTACTAGTGAATGTAATGTAACACACTCCCATACAATGCGCACCACCCCGTGATGTTTTTCTCACTCGTACTAGTGAATCTAATGTAACACACACCCATACAATTCGCACCACCACACGATGTTTTCAGAAACCTATCCTACATTGCCACTGCATGTTCCCTGACCTCCCCATGCTGACCACCCCGCGGTGCTTTTCTCCATCCTACATTGCCAATCACTGCCTATCCTAATTTAGACCCTCCGATTCACACCACCCCGTCATGTTTTTCTCACTCCTACTAGTGAATGTAATGTAACACACACCCATACAATGCGCACCTCCCCGTGATGTTTTTCTCACTCCTACTAGTGAATGTAATGTAACACACACCCATACAATGCGCACCACACCGTGATGTGTTTCTCACTCCTACTAGTGAAGGTAATGTAACACACACCCATACAATGCGCACCTCCCGTGATGTTTTTCTCACTCCTACTAGTGAATGTAATGTAACACACACCAATACAATGCGCACCACCCCGCGATGTTTTTCAGAAACCTATCCTACATTGCCACTGCATGTTCCCTGACCTCCTCATGCTGACCACACCGCGGTGCTTTTCTCCATCCTACATTGCCACTCACTGCCTATCCTAATTCAGACCCTCCGATTCACACCACCCCGTGATGTTTTTCTCACTCCTACTAGTGAATGTAATGTAACACACACCCATACAATGCGCACCACCCCGTGATGTTTTTCTCACTCCTACTTGTGAATGTAATGTAACACACACCCATACAATGCGCACCACCCCGTGATGTTTTTCTATCTCCTACTAGTGAATGTAATGTAACACACACCCAAACAATGCGCACCACCCCGTGATGTTTTTCTCACTCCTACTAGTGAATCTAATGTAACACACACCCATACAATGCGCACCACCCGTGATATTTTTCTCACTCCTACTAGTGAATGTAATGTAACACACACCCATACAATGCGCACCACCCCGTGATGTTTTTCTCACTCCTACTAGTGAATCTAATTTAACACACACCCATACAATGCGCACCACCCCGTGATGTTTTACTCACTCCTACTAGTGAATCTAATGTAACACACACCCATACAATGCGCACCACCCCGTGATGTTTTTCTCACTGCTACTAGTGAATGTAAAGTAACACACACCCATACAATGCGCACCACCCCGTGATGTTTTTCTCACTCCTACTAGTGAATGTAATGTAACACACACCCATACAATGCGCACCACCCCGTGATGTTTTTCTCACTCCTACTAGTGAATCTAATTTAACACACACCCATACAATGCGCACCACCCCGTGATGTTTTACTCACTCCTACTAGTGAATCTAATGTAACACACACCCATACAATGCGCACCACCCCGTGATGTTTTTCTCAGTGCTACTAGTGAATGTAAAGTAACACACACCCATACAATGCGCACCACCCCGTGATGTTTTTCTCACTCCTACTAGTGAATGTAATGTAACACACACACTCATACAATGCGCAACACCCCGTGATGTTTTTCTCACTCCTACTAGTGAATGTAATGTAACACACACCCATACAATGCGAACCACCCCGTGATGTTTTTCTCACTCCTACTAGTGAATGTAATGTAACACACACCCATACAATGCGCACCACCCCGTGATGTTTTTCTCACTCCTACTAGTGAATGTAATGTAACACACACCCATACAATGCGCACCACCCCGTGATGTTTTTCTCACTCCTACTAGTGAATGTAATGTAACACACACCCATACAATGCGCATCACCCCGTGATGTTTTTCTCACTCCTGCTAGTAAATGTAATGTAACACACACCCATACAATGCGCACCACCCCGTGATGTTTTTCTCACTCCTGCTAGTGAATGTAATGTAACACACACCCATACAATGCGCACCACCCCGTGATGTTTTTCTCACTCCTGCTAGTGAATGTAATGTAACACACACCCATACAATGCGCACCACCCCGTGATGTTTTTCTCACTCATGCTAGTGAATATAATGTAACACACACCCATACAATGCGCACCACCCCGTGATGTTTTTCTCACTCCTACTAGTGAATGTAATGTAACACACACCCATACAATGCGCACCACCCCGTGATGTTTTTCTCACTCCTACTAGTGAATGTAATGTAACACACACCCATACAATGCGCACCACCCCGTGATGTTTTTCTCACTCCTACTAGTGAATGTAATGTAACACACTCCCATACAATGCGCACCACCCCGTGATGTTTTTCTCACTCCTACTAGTGAATCTAATGTAACACACACCCATACAATTCGCACCACAACACGATGTTTTCAGAAACCTATCCTACATTGCCACTGGATGTTCCCTGACCTCCCCATGATGACCACCCCGCGGTGCTTTTCTCCATCCTACATTGCCAATCACTGCCTATCCTAATTCAGACCCTCCGATTCACACCACCCCGTCGTGATTTTCTCACTCCTACTAGTGAATGTAATGTAACACACATCCATACAATGCGCACCTCCCCTTGATGTTTTTCTCACTCCTACTAGTGAATGTAATGTAACACACACCCATACAATGCGCACCACTCCGTGATGTGTTTCTCACTCCTACTAGTGAATGTAATGTAACACACACCCATACAATGCGCACCTCCCCGTGATGTTTTTCTCACTCCTACTAGTGAATGTAATGTAACACACACCCATACAATGCGCACCACCCCGCGATGTTTTTCAGAAACCTATCCTACATTGCCACTGCATGTTCCCTGACCTCCTCATGCTGACCACACCGCGGTGCTTTTCTCCATCCTACATTGCCACTCACTGCCTATCCTAATTCAGACCCTCCGATTCACACCACCCCGTGATGTTTTTCTCACTCCTACTAGTGAATGTAATGTAACACACACCCATACAATGCGCACCACCCCGTGATGTTTTTCTCACTCCTACTTGTGAATGTAATGTAACACACACCCAAACAATGCGCACCACCCCGTGATGTTTTTCTCACTCCTACTAGTGAATCTAATGTAACACACACCCATACAATGCGCACCACCCCGTGATATTTTTCTCACTCCTACTAGTGAAGGTAACGTAACACACACCCATACAATGCGCACCACCCCGTGATGTTTTTCTCACTCCTACTAGTGAATCTAATTTAACACACACCCATACAATGTGAACCACCCCGTGATGTTTTTCTCACTCCTACTAGTGAATGTAATGTAACACACACCCATACAATGCGCACCACCCCGTGATGTTTTTCTCACTCCTACTATTGAATGTAATGTAACACACACCCATACAATGCGCACCACCCCGCGATGTTTTTCAGAAACCTATCCTACATTGCCACTGCATGTTCCCTGACCTCCTCATGCTGACCACACCGCGGTGCTTTTCTCCATCCTACATTGCCACTCACTGCCTATCCTAATTCAGACCCTCCGATTCACACCACCCCGTGATGTTTTTCTCACTCCTACTAGTGAATGTAATGTAACACACACCCATACAATGCGCACCACCCCGCGATGTTTTTCAGAAACCTATCCTACATTGCCACTGCATGTTCCCTGACCTCCTCATGCTGACCACACCGCGGTGCTTTTCTCCATCCTACATTGCTACTCACTGCCTATCCTAATTCAGACCCTCCGATTCACACCACCCCGTGATGTTTTTCTCACTCCTACTAGTGAATGTAATGTAACACACACCCATACAATGCGCACCACCCCGTGATGTTTTTCTCACTCCTACTTGTGAATGTAATGTAACACACACCCATACAATGCGCACCACCCCGTGATGTTTTTCTATCTCCTACTAGTGAATGTAATGTAACACACACCCAAACAATGCGCACCACCCCGTGATGTTTTTCTCACTCCTACTAGTGAATCTAATGTAACACACACCCATACAATGCGCACCACCCCGTGATATTTTTCTCACTCCTACTAGTGAATGTAATGTAACACACACCCATACAATGCGCACCACCCCGTGATGTTTTTCTCACTCCTACTAGTGAATCTAATTTAACACACACCCATACAATGCGCACCACCCCGTGATGTTTTACTCACTCCTACTAGTGAATCTAATGTAACACACACCCATACAATGCACACCACCCCGTGATGTTTTTCTCACTGCTACTAGTGAATGTAAAGTAACACACACCCATACAATGCGCACCACCCCGTGATGTTTTTCTCACTCCTACTAGTGAATGTAATGTAACACACACACTCATACAATGCGCAACACCCCGTGATGTTTTTCTCACTCCTACTAGTGAATGTAATGTAACACACACCCATACAATGCGAACCACCCCGTGATGTTTTTCTCACTCCTACTAGTGAATGTAATGTAACACACACCCATACAATGCGCACCACCCCGTGATGTTTTTCTCACTCCTACTAGTGAATGTAATGTAACACACACCCATACAATGCGCATCACCCCGTGATGTTTTTCTCACTCCTGCTAGTGAATGTAATGTAACACACACCCATACAATGCGCACCACCCCGTGATGTTTTTCTCACTCCTGCTAGTGAATGTAATGTAACACACACCCATACAATGCGCACCACCCCGTGATGTTTTTCTCACTCCTGCTAGTGAATATAATGTAACACACACCCATACAATGCGCACCACCCTGTGATGTTTTTCTCACTCCTACTAGTGAATGTAATGTAACACACACCCATACAATGCGCACCACCCCGTGATGTTTTTCTCACTCCTACTAGTGAATGTAATGTAACACACACCCATACAATGCGCACCACCCCGTGATGTTTTTCTCACTGCTACTAGTGAATGTAATGTAACACACACCCATACAATGCGCACCACCCCGCGATGTTTTTCTCACTCCTACTAGTGAATGTAATGTAACACACACCCATACAATGCGCACCACCCCGCGATGTTTTTCTCACTCCTACTAGTGAATGTAATGTAACACACACCCATACAATGCTCACCACCCCGTGATGTTTTTCTCACTCCTACTAGTGAATGTAATGTAACACACACCCATACAATGCGCACCACCCCGTGATGTTTTTCTCACTCCTACTAGTGAATGTAATGTAACACACACCCATACAATGCGCACCACCCCGTGATGTTTTTCTCACTCCTACTAGTGAATGTAATGTAACACACACCCATACAATGCGCACCACCCCGTGATGTTGTTCTCACTCCTACTAGTGAATATAATGTAACACACACCCATACAATGCGCACCACCCCGTGATGTTTTTCTCACTCCTACTAGTGAATGTAATGTAACACACACCCATACAATGCGCACCACCCCGTGATGTTTTTCTCACTCCTACTAGTGAATGTAATGTAACACACACCCATACAATGCGCACCACCCCGTGATGTTTTTCTCACTCCTACTAGTGAATGTAATGTAACACACACCCATACAATGCGCACCACCCCGTGATGTTTTTCTCACTGCTACTAGTTAATCTAATGTAACACACAGCCATACAATTCGCACCACCCCGCGATGTTTTTCATAAACGTATCCTACATTGCCACTGCATGTTCCCTGACCTCCCCATGCTGACCACCCCGGGGTGCTTTTCTCCATCCTACATTGCCAATCACTGCCTATCCTAATTCAGACCCTCCGATTCACACCACCCCGTCATGTTTTTCTCACTCCTACTAGTGAATGTAATGTAACACACACCCATACAATGCGCACCTCCCCGTGATGTTTTTCTCACTCCTACTTGTGAATGTAATGTAACACACACCCATACAATGCGCACCACCCCGTGATGTTTTTCTCACTCCTATTAGTGAATGTAATGTAACACACACACATACAATGCGCACCACCCCGTGATGTTTTTCTCACTCCTACTAGTGAATGTAATGTAACACACACCCATACAATGCGCACCACCCCGTGATGTTTTTCTCACTCCTACTAGTGAATGTAATGTAACACACACCCATACAATGCGCACCACCCCGTGATGTTTTTCTCACTCCTACTAGTGAATGTAATGTAACACACACCCATACAATGCGCACCACCCCGTGATGTTGTTCTCACTCCTACTAGTGAATATAATGTAACACACACCCATACAATGCGCACCACCCCGTGATGTTTTTCTCACTCCTACTAGTGAATGTAATGTAACACACACCCATACAATGCGCACCACCCCGTGATGTTTTTCTCACTCCTACTAGTGAATGTAATGTAACACACACCCATACAATGCGCACCACCCCGTGATGTTTTTCTCACTCCTACTAGTGAATGTAATGTAACACACACCCATACAATGCGCACCACCCCGTGATGTTTTTCTCACTCCTACTAGTGAATGTAATGTAACACACACCCATACAATGCGCACCTCCCTGTGATGTTTTTCTCACTCCTACTAGTGAATGTAATGTAACACACACCCATACAATGCGCACAACCCCGTGATGTTTTTCTCACTCCTACTAGTGAATGTAATGTAACACACACCCATACAATGCGCACCACCCCGCGATGTTTTTCACAAACCTATCCTACATTGCCACTGCATGTTCCCTGACCTCCCCATGCTGACCACCCCGCGGTGCTTTTCTCCATCCTACATTGCCAATCACTGCCTATCCTAATTTAGACCCTCCGATTCACACCACCCCGTCATGTTTTTCTCACTCCTACTAGTGAATGTAATGTAACACACACCCATGCAATGCGCACCTCCCCGTGATGTTTTTCTCACTCCTACTAGTGAATGTAATGTAACACACACCCATACAATGCGCAAGACCCCGTGATGTGTTTCTCACTCCTACTAGTGAATGTAATGTAACACACACCCATACAATGCGCACCTCCCGTGATGTTTTTCTCACTCCTACTAGTGAATGTAATGTAACCCACACCCATACAATGCGCACCACCCCGCGATGTTTTTCAGAAACCTATCCTACATTGCCACTGCATGTTCCCTGACCTCCTCATGCTGACCACACCGCGGTGCTTTTCTCCATCCTACATTGCCACTCACTGCCTATCCTAATTCAGACCCTCCGATTCACACCACCCCGTGATGTTTTTCTCACTCCTACTAGTGAATGTAATGTAACACACACCCATACAATGCGCACCACCCCGTGATGTTTTTCTCACTCCTACTTGTGAATGTAATGTAACACACACCCATACAATGCGCACCACCCCGTGATGTTTTTCTATCTCCTACTAGTGAATGTAATGTAACACACACCCAAACAATGCGCACCACCCCGTGATGTTTTTCTCACTCCTACTAGTGAATCTAATGTAACACACACCCATACAATGCGCACCACCCGTGATATTTTTCTCACTCCTACTAGTGAATGTAATGTAACACACACCCATACAATGCGCACCACCCCGTGATGTTTTTCTCACTCCTACTAGTGAATCTAATTTAACACACACCCATACAATGCGCACCACCCCGTGATGTTTTACTCACTCCTACTAGTGAATCTAATGTAACACACACCCATACAATGCGCACCACCCCGTGATGTTTTTCTCACTGCTACTAGTGAATGTAAAGTAACACACACCCATACAATGCGCACCACCCCGTGATGTTTTTCTCACTCCTACTAGTGAATGTAATGTAACACACACACTCATACAATGCGCAACACCCGTGATGTTTTTCTCACTCCTACTAGTGAATGTAATGTAACACACACCCATACAATGCGAACCACCCCGTGATGTTTTTCTCACTCCTACTAGTGAATGTAATGTAACACACACCCATACAATGCGCACCACCCCGTGATGTTTTTCTCACTCCTACTAGTGAATGTAATGTAACACACACCCATACAATGCGCACCACCCCGTGATGTTTTTCTCACTCCTACTAGTGAATGTAATGTAACACACACCCATACAATGCGCATCACCCCGTGATGTTTTTCTCACTCCTGCTAGTGAATGTAATGTAACACACACCCATACAATGCGCACCACCCCGTGATGTTTTTCTCACTCCTGCTAGTGAATGTAATGTAACACACACCCATACAATGCGCACCACCCCGTGATGTTTTTCTCACTCCTGCTAGTGAATGTAATGTAACACACACCCATACAATGCGCACCAACCCGTGATGTTTTTCTCACTCATGCTAGTGAATATAATGTAACACACACCCATACAATGCGCACCACCCCGTGATGTTTTTCTCACTCCTACTAGTGAATGTAATGTAACACACACCCATACAATGCGCACCACCCCGTGATGTTTTTCTCACTCCTACTAGTGAATGTAATGTAACACACACCCATACAATGCGCACCACCCCGTGATGTTTTTCTCACTCCTACTAGTGAATGTAATGTAACACACTCCCATACAATGCGCACCACCCCGTGATGTTTTTCTCACTCCTACTAGTGAATCTAATGTAACACACACCCATACAATTCGCACCACAACACGATGTTTTCAGAAACCTATCCTACATTGCCACTGCATGTTCCCTGACCTCCCCATGCTGACCACCCCGCGGTGCTTTTCTCCATCCTACATTGCCAATCACTGCCTATCCTAATTCAGACCCTCCGATTCACACCACCCCGTGATGTTTTTCTCACTCCTACTAGTGAATGTAATGTAACACACACCCATACAATGCGCACCACCCCGTGATGTTTTTCTCACTCCTACTTGTGAATGTAATGTAACACACACCCAAACAATGCGCACCACCCCGTGATGTTTTTCTCACTCCTACTAGTGAATCTAATGTAACACACACCCATACAATGCGCACCACCCCGTGATATTTTTCTCACTCCTACTAGTGAATGTAACGTAACACACACCCATACAATGCGCACCACCCCGTGATGTTTTTCTCACTCCTACTAGTGAATCTAATTTAACACACACCCATACAATGTGAACCACCCCGTGATGTTTTTCTCACTCCTACTAGTGAATGTAATGTAACACACACCCATACAATGCGCACCACCCCGTGATGTTTTTCTCACTCCTACTATTGAATGTAATGTAACACACACCCATACAATGCGCACCACCCCGCGATGTTTTTCAGAAACCTATCCTACATTGCCACTGCATGTTCCCTGACCTCCTCATGCTGACCACACCGCGGTGCTTTTCTCCATCCTACATTGCCACTCACTGCCTATCCTAATTCAGACCCTCCGATTCACACCACCCCGTGATGTTTTTCTCACTCCTACTAGTGAATGTAATGTAACACACACCCATACAATGCGCACCACCCCGCGATGTTTTTCAGAAACCTATCCTACATTGCCACTGCATGTTCCCTGACCTCCTCATGCTGACCACACCGCGGTGCTTTTCTCCATCCTACATTGCCACTCACTGCCTATCCTAATTCAGACCCTCCGATTCACACCACCCCGTGATGTTTTTCTCACTCCTACTAGTGAATGTAATGTAACACACACCCATACAATGCGCACCACCCCGTGATGTTTTTCTCACTCCTACTTGTGAATGTAATGTAACACACACCCATACAATGCCCACCACCCCGTGATGTTTTTCTATCTCCTACTAGTGAATGTAATGTAACACACACCCAAACAATGCGCACCACCCCGTGATATTTTTCTCACTCCTACTAGTGAATCTAATGTAACACACACCCATACAATGCGCACCACCCCGTGATATTTTTCTCACTCCTACTAGTGAATGTAATGTAACACACACCCATACAATGCGCACCACCCCGTGATGTTTTTCTCACTCCTACTAGTGAATCTAATTTAACACACACCCATACAATGCGCACCACCCCGTGATGTTTTACTCACTCCTACTAGTGAATCTAATGTAACACACACCCATACAATGCACACCACCCCGTGATGTTTTTCTCACTGCTACTAGTGAATGTAAAGTAACACACACCCATACAATGCGCACCACCCCGTGATGTTTTTCTCACTCCTACTAGTGAATGTAATGTAACACACACACTCATACAATGGGCACCACCCCGTGATGTTTTTCTCACTCCTACTAGTGAATGTAATGTAACACACACCCATACAATGCGAACCACCCCGTGAAGTTTTTCTCACTCCTACTAGTGAATGTAATGTAACACACACCCATACAATGCGCACCACCCCGTGATGTTTTTCTCACTCCTACTAGTGAATGTAATGTAACACACACCCATACAATGCGCACCACCCCGTGATGTTTTTCTCACTCCTGCTAGTGAATGTAATGTAACACACACCCATACAATGCGCACCACCCCGTGATGTTTTTCTCACTCCTGCTAGTGAATGTAATGTAACACACACCCATACAATGCGCACCACCCCGTGATGTTTTTCTCACTCCTGCTAGTGAATGTAATGTAACACACACCCATACAATGCGCACCACCCCGTGATGTTTTTCTCACTCCTGCTAGTGAATGTAATGTAACACACACCCATACAATGCGCACCACCACGTGATGTTTTTCTCACTCCTACTAGTGAATGTAATGTAACACACACCCATACAATGCGCACCACCCCTTGATATTTTTCTCACTCCTACTAGTGAATCTAATGTAACACACACCCATACAATTCGCACCACCCCGCGATGTTTTTCAGAAACATATCCTACATTGCCACTGCATGTTCCCTGACCTCCCCATGCTGACCACCCCGCGGTGCTTTTCTCCATCCTACATTGCCAAACACTACCTATCCTAATTCAGACCCTCCGATTCACACCACCCCGTGATGTTTTTCTCACTCCTAGTAGTGAATATAATGTAACACACACCCATACAATGCGCACCACCCCGTGATGTTTTTCTCACTCCTACTAGTGAATGTAATGTAACACACACCCATACAATGCGCACCACCCCGTGATATTTTTCTCACTCCTACTAGTGAATCTAATGTAACACACACCCATACAATTCGCACCACCCCGCGATGTTTTTCAGAAACATATCCTACATTGCCACTGCATGTTCCTTGACCTCCCCATGCTGACCACCCCGCGGTGCTTTTCTCCATCCTACATTGCCACTCACTGCCAATCCTAATTCAGACCCTCCGATTCACACCACCCCGTGATGTTTTTCTCACTCCTAGTAGTGAATGTAATGTAACACACACCCATACAATGCGCACCACCCCGTGATGTTTTTCTCACTCCTACTAGTGAATGTAATGTAACACACACCCATACAATGCGCACCACCCCGTGATGTTTTTCTCACTCCTACTAGTGAATGTAATGTAACACACACCCATACAATGCACACCACACCGTGATGTTTTTCTCACTCCTACTAGGGAATGTAATGTAACACACACCCATACAATGCGCAACTCCCCGTGATGTTTTTCTCACTATTACTAGTGAATGTAATGTAACACACACCCATACAATGCGCACCACCCCGTGATGTTTTTCTCAGTCCTACTAGTGAATGTAATGTAACACACACCCATACAATGCGCACCACCCCGTGATGTTTTTCTCACTCCTACTAGTGAATGTAATGTAACACACACCCATACAATGCGCACCACCCCGTGATGTTTGTCTCACTCCTACTAGTGAAAGTAATGTAACACACACCCATACAATGCGCACCTCCCCGTGATGTTTTTCTCACTCCTACTAGTGAATGTAATGTAACACACACCCATACAATGCGCACCACCCCGTGATGTTTTTCTCACTCCTATTAGTGAATGTAATGTAACACACACCCATACAATGCGCACCTCCCCGTGATGTTTTTCTCACTCCTATTAGTGAATGTAATGTAACACACACCCATACAATGCGCACCACCCCGTGATGTTTTTCTCACTCCTACTAGTGAATGTAATGTAACACACACCCATACAATGCGCACCACCCCGCGATGTTTTTCACAAACCTATCCTACATTGCCACTGCATGTTCCCTGACCTCCCCATGCTGACCACCCCGCGGTGCTTTTCTTCATCCTACATTGCCACTCACTGCCAATCCTAATTCAGACACTCCGATTCACACCACCCCGTGATGTTTTTCTCACTCCTAGTAGTGAATGTAATGTAACACACACCCATACAATGCGCACCACCCCGTGATGTTTTTCTCACTCCTACTAGTGAATGTAATGTAACACACACCCATACAATGCGCACCACCCCGTGATGTTTTTGTCACTATTACTAGTGAATGTAATGTAACACACACCCATACAATGCGCACCACCCCGTGATGTTTTTCTCACTGCTACTAGTGAATGTAAGGTAACACACACCCATACAATGCGCCCCACCCCGTGATGTTTTTCTCACTCCTACTAGGGAATGTAATGTAACACACACCCATACAATGCGCAACTCCCCGTGATGTTTTTCTCACTCCTACTAATGAATGTAGTGTAACACACACCCATACAATGCGCACCACCCCGTGATGTTTTTCTCACTGCTACTAGTGAATGTAAGGTAACACACACCCATACAATGCGCCCCACCCCGTGATGTTTTTCTCACTCCTACTAGTGAATGTAATGTAACACACACCCATACAATGCGCACCACCCCGTGATGTTTTTCTCACTCCTACTAGTGAATGTAATGTAACAAACACCCATACAATGCGCACCACCCCGTGATGTTTTTCTCACTCCTACTAGTGAATGTAATGTAACACACACCCATACAATGCGCACCACCCCGTGATGTTTTTCTCACTCCTACTAGTGAATCTAATGTAACACACTCCCATACAATGCGCACCACCCCGTGATGTTTTTCTCACTCCTACTAGTGAATGTAATGTAACACACACCCATACAATGCGCACCACACCATGATGTTTTTCTCACTGCTACTAGTGAATGTAATGTAACACACACCCATACAATGCGCACCACCCCGCGATGTTTTTCTCACTCCTACTAGTGAATGTAATGCAACACACACCCATACAATGCGCACCACCCCGCGATGTTTTTCTCACTCCTACTAGTGAATGTAATGTAACACACACCCATACAATGCGCACCACCCCGTGATGTTTTTCTCACTCCTACTAGTGAATGTAATGTAACACACACCCATACAATGCGCACGACCCCGTGATGTTTTTCTCACTCCTACTAGTGAATGTAATGTAACACACACCCATACAATACGCACCTCCCCGTGATGTTTTTCTCACTCCTACTAGTGAATGTAATGTAACACACACCCATACAATGCGCACCACCCCGTGATGTTTTTCTCACTCCTACTAGTGAATGTAATGTAACACACACCCATACAATGCGCACCACCCCGTGATGTTTTTCTCACTCCTACTAGTGAATGTAATGTAACACACACCCATACAATGCGCACCTCCCTGTGATGTTTTTCTCACTCCTACTAGTGAATGTAATGTAACACACACCCATACAATGCGCACCACCCCGTGATGTTTTTCTCACTCCTACTAGTGAATGTAATGTAACACACACCCATACAATGCGCACCACCCCGCGATGTTTTTCACAAACCTATCCTACATTGCCACTGCATGTTCCCTGACCTCCCCATGCTGACCACCCCGCGGTGCTTTTCTTCATCCTACATTGCCACTCACTGCCAATCCTAATTCAGACCCTCCGATTCACACCACCCCGTAATGTTTTTCTCACTCCTAGTAGTGAATGTAATGTAACACACACCCATACAATGCGCACCACCCCGTGATGTTTTTCTCACTCCTAGTAGTGAATGTAATGTAACACACACCCATACAATGCGCACCACCCCGTGATGTTTTTCTCACTCCTACTAGTGAATGTAATGTAACACACACCCATACAATGCACACCACCCCGCGATGTTTTTCACAAACCTATCCTACATTGCCACTGCATGTTCCCTGACCTCCCCATGCTGACCACCCCGCGGTGCTTTTCTTCATCCTACATTGCCACTCACTGCCAATCCTAATTCAGACCCTCCGATTCACACCACCCCGTGATGTTTTTCTCACTCCTAGTAGTGAATGTAATGTAACACACACCCATACAATGCGCACCACCCCGTGATGTTTTTCTCACTCCTACTAGTGAATGTAATGTAACACACACCCATACAATGCGCACCTCCCTGTGATGTTTTTCTCACTCCTACTAGTGAATGTAATGTAACACACACCCATACAATGCGCACCACCCCGTGATGTTTTTCTCACTCCTACTAGTGAATGTAATGTAACACACACCCATACAATGCGCACCACCCCGCGATGTTTTTCACAAACCTATCCTACATTGCCACTGCATGTTCCCTGACCTCCCCATGCTGACCACCCCGCGGTGCTTTTCTTCATCCTACATTGCCACTCACTGCCAATCCTAATTCAGACCCTCCGATTCACACCACCCCGTGATGTTTTTCTCACTCCTAGTAGTGAATGTAATGTAACACACACCCATACAATGCGCACCACCCCGTGATGTTTTTCTCACTCCTACTAGTGAATGTAATGTAACACACACCCATACAATACGCACCACCCCGTGATGTTTTTGTCACTATTACTAGTGAATGTAATGTAACACACACCCATACAATGCACACCACACCGTGATGTTTTTCTCACTCCTACTAGGGAATGTAATGTAACACACACCCATACAATGCGCAACTCCAGGTGATGTTTTTCTCACTATTACTAGTGAATGTAATGGAACACACACCCATACAATGCGCACCACCCCGTGATGTTTTTCTCAGTCCTACTAGTGAATGTAATGTAACACACACCCATACAATGCGCACCACCCCGTGATGTTTTTCTCACTCCTACTAGTGAATGTAATGTAACACACACCCACACAATGCGCACCACCCCGTGATGTTTTTCTCACTCCTACTAGTGAAAGTAATGTAACATACACCCATACAATGCGCACCTCCCCGTGAAGTTTTTCTCACTCCTACTAGTGAATGTAATGTAACACACACCCATACAATGCGCACCACCCCGTGATGTTTTTCTCAGTCCTACTAGTGAATGTAATGTAACACACACCCATACAATGCGCACCACCCCGTGATGATTTTCTCACTACTAGTGAATGTAATGTAACACACACCCATACAATGCGCACCACCCCGTGATGTTTTTCTCACTCCTACTAGTGAATCTAATGTAACACACACCCATACAATGCGCACCACCCCGTGATGTTTTTCTCACTCCTACTAGTGAATGTAATGTAACACACACCCATACAATGCGCACCACCCCGTCATGTTTTTCTCACTCCTACTAGTGAATGTAATGTAACACACACCCATACAATGCGCACCACCTCGTGATGTTTTTCTCACTCCTACTAGTGAATGTAATGTAACACACACCCATACAATGCGCACCACCCCGTGATGTTTTTCTCACTCCTACTAGTGAATGTAATGTAACAAACACCCATACAATGCGCACCACCCCGTGATGTTTTTCTCACTCCTACTAGTGAATGTAATGTAACACACACCCATACAATGCGCACCACCCCGTGATGTTTTTCTCACTCCTACTAGTGAATCTAATGTAACACACTCCCATACAATGCGCACCACACCGTGATGTTTTTCTCACTCCTACTAGTGAATGTAATGTAACACACACCCATACAATGCGCACCACACCGTGATGTTTTTCTCACTGCTACTAGTGAATATAATGTAACACACACCCATACAATGCGCACCACCCCGCGATGTTTTTCTCACTCCTACTAGTGAATGTAATGCAACACACACCCATACAATGCGCACCACCCCGTGATGTTTTTCTCACTCCTACTAGTGAATGTAATGTAACACACACCCATACAATGCGCACCACCCCGTGATGTTTTTCTCACTCCTACTAGTGAATGTAATGTAACACACACCCATACAATGCGCACCACCCCGTGATGTTTTTCTCACTCCTACTAGTGAATGTAATGTAACACACACCCATACAATACGCACCTCCCCGTGATGTTTTTCTCACTCCTACTAGTGAATGTAATGTAACACACACCCATACAATGCGCACCACCCCGTGATGTTTTTCTCACTCCTACTAGTGAATGTAATGTAACACACACCCATACAATGCGCACCACCCCGTGATGTTTTTCTCACTCCTAGTAGTGAATGTAATGTAACACACACCCATACAATGCGCACCACCCCGTGATGTTTTTCTCACTCCTACTAGTGAATGTAATGTAACACACACCCATACAATGCACACCACCCCGCGATGTTTTTCACAAACCTATCCTACATTGCCACTGCATGTTCCCTGACCTCCCCATGCTGACCACCCCGCGGTGCTTTTCTTCATCCTACATTGCCACTCACTGCCAATCCTAATTCAGACCCTCCGATTCACACCACCCCGTGATGTTTTTCTCACTCCTAGTAGTGAATGTAATGTAACACACACCCATACAATGCGCACCACCCCGTGATGTTTTTCTCACTCCTAGTAGTGAATGTAATGTAACACACACCCATACAATGCGCACCACCCCGTGATGTTTTTCTCACTCCTACTAGTGAATGTAATGTAACACACACCCATACAATGCACACCACCCCGCGATGTTTTTCACAAACCTATCCTACATTGCCACTGCATGTTCCCTGACCTCCCCATGCTGACCACCCCGCGGTGCTTTTCTTCATCCTACATTGCCACTCACTGCCAATCCTAATTCAGACCCTCCGATTCACACCACCCCGTGATGTTTTTCTCACTCCTAGTAGTGAATGTAATGTAACACACACCCATACAATGCGCACCACCCCGTGATGTTTTTCTCACTCCTACTAGTGAATGTAATGTAACACACACCCATACAATACGCACCACCCCGTGATGTTTTTGTCACTATTACTAGTGAATGTAATGTAACACACACCCATACAATGCACACCACACCGTGATGTTTTTCTCACTCCTACTAGGGAATGTAATGTAACACACACCCATACAATGCGCAACTCCAGGTGATGTTTTTCTCACTATTACTAGTGAATGTAATGGAACACACACCCATACAATGCGCACCACCCCGTGATGTTTTTCTCAGTCCTACTAGTGAATGTAATGTAACACACACCCATACAATGCGCACCACCCCGTGATGTTTTTCTCACTCCTACTAGTGAATGTAATGTAACACACACCCACACAATGCGCACCACCCCGTGATGTTTTTCTCACTCCTACTAGTGAAAGTAATGTAACATACACCCATACAATGCGCACCTCCCCGTGAAGTTTTTCTCACTCCTACTAGTGAATGTAATGTAACACACACCCATACAATGCGCACCACCCCGTGATGTTTTTCTCAGTCCTACTAGTGAATGTAATGTAACACACACCCATACAATGCGCACCACCCCGTGATGATTTTCTCACTACTAGTGAATGTAATGTAACACACACCCATACAATGCGCACCACCCCGTGATGTTTTTCTCACTCCTACTAGTGAATCTAATGTAACACACACCCATACAATGCGCACCACCCCGTGATGTTTTTCTCACTCCTACTAGTGAATGTAATGTAACACACACCCATACAATGCGCACCACCCCGTCATGTTTTTCTCACTCCTACTAGTGAATGTAATGTAACACACACCCATACAATGCGCACCACCTCGTGATGTTTTTCTCACTCCTACTAGTGAATGTAATGTAACACACACCCATACAATGCGCACCACCCCGTGATGTTTTTCTCACTCCTACTAGTGAATGTAATGTAACAAACACCCATACAATGCGCACCACCCCGTGATGTTTTTCTCACTCCTACTAGTGAATGTAATGTAACACACACCCATACAATGCGCACCACCCCGTGATGTTTTTCTCACTCCTACTAGTGAATCTAATGTAACACACTCCCATACAATGCGCACCACACCGTGATGTTTTTCTCACTCCTACTAGTGAATGTAATGTAACACACACCCATACAATGCGCACCACACCGTGATGTTTTTCTCACTGCTACTAGTGAATATAATGTAACACACACCCATACAATGCGCACCACCCCGCGATGTTTTTCTCACTCCTACTAGTGAATGTAATGCAACACACACCCATACAATGCGCACCACCCCGTGATGTTTTTCTCACTCCTACTAGTGAATGTAATGTAACACACACCCATACAATGCGCACCACCCCGTGATGTTTTTCTCACTCCTACTAGTGAATGTAATGTAACACACACCCATACAATGCGCACCACCCCGTGATGTTTTTCTCACTCCTACTAGTGAATGTAATGTAACACACACCCATACAATACGCACCTCCCCGTGATGTTTTTCTCACTCCTACTAGTGAATGTAATGTAACACACACCCATACAATGCGCACCACCCCGTGATGTTTTTCTCACTCCTACTAGTGAATGTAATGTAACACACACCCATACAATGCGCACCACCCCGTGATGTTTTTCTCACTCCTACTAGTGAATGTAATGTAACACACACCCATACAATGCGCACCACCCTGTGATGTTTTTCTCACTCCTACTAGTGAATGTAATGTAACACACACCCATACAATGCGCACCACCCCGTGATGTTTTTCTCACTCCTACTAGTGAATGTAATGTAACACACACCCATACAATGCGCACCACCCCGCGATGTTTTTCACAAACCTATCCTACATTGCCACTTCATGTTCCCTGACCTCCCCATGCTGACCACCCCGCGGTGCTTTTCTTCATCCTACATTGCCACTCACTGCCAATCCTAATTCAGACCCTCCGATTCACACCACCCCGTGATGTTTTTCTCACTCCTAGTAGTGAATGTAATGTAACACACACCCATACAATGCGCACCACCCCGTGATGTTTTTCTCACTCCTACTAGTGAATGTAATGTAACACACACCCATACAATACGCACCACCCCGTGATGTTTTTGTCACTATTACTAGTGAATGTAATGTAACACACACCCATACAATGCACACCACACCGTGATGTTTTTCTCACTCCTACTAGGGAATGTAATGTAACACACACCCATACAATGCGCAACTAAAGGTGATGTTTTTCTCACTATTACTAGTGAATGTAATGTAACACACACCCATACAATGCGCACCACCCCGTGATGTTTTTCTCAGTCCTACTAGTGAATGTAATGTAACACACACCCATACAATGCGCACCACCCTGTGATGTTTTTCTCACTCCTACTAGTGAATGTAATGTAACACACACCCACACAATGCGCACCACCCCGTGATGTTTTTCTCACTCCTACTAGTGAAAGTAATGTAACATACACCCATACAATGCGCACCTCCCCGTGAAGTTTTTCTCACTCCTACTAGTGAATGTAATGTAACACACACCCATACAATGCGCACCACCCCGTGATGTTTTTCTCACTCCTACTAGTGAATGTAATGTAACACACACCCATACAATGCGCACCACCCCGTGATGTTTTTCTCACACCTACTAGTGAATGTAATGTAACACACACCCATACAATGCGCACCACCCCGTGATGTTTTTCTCACTCCTACTAGTGAATGTAATGTAACACACACCCATACAATGCGCACCACCTCGCGATGTTTTTCACAAACCTATCCTACATTGCCACTGCATGTTCCCTGACCTCCCCATGCTGACCACCCCGCGGTGCTTTTCTTCATCCTACATTGCCACTCACTGCCAATCCTAATTCAGACCCTCCGATTCACACCACCCCGTGATGTTTTTCTCACTCCTAGTAGTGAATGTAATGTAACACACACCCATACAATGCGCACCACCCCGTGATGTTTTTCTCACTCCTACTAGTGAATGTAATGTAACACACACCCATACAATGCGCACCACCCCGTGATGTTTTTGTCACTATTACTAGTGAATGTAATGTAACACACACCCATACAATGCACACCACACCGTGATGTTTTTCTCACTCCTACTAGTGAATGTAATGTAACACACACCCATACAATGCGCACCACCCCGTGATGTTTTTCTCACTCCTACTAGTGAATCTAATGTAACACACTCCCATACAATGCGCACCACCCCGTGATGTTTTTCTCACTCCTACTAGTGAATGTAATGTAACACACACCCATACAATGCGCACCACACCGTGATGTTTTTCTCACTGCTACTAGTGAATGTAATGTAACACACACCCATACAATGCGCACCACCCCGCGATGTTTTTCTCACTCCTACTAGTGAATGTAATGCAACACACACCCATACAATGCGCACCACCCCGTGATGTTTTTCTCACTCCTACTAGTGAATGTAATGTAACACACACCCATACAATGCGCACCACCCCGTGATGTTTTTCTCACTCCTACTAGTGAATGTAATGTAACACACACCCATACAATGCGCACCACCCCGTGATGTTTTTCTCACTCCTACTAGTGAATGTAATGTAACACACACCCATACAATACGCACCTCCCCGTGATGTTTTTCTCACTCCTACTAGTGAATGTAATGTAACACACACCCATACAATGCGCACCACCCCGTGATGTTTTTCTCACTCCTACTAGTGAATGTAATGTAACACACACCCATACAATGCGCACCACCCCGTGATGTTTTTCTCACTCCTACTAGTGAATGTAATGTAACACACACCCATACAATGCGCACCACCCTGTGATGTTTTTCTCACTCTTACTAGTGAATGTAATGTAACACACACCCATACAATGCGCACCACCCCGTGATGTTTTTCTCACTCCTACTAGTGAATGTAATGTAACACACACCCATACAATGCGCACCACCCCGCGATGTTTTTCACAAACCTATCCTACATTGCCACTGCATGTTCCCTGACCTCCCCATGCTGACCACCCCGCGGTGCTTTTCTTCATCCTACATTGCCACTCACTGCCAATCCTAATTCAGACCCTCCGATTCACACCACCCCGTGATGTTTTTCTCACTCCTAGCAGTGAATGTAATGTAACACACACCCATACAATGCGCACCACCCCGTGATGTTTTTCTCACTCCTACTAGTGAATGTAATGTAACACACACCCATACAATGCGCACCACCCCGGGATGTTTTTCTCACTCCTACTAGTGAATCTAATGTAACACACACCCATACAATGCGCACCACCCCGTGATGTTTTTCTCACTCCTACTAGTGAATGTAATGTAACACACACCCATACAATGCGCACCACCCCGTCATGTTTTTCTCACTCCTACTAGTGAATGTAATGTAACACACACCCATACAATGCGCACCACCCCGCGATGTTTTTCTCACTCCTACTAGTGAATGTAATGCAACACACACCCATACAATGCGCACCACCCCGTGATGTTTTTCTCACTCCTACTAGTGAATGTAATGTAACACACACCCATACAATGCGCACCACCCCGTGATGTTTTTCTCACTCCTACTAGTGAATGTAATGTAACACACACCCATACAATGCGCACCACCCCGTGATGTTTTTCTCACTCCTACTAGTGAATGTAATGTAACACACACCCATACAATACGCACCTCCCCATGATGTTTTTCTCACTCCTACTAGTGAATGTAATGTAACACACACCCATACAATGCGCACCACCCCGTGATGTTTTTCTCACTCCTACTAGTGAATGTAATGTAACACACACCCATACAATGCGCACCACCCCGTGATGTTTTTCTCACTCCTACTAGTGAATGTAATGTAACACACACCCATACAATGCGCACCACCCTGTGATGTTTTTCTCACTCCTACTAGTGAATGTAATGTAACACACACCCATACAATGCGCACCACCCCGTGATGTTTTTCTCACTCCTACTAGTGAATGTAATGTAACACACACCCATACAATGCGCACCACCCCGCGATGTTTTTCACAAACCTATCCTACATTGCCACTGCATGTTCCCTGACCTCCCCATGCTGACCACCCCGCGGTGCTTTTCTTCATCCTACATTGCCACTCACTGCCAATCCTAATTCAGACCCTCCGATTCACACCACCCCGTGATGTTTTTCTCACTCCTAGCAGTGAATGTAATGTAACACACACCCATACAATGCGCACCACCCCGTGATGTTTTTCTCACTCCTACTAGTGAATGTAATGTAACACACACCCATACAATGCGCACCACCCCGTGATGTTTTTCTCACTCCTACTAGTGAATGTAATGTAACACACACCCATACAATGCGCACCACCCTGTGATGTTTTTCTCACTCCTACTAGTGAATGTAATGTAACACACACCCATACAATGCGCACCACCCCGTGATGTTTTTCTCACTCCTACTAGTGAATGTAATGTAACACACACCCATACAATGCGCACCACCCCGCGATGTTTTTCACAAACCTATCCTACATTGCCACTGCATGTTCCCTGACCTCCCCATGCTGACCACCCCGCGGTGCTTTTCTTCATCCTACATTGCCACTCACTGCCAATCCTAATTCAGACCCTCCGATTCACACCACCCCGTGATGTTTTTCTCACTCCTAGTAGTGAATGTAATGTAACACACACCCATACAATGCGCACCACCCCGTGATGTTTTTCTCACTCCTACTAGTGAATGTAATGTAACACACACCCATACAATACGCACCACCCCGTGATGTTTTTGTCACTATTACTAGTGAATGTAATGTAACACATACCCATACAATGCACACCACACCGTGATGTTTTTCTCACTCCTACTAGGGAATGTAATGTAACACACACCCATACAAGGCGCAACTCCAGGTGATGTTTTTCTCACTATTACTAGTGAATGTAATGTAACACACACCCATACAATGCGCACCACCCCGTGATGTTTTTCTCAGTCCTACTAGTGAATGTAATGTAACACACACCCATACAATGCGCACCACCCCGTGATGTTTTTCTCACTCCTACTAGTGAATGTAATGTAACACACACCCACACAATGCGCACCACCCCGTGATGTTTTTCTCACTCCTACTAGTGAAAGTAATGTAACATACACCCATACAATGCGCACCTCCCCGTGAAGTTTTTCTCACTCCTACTAGTGAATGTAATGTAACACACACCCATACAATGCGCACCACCCCGTGATGTTTTTCTCACTCCTACTAGTGAATGTAATGTAACACACACCCATACAATGCGCACCACCCCGTGATGTTTTTCTCACTCCTACTAGTGAATGTAATGTAACACACACCCATACAATGCGCACCACCCCGCGATGTTTTTCACAAACCTATCCTACATTGCCACTGCATGTTCCCTGACCTCCCCATGCTGACCACCCCGCGGTGCTTTTCTTCATCCTACATTGCCACTCACTGCCAATCCTAATTCAGACCCTCCGATTCACACCACCCCGTGATGTTTTTCTCACTCCTAGTAGTGAATGTAATGTAACACACACCCATACAATGCGCACCACCCCGTGATGTTTTTCTCACTCCTACTAGTGAATGTAATGTAACACACACCCATACAATGCGCACCACCCCGTGATGTTTTTGTCACTATTACTAGTGAATGTAATGTAACACACACCCATACAATGCACACCACACCGTGATGTTTTTCTCACTCCTACTAGTGAATGTAATGTAACACACACCCATACAATGCGCACCACCCCGTGATGTTTTTCTCACTCCTACTAGTGAATCTAATGTAACACACTCCCATACAATGCGCACCACCCCGTGATGTTTTTCTCACTCCTACTAGTGAATGTAATGTAACACACACCCATACAATGCGCACCACACCGTGATGTTTTTCTCACTGCTACTAGTGAATGTAATGTAACACACACCCATACAATGCGCACCACCCCGCGATGTTTTTCTCACTCCTACTAGTGAATGTAATGCAACACACACCCATACAATGCGCACCACCCCGTGATGTTTTTCTCACTCCTACTAGTGAATGTAATGTAACACACACCCATACAATGCGCACCACCCCGTGATGTTTTTCTCACTCCTACTAGTGAATGTAATGTAACACACACCCATACAATGCGCACCACCCCGTGATGTTTTTCTCACTCCTACTAGTGAATGTAATGTAACACACACCCATACAATACGCACCTCCCCGTGATGTTTTTCTCACTCCTACTAGTGAATGTAATGTAACACACACCCATACAATGCGCACCACCCCGTGATGTTTTTCTCACTCCTACTAGTGAATGTAATGTAACACACACCCATACAATGCGCACCACCCCGTGATGTTTTTCTCACTCCTACTAGTGAATGTAATGTAACACACACCCATACAATGCGCACCACCCTGTGATGTTTTTGTCACTCCTACTAGTGAATGTAATGTAACACACACCCATACAATGCGCACCACCCTGTGATGTTTTTCTCACTCCTACTAGTGAATGTAATGTAACACACACCCATACAATGCGCACCACCCCGCGATGTTTTTCACAAACCTATCCTACATTGCCACTGCATGTTCCCTGACCTCCCCATGCTGACCACCCCGCGGTGCTTTTCTTCATCCTACATTGCCACTCACTGCCAATCCTAATTCAGACCCTCCGATTCACACCACCCCGTGATGTTTTTCTCACTCCTAGCAGTGAATGTAATGTAACACACACGCATACAATGCGCACCACCCCGTGATGTTTTTCTCACTCCTACTAGTGAATGTAATGTAACACACACCCATACAATGCGCACCACCCCGTGATGTTTTTCTCACTCCTACTAGTGAATCTAATGTAACACACACCCATACAATGCGCACCACCCCGTGATGTTTTTCTCACTCCTACTAGTGAATGTAATGTAACACACACCCATACAATGCGCACCACCCCGTCATGTTTTTCTCACTCCTACTAGTGAATGTAATGTAACACACACCCATACAATGCGCACCACCCCGCGATGTTTTTCTCACTCCTACTAGTGAATGTAATGCAACACACACCCATACAATGCGCACCACCCCGTGATGTTTTTCTCACTCCTACTAGTGAATGTAATGTAACACACACCCATACAATGCGCACCACCCCGTGATGTTTTTCTCACTCCTACTAGTGAATGTAATGTAACACACACCCATACAATACGCACCTCCCCGTGATGTTTTTCTCACTCCTACTAGTGAATGTAATGTAACACACACCCATACAATGCGCACCACCCCGTGATGTTTTTCTCACTCCTACTAGTGAATGTAATGTAACACACACCCATACAATGCGCACCACCCCGTGATGTTTTTCTCACTCCTACTAGTGAATGTAATGTAACACACACCCATACAATGCGCACCACCCTGTGATGTTTTTCTCACTCCTACTAGTGAATGTAATGTAACACACACCCATACAATGCGCACCACCCCGTGATGTTTTTCTCACTCCTACTAGTGAATGTAATGTAACACACACCCATACAATGCGCACCACCCCGCGATGTTTTTCACAAACCTATCCTACATTGCCACTGCATGTTCCCTGACCTCCCCATGCTGACCACCCCGCGGTGCTTTTCTTCATCCTACATTGCCACTCACTGCCAATCCTAATTCAGACCCTCCGATTCACACCACCCCGTGATGTTTTTCTCACTCCTAGCAGTGAATGTAATGTAACACACACCCATACAATGCGCACCACCCCGTGATGTTTTTCTCACTCCTACTAGTGAATGTAATGTAACACACACCCATACAATGCGCACCACCCCGTGATGTTTTTCTCACTCCTACTAGTGAATCTAATGTAACACACACCCATACAATGCGCACCACCCCGTGATGTTTTTCTCACTCCTACTAGTGAATGTAATGTAACACACACCCATACAATGCGCACCACCCCGTCATGTTTTTCTCACTCCTACTAGTGAATGTAATGTAACACACACCCATACAATGCGCACCACCTCGTGATGTTTTTCTCACTCCTACTAGTGAATGTAATGTAACACACACCCATACAATGCGCACCACCCCGTGATGTTTTTCTCACTCCTACTAGTGAATGTAATGTAACAAACACCCATACAATGCGCACCACCCCGTGATGTTTTTCTCACTCCTACTAGTGAATGTAATGTAACACACACCCAAACAATGCGCACCACCCCGTGATGTTTTTCTCACTCCTACTAGTGAATGTAATGTAACACACTCCCATACAATACGCACCACCCCGTGATGTTTTTCTCACTCCTACTAGTGAATGTAATGTAACACACACCCATACAATGCGCACCACACCGTGATGTTTTTCTCACTGCTACTAGTGAATGTAATGTAACACACACCCATACAATGCGCACCACCCCGCGATGTTTTTCTCACTCCTACTAGTGAATGTAATGCAACACACACCCATACAATGCGCACCACCCCGTGATGTTTTTCTCACTCCTACTAGTGAATGTAATGTAACACACACCCATACAATGCGCACCACCCCGTGATGTTTTTGTCACTCCTACTAGTGAATCTAATGTAACACACACCCATACAATGCGCACCACCCCGTGATGTTTTTCTCACTCCTACTAGTGAATGTAATGTAACACACACCCATACAATGCGCACCACCCCGTGATGTTTTTCTCACTCCTACTAGTAAATGTAATGTAACACACACCCATACAATGCGCACCACCCCGTGATGTTTTTGTCACTATTACTAGTGAATGTAATGTAACACACACCCATACAATGCACACCACACCGTGATGTTTTTCTCACTCCTACTAGTGAATGTAATGTAACACACACCCATACAATGCGCACCACCCCGTGATGTTTTTCTCACTCCTACTAGTGAATCTAATGTAACACACTCCCATACAATGCGCACCACCCCGTGATGTTTTTCTCACTCCTACTAGTGAATGTAATGTAACACACACCCATACAATGCGCACCACACCGTGATGTTTTTCTCACTGCTACTAGTGAATGTAATGTAACACACACCCATACAATGCGCACCACCCCGCGATGTTTTTCTCACTCCTACTAGTGAATGTAATGCAACACACACCCATACAATGCGCACCACCCCGTGATGTTTTTCTCACTCCTACTAGTGAATGTAATGTAACACACACCCATACAATGCGCACCACCCCGTGATGTTTTTCTCACTCCTACTAGTGAATGTAATGTAACACACACCCATACAATGCGCACCACCCCGCGATGTTTTTCACAAACCTATCCTACATTGCCACTGCATGTTCCCTGACCTCCCCATGCTGACCACCCCGCGGTGCTTTTCTTCATCCTACATTGCCACTCACTGCCAATCCTAATTCAGACCCTCCGATTCACACCACCCCGTGATGTTTTTCTCACTCCTAGCAGTGAATGTAATGTAACACACACGCATACAATGCGCACCACCCCGTGATGTTTTTCTCACTCCTACTAGTGAATGTAATGTAACACACACCCATACAATGCGCACCACCCCGTGATGTTTTTCTCACTCCTACTAGTGAATCTAATGTAACACACACCCATACAATGCGCTCCACCCCGTGATGTTTTTCTCACTCCTACTAGTGAATGTAATGTAACACACACCCATACAATGCGCACCACCCCGTCATGTTTTTCTCACTCCTACTAGTGAATGTAATGTAACACACACCCATACAATGCGCACCACCCCGCGATGTTTTTCTCACTCCTACTAGTGAATGTAATGCAACACACACCCATACAATGCGCACCACCCCGTGATGTTTTTCTCACTCCTACTAGTGAATGTAATGTAACACACACCCATACAATGCGCACCACCCCGTGATGTTTTTCTCACTCCTACTAGTGAATGTAATGTAACACACACCCATACAATGCGCACCACCCCGTGATGTTTTTCTCACTCCTACTAGTGAATGTAATGTAACACACACCCATACAATACGCACCTCCCCGTGATGTTTTTCTCACTCCTACTAGTGAATGTAATGTAACACACACCCATACAATGCGCACCACCCCGTGATGTTTTTCTCACTCCTACTAGTGAATGTAATGTAACACACACCCATACAATGCGCACCACCCCGTGATGTTTTTCTCACTCCTACTAGTGAATGTAATGTAACACACACCCATACAATGCGCACCACCCCGTGATGTTTTTCTCACTCCTACTAGTGAATGTAATGTAACACACACCCATACAATGCGCACCACCCCGTGATGTTTTTCTCACTCCTACTAGTGAATGTAATGTAACACACACCCATACAATGCGCACCACCCTGTGATGTTTTTGTCACTCCTACTAGTGAATGTAATGTAACACACACCCATACAATGCGCACCACCCTGTGATGTTTTTCTCACTCCTACTAGTGAATGTAATGTAACACACACCCATACAATGCGCACCACCCCGCGATGTTTTTCACAAACCTATCCTACATTGCCACTGCATGTTCCCTGACCTCCCCATGCTGACCACCCCGCGGTGCTTTTCTTCATCCTACATTGCCACTCACTGCCAATCCTAATTCAGACCCTCCGATTCACACCACCCCGTGATGTTTTTCTCACTCCTAGCAGTGAATGTAATGTAACACACACGCATACAATGCGCACCACCCCGTGATGTTTTTCTCACTCCTACTAGTGAATGTAATGTAACACACACCCATACAATGCGCACCAACCCGTGATGTTTTTCTCACTCCTACTAGTGAATCTAATGTAACACACACCCATACAATGCGCACCACCCCGTGATGTTTTTCTCACTCCTACTAGTGAATGTAATGTAACACACACCCATACAATGCGCACCACCCCGTCATGTTTTTCTCACTCCTACTAGTGAATGTAATGTAACACACACCCATACAATGCGCACCACCCCGCGATGTTTTTCTCACTCCTACTAGTGAATGTAATGCAACACACACCCATACAATGCGCACCACCCCGTGATGTTTTTCTCACTCCTACTAGTGAATGTAATGTAACACACACCCATACAATGCGCACCACCCCGTGATGTTTTTCTCACTCCTACTAGTGAATGTAATGTAACACACACCCATACAATACGCACCTCCCCGTGATGTTTTTCTCACTCCTACTAGTGAATGTAATGTAACACACACCCATACAATGCGCACCACCCCGTGATGTTTTTCTCACTCCTACTAGTGAATGTAATGTAACACACACCCATACAATGCGCACCACCCCGTGATGTTTTTCTCACTCCTACTAGTGAATGTAATGTAACACACACCCATACAATGCGCACCACCCTGTGATGTTTTTCTCACTCCTACTAGTGAATGTAATGTAACACACACCCATACAATGCGCACCACCCCGTGATGTTTTTCTCACTCCTACTAGTGAATGTAATGTAACACACACCCATACAATGCGCACCACCCCGCGATGTTTTTCACAAACCTATCCTACATTGCCACTGCATGTTCCCTGACCTCCCCATGCTGACCACCCCGCGGTGCTTTTCTTCATCCTACATTGCCACTCACTGCCAATCCTAATTCAGACCCTCCGATTCACACCACCCCGTGATGTTTTTCTCACTCCTAGCAGTGAATGTAATGTAACACACACCCATACAATGCGCACCACCCCGTGATGTTTTTCTCACTCCTACTAGTGAATGTAATGTAACACACACCCATACAATGCGCACCACCCCGTGATGTTTTTCTCACTCCTACTAGTGAATCTAATGTAACACACACCCATACAATGCGCACCACCCCGTGATGTTTTTCTCACTCCTACTAGTGAATGTAATGTAACACACACCCATACAATGCGCACCACCCCGTCATGTTTTTCTCACTCCTACTAGTGAATGTAATGTAACACACACCCATACAATGCGCACCACCTCGTGATGTTTTTCTCACTCCTACTAGTGAATGTAATGTAACACACACCCATACAATGCGCACCACCCCGTGATGTTTTTCTCACTCCTACTAGTGAATGTAATGTAACAAACACCCATACAATGCGCACCACCCCGTGATGTTTTTCTCACTCCTACTAGTGAATGTAATGTAACACACACCCAAACAATGCGCACCACCCCGTGATGTTTTTCTCACTCCTACTAGTGAATGTAATGTAACACACTCCCATACAATGCGCACCACCCCGTGATGTTTTTCTCACTCCTACTAGTGAATGTAATGTAACACACACCCATACAATGCGCACCACACCGTGATGTTTTTCTCACTGCTACTAGTGAATGTAATGTAACACACACCCATACAATGCGCACCACCCCGCGATGTTTTTCTCACTCCTACTAGTGAATGTAATGCAACACACACCCATACAATGCGCACCACCCCGTGATGTTTTTCTCACTCCTACTAGTGAATGTAATGTAACACACACCCATACAATGCGCACCACCCCGTGATGTTTTTGTCACTCCTACTAGTGAATCTAATGTAACACACACCCATACAATGCGCACCACCCCGTGATGTTTTTCTCACTCCTACTAGTGAATGTAATGTAACACACACCCATACAATGCGCACCACCCCGTGATGTTTTTCTCACTCCTACTAGTAAATGTAATGTAACACACACCCATACAATGCGCACCACCCCGTGATGTTTTTGTCACTATTACTAGTGAATGTAATGTAACACACACCCATACAATGCACACCACACCGTGATGTTTTTCTCACTCCTACTAGTGAATGTAATGTAACACACACCCATACAATGCGCACCACCCCGTGATGTTTTTCTCACTCCTACTAGTGAATCTAATGTAACACACTCCCATACAATGCGCACCACCCCGTGATGTTTTTCTCACTCCTACTAGTGAATGTAATGTAACACACACCCATACAATGCGCACCACACCGTGATGTTTTTCTCACTGCTACTAGTGAATGTAATGTAACACACACCCATACAATGCGCACCACCCCGCGATGTTTTTCTCACTCCTACTAGTGAATGTAATGCAACACACACCCATACAATGCGCACCACCCCGTGATGTTTTTCTCACTCCTACTAGTGAATGTAATGTAACACACACCCATACAATGCGCACCACCCCGTGATGTTTTTCTCACTCCTACTAGTGAATGTAATGTAACACACACCCATACAATGCGCACCACCCCGCGATGTTTTTCACAAACCTATCCTACATTGCCACTGCATGTTCCCTGACCTCCCCATGCTGACCACCCCGCGGTGCTTTTCTTCATCCTACATTGCCACTCACTGCCAATCCTAATTCAGACCCTCCGATTCACACCACCCCGTGATGTTTTTCTCACTCCTAGCAGTGAATGTAATGTAACACACACGCATACAATGCGCACCACCCCGTGATGTTTTTCTCACTCCTACTAGTGAATGTAATGTAACACACACCCATACAATGCGCACCACCCCGTGATGTTTTTCTCACTCCTACTAGTGAATCTAATGTAACACACACCCATACAATGCGCTCCACCCCGTGATGTTTTTCTCACTCCTACTAGTGAATGTAATGTAACACACACCCATACAATGCGCACCACCCCGTCATGTTTTTCTCACTCCTACTAGTGAATGTAATGTAACACACACCCATACAATGCGCACCACCCCGCGATGTTTTTCTCACTCCTACTAGTGAATGTAATGCAACACACACCCATACAATGCGCACCACCCCGTGATGTTTTTCTCACTCCTACTAGTGAATGTAATGTAACACACACCCATACAATGCGCACCACCCCGTGATGTTTTTCTCACTCCTACTAGTGAATGTAATGTAACACACACCCATACAATGCGCACCACCCCGTGATGTTTTTCTCACTCCTACTAGTGAATGTAATGTAACACACACCCATACAATACGCACCTCCCCGTGATGTTTTTCTCACTCCTACTAGTGAATGTAATGTAACACACACCCATACAATGCGCACCACCCCGTGATGTTTTTCTCACTCCTACTAGTGAATGTAATGTAACACACACCCATACAATGCGCACCACCCCGTGATGTTTTTCTCACTCCTACTAGTGAATGTAATGTAACACACACCCATACAATGCGCACCACCCCGTGATGTTTTTCTCACTCCTACTAGTGAATGTAATGTAACACACACCCATACAATGCGCACCACCCCGTGATGTTTTTCTCACTCCTACTAGTGAATGTAATGTAACACACACCCATACAATGCGCACCACCCCGCGATGTTTTTCACAAACCTATCCTACATTGCCACTGCATGTTCCCTGACCTCCCCATGCTGACCACCCCGCGGTGCTTTTCTTCATCCTACATTGCCACTCACTGCCAATCCTAATTCAGACCCTCCGATTCACACCACCCCGTGATGTTTTTCTCACTCCTAGCAGTGAATGTAATGTAACACACACCCATACAATGCGCACCACCCCGTGATGTTTTTCTCACTCCTACTAGTGAATGTAATGTAACACACACCCATACAATGCGCACCACCCCGTGATGTTTTTCTCACTCCTACTAGTGAATCTAATGTAACACACACCCATACAATGCGCACCACCCCGTGATGTTTTTCTCACTCCTACTAGTGAATGTAATGTAACACACACCCATACAATGCGCACCACCCCGTCATGTTTTTCTCACTCCTACTAGTGAATGTAATGTAACACACACCCATACAATGCGCACCACCTCGTGATGTTTTTCTCACTCCTACTAGTGAATGTAATGTAACACACACCCATACAATGCGCACCACCCCGTGATGTTTTTCTCACTCCTACTAGTGAATGTAATGTAACAAACACCCATACAATGCGCACCACCCCGTGATGTTTTTCTCACTCCTACTAGTGAATGTAATGTAACACACACCCATACAATGCGCACCACCCCGTGATGTTTTTCTCACTCCTACTAGTGAATGTAATGTAACACACTCCCATACAATGCGCACCACCCCGTGATGTTTTTCTCACTCCTACTAGTGAATGTAATGTAACACACACCCATACAATGCGCACCACACCGTGATGTTTTTCTCACTGCTACTAGTGAATGTAATGTAACACACACCCATACAATGCGCACCACCCCGCGATGTTTTTCTCACTCCTACTAGTGAATGTAATGCAACACACACCCATACAATGCGCACCACCCCGTGATGTTTTTCTCACTCCTACTAGTGAATGTAATGTAACACACACCCATACAATGCGCACCACCCCGTGATGTTTTTCTCACTCCTACTAGTAAATGTAATGTAACACACACCCATACAATGCGCACCACCCCGTGATGTTTTTCTCACTCCTACTAGTGAATGTAATGTAACACACACCCATACAATACGCACCTCCCCGTGATGTTTTTCTCACTCGTACTAGTGAATGTAATGTAACACACACCCATACAATGCGCACCACCCCGTGATGTTTTTCTCACTCCTACTAGTGAATGTAATGTAACACACACCCATACAATGCGCACCACCCCGTGATGTTTTTCTCACTCCTACTAGTGAATGTAATGTAACACACACCCATACAATGCGCACCACCCTGTGATGTTTTTCTCACTCCTACTAGTGAATGTAATGTAACACACACCCATACAATGCGCACCACCCCGTGATGTTTTTCTCACTCCTACTAGTGAATGTAATGTAACACACACCCATACAATGCGCACCACCCCGCGATGTTTTTCACAAACCTATCCTACATTGCCACTGCATGTTCCCTGACCTCCCCATGCTGACCACCCCGCGGTGCTTTTCTTCATCCTACATTGCCACTCACTGCCAATCCTAATTCAGACCCTCCGATTCACACCACCCCGTGATGTTTTTCTCACTCCTAGTAGTGAATGTAATGTAACACACACCCATACAATGCGCACCACCCCGTGATGTTTTTCTCACTCCTACTAGTGAATGTAATGTAACACACACCCATACAATGCGCACCACCCCGTGATGTTTTTCTCACTCCTACTAGTGAATGTAATGTAACACACACCCATACAATACGCACCTCCCCGTGATGTTTTTCTCACTCCTACTAGTGAATGTAATGTAACACACACCCATACAATGCGCACCACCCCGTGATGTTTTTCTCACTCCTACTAGTGAATGTAATGTAACACACACCCATACAATGCGCACCACCCCGTGATGTTTTTCTCACTCCTACTAGTGAATGTAATGTAACACACACCCATACAATGCGCACCACCCTGTGATGTTTTTCTCACTCCTACTAGTGAATGTAATGTAACACACACCCATACAATGCGCACCACCCCGTGATGTTTTTCTCACTCCTACTAGTGAATGTAATGTAACACACACCCATACAATGCGCACCACCCCGCGATGTTTTTCACAAACCTATCCTACATTGCCACTGCATGTTCCCTGACCTCCCCATGCTGACCACCCCGCGGTGCTTTTCTTCATCCTACATTGCCACTCACTGCCAATCCTAATTCAGACCCTCCGATTCACACCACCCCGTGATGTTTTTCTCACTCCTAGCAGTGAATGTAATGTAACACACACCCATACAATGCGCACCACCCCGTGATGTTTTTCTCACTCCTACTAGTGAATGTAATGTAACACACACCCATACAATGCGCACCACCCCGTGATGTTTTTCTCACTCCTACTAGTGAATCTAATGTAACACACACCCATACAATGCGCACCACCCCGTGATGTTTTTCTCACTCCTACTAGTGAATGTAATGTAACACACACCCATACAATGCGCACCACCCCGTCATGTTTTTCTCACTCCTACTAGTGAATGTAATGTAACACACACCCATACAATGCGCACCACCTCGTGATGTTTTTCTCACTCCTACTAGTGAATGTAATGTAACACACACCCATACAATGCGCACCACCCCGTGATGTTTTTCTCACTCCTACTAGTTAATGTAATGTAACAAACACCCATACAATGCGCACCACCCCGTGATGTTTTTCTCACTCCTACTAGTGAATGTAATGTAACACACACCCATACAATGCGCACCACCCCGTGATGTTTTTCTCACTCCTACTATTGAATGTAATGTAACACACTCCCATACAATGCGCACCACCCCGTGATGTTTTTCTCACTCCTACTAGTGAATGTAATGTAACACACACCCATACAATGCGCACCACACCGTGATGTTTTTCTCACTGCTACTAGTGAATGTAATGTAACACACACCCATACAATGCGCATCACCCCGCGATGTTTTTCTCACTCCTACTAGTGAATGTAATGCAACACACACCCATACAATGCGCACCACCCCGTGATGTTTTTCTCACTCCTACTAGTGAATGTAATGTAACACACACCCATACAATGCGCACCACCCCGTGATGTTTTTCTCACTGCTACTAGTGAATCTAATGTAACACACACCCATACAATGCGCACCACCCCGTGATGTTTTTCTCACTCCTACTAGTGAATGTAATGTAACACACACCCATACAATGCGCACCACCCCGTGATGTTTTTCTCACTCCTACTAGTAAATGTAATGTAACACACACCCATACAATGCGCACCACCCCGTGATGTTTTTGTCACTATTACTAGTGAATGTAATGTAACACACACCCATACAATGCACACCACACCGTGATGTTTTTCTCACTCCTACTAGTGAATGTAATGTAACACACACCCATACAATGCGCACCACCCCGTGATGTTTTTCTCACTCCTACTAGTGAATCTAATGTAACACACTCCCATACAATGCGCACCACCCCGTGATGTTTTTCTCACTCCTACTAGTGAATGTAATGTAACACACACCCATACAATGCGCACCACACCGTGATGTTTTTCTCACTGCTACTAGTGAATGTAATGTAACACACACCCATACAATGCGCACCACCCCGCGATGTTTTTCTCACTCCTACTAGTGAATGTAACGCAACACACACCCATACAATGCGCACCACCCCGTGATGTTTTTCTCACTCCTACTAGTGAATGTAATGTAACACACACCCATACAATGCGCACCACCCCGTGATGTTTTTCTCACTCCTACTAGTGAATGTAATGTAACACACACCCATACAATGCGCACCACCCCGTGATGTTTTTCTCACTCCTACTAGTGAATGTAATGTAACACACACCCATACAATACGCACCTCCCCGTGATGTTTTTCTCACTCCTACTAGTGAATGTAATGTAACACACACCCATACAATGCGCACCACCCCGTGATGTTTTTCTCACTCCTACTAGTGAATGTAATGTAACACACACCCATACAATGCGCACCACCCCGTGATGTTTTTCTCACTCCTACTAGTGAATGTAATGTAACACACACCCATACAATGCGCACCACCCTGTGATGTTTTTCTCACTCCTACTAGTGAATGTATTGTAACACACACCCATACAATGCGCACCACCCCGTGATGTTTTTCTCACTCCTACTAGTGAATCTAATGTAACACACACCCATACAATGCGCACCACCCCGTGATGTTTTTCTCACTCCTACTAGTGAATGTAATGTAACACACACCCATACAATGCGCACCACCCCGTCATGTTTTTCTCACTCCTACTAGTGAATGTAATGTAACACACACCCATACAATGCGCACCACCCCGCGATGTTTTTCTCACTCCTACTAGTGAATGTAATGCAACACACACCCATACAATGCGCACCACCCCGTGATGTTTTTCTCACTCCTACTAGTGAATGTAATGTAACACACACCCATACAATGCGCACCACCCCGTGATGTTTTTCTCACTCCTACTAGTGAATGTAATGTAACACACACCCATACAATGCGCACCACCCCGTGATGTTTTTCTCACTCCTACTAGTGAATGTAATGTAACACACACCCATACAATGCGCACCTCCCCGTGATGTTTTTCTCACTCCTACTAGTGAATGTAATGTAACACACACCCATACAATGCGCACCACCCCGTGATGTTTTTCTCACTCCTACTAGTGAATGTAATGTAACACACACCCATACAATGCGCACCACCCCGTGATGTTTTTCTCACTCCTACTAGTGAATGTAATGTAACACACACCCATACAATGCGCACCACCCTGTGATGTTTTTCTCACTCCTACTAGTGAATGTAATGTAACACACACCCATACAATGCGCACCACCCCGTGATGTTTTTCTCACTCCTACTAGTGAATGTAATGTAACACACACCCATACAATGCGCACCACCCCGCGATGTTTTTCACAAACCTATCCTACATTGCCACTGCATGTTCCCTGACCTCCCCATGCTGACCACCCCGCGGTGCTTTTCTTCATCCTACATTGCCACTCACTGCCAATCCTAATTCAGACCCTCCGATTCACACCACCCCGTGATGTTTTTCTCACTCCTAGCAGTGAATGTAATGTAACACACACCCATACAATGCGCACCACCCCGTGATGTTTTTCTCACTCCTACTAGTGAATGTAATGTAACACACACCCATACAATGCGCACCACCCCGTGATGTTTTTCTCACTCCTACTAGTGAATCTAATGTAACACACACCCATACAATGCGCACCACCCCGTGATGTTTTTCTCACTCCTACTAGTGAATGTAATGTAACACACACCCATACAATGCGCACCACCCCGTCATGTTTTTCTCACTCCTACTAGTGAATGTAATGTAACACACACCCATACAATGCGCACCACCTCGTGATGTTTTTCTCACTCCTACTAGTGAATGTAATGTAACACACACCCATACAATGCGCACCACCCCGTGATGTTTTTCTCACTCCTACTAGTGAATGTAATGTAACAAACACCCATACAATGCGCACCACCCCGTGATGTTTTTCTCACTCCTACTAGTGAATGTAATGTAACACACACCCATACAATGCGCACCACCCCGTGATGTTTTTCTCACTCCTACTAGTGAATGTAATGTAACACACTCCCATACAATGCGCACCACCCCGTGATGTTTTTCTCACTCCTACTAGTGAATGTAATGTAACACACACCCATACAATGCGCACCACACCGTGATGTTTTTCTCACTGCTACTAGTGAATGTAATGTAACACACACCCATACAATGCGCACCACCCCGCGATGTTTTTCTCACTCCTACTAGTGAATGTAATGCAACACACACCCATACAATGCGCACCACCCCGTGATGTTTTTCTCACTCCTACTAGTGAATGTAATGTAACACACACCCATACAATGCGCACCACCCCGTGATGTTTTTCTCACTCCTACTAGTAAATGTAATGTAACACACACCCATACAATGCGCACCACCCCGTGATGTTTTTCTCACTCCTACTAGTGAATGTAATGTAACACACACCCATACAATACGCACCTCCCCGTGATGTTTTTCTCACTCGTACTAGTGAATGTAATGTAACACACACCCATACAATGCGCACCACCCCGTGATGTTTTTCTCACTCCTACTAGTGAATGTAATGTAACACACACCCATACAATGCGCACCACCCCGTGATGTTTTTCTCACTCCTACTAGTGAATGTAATGTAACACACACCCATACAATGCGCACCACCCTGTGATGTTTTTCTCACTCCTACTAGTGAATGTAATGTAACACACACCCATACAATGCGCACCACCCCGTGATGTTTTTCTCACTCCTACTAGTGAATGTAATGTAACACACACCCATACAATGCGCACCACCCCGCGATGTTTTTCACAAACCTATCCTACATTGCCACTGCATGTTCCCTGACCTCCCCATGCTGACCACCCCGCGGTGCTTTTCTTCATCCTACATTGCCACTCACTGCCAATCCTAATTCAGACCCTCCGATTCACACCACCCCGTGATGTTTTTCTCACTCCTAGTAGTGAATGTAATGTAACACACACCCATACAATGCGCACCACCCCGTGATGTTTTTCTCACTCCTACTAGTGTATGTAATGTAACACACACCCATACAATACGCACCACCCCGTGATGTTTTTGTCACTATTACTAGTGAATGTAATGTAACACACACCCATACAATGCACACCACACCGTGATGTTTTTCTCACTCCTACTAGGGAATGTAATGTAACACACACCCATACAATACGCAACTCCCCGTGATGTTTTTCTCACTATTACTAGTGAATGTAATGTAACACACACCCATACAATGCGCACCACCCCGTGATGTTTTTCTCAGTCCTACTAGTGAATGTAATGTAACACACACCCATACAATGAGCACCACCCCGTGATGTTTTTCTCACTCCTACTAGTGAATGTAATGTAACACACACCCATACAATGCGCACCACCCCGTGATGTTTTTCTCACTCCTACTAGTGAAAGTAATGTAACACACACCCATACAATGCGCACCTCCCCGTGAAGTTTTTCTCACTCCTACTAGTGAATGTAATGTAACACACACCCATACAATGCGCACCACCCCGTGATGTTTTTCTCACTCCTACTAGTGAATGTAATGTAACACACACCCATACAATGCGCACCACCACGTGATGTTTTTCTCACTCCTACTAGTGAATGTAATGTAACACACACCCATACAATGCGAACCACCCAGTGATGTTTTTCTCACTCCTACTAGTGAATGTAATGTAACACACACCCATACAATGCCCACCACCCCGCGATGTTTTTCACAAACCTATCCTACATTGCCACTGCATGTTCCCTGACCTCCCCATGCTGACCACCCCGCGGTGCTTTTCTTCATCCTACATTGCCACTCACTGCCAATCCTAATTCAGACCCTCCGATTCACACCACCCCGTGATGTTTTTCTCACTCCTAGTAGTGAATGTAATGTAACACACACCCATACAATGCGCACCACCCCGTGATGTTTTTCTCACACCTACTAGTGAATGTAATGTAACACACACCCATACAATGCGCACCACCCCGTGATGTTTTTGTCACTATTACTAGTGAATGTAATGTAACACACACCCATACAATGCACACCACACAGTGATGTTTTTCTCACTCCTACTAGTGAATGTAATGTAACACACACCCATACAATGCGCACCACCCCGTGATGTTTTTCTCACTCCTACTAGTGAATCTAATGTAACACACTCCCATACAATGCGCACCACCCCGTGATGTTTTTCTCACTCCTACTAGTGAATGTAATGTAACACACACCCATACAATGCGCAGCACACCGTGATGTTTTTCTCACTGCTACTAGTGAATGTAATGTAACACACACCCATACAATGCGCACCACCCCGCGATGTTTTTCTCACTCCTACTAGTGAATGTAATGCAACACACACCCATACAATGCGCACCACCCCGTGATGTTTTTCTCACTCCTACTAGTGAATGTAATGTAACACACACCCATACAATGCGCACCACCCCGTGATGTTTTTCTCACTCCTACTAGTGAATGTAATGTAACACACACCCATACAATGCGCACCACCCCGTGATGTTTTTCTCACTCCTACTAGTGAATGTAATGTAACACACACCCATACAATACGCACCTCCCCGTGATGTTTTTCTCACTCCTACTAGTGAATGTAATGTAACACACACCCATACAATGCGCACCACCCCGTGATGTTTTTCTCACTCCTACTAGTGAATGTAATGTAACACACACCCATACAATGCGCACCACCCCGTGATGTTTTTCTCACTCCTACTAGTGAATGTAATGTAACACACACCCATACAATGCGCACCACCCTGTGATGTTTTTCTCACTCCTACTAGTGAATGTAATGTAACACACACCCATACAATGCCCACCACCCCGTGATGTTTTTCTCACTCCTACTAGTGAATGTAATGTAACACACACCCATACAATGCGCACCACCCCGCGATGTTTTTCACAAACCTATCCTACATTGCCACTGCATGTTCCCTGACCTCCCCATGCTGACCACCCCGCGGTGCTTTTCTTCATCCTACATTGCCACTCACTGCCAATCCTAATTCAGACCCTCCGATTCACACCACCCCGTGATGTTTTTCTCACTCCTAGTAGTGAATGTAATGTAACACACACCCATACAATGCGCACCACCCCGTGATGTTTTTCTCACTCCTACTAGTGAATGTAATGTAACACACACCCATACAATACGCACCACCCCGTGATGTTTTTGTCACTATTACTAGTGAATGTAATGTAACACACACCCATACAATGCACACCACACCGTGATGTTTTTCTCACTCCTACTAGTGAATGTAAGGTAACACACACCCATACAATGCGCCCCACCCCGTGATGTTTTTCTCACTCCTACTAGGGAATGTAATGTAACACACACCCATACAATGCGCAACTCCCCGTGATGTTTTTCTCACTCCTACTAGTGAATGTAGTGTAACACACACCCATACAATGCGCACCACCCCGTGATGTTTTTCTCACTCCTACTAGTGAATGTAATGTAACACACACCCATACAATGCGCACCACCCCGTGATGTTTTTCTCACTCCTACTAGTGAATGTAATGTAACACACACCCATACAATGCGCACCACCCCGTGATGTTTTTCTCACTCCTACTAGTGAATCTAATGTAACACACACCCATACAATGCGCACCACCCCGTGATGTTTTTCTCACTCCTACTAGTGAATCTAATGTAACACACACCCATACAATGCGCACCACCCCGTCATGATTTTCTCACTCATACTAGTCAATGTAATGTAACACACACCCATACAATGCAAAACCACCTCGTGATGTTTTTCTCACTCCTACTAGTGAATGTAATGTAACACACACCCATACAATGCGCACCACCCCGTGATGTTTTTCTCACTCCTACTAGTGAATGTAATGTAACAAACACCCATACAATGCGCACCACCCCGTGATGTTTTTCTCACTCCTACTAGTGAATGTAATGTAACACACACCCATACAATGCGCACCACCCCGTGATGTTTTTCTCACTCCTACTAGTGAATCTAATGTATCACACTCCCATACAATGCGCACCACCCCGTGATGTTTTTCTCACTCCTACTAGTGAATGTATTGTAACACACACCCATACAATGCGCACCACACCGTGATGTTTTTCTCACTGCTACTAGTGAATGTAATGTAACACACACCCATACAATGCGCACCACCCCGCGATGTTTTTCTCACTCCTACTAGTGAATGTAATGCAACACACACCCATACAATGCGCACCACCCCGTGATGTTTTTCTCACTCCTACTAGTGAATGTAATGTAACACACACCCATACAATGCGCACCACCCCGTGATGTTTTTCTCACTCCTACTAGTGAATGTAATGTAACACACACCCATACAATGCGCACCACCCCGTGATGTTTTTCTCACTCCTACTAGTGAATGTAATGTAACACACACCCATACAATACGCACCTCCCCGTGATGTTTTTCTCACTCCTACTAGTGAATGTAATGTAACACACACCCATACAATGCGCACCACCCCGTGATGTTTTTCTCACTCCTACTAGTGAATGTAATGTAACACACACCCATACAATGCGCACCACCCCGTGATGTTTTTCTCACTCCTACTAGTGAATGTAATGTAACACACACCCATACAATGCGCACCACCCTGTGATGTTTTTCTCACTCCTACTAGTGAATGTAATGTAACACACACCCATACAATGCGCACCACCCCATGATGTTTTTCTCACTCCTACTAGTGAATGTAATGTAACACACACCCATACAATGCGCACCACCCCGTGATGTTTTTCAGAAACGTATCCTACATTGCCACTGCATGTTCCCTGACCTCCCCATGCTGACCACCCCGCGGTGCTTTTCTCCATCCTACATTGCCAATCACTGCCTATCCTAATACAGACCCTCCGATTCACACCACCCAGTGATGTTTTTCTCACTCCTATTAGTGAATGTAATGTAACACACACCCATACAATGCGCACCACCCCGTGATGTTTTTCTCACTCCTACTAGTGAATGTAATGTAACACACACCCATACAATACGCACCTCCCCGTGATGTTTTTCTCACTCCTATTAGTGAATGTAATGTAACACACACCCATACAATACGCACCTCCCCGTGATGTTTTTCTCACTCCTACTAGTGAATGTAATGTAACACACACCCATACAACGCACACCACCCCGTGATGTTTTTCTCACTCCTATTAGTGAATGTAATGTGACACACACCCATACAATGCGCACCTCCCCGTGATGTTTTTCTCACTCCTACTAGTGAATGTAATGTAACACTCACCCATACAATGCGCACCACCCCGTGATGTTTTTCTCACTCCTACTAGTGAATCTAATGTAACACACACCCATACAATTCACACCACCCCGGGATGTTTTTCATAAACGTATCCTACATTGCCACTGCATGTTCCCTGACCTCCCCATGCTGACCACCCCGGGGTACTTTTCTCCATCCTATATTGCCAATCACTGCCTATCCTAATTCAGACCCTCCGATTCACACCACCCCGTCATGTTTTTCTCACTCCGACTAGTGAATGTAATGTAACACACACCCATACAATGCGCACTTCCCCGTGATGTTTTTCTCACTCCTACTAGTGAATGTAATGTAACACACACCCAAACAATGCGCACCACCCCGTGATGTTTTTCTCACTCCTATTAGTGAATGTAATGTAACACACACCCATACAATACGCACCTCCCCGTGATGTTTTTCTCACTCCTACTAGTGAATGTAATGTAACACACACCCATACAATGCGCACCACCCCGTGATGTTTTTCTCAGTTCTACTAGTGAATGTAATGTAACACACACCCATACAATGCGCACCACCCTGTGATGTTTTTCTCACTCCTACTAGTGAATGTTATGTAACACACACCCATACAATGCGCACCACCCCGTGATGTTTTTCTCACTCCTACTAGTGAAAGTAATGTAACACAAACCATACAATGCGCACCACCCCGTGATGTTTTTCTCACTCATACTAGTGAATGTAATGTAACACACACCCATACAATGCGCACCACCCCATGATGTTTTTCTCACTCCTACTAGTGAATGTAATGTAACACACACCCATACAATGCGCACCACCCCGTGATGTTTTTCTCAATCCTACTAGTGAATGTAATGTAACACACACCCATACAATGCGCACCACCCCGTGATGTTTTTCTCACTGCTACTAGTGAATGTAATGTAACACACACCCATACAATGCGCCCCACCCCGTGATGTTTTTCTCACTATTACTAGTGAATGTAATGTAACACACACCCATACAATGCACACCACCCCGTGATGTTTTTCTCACTCCTACTAGTGAATCTAATGTAACACACACCCATACAATGCGCACCACCCCGTGATGTTTTTCTCAGTCCTACTAGTGAATGTAATGTAACACACACCCATACAATGCGCACCACCCTGTGATGTTTTTCTCACTCCTACTAGTGAATGTAACACACAACCATACAATGCGCACCACCCCGTGATGTTTTTCTCACTCCTACTAGTGAATCTAATGTAACACACACCCATACAATGCGCACCACCCCGTGATGTTTTTCTCACTCCTACTAGTGAATGTAATGTAACACACACCCATACAATGCGCACCACCCCGTGATGTTTTTCTCACTCCTACTAGTGAATGTAATGTAACACACACCCATACAATGCGCACCACCCCGTGATGTTTTTCTCACTCCTACTAGTGAATGTAATGTAACACACACCCATACAATGCGCACCACCCCGTGATGTTTTTCTCACTCCTACTAGTGAATGTAATGTAACACACACCCATACAATGCGCACCACCCCGTGATGTTTTTCTCACTCCTACTAGTGAATGTAATGTAACACACACCCATACAATGCGCACCACCCCGTCATGTTTTTCTCACTCCTACTAGTGAATGTAATGTAACACACACCCATACAATGCGCACCACCCCGTGATGTTTTTCTCACTCCTACTAGTGAATGTAATGTAACACACACCCATACAATGCGCACCACCCCGTGATGTTTTTCTCACTCCTACTAGTGAATGTAATGTAACACACACCCATACAATGCGCACCACCCCGTGATGTTTTTCTCACTCCTACTAGTGAATGTAATGTAATACACACCCATACAATGCGCACCACCCCGTGATGTTTTTCTCACTCCTACTAGTGAATGTAATGTAACACACACCCATACAATGCGCACCACCCCGTGATGTTTTTCTCACTCCTACTAGTGAATGTAATGTAACACCCACCCATACAATGCGCACCACCCCGTGATGTTTTTCTCACTCCTACTAGTGAATGTAATGTAACACACACCCATACAATGCGCACCACCCCGTGATGTTTTTCTCACTCCTACTAGTGAATGTAATGTAACACACACCCATACAATGCGCACCACCCCGTGATGTTTTTCTCACTGCTACTAGTGAATGTAATGTAACACACACCCATACAATGCCCACCACCCCGTGATGTTTTTCTCACTCCTACTAGTGAATGTAATGTAACACACACCCATACAATGCGCACCACCCCGTGATGTTTTTCTCACTACTACTAGTGAATGTATTGTAACACACACCCATACAATTCGCACCACCCCGTGATGTTTTTTTCACTCCTACTAGTGAATGTAATGTAACACACACCCATACAATGCGCACCACCCCGTGATATTTTTCTCACTCCTACTAGTGAATGTAATGTAACACACACCCATACAATGCGCACCTCCCCGTGATGTTTTTCTCACTCCTACTAGTGAATGTAATGTAACACACACCCATACAATGCGCACCACCCCGCGATGTTTTTCAGAAACCTATCCTACATTGCCACTGCATGTTCCCTAACCTACCCATGCTGACCACCCCGCGGTGCTTTTCTCCATCCTACATTGCCACTCACAGCCTATCCTAATTCAGACACTCCGATTCACACCACCCCGTGATGTTTTTCTCACTCCTACTAGTGAATGTAATGTAACACACACCCATACAATGCGCACCACCCCGTGATGTTTTTCTCACTCCTACTAGTGAATGTAATGTAACACACACCCATACAATGCGCACCACCACGTGATGTTTTTCTCAATGATACTAGTGAATGTAATGTAACACACACCCATACAATGCGCACCACCCCGTGATGTTTTTCTCACTCCTACTAGTGAATGTAATGTAACACACACCCATACAATGCGCACCACCACGTGATGTTTTTCTCAATGATACTAGTGAATGTAATGTAACACACACCCATACAATGCGCCCCACCCCGTGATGTTTTTCTCACTCCTACTAGTGAATGTAATGTAACACACACCCATACAATGCGCACCACCCCGTGATGTTTTTCTCACTCCTACTAGTGAATGTAATGTAACACACACCCATACAATGCGCACCACCCCGTGATGTTTTTCTCACTCCTACTAGTGAATGTAATGTAACACACACCCATACAATGCGCACCACCCTGTGATGTTTTTCTCACTCCTACTAGTGAATGTAATGTAACACACACCCATACAATGCGCACCACCCCATGATGTTTTTCTCACTCCTACTAGTGAATGTAATGTAACACACACCCATACAATGCGCACCACCCCGTGATGTTTTTCAGAAACGTATCCGACATTGCCACTGCATGTTCCCTGACCTCCCCATGCTGACCACCCCGCGGTGCTTTTCTCCATCCTACATTGCCAATCACTGCCTATCCTAATTCAGACCCTCCGATTCACACCACCCCGTGATGTTTTTCTCACTCCTATTAGTGAATGTAATGTAACACACACCCATACAATGCGCACCACCCCGTGATGTTTTTCTCACTCCTACTAGTGAATGTAATGTAACACACACCCATACAATACGCACCTCCCCGTGATGTTTTTCTCACTCCTATTAGTGAATGTAATGTAACACACACCCATACAATACGCACCTCCCCGTGATGTTTTTCTCACTCCTACTAGTGAATGTAATGTAACACACACCCATACAACGCACACCACCCCGTGATGTTTTTCTCACTCCTATTAGTGAATGTAATGTGACACACACCCATACAATGCGCACCTCCCCGTGATGTTTTTCTCACTCCTTCTAGTGAATGTAATGTAACACTCACCCATACAATGCGCACCACCCCGTGATGTTTTTCTCACTCCTACTAGTGAATCTAATGTAACACACACCCATACAATTCGCACCACCCCGCGATGTTTTTCATAAACGTATCCTACATTGCCACTGCATGTTCCCTGACCTCCCCATGCTGACCACCCCGGGGTGCTTTTCTCCATCCTACATTGCCAATCACTGCCTATCCTAATTCAGACCCTCCGATTCACACCACCCCGTCATGTTTTTCTCACTCCGACTAGTGAATGTAATGTAACACACACCCATACAATGCGCACCTCCCCGTGATGTTTTTCTCACTCCTACTAGTGAATGTAATGTAACACACACCCAAACAATGCGCACCACCCCGTGATGTTTTTCTCACTCCTATTAGTGAATGTAATGTAACACACACCCATACAATACGCACCTCCCCGTGATGTATTTCTCACTCCTACTAGTGAATGTAATGTAACACACACCCATACAATGCGCACCACCCCGTGATGTTTTTCTCAGTTCTACTAATGAATGTAATGTAACACACACCCATACAATGCGCACCACCCCGTGATGTTTTTCTCAGTTCTACTAGTGAATGTAATGTAACACACACCCATACAATGCGCACCACCCCGTGATGTTTTTCTCACTCCTACTAGTGAATGTTATGTAACACACACCCATACAATGCGCACCACCCCGTGATGTTTTTCTCACTCCTACTAGTGAAAGTAATGTAACACAAACCATACAATGCGCACCACCCCGTGATGTTTTTCTCACTCATACTAGTGAATGTAATGTAACACACACCCATACAATGCGCACCACCCCATGATGTTTTTCTCACTCCTACTAGTGAATGTAATGTAACACACACCCATACAATGCGCACCACCCCGTGATGTTTTTCTCAATCCTACTAGTGAATGTAATGTAACACACACCCATACAATGCGCACCACCCCGTGATGTTTTTCTCACTGCTACTAGTGAATGTAATGTAACACACACCCATACAATGCGCCCCACCCCGTGATGTTTTTCTCACTATTACTAGTGAATGTAATGTAACACACACCCATACAATGCACACCACCCCGTGATGTTTTTCTCACTCCTACTAGTGAATCTAATGTAACACACACCCATACAATGCGCACCACCCCGTGATGTTTTTCTCAGTCCTACTAGTGAATGTAATGTAACACACACCCATACAATGCGCACCACCCCGTGATGTTTTTCTCACTCCTACTAGTGAATGTAATGTAACACACAACCATACAATGCGCACCACCCCGTGATGTTTTTCTCACTCCTACTAGTGAATGTAATGTAACACACACCCATACAATGCGCACCACCCCGTGATGTTTTTCTCACTACTACTAGTGAATGTATTGTAACACACACCCATACAATTCGCACCACCCCGTGATGTTTTTTTCACTCCTACTAGTGAATGTAATGTAACACACACCCATACAATGCGCACCACCCCGTGATATTTTTCTCACTCCTACTAGTGAATGTAATGTAACACACACCCATACAATGCGCACCTCCCCGTGATGTTTTTCTCACTCCTACTAGTGAATGTAATGTAACACACACCCATACAATGCGCACCACCCCGCGATGTTTTTCAGAAACCTATCCTACATTGCCACTGCATGTTCCCTAACCTACCCATGCTGACCACCCCGCGGTGCTTTTCTCCATCCTACATTGCCACTCACTGCCTATCCTAATTCAGACACTCCGATTCACACCACCCCGTGATGTTTTTCTCACTCCTACTAGTGAATGTAATGTAACACACACCCATACAATGCGCACCACCCCGTGATGTTTTTCTCACTCCTACTAGTGAATGTAATGTAACACACACCCATACAATGCGCACCACCACGTGATGTTTTTCTCAATGATACTAGTGAATGTAATGTAACACACACCCATACAATGCGCCCCACCCCGTGATGTTTTTCTCACTCCTACTAGTGAATGTAATGTAACACACACCCATACAATGCGCACCACCCCGTGATGTTTTTCTCACTCCTACTAGTGAATGTAATGTAACACACACCCATACAATGCGCACCACCCCATGATGTTTTTCTCACTCCTACTAGTGAATGTAATGTAACACACACCCATACAATGCGCACCACCCTGTGATGTTTTTCTCACTCCTACTAGTGAATGTAATGTAACACACACCCATACAATGCGCACCACCCCATGATGTTTTTCTCACTCCTACTAGTGAATGTAATGTAACACACACCCATACAATGCGCACCACCCCGTGATGTTTTTCAGAAACGTATCCTACATTGCCACTGCATGTTCCCTGACCTCCCCATGCTGACCACCCCGCGGTGCTTTTCTCCATCCTACATTGCCAATCACTGCCTATCCTAATTCAGACCCTCCGATTCACACCACCCCGTGATGTTTTTCTCACTCCTATTAGTGAATGTAATGTAACACACACCCATACAATGCGCACCACCCCGTGATGTTTTTCTCACTCCTACTAGTGAATGTAATGTAACACACACCCATACAATACGCACCTCCCCGTGATGTTTTTCTCACTCCTATTAGTGAATGTAATGTAACACACACCCATACAATACGCACCTCCCCGTGATGTTTTTCTCACTCCTACTAGTGAATGTAATGTAACACACACCCATACAACGCACACCACCCCGTGATGTTTTTCTCACTCCTATTAGTGAATGTAATGTGACACACACCCATACAATGCGCACCTCCCCGTGATGTTTTTCTCACTCCTTCTAGTGAATGTAATGTAACACTCACCCATACAATGCGCACCACCCCGTGATGTTTTTCTCACTCCTACTAGTGAATCTAATGTAACACACACCCATACAATTCGCACCACCCCGCGATGTTTTTCATAAACGTATCCTACATTGCCACTGCATGTTCCCTGACCTCCCCATGCTGACCACCCCGGGGTGCTTTTCTCCATCCTACATTGCCAATCACTGCCTATCCTAATTCAGACCCTCCGATTCACACCACCCCGTCATGTTTTTCTCACTCCGACTAGTGAATGTAATGTAACACACACCCATACAATGCGCACCTCCCCGTGATGTTTTTCTCACTCCTACTAGTGAATGTAATGTAACACACACCCAAACAATGCGCACCACCCCGTGATGTTTTTCTCACTCCTATTAGTGAATGTAATGTAACACACACCCATACAATACGCACCTCCCCGTGATGTATTTCTCACTCCTACTAGTGAATGTAATGTAACACACACCCATACAATGCGCACCACCCCGTGATGTTTTTCTCAGTTCTACTAATGAATGTAATGTAACACACACCCATACAATGCGCACCACCCCGTGATGTTTTTCTCAGTTCTACTAGTGAATGTAATGTAACACACACCCATACAATGCGCACCACCCCGTGATGTTTTTCTCACTCCTACTAGTGAATGTTATGTAACACACACCCATACAATGCGCACCACCCCGTGATGTTTTTCTCACTCCTACTAGTGAAAGTAATGTAACACAAACCATACAATGCGCACCACCCCGTGATGTTTTTCTCACTCATACTAGTGAATGTAATGTAACACACACCCATACAATGCGCACCACCCCATGATGTTTTTCTCACTCCTACTAGTGAATGTAATGTAACACACACCCATACAATGCGCACCACCCCGTGATGTTTTTCTCAATCCTACTAGTGAATGTAATGTAACACACACCCATACAATGCGCACCACCCCGTGATGTTTTTCTCACTGCTACTAGTGAATGTAATGTAACACACACCCATACAATGCGCCCCACCCCGTGATGTTTTTCTCACTATTACTAGTGAATGTAATGTAACACACACCCATACAATGCACACCACCCCGTGATGTTTTTCTCACTCCTACTAGTGAATCTAATGTAACACACACCCATACAATGCGCACCACCCCGTGATGTTTTTCTCAGTCCTACTAGTGAATGTAATGTAACACACACCCATACAATGCGCACCACCCCGTGATGTTTTTCTCACTCCTACTAGTGAATGTAATGTAACACACAACCATACAATGCGCACCACCCCGTGATGTTTTTCTCACTCCTACTAGTGAATCTAATGTAACACACACCCATACAATGCGCACCACCCCGTGATGTTTTTCTCACTCCTACTAGTGAATGTAATGTAACACACACCCATACAATGCGCACCACCCCGTCATGTTTTTCTCACTCCTACTAGTGAATGTAATGTAACACACACCCATACAATGCGCACCACCCCGTGATGTTTTTCTCACTCCTACTAGTGAATGTAATGTAACACACACCCATACAATGCGCACCACCCCGTGATGTTTTTCTCACTCCTACTAGTGAATGTAATGTAACACACACCCATACAATGCGCACCACCCCGTGATATTTTTCTCACTCCTACTAGTGAATGTAATGTAACACACACCCATACAATGCGCACCACCCCGTGATGTTTTTCTCACTCCTACTAGTGAATGTAATGTAACACACTCCCATACAATGCGCACCACCCCGTGATGTTTTTCTCACTCCTACTAGTGAATGTAATGTAACACACACCCATACAATGCGCACCACCCCGTGATGTTTTTCTCACTCCTACTAGTGAATGTAATGTAACACCCACCCATACAATGCGCACCACCCCGTGATGTTTTTCTCACTCCTACTAGTGAATGTAATGTAACACACACCCATACAATGCGCACCACCCCGTGATGTTTTTCTCACTCCTACTAGTGAATGTAATGTAACACACACCCATACAATGCGCACCACCCCGTGATGTTTTTCTCACTGCTACTAGTGAATGTAATGTAACACACACCCATACAATGCCCACCACCCCGTGATGTTTTTCTCACTCCTACTAGTGAATGTAATGTAACACACACCCATACAATGCGCACCACCCCGTGATGTTTTTCTCACTACTACTAGTGAATGTATTGTAACACACACCCATACAATTCGCACCACCCCGTGATGTTTTTCTCACTCCTACTAGTGAATGTAATGTAACACACACCCATACAATGCGCACCACCCCGTGATATTTTTCTCACTCCTACTTGTGAATGTAATGTAACACACACCCATACAATGCGCACCTCCCCGTGATGTTTTTCTCACTCCTACTAGTGAATGTAATGTAACACACACCCATACAATGCGCACCACCCCGCGATGTTTTTCAGAAACCTATCCTACATTGCCACTGCATGTTCCCTAACCTACCCATGCTGACCACCCCGCGGTGCTTTTCTCCATCCTACATTGCCACTCACTGCCTATCCTAATTCAGACCCTCCGATTCACACCACCCCGTGATGTTTTTCTCACTCCTACTAGTGAATGTAATGTAACACACACCCATACAATGCGCACCACCCCGTGATGTTTTTCTCACTCCTACTAGTGAATGTAATGTAACACACACCCATACAATGCGCACCACCACGTGATGTTTTTCTCAATGATACTAGTGAATGTAATGTAATACACACCCATACAATGCGCCCCACCCCGTGATGTTTTTCTCACTCCTACTAGTGAATGTAATGTAACACACACCCATACAATGCGCACCACCACGTGATGTTTTTCTCACTCCTACTAGTGAATGTAATGTAACACACACCCATACAATGCGCCCCACCCCGTGATGTTTTTCTCACTCCTACTAGTGAATGTAATGTAACACACACCCATGCAATGCGCACCACCCCGTGATGTTTTTCTCACTCCTACTAGTGAATGTAATGTAACACACACCCATACAATGCGCACGACCAAGTGATGTTTTTCTCACTGCTACTAGTGAATGTAATGTAACACACACCCATACAATGCGCCCCACCCCGTGATGTTTTTCTCACTCCTACTAGTGAATTAATGTAACACACACCCATACAATGCGCAACACCCCGTGATGTTTTTCTCACTCCTACTAGTGAATCTAATGTAACACACACGCATACAATGCGCACCTCCCTGTGATATTTTTCTCACTGCTACTAGTGAATGTAATGTAACACACCCATACAATGCGCACCACCCCGTGATGTTGTTCTCACTCCTACTAGTTAATGTAATGTAACACACACCCATACAATGCGCACCACCCCATGATGTTTTTCTCACTCCAACTAGTGAATGTAATGTAACACACACCCATACAATGCGCACCACCCTGTGATGTTTTTCTCTCTCCTACTAGTGAATGTAATGTAACACACACCCAAACAATGCGCACCACCCCGCGATGTTTTTCAGAAACCTATCCTACATTGCCACTGCATGTTCCCTGACCTCCCCATGCTGACCACCCCGCGGTGCTTTTCTCCATCCTACATTGCCAATCACTGCCTATCCTAATTCAGACCCTCCGATTCACACCACCCCGTCATGTTTTTCTCACTCCTATTAGTGAATGTAATGTAACACACACCCATACAATGCGCACCTCCCCGTGATGTTTTTCTCACTCCTACTAGTGAATGTAATGTAACACACACCCATACAATGCGCACCACCCCGTGATGTTTTTCTCACTCCTATTAGTGAATGTAATGTAACACACACCCATACAATGCCCACCTCCCCGTGATGTTTTTCTCACTCCTACTAGTGAATGTAATGTAACACACACCCATACAATGCGCACCACCCCGTGATGTTTTTCTCACTCCTACTAGTGAATGTAATGTAACACACACCCATACAATGCGCACCACCACGTGATGTTTTTCTCAATGATACTAGTGAATGTAATGTAACACACACCCATACAATGCGCCCCACCCCGTGATGTTTTTCTCACTCCTACTATTGAATGTAATGTAACACACACCCATAAAATGCGCACCACCCCGTGATGTTTTTCTCACTCCTACTAGTGAATGTAATGTAACACACACCCATACAATGCGCACCACCCCGTGATGTTTTTCTCACTCCTACTAGTGAATGTAATGTAACACACACCCATACAATGCGAACCAACCCGTGATGTTTTTCTCACTCCTACTAGTGAATGTAATGTAACACACACCCATGCAATGCGCACCACCCCGTGATGTTTTTCTCACTCCTACTAGTGAATGTAATGTAACACACACCCATACAACGCACACCACCCCGTGATGTTTTTCTCACTGCTACTAGTGAATGTAATGTGACACACACCCATACAACGCACACCACCCCGTGATGTTTTTCTCACTCCTATTAGTGAATGTAATGTGACACACACCCATACAATGCGCACCTCCCCGTGATGTTTTTCTCACTCCTTCTAGTGAATGTAATGTAACACTCACCCATACAATGCGCACCACCCCGTGATGTTTTTCTCACTCCTACTAGTGAATCTAATGTAACACACACCCATACAATTCGCACCACCCCGCGATGTTTTTCATAAACGTATCCTACATTGCCACTGCATGTTCCCTGACCTCCCCATGCTGACCACCCCGGGGTGCTTTTCTCCATCCTACATTGCCAATCACTGCCTATCCTAATTCAGACCCTCCGATTCACACCACCCCGTCATGTTTTTCTCACTCCGACTAGTGAATGTAATGTAACACACACCCATACAATGCGCACCTCCCCGTGATGTTTTTCTCACTCCTACTAGTGAATGTAATGTAACACACACCCAAACAATGCGCACCACCCCGTGATGTTTTTCTCACTCCTATTAGTGAATGTAATGTAACACACACCCATACAATACGCACCTCCCCGTGATGTATTTCTCACTCCTACTAGTGAATGTAATGTAACACACACCCATACAATGCGCACCACCCCGTGATGTTTTTCTCAGTTCTACTAATGAATGTAATGTAACACACACCCATACAATGCGCACCACCCCGTGATGTTTTTCTCAGTTCTACTAGTGAATGTAATGTAACACACACCCATACAATGCGCACCACCCCGTGATGTTTTTCTCACTCCTACTAGTGAATGTTATGTAACACACACCCATACAATGCGCACCACCCCGTGATGTTTTTCTCACTCCTACTAGTGAAAGTAATGTAACACAAACCATACAATGCGCACCACCCCGTGATGTTTTTCTCACTCATACTAGTGAATGTAATGTAACACACACCCATACAATGCGCACCACCCCATGATGTTTTTCTCACTCCTACTAGTGAATGTAATGTAACACACACCCATACAATGCGCACCACCCCGTGATGTTTTTCTCAATCCTACTAGTGAATGTAATGTAACACACACCCATACAATGCGCACCACCCCGTGATGTTTTTCTCACTGCTACTAGTGAATGTAATGTAACACACACCCATACAATGCGCCCCACCCCGTGATGTTTTTCTCACTATTACTAGTGAATGTAATGTAACACACACCCATACAATGCACACCACCCCGTGATGTTTTTCTCACTCCTACTAGTGAATCTAATGTAACACACACCCATACAATGCGCACCACCCCGTGATGTTTTTCTCAGTCCTACTAGTGAATGTAATGTAACACACACCCATACAATGCGCACCACCCCGTGATGTTTTTCTCACTCCTACTAGTGAATGTAATGTAACACACAACCATACAATGCGCACCACCCCGTGATGTTTTTCTCACTCCTACTAGTGAATCTAATGTAACACACACCCATACAATGCGCACCACCCCGTGATGTTTTTCTCACTCCTACTAGTGAATGTAATGTAACACACACCCATACAATGCGCACCACCCCGTCATGTTTTTCTCACTCCTACTAGTGAATGTAATGTAACACACACCCATACAATGCGCACCACCCCGTGATGTTTTTCTCACTCCTACTAGTGAATGTAATGTAACACACACCCATACAATGCGCACCACCCCGTGATGTTTTTCTCACTCCTACTAGTGAATGTAATGTAACACACACCCATACAATGCGCACCACCCCGTGATATTTTTCTCACTCCTACTAGTGAATGTAATGTAACACACACCCATACAATGCGCACCACCCCGTGATGTTTTTCTCACTCCTACTAGTGAATGTAATGTAACACACTCCCATACAATGCGCACCACCCCGTGATGTTTTTCTCACTCCTACTAGTGAATGTAATGTAACACACACCCATACAATGCGCACCACCCCGTGATGTTTTTCTCACTCCTACTAGTGAATGTAATGTAACACCCACCCATACAATGCGCACCACCCCGTGATGTTTTTCTCACTCCTACTAGTGAATGTAATGTAACACACACCCATACAATGCGCACCACCCCGTGATGTTTTTCTCACTCCTACTAGTGAATGTAATGTAACACACACCCATACAATGCGCACCACCCCGTGATGTTTTTCTCACTGCTACTAGTGAATGTAATGTAACACACACCCATACAATGCCCACCACCCCGTGATGTTTTTCTCACTCCTACTAGTGAATGTAATGTAACACACACCCATACAATGCGCACCACCCCGTGATGTTTTTCTCACTACTACTAGTGAATGTATTGTAACACACACCCATACAATTCGCACCACCCCGTGATGTTTTTCTCACTCCTACTAGTGAATGTAATGTAACACACACCCATACAATGCGCACCACCCCGTGATATTTTTCTCACTCCTACTTGTGAATGTAATGTAACACACACCCATACAATGCGCACCTCCCCGTGATGTTTTTCTCACTCCTACTAGTGAATGTAATGTAACACACACCCATACAATGCGCACCACCCCGCGATGTTTTTCAGAAACCTATCCTACATTGCCACTGCATGTTCCCTAACCTACCCATGCTGACCACCCCGCGGTGCTTTTCTCCATCCTACATTGCCACTCACTGCCTATCCTAATTCAGACCCTCCGATTCACACCACCCCGTGATGTTTTTCTCACTCCTACTAGTGAATGTAATGTAACACACACCCATACAATGCGCACCACCCCGTGATGTTTTTCTCACTCCTACTAGTGAATGTAATGTAACACACACCCATACAATGCGCACCACCACGTGATGTTTTTCTCAATGATACTAGTGAATGTAATGTAATACACACCCATACAATGCGCCCCACCCCGTGATGTTTTTCTCACTCCTACTAGTGAATGTAATGTAACACACACCCATACAATGCGCACCACCACGTGATGTTTTTCTCACTCCTACTAGTGAATGTAATGTAACACACACCCATACAATGCGCCCCACCCCGTGATGTTTTTCTCACTCCTACTAGTGAATGTAATGTAACACACACCCATGCAATGCGCACCACCCCGTGATGTTTTTCTCACTCCTACTAGTGAATGTAATGTAACACACACCCATACAATGCGCACGACCAAGTGATGTTTTTCTCACTGCTACTAGTGAATGTAATGTAACACACACCCATACAATGCGCCCCACCCCGTGATGTTTTTCTCACTCCTACTAGTGAATTAATGTAACACACACCCATACAATGCGCAACACCCCGTGATGTTTTTCTCACTCCTACTAGTGAATCTAATGTAACACACACGCATACAATGCGCACCTCCCTGTGATATTTTTCTCACTGCTACTAGTGAATGTAATGTAACACACCCATACAATGCGCACCACCCCGTGATGTTGTTCTCACTCCTACTAGTTAATGTAATGTAACACACACCCATACAATGCGCACCACCCCATGATGTTTTTCTCACTCCAACTAGTGAATGTAATGTAACACACACCCATACAATGCGCACCACCCTGTGATGTTTTTCTCTCTCCTACTAGTGAATGTAATGTAACACACACCCAAACAATGCGCACCACCCCGCGATGTTTTTCAGAAACCTATCCTACATTGCCACTGCATGTTCCCTGACCTCCCCATGCTGACCACCCCGCGGTGCTTTTCTCCATCCTACATTGCCAATCACTGCCTATCCTAATTCAGACCCTCCGATTCACACCACCCCGTCATGTTTTTCTCACTCCTATTAGTGAATGTAATGTAACACACACCCATACAATGCGCACCTCCCCGTGATGTTTTTCTCACTCCTACTAGTGAATGTAATGTAACACACACCCATACAATGCGCACCACCCCGTGATGTTTTTCTCACTCCTATTAGTGAATGTAATGTAACACACACCCATACAATGCCCACCTCCCCGTGATGTTTTTCTCACTCCTACTAGTGAATGTAATGTAACACACACCCATACAATGCGCACCACCCCGTGATGTTTTTCTCACTCCTACTAGTGAATGTAATGTAACACACACCCATACAATGCGCACCACCACGTGATGTTTTTCTCAATGATACTAGTGAATGTAATGTAACACACACCCATACAATGCGCCCCACCCCGTGATGTTTTTCTCACTCCTACTATTGAATGTAATGTAACACACACCCATAAAATGCGCACCACCCCGTGATGTTTTTCTCACTCCTACTAGTGAATGTAATGTAACACACACCCATACAATGCGCACCACCCCGTGATGTTTTTCTCACTCCTACTAGTGAATGTAATGTAACACACACCCATACAATGCGAACCAACCCGTGATGTTTTTCTCACTCCTACTAGTGAATGTAATGTAACACACACCCATGCAATGCGCACCACACCGTGATGTTTTTCTCACTCCTACTAGTGAATGTAATGTAACACACACCCATACAATGCGCACCACCCCGTGATGTTTTTCTCACTCCTACTAGTGAATGTAATGTAACACACACCCATACAATGCGCACCACCCCGTGATGTTTTTCTCACTCCTACTAGTGAATGTAATGTAACACACACCCATACAATGCGCACCACCCCGTGATGTTTTTCTCACTCCTACTAGTGAATGTAATGTAACACACACCCATACAATGCGCACTACCACGTGATGTTTTTCTCAATGATACTAGTGAATGTAATGTAACACACACCCATACAATGCGCCCCACCCCGTGATGTTTTTCTCACTCCTACTAGTGAATGTAATGTAACACACACCCATGCAATGCGCACCACCCCGTGATGTTTTTCTCACTCCTACTAGTGAATGTAATGTAACACACACCCATACAATGCGCACCACCCCGTGATGTTTTTCTCACTCCTACTAGTGAATGTAATGTAACACACACCCATACAATGCGCACCACCCCGTGATGTTTTTCTCACTCCTACTAGTGAATGTAATGTAACACACACCCATACAATGCGCACCACCCCGTGATGTTTTTCTCACTCCTACTAGTGAATGTAATGTAACACACACCCATACAATGCGCACCACCCCGTGATGTTTTTCTCACTCCTACTAGTGAATGTAATGTAACACACACCCATACAATGCGCACCACCCCGTGATGTTTTTCTCACTCCTACTAGTGAATGTAATGTAACACACACCCATACAATGCGCACCACCCCGTGATATTTTTCTCACTCCTACTAGTGAATGTAATGTAACACACACCCATACAATGCGCACCACCCCGTGATGTTTTTCTCACTCCTACTAGTAAATGTAATGTAACACACACCCATACAATGCGCACCACCCCGTGATGTTTTTCTCACTCCTACTAGTGAATGTAATGTCACACACACCCATACAATGCGCACCACCCCGTGATGTTTTTCTCACTCCTACTAGTGTATCTAATGTAACACACACCCATACAATTCGCACCACCACACGATGTTTTCAGAAACCTATCCTACATTGCCACTGCATGTTCCCTGACCTCCCCATGCTGGCCACCCCGCGGTGCTTTTCTCCATCCTACATTGCCAATCACTGCCTATCCTAATTCAGACCCTCCGATTCACACCACCCCGTCATGTTTTTCTCACTCCTACTAGTGAATATAATGTAACACACACCCATACAATGCTCACCTCCCCGTGATGTTTTTCTCACTCCTACTAGTGAATGTAATGTAACACACACCCATACAATGCGCACCACCCCGTGATGTTTTTCTCACTCCTACTAGTGAATGTAATGTAACACACACCCATACAATGCGCACCTCCCCGTGATGTTTTTCTCACTCCTACTAGTGAATGTAATGTAACACACACCCATACAATGCGCACCACCCCGTGATGTTTTTCTCACTCCTACTAGTGAATGTAATGTAACACACACCCATACAATGCACACCACCCCGCGTTGTTTTTCAGAAACCTATCCTACATTGCCACTGCATGTTCCCTGACCTCCCCATGCTGACCACACCGCGGTGCTTTTCTCCATCCTACATTGCCACTCACTGCCTATCCTAATTCAGACCCTCCGATTCACACCACCCCGTGATGTTTTTCTCACTCCTACTAGTGAATGTAATGTAACACACACCCATACAATGCGCACCACCCCGTGATGTTTTTCTCACTCCTACTAGTGAATGTAATGTAACACACACCCATACAATGCGCACCACCCCGTGATGTTTTTCTCACTCCTACTAGTGAATGTAATGTAACACACACCCATACAATGCGCACCACCCCGTGATGTTTTTCTCACTCCTACTAGTGAATGTAATGTAACACACACCCATACAATGCGCACCACCCCGTGATGTTTTTCTCACTCCTACTAGTGAATGTAATGTAACACACACCCATACAATGCGCACCACCCCGTGATGTTTTTCTCACTCCTACTAGTGAATGTAATGTAACACACACCCATACAATGCGCACCACCCCGTGATGTTTTTCTCACTGCTACTAGTGAATGTAATGTAACACACACCCATACAATGCCCACCACCCCGTGATGTTTTTCTCACTCCTACTAGTGAATGTAATGTAACACACACCCATACAATGTGCACCACCCCGTGATGTTTTTCTCACTCCTACTAGTGAATGTAATGTAACACACACCCATACAATGCGCACCACCCCGCGATGTTTTTCAGAAACCTATCCTACATTGCCACTGCATGTTCCCTGACCTACCCATGCTGACCACCCCGCGGTGCTTTTCTCCATCCTACATTGCCACTCACTGCCTATCCTAATTCAGACCCTCCGATTCACACCACCCCGTGATGTTTTTCTCACTCCTACTAGTGAATGTAATGTAACACACACCCATACAATGCGCACCACCCCGTGATGTTTTTCTCACTCTTACTAGTGAATGTAATGTAACACACACCCATGCAATGCGCACCACCCCGTGATGTTTTTCTCACTCCTACTAGTGAATGTAATGTAACACACACCCATACAATGCGCACCACCACGTGATGTTTTTCTCACTGCTACTAGTGAATGTAATGTAACACAACCCATACAATGCGCCCCACCCCGTGATGTTTTTCTCACTCCTACTAGTGAATGTAATGTAACACACACCCATACAATGCGCAACACCCTGTGATGTTTGCTCACTCCTACTCGTGAATCTAATGTAACACACACGCATACAATGCGCACCTCCCTGTGATATTTTTCTCACTGCTACTAGTGAATGTAATGTAACACACCCATACAATGCGCACCACCCCGTGATGTTGTTCTCACTCCTACTAGTGAATGTAATGTAACACACACCCATACAATGCGCACCACCACGTGATGTTTTTCTCACTCCAACTAGTGAATGTAATGTAACACACACCCATACAATGCGCACCACCCCGTGATGTTTTTCTCACTCCTACTAGTGAATGTAATGTAACACACACCCAAACAATGCGCACGACCCCGTGATGTTTTTCTCACTCCTACTAGTGAATCTAATGTAACACACACCCATGCAATGCGCACCACCCCGTGATATTTTTCTCACTCCTACTAGTGAATGTAATGTAACACACACCCATACAATGCGCACCACCCCGTGATGTTTTTCTCACTCCTACTAGTGAATCTAATGTAACACACATCCATACAATGCGCACCACCACGTGATTTTTTTTCTCACTCCTACTAGTGAATCTAATGTAACACACACCCATACAATTCGCACCACCCCGCGATGTTTTTCAGAAACCTATCCTACATTGCCACTGCATGTTCCCTGACCTCCCCATGCTGACCACCCCGCGGTGCTTTTCTCCATCCTACATTGCCAATCACTGCCTATCCTAATTCAGACCCTCCGATTCACACCACCCCGTCATGTTTTTCTCACTCCTAGTAGTGAATGTAATGTAACACACACCCATACAATGCGCACCTCCCCGTGATGTTTTTCTCACTCCCACTAGTGAATGTAATGTAACACACACCCATACAATGCGCACCACCCCGTGATGTTTTTCTCACTCCTATTAGTGAATGTAATGTAACACACACCCATACAATGCGCACCTCCCCGTGATGTTTTTCTCACTCCTACTAGTGAATGTAATGTAACACACACCCATACAATGCGCACCACCCCGTGATGTTTTTCTCACACCTACTAGTGAATGTAATGTAACACACACCCATACAATGCGCACCAACCTGCGATGTTTTTCAGAAACCTATCCTACATTGCCACTGCATGTTCCCTGACCTCCCCATGCTGATCACCCCGCGGTGCTTTTCTCCATCCTACATTGCCACTCACTGCCTATCCTAATTCAGACCTTTCGATTCACAGCACCCCGTGATGTTTTTCTCACTCCTAGTAGTGAATGCAATGTAACACACACCCATACAATGCGCACCACCCCGTGATGTTTTTCTCACTCCTACTAGTGAATGTAATGTAACACACACCTATACAATGCGCACCACACCGTGATGTTTTTCTCACTCCTACTAGTGAATGTAATGTAACACACACCCATACAATGCGAACCACCCCGTGATGTTTTTCTCACTCCTACTAGTGAATGTAATGTAACACACACCCATACAATGCGCACCACACCGTGATGTTTTTCTCACTCCTACTAGTGAATGTAATGTAACACACACCCATACAATGCGCACCACCCCGTGATGTTTTTCTCACTCCTACTAGTGAATGTAATGTAACACACACCCATACAATGCGCACCACCCCGTGATGTTTTTCTCACTCCTACTAGTGAATGTAATGTAACACACACCCATACAATGCGCACCACCCCTTGATGATTTTCTCACTCCTACTAGTGAATGTAATGTAAAACACACCCATACAATGCGCACCACCCCGTGATGTTTTTCTCACTCCTACTAGTGAATGTAATGTAACACACACCCATACAATGCGAACCACCCCGTGATGTTTTTCTCACTCCTACTAGTGAATGTAATGTAACACACACCCATACAATGCGCACCACCCCGTGATGTTTTTCTCACTCCTACTAGTGAATGTAATGTAACACACACCCATACAATGCGCACCACCCCGTGATGTTTTTCTCACTCCTACTAGTGAATGTAATGTAACACACACCCATACAATGCGCACCACCCCGTGTTTTTCTCACTCCTACTAGTGAATGTAATGTAACACACACCCATACAATGCGCACCACCCCGTGATGTTTTTCTGACTCCTACTAGTGAATGTAATGTAACACACACCCATACAATGCGCACCACCCCGTGATGTTTTTCTCACTCCTACTAGTGAATGTAATGTAACACACACCCATAAAATGCGCACCACCCCGTGATGTTTTTCTCACTCCTACTAGTGAATGTAATGTAACACACACCCATACAATGTGCACCACCCCGTGATGTTTTTCTCACTCCTACTAGTGAATGTAATGTAACACACACCCATACAATGCGCACCACCCCGTGATGTTTTTCTCACTCCTACTAGTGAATGTAATGTAACACACACCCATACAATGCGCACCACCCCGTGACGTTTTTCTCACTCCTACTAGTGAATGTAATGTAACACACACCCATACAATGCGCACCACCCCGTGATGTTTTTCTCACTCCTACTAGTGAATGTAATGTAACACACACCCATACAATGCGCACCACCCCGTGATGTTTTTCTCACTCCTACTAGTGAATGTAATGTAACACACACCCATACAATGCGCACCACACCGTGATGTTTTTATCACTCATACTAGTGAATGTAATGTAACACACACCCATACAATGCGCACCACCCCGCGATGTTTTTCAGAAACCTATCCTTCATTGCCACTGCATGTTCCCTGACCTCCCCATGCTGACCACCCCGCGGTGCTTTTCTCCATCCTAAATTGCCACTCACTACCTATCCTAATTCAGACCCTCCGATTCACACCACCCCGTGATGTTTTTCTCACTCCTAGTAGTGAATGTAATGTAACACACACCCATACAATGCGCACCACCCCGTGATGTTTTTCTCACTCCTACTAGTGAATGTAATGTAACACACACCCATACAATGCGCACCACCCCGTGATGTTTTTCTCACTCCTACTAGTGAATGTAATGTAACACACACCCATACAATGCGCACCACCCCGTGATGTTTTTCTCACTCCTACTAGTGAATGTAATGTAACACACACCCATACAATGCGCACCACCCCGTGATGTTTTTCTGACTCCTACTAGTGAATGTAATGTAACACACACCCATACAATGCGCACAACCCCTGATGATTTTCTCACTCCTACTAGTGAATGTAATGTAACACACACCCATACAATGCGCACCACCCCGTGATGTTTTTCTCACTCCTACTAGTGAATGTAATGTAATACACACCCATACAATGGGCACCACCCCGTGATGTTTTTCTCACTCCTACTAGTGAATGTAACACACACCCATACAATGCGCACCACCCCGTGATGTTTTTCTCACTCCTACTAGTGAATGTAATGTAACACACACCCATACAATGCGCACCACCCCGTGATGTTTTTCTCACTCCTACTAGTGAATGTAATGTAACATACACCCATACAATGCGCACCAACCCGTGATGTTTTTCTCACTCATACTAGTGAATGTAATGTAACACACACCCATACAATGCGCACCACCCCGTGATTTTTTTCTCACTCCTACTAGTGAATGTAATGTAACACACACCCATACAATGCGCACCACCCCGTGATGTTTTTCTCACTCCTACTAGTGAATGTAATGTAACACACACCCATACAATGCGCACCACCCCGTGATGTTTTTCTCACTCCTACTAGTGAATGTAATGTAACACACACCCATACAATGCGCACCACCCCGTGATGTTTTTCTCACTCCTACTAGTGAATGTAATGTAACACACACCTATACAATGCGCACCACCCCGTGATGTTTTTCTCACTCCTACTAGTGAATGTAATGTAACACACACCCATACAATGCGCACCTCCCCGTGATGTTTTTCTCACTCCTACTAGTGAATGTAATGTAACACACACCCATACAATGCGCACCACCCCGTGATGTTTTTCTCCCTCCTACTAGTGAATGTAATGTAACACACAGCCATACAATGCACACCACCCCGCGATGTTTTTCAGAAACCTATCCTACATTGCCACTGCATGTTCCCTGACCTCCCCATGCTGACCACACCGCGGTGCTTTTCTCCATCCTACATTGCCACTCACTGCCTATCCTAATTCAGACCCTCCGATTCACACCACCCCGTGATGTTTTTCTCACTCCTACTAGTGAATGTAATGTAACACACACCCATACAATGCGCACCACCCCGTGATGTTTTTCTCACTCCTACTAGTGAATGTAATGTAACACACACCCATACAATGCGCACCACCCCGTGATGTTTTTCTCACTCCTACTAGTGAATGTAATGTAACACACACCCATACAATGCGCACCACCCCGTGATGTTTTTCTCACTCCTACTAGTGAATGTAATGTAACACACACCCATACAATGCGCACCACCCCGTGATGTTTTTCTCACTCCTACTAGTGAATGTAATGTAACACACACCCATACAATGCGCACCACCCCGTGATGTTTTTCTCACTCCTACTAGTGAATGTAATGTAACACACACCCATACAATGCGCACCACCCCGTGATGTTTTTCTCACTGCTACTAGTGAATGTTATGTAACACACACCCATACAATGCCCACCACCCCGTGATGTTTTTCTCACTCCTACTAGTGAATGTAATGTAACACACACCCATACAATGCGCACCACCCCGTGATGTTTTTCTCACTCCTACTAGTGAATGTAATGTAACACACACCCATACAATGCGCACCACCCCGTGATATTTTTCTCACTCCTACTAGTGAATGTAATGTAACACACACCCATACTATGCGCACCTCCCCGTGATGTTTTTCTCACTCCTACTAGTGAATGTAATGTAACACACACCCATACAATGCGCACCACCCCGTGATGTTTTTATCACTCCTACTAGTGAAAGTAATGTAACACACACCCATACAATGCCCACCACCCCGTGATGTTTTTCTCACTCCTACTAGTGAATGTAATGTAACACACACCCATACAATGCGCACCACCCCGTGATGTTTTTCTCACTCCTACTAGTGAATGTAATGTAACACACACCCATACAATGCGCACCACCCCGCGATGTTTTTCAGAAACCTATCCTACATTGCCACTGCATGTTCCCTGACCTACCCATGCTGACCACCCCGCGGTGCTTTTCTCCATCCTACATTGCCACTCACTGCCTATCCTAATTCAGACCCTCCGATTCACACCACCCCGTGATGTTTTTCTCACTCCTACTAGTGAATGTAATGTAACACACACCCATACAATGCGCACCACCCCGTGATGTTTTTCTCACTCTTACTAGTGAATGTAATGTAACACACACCCATGCAATGCGCACCACCCCGTGATGTTTTTCTCACTCCTACTAGTGAATGTAATGTAACACACACCCATACAATGCGCACCACCACGTGATGTTTTTCTCACTGCTACTAGTGAATGTAATGTAACACAACCCATACAATGCGCCCCACCCCGTGATGTTTTTCTCACTCCTACTAGTGAATGTAATGTAACACACACCCATACAATGCGCAACACCCCGTGATGTTTGCTCACTCCTACTCGTGAATCTAATGTAACACACACGCATACAATGCGCACCTCCCTGTGATATTTTTCTCACTGCTACTAGTGAATGTAATGTAACACACCCATACAATGCGCACCACCCCGTGATGTTGTTCTCACTCCTACTAGTGAATGTAATGTAACACACACCCATACAATGCGCACCACCACGTGATGTTTTTCTCACTCCAACTAGTGAATGTAATGTAACACACACCCATACAATGCGCACCACCCCGTGATGTTTTTCTCACTCCTACTAGTGAATGTAATGTAACACACACGCAAACAATGCGCACGACCCCGTGATGTTTTTCTCACTCCTACTAGTGAATCTAATGTAACACACACCCATGCAATGCGCACCACCCCGTGATATTTTTCTCACTCCTACTAGTGAATGTAATGTAACACACACCCATACAATGCGCACCACCCCGTGATGTTTTTCTCACTCCTACTAGTGAATCTAATGTAACACACATCCATACAATGCGCACCACCACGTGATTTTTTTTCTCACTCCTACTAGTGAATCTAATGTAACACACACCCATACAATTCGCACCACCCCGCGATGTTTTTCAGAAACCTATCCTACATTGCCACTGCATGTTCCCTGACCTCCCCATGCTGACCACCCCGCGGTGCTTTTCTCCATCCTACATTGCCAATCACTGCCTATCCTAATTCAGACCCTCCGATTCACACCACCCCGTCATGTTTTTCTCACTCCTAGTAGTGAATGTAATGTAACACACACCCATACAATGCGCACCTCCCCGTGATGTTTTTCTCACTCCCACTAGTGAATGTAATGTAACACACACCCATACAATGCGCACCACCCCGTGATGTTTTTCTCACTCCTATTAGTGAATGTAATGTAACACACACCCATACAATGCGCACCTCCCCGTGATGTTTTTCTCACTCCTACTAGTGAATGTAATGTAACACACACCCATACAATGCGCACCACCCCGTGATGTTTTTCTCACACCTACTAGTGAATGTAATGTAACACACACCCATACAATGCGCACCACCCTGCGATGTTTTTCAGAAACCTATCCTACATTGCCACTGCATGTTCCCTGACCTCCCCATGCTGATCACCCCGCGGTGCTTTTCTCCATCCTACATTGCCACTCACTGCCTATCCTAATTCAGACCTTTCGATTCACAGCACCCCGTGATGTTTTTCTCACTCCTAGTAGTGAATGCAATGTAACACACACCCATACAATGCGCACCACCCCGTGATGTTTTTCTCACTCCTACTAGTGAATGTAATGTAACACACACCTATACAATGCGCACCACACCGTGATGTTTTTCTCACTCCTACTAGTGAATGTAATGTAACACACACCCATACAATGCGAACCACCCCGTTATGTTTTTCTCACTCCTACTAGTGAATGTAATGTAACACACACCCATACAATGCGCACCACACCGTGATGTTTTTCTCACTCCTACTAGTGAATGTAATGTAACACACACCCATACAATGCGCACCACCCCGTGATGTTTTTCTCACTCCTACTAGTGAATGTAATGTAACACACACCCATACAATGCGCACCACCCCGTGATGTTTTTCTCACTCCTACTAGTGAATGTAATGTAACACACACCCATACAATGCGCACCACCCCTTGATGATTTTCTCACTCCTACTAGTGAATGTAATGTAAAACACACCCATACAATGCGCACCACCCCGTGATGTTTTTCTCACTCCTACTAGTGAATGTAATGTAACACACACCCATACAATGCGAACCACCCCGTGATGTTTTTCTCACTCCTACTAGTGAATGTAATGTAACACACACCCATACAATGCGCACCACCCCGTGATGTTTTTCTCACTCCTACTAGTGAATGTAATGTAACACACACCCATACAATGCGCACCACCCCGTGATGTTTTTCTCACTCCTACTAGTGAATGTAATGTAACACACACCCATACAATGCGCACCACCCCGTGTTTTTCTCACTCCTACTAGTGAATGTAATGTAACACACACCCATACAATGCGCACCACCCCGTGATGTTTTTCTCACTCCTACTAGTGTATGTAATGTAACACACACCCATACAATGCGCACCACCCCGTGATGTTTTTCTCACTCCTACTAGTGAATGTAATGTAACACACACCCATACAATGTTCACCACCCCGTGATGTTTTTCTCACTCCTACTAGTGAATGTAATGTAACACACACCCATAAAATGCGCACCACCCCGTGATGTTTTTCTCACTCCTACTAGTGAATGTAATGTAACACACACCCATACAATGCGCACCACCCCGTGATGTTTTTCTCACTCCTACTAGTGAATGTAATGTAACACACACCCATACAATGCGCACCACCCCGTGATGTTTTTCTCACTCCTACTAGTGAATGTAATGTAACACACACCCATACAATGCGCACCACCCCGTGATGTTTTTCTCACTCCTACTAGTGAATGTAATGTAACACACACCCATACAATGCGCACCACCCCGTGATGTTTTTCTCACTCCTACTAGTGAATGTAATGTAACACACACCCATACAATGTGCACCACCCCGTGATGTTTTTCTCACTCCTACTAGTGAATGTAATGTAACACACACCCATACAATGCGCACCACCCCGTGATGTTTTTCTCACTCCTACTAGTGAATGTAATGTAACACACACCCATACAATGCGCACCACCCCGTGACGTTTTTCTCACTCCTACTAGTGAATGTAATGTAACACACACCCATACAATGCGCACCACCCCGTGATGTTTCTCTCACTCCTACTAGTGAATGTAATGTAACACACACCCATACAATGCGCACCACCCCGTGATGTTTTTCTCACTCCTACTAGTGAATGTAATGTAACACACACCCATACAATGCGCACCACACCGTGATGTTTTTATCACTCATACTAGTGAATGTAATGTAACACACACCCATACAATGCGCACCACCCCGCGATGTTTTTCAGAAACCTATCCTTCATTGCCACTGCATGTTCCCTGACCTCCCCATGCTGACCACCCCGCGGTGCTTTTCTCCATCCTAAATTGCCACTCACTACCTATCCTAATTCAGACCCTCCGATTCACACCACCCCGTGATGTTTTTCTCACTCCTAGTAGTGAATGTAATGTAACACACACCCATACAATGCGCACCACCCTGCGATGTTTTTCAGAAACCTATCCTACATTGCCACTGCATGTTCCCTGACCTCCCCATGCTGATCACCCCGCGGTGCTTTTCTCCATCCTACATTGCCACTCACTGCCTATCCTAATTCAGACCTTTCGATTCACAGCACCCCGTGATGTTTTTCTCACTCCTAGTAGTGAATGCAATGTAACACACACCCATACAATGCGCACCACCCCGTGATGTTTTTCTCACTCCTACTAGTGAATGTAATGTAACACACACCTATACAATGCGCACCACACCGTGATGTTTTTCTCACTCCTACTAGTGAATGTAATGTAACACACACCCATACAATGCGAACCACCCCGTTATGTTTTTCTCACTCCTACTAGTGAATGTAATGTAACACACACCCATACAATGCGCACCACACCGTGATGTTTTTCTCACTCCTACTAGTGAATGTAATGTAACACACACCCATACAATGCGCACCACCCCGTGATGTTTTTCTCACTCCTACTAGTGAATGTAATGTAACACACACCCATACAATGCGCACCACCCCGTGATGTTTTTCTCACTCCTACTAGTGAATGTAATGTAACACACACCCATACAATGCGCACCACCCCTTGATGATTTTCTCACTCCTACTAGTGAATGTAATGTAAAACACACCCATACAATGCGCACCACCCCGTGATGTTTTTCTCACTCCTACTAGTGAATGTAATGTAACACACACCCATACAATGCGAACCACCCCGTGATGTTTTTCTCACTCCTACTAGTGAATGTAATGTAACACACACCCATACAATGCGCACCACCCCGTGATGTTTTTCTCACTCCTACTAGTGAATGTAATGTAACACACACACATACAATGCGCACCACCCCGTGATGTTTTTCTCACTCCTACTAGTGAATGTAATGTAACACACACCCATACAATGCGCACCACCCCGTGTTTTTCTCACTCCTACTAGTGAATGTAATGTAACACACACCCATACAATGCGCACCACCCCGTGATGTTTTTCTCACTCCTACTAGTGAATGTAATGTAACACACACCCATACAATGCGCACCACCCCGTGATGTTTTTCTCACTCCTACTAGTGAATGTAATGTAACACACACCCATACAATGTTCACCACCCCGTGATGTTTTTCTCACTCCTACTAGTGAATGTAATGTAACACACACCCATAAAATGCGCACCACCCCGTGATGTTTTTCTCACTCCTACTAGTGAATGTAATGTAACACACACCCATACAATGCGCACCACCCCGTGATGTTTTTCTCACTCCTACTAGTGAATGTAATGTAACACACACCCATACAATGCGCACCACCCCGTGATGTTTTTCTCACTCCTACTAGTGAATGTAATGTAACACACACCCATACAATGCGCACCACCCCGTGATGTTTTTCTCACTCCTACTAGTGAATGTAATGTAACACACACCCATACAATGCGCACCACCCCGTGATGTTTTTCTCACTCCTACTAGTGAATGTAATGTAACACACACCCATACAATGTGCACCACCCCGTGATGTTTTTCTCACTCCTACTAGTGAATGTAATGTAACACACACCCATACAATGCGCACCACCCCGTGATGATTTTCTCACTCCTACTAGTGAATGTAATGTAACACACACCCATACAATGCGCACCACCCCGTGATGTTTTTCTCACTCCTACTAGTGAATGTAATGTAACACACACCCATACAATGCGCACCACCCCGTGATGTTTTTCTCACTCCTACTAGTGAATGTAATGTAACACACACCCATACAATGTGCACCACCCCGTGATGTTTTTCTCACTCCTACTAGTGAATGTAATGTAACACACACCCATACAATGCGCACCACCCCGTGATGTTTTTCTCACTCCTACTAGTGAATGTAATGTAACACACACCCATACAATGCGCACCACCCCGTGACGTTTTTCTCACTCCTACTAGTGAATGTAATGTAACACACACCCATACAATGCGCACCACCCCGTGATGTTTCTCTCACTCCTACTAGTGAATGTAATGTAACACACACCCATACAATGCGCACCACCCCGTGATGTTTTTCTCACTCCTACTAGTGAATGTAATGTAACACACACCCATACAATGCGCACCACACCGTGATGTTTTTATCACTCATACTAGTGAATGTAATGTAACACACACCCATACAATGCGCACCACCCCGCGATGTTTTTCAGAAACCTATCCTTCATTGCCACTGCATGTTCCCTGACCTCCCCATGCTGACCACCCCGCGGTGCTTTTCTCCATCCTAAATTGCCACTCACTACCTATCCTAATTCAGACCCTCCGATTCACACCACCCCGTGATGTTTTTCTCACTCCTAGTAGTGAATGTAATGTAACACACACCCATACAATGCGCACCACCCCGTGATGTTTTTCTCACTCCTACTAGTGAATGTAATGTAACACACACCCATACAATGCGCACCACCCCGTGATGTTTTTCTCACTCCTACTAGTGAATGTAATGTAACACACACCCATACAATGCGCACCACCCCGTGATGTTTTTCTCACTCCTACTAGTGAATGTAATGTAACACACACCCATACAATGCGCACCACCCCGTGATGTTTTTCTGACTCCTACTAGTGAATGTAATGTAACACACACCCATACAATGCGCACAACCCCTGATGATTTTCTCACTCCTACTAGTGAATGTAATGTAACACACACCCATACAATGCGCACCACCCCATGATGTTTTTCTCACTCCTACTAGTGAATGTAATGTAATACACACCCATACAATGGGCACCACCCCGTGATGTTTTTCTCACTCCTACTAGTGAATGTAACACACACCCATACAATGCGCACCACCCCGTGATGTTTTTCTCACTCCTACTAGTGAATGTAATGTAACACACACCCATACAATGCGCACCACCCCGTGATGTTTTTCTCACTCCTACTAGTGAATGTAATGTAACATACACCCATACAATGCGCACCAACCCGTGATGTTTTTCTCACTCATACTAGTGAATGTAATGTAACACACACCCATACAATGCGCACCACCCCGTGATGTTTTTCTCACTCCTACTAGTGAATGTAATGTAACACACACCCATACAATGCGCACCACCCCGTGATGTTTTTCTCACTCCTACTAGTGAATGTAATGTAACACACACCCATACAATGCGCACCACCCCGTGATGTTTTTCTCACTCCTACTAGTGAATGTAATGTAACACACACCCATACAATGCGCACCACCCCGTGATGTTTTTCTCACTCCTACTAGTGAATGTAATGTAACACACACCTATACAATGCGCACCACCCCGTGATGTTTTTCTCACTCCTACTAGTGAATGTAATGTAACACACACCCATACAATGCGCACCTCCCCGTGATGTTTTTCTCACTCCTACTAGTGAATGTAATGTAACACACACCCATACAATGCGCACCACCCCGTGATGTTTTTCTCACTCCTACTAGTGAATGTAATGTAACACACAGCCATACAATGCACACCACCCCGCGATGTTTTTCAGAAACCTATCCTACATTGCCACTGCATGTTCCCTGACCTCCCCATGCTGACCACACCGCGGTGCTTTTCTCCATCCTACATTGCCACTCACTGCCTATCCTAATTCAGACCCTCCGATTCACACCACCCCGTGATGTTTTTCTCACTCCTACTAGTGAATGTAATGTAACACACACCCATACAATGCGCACCACCCCGTGATGTTTTTCTCACTCCTACTAGTGAATGTAATGTAACACACACCCATACAATGCGCACCACCCCGTGATGTTTTTCTCACTCCTACTAGTGAATGTAATGTAACACACACCCATACAATGCGCACCACCCCGTGATGTTTTTCTCACTCCTACTAGTGAATGTAATGTAACACACACCCATACAATGCGCACCACCCCGTGATGTTTTTCTCACTCCTACTAGTGAATGTAATGTAACACACACCCATACAATGCGCACCACCCCGTGATGTTTTTCTCACTCCTACTAGTGAATGTAATGTAACACACACCCATACAATGCGCACCACCCCGTGATGTTTTTCTCACTGCTACTAGTGAATGTTATGTAACACACACCCATACAATGCCCACCACCCCGTGATGTTTTTCTCACTCCTACTAGTGAATGTAATGTAACACACACCCATACAATGCGCACCACCCCGTGATGTTTTTCTCACTCCTACTAGTGAATGTAATGTAACACACACCCATACAATGCGCACCACCCCGTGATATTTTTCTCACTCCTACTAGTGAATGTAATGTAACACACACCCATACTATGCGCACCTCCCCGTGATGTTTTTCTCACTCCTACTAGTGAATGTAATGTAACACACACCCATACAATGCGCACCACCCCGTGATGTTTTTATCACTCCTACTAGTGAAAGTAATGTAACACACACCCATACAATGCGCACCACCCCGCGATGTTTTTCAGAAACCTATCCTACATTGCCACTGCATGTTCCCTGACCTACCCATGCTGACCACCCCGCGGTGCTTTTCTCCATCCTACATTGCCACTCACTGCCTATCCTAATTCAGACCCTCCGATTCACACCACCCCGTGATGTTTTTCTCACTCCTACTAGTGAATGTAATGTAACACACACCCATACAATGCGCACCACGCCGTGATGTTTTTCTCACTCCTACTAGTGAATGTAATGTAACACACACCCATACAATGCGCACCACCCCGTGATGTTTTCTCACTCCTACTAGTGAATCTAATGTAACACACACCCATACAATTCGCACCACCACACGATGTTTTCAGAAACCTATCCTACATTGCCACTGCATGTTCCCTGACCTCCCCATGCTGACCACCCAACGGTGCTTTCTCCATCCTACATTGCCAATCACTGCCTATCCTAATTCAGACACTCCGATTCACACCACCCCGTGATGTTTTTCTCACTCCTACTAGTGAATGTAATGTAACACACACCCATACAATGCGCACCACCCCGTGATGTTTTTCTCACTCCTACTAGTGAATGTAATGTAACACACACCCATACAATGCGCACCACCCCGTGATGTTTTTCTCACTCCTACTAGTGAATGTAATGTAACACACACCCATACAATGCGCACCACCCCGTGATGTTTTTCTCACTCCTACTAGTGAATGTAATGTAACACACACCCATACAATGCGCACCACCCCGTGATGTTTTTCTCACTCCTACTAGTGAATGTAATGTAACACACACACATACAATGCACACCACCCCGTGATGTTTTTCTCACTCCTACTAGTGAATGTAATGTAACACACACCCATACAATGCGCACCACCCCGTGATGTTTTTCTCACTCCTACTAGTGAATGTAATGTAACACCCACCCATACAATGCGCACCACCCCGTGATGTTTTTCTCACTCCTACTAGTGAATGTAATGTAACACACACCCATACAATGCGCACCACCCCGTGATGTTTTTCTCACTCCTACTAGTGAATGTAATGTAACACACACCCATACAATGCGCAACACCCCGTGATGATTTTCTCACTCCTACTAGTGAATCTAATGTAACACACACGCATACAATGCGCACCTCCCTGTGATATTTTTCTCACTGCTACTAGTGAATGTAATGTAACACACCCATACAATGCGCACCACCCCGTGATGTTGTTCTCACTCCTACTAGTGAATGTAATGTAACACACACCCATACAATGCACACCACCACGTGATGTTTTTCTCACTCCAACTAGTGAATGTAATGTAACACACACCCATACAATGCGCACCACCCCGTGATGTTTTTCTCACTCCTACTAGTGAATGTAATGTAACACACACCCAAACAATGCGCACGACCCCGTGATGTATTTCTCACTCCTACTAGTGAATCTAATGTAACACACACCCATGCAATGCGCACCACCCCGTGATATTTTTCTCACTCCTACTAGTGAATGTAATGTAACACACACCCATACAATGCGCACCACCCCGTGATGTTTTTCTCACTCCTACTAGTGAATGTAATGTAACACACACCCATACAATGCGCACCACCCTGCGATGTTTTTCAGAAACCTATCCTACATTGCCACTGCATGTTCCCTGACCTCCCCATGCTGATCACCCCGCGGTGCTTTTCTCCATCCTACATTGTCACTCACTGCCTATCCTAATTCAGACCTTTCGATTCACAGCACCCCGTGATGTTTTTCTCACTCCAAGTAGTGAATGCAATGTAACACACACCCATACAATGCGCACCACCCCGTGATGTTTTTCTCACTCCTACTAGTGAATGTAATGTAACACACACCCATACAATGCGCACCACCCCGTGATGTTTTTCTCACTCCTACTAGTGAATGTAATGTAACACACACCCATACAATGCGCACCACCCCGTGATGTTTTTCTCACTCCTACTAGTGAATGTAATGTAACACACACCCATACAATGCGCACCACCCCGTGATGTTTTTCGCACTCCTACTAGTGAATGTAATGTAACACACACCCATACAATGCGCACCACCCCTTGATGATTTTCTCACTCCTACTAGTGAATGTAATGTAACACACACCCATACCATGCGCACCACCCCGTGATATTTTTCTCACTCCTACTAGTGAATGTAATGTAACACACACCCATACAATGCGAACCACCCCGTGATGTTTTTCTCACTCCTACTAGTGAATGTAATGTAACACACACCCATACAATGCGCACCACCCCGTGATGTTTTTCTCACTCCTACTAGTGAATGTAATGTAACACACACCCATACAATGCGCACCACCCCGTGATGTTTTTCTTACTCCTACTAGTGAATGTAATGTAACACACACCCATACAATGCGCACCACCCCGTGATGTTTTTCTCACTCCTACTAGTGAATGTAATGTAACACACACCCATACAATGCGCACCACCCCGTGATGTTTTTCTCACTCCTACTAGTGAATGTAATGTAACACACACCCATACAATGCGCACCACCCCTTGATGATTTTCTCACTCCTACTAGTGAATGTAATGTAACACACACCCATACAATGCACACCACCCCGTGATGTTTTTCTCACTCCTACTAGTGAATGTAATGTAACACACACCCATACAATGCGAACCACCCCGTGATGTTTTTCTCACTCCTACTAGTGAATGTAATGTAACACACACCCATACAATGCGCACCACCCCGTGATGTTTTTCTCACTCCTACTAGTGAATGTAATGTAACACACACACATACAATGCGCACCACCCCGTGATGTTTTTCTCACTCCTTCTAGTGAATGTAATGTAACACACACCCATACAATGCGCACCACCCCGTGATGTTTTTCTCACTCCTACTAGTGAATGTAATGTAACACACACCCATACAATGCCCACCACCCTGCGATGTTTTTCAGAAACCTATCCTACATTGCCACTGCATGTTCCCTGACCTCCCCATGCTGATCACCCCGCGGTGCTTTTCTCCATCCTACATTGCCACTCACTGCCTATCCTAATTCAGACCCTCCGATTCACAGCACCCCGTGATGTTTTTCTCACTCCTAGTAGTGAATGCAATGTAACACACACCCATACAATGCGCACCACCCCGTGATGTTTTTCTCACTCCTACTAGTGAATGTAATGTAACACACACCTATACAATGCGCACCACCCCGTGATGTTTTTCTCACTCCTACTAGTGACTGTAATGTAACACACACCCATACAATGCGCAACTCCCCGTGATGTTTTTCTCACTCCTACTAGTGAATGCAATGTAACACACACCCATACAATGCGCACCACCCCGTGATGTTTTTCTCACTCCTACTAGTGAATGTAATGTAACACACACCCATACAATGCGCACCACCCCGTGATGTTTTTCTCACTCCTACTAGTGAATGTAATGTAACACACACCCATACAATGCGCACACCACGTGATGTTTTTCTCACTCCTACTAGTGAATGTAATGTAACACACACCCATACAATGCGCACCACCCCTTGATGATTTTCTCACTCCTACTAGTGAATGTAATGTAACACACACCCATACAATGCGCACCACCCCGTGATGTTTTTCTCACTCCTACTAGTGAATGTAATGTAACACACACCCATACAATGCGAACCACCCCGTGATGTTTTTCTCACTCCTACTAGTGAATGTAATGTAACACACACCCATGCAATGCGCACCACCCCGTGATGTTTTTCTCACTCCTACTAGTGAATGTAATGTAACACACACCCATACAATGCGCACCACCCCGTGATGTTTTTCTCACTCCTACTAGTGAATGTAATGTAACACACACCCATACAATGCGCACCACCACGTGATGTTTTTCTCAATGATACTAGTGAATGTAATGTAACACACACCCATACAATGCGCCCCACCCCGTGATGTTTTTCTCACTCCTACTAGTGAATGTAATGTAACACACACCCATGCAATGCGCACCACCCCGTGATGTTTTTCTCACTCCTACTAGTGAATGTAATGTAACACACACCCATACAATGCGCACCACCCCGTGATGTTTTTCTCACTCCTACTAGTGAATGTAATGTAACACACACCCATACAATGCGAACCACCCCGTGATGTTTTTCTCACTCCTACTAGTGAATGTAATGTAACACACACCCATGCAATGCGCACCACCCCGTGATGTTTTTCTCACTCCTACTAGTGAATGTAATGTAACACACACCCATACAATGCGCACCACCCCGTGATGTTTTTCTCACTCCTACTAGTGAATGTAATGTAACACACACCCATACAATGCGCACCACCCCGTGATGTTTTTCTCACTCCTACTAGTGAATGTAATGTAACACACACCCATACAATGCGCACCACCCCGTGATGTTTTTCTCACTCCTACTAGTGAATGTAATGTAACACACACCCATACAATGAGCACCACCACGTGATGTTTTTCTCAATGATACTAGTGAATGTAATGTAACACACACCCATACAATGCGCCCCACCCCGTGATGTTTTTCTCACTCCTACTAGTGAATGTAATGTAACACACACCCATGCAATGCGCACCACCCCGTGATGTTTTTCTCACTCCTACTAGTGAATGTAATGTAACACACACCCATACAATGCGCACCACCCCGTGATGTTTTTCTCACTCCTACTAGTGAATGTAATGTAACACACACCCATACAATGCGCACCACCCCGTGATGTTTTTCTCACTCCTACTAGTGAATGTAATGTAACACACACCCATACAATGCACACCACCCCGTAATGTTTTTCTCACTCCTACTAGTGAATGTAATGTAACACACACCCATACAATTCGCACCACCACACGATGTTTTCAGAAACCTATCCTACATTGCCACTGCATGTTCCCTGACCTCCCCATGCTGACCACCCCGCGGTGCTTTTCTCCATCCTACATTGCCAATCACTGCCTATCCTAATTCAGATCCTCCGATTCACACCACCCCGTCATGTTTTTCTCACTCCTACTAGTGAATGTAATGTAACACACACCCATACAATGCTCACCTCCCCGTGATGTTTTTCTCACTCCTACTAGTGAATGTAATGTAACACACACCCATACAATGCGCACCACCCCGTGATGTTTTTCTCACTCCTACTAGTGAATGTAATGTAACACACACCCATACAATGCGCACCTCCCCGTGATGTTTTTCTCACTCCTACTAGTGAATGTAATGTAACACACACCCATACAATGCGCACCAACCCGTGATGTTTTTCTCACTCCTACTAGTGAATGTAATGTAACACACACCCATACAATGCACACCACCACGCGATGTTTTTCAGAAACCTAGTCTACATTGCCACTGCATTTTCCCTGACCTCCCCATGCTGACCACACCGCGGTGCTTTTCTCCATCCTACATTGCCACTCACTGCCTATCCTAATTCAGACCCTCCGATTCACACCACCCCGTGATGTTTTTCTCACTCCTACTAGTGAATGTAATGTAACACACACCCATACAATGCGCACCACCCCGTGATGTTTTTCTCATTCCTATTAGTGAATGTAATGTAATACACACCCATACAATGCGCACCACCCCGTGATGTTTTTCTCACTCCTACTAGTGAATGTAATGTAACACACACCCATACAATGCGCACCACCCCGTGATGTTTTTCTCACTCCTACTAGTGAATGTAATGTAACACACACCCATACAATGCGCACCACCCCGTGATGTTTTTCTCACTCCTACTAGTGAATGTAATGTAACACACACCCATACAATGCGCACCACCCCGTGATGTTTTTCTCACTCCTACTAGTGAATGTAATGTAACACACACCCATACAATGCGCACCACCCCGTGATGTTTTTCTCACTGCTACTAGTGAATGTTATGTAACACACACCCATACAATGCCCACCACCCCGTGATGTTTTTCTCACTCCTACTAGTGAATGTAATGTATCACACACCCATACAATGCGCACCACCCCGTGATGTTTTTCTCACTCCTACTAGTGAATGTAATGTAACACACACCCATACAATGCGCACCACCCCGTGATATTTTTCTCACTCCTACTAGTGAATGTAATGTAACACACACCCATACTATGCGCACCTCCCCGTGATGTTTTTCTCACTCCTACTAGTGAATGTAATGTAACACACACCCATACAATGCGCACCACCCCGTGATGTTTTTATCACTCCTACTAGTGAAAGTAATGTAACACACACCCATACAATGCGCACCACCCCGCGATGTTTTTCAGAAACCTATCCTACATTGCCACTGCATGTTCCCTGACCTACCCATGCTGACCACCCCGCGGTGCTTTTCTCCATCCTACATTGCCACTCACTGCCTATCCTAATTCAGACCCTCCGATTCACACCACCCCGTGATGTTTTTCTCACTCCTACTAGTGAATGTAATGTAACACACACCCATACAATGCGCACCACCCCGTGATGTTTTTCTCACTCCTACTAGTGAATCTAATGTAACACACACCCAAACAATGCGCACGACCCCGTGATGTATTTCTCACTCCTACTAGTGAATCTAATGTAACACACACCCATGCAATGCGCACCACCCCGTGATATTTTTCTCACTCCTACTAGTGAATGTAATGTAACACACACCCATATAATGCGCACCACCCCGTGATGTTTTTCTCAATCCTACCAGTGAATCTAATGTAACACACATCCATACAATGCGCACCACCACGTGATTTTTTTTCTCACTCCTACTACTGAATCTAATGTAACACACACCCATACAATTCGCACCACCCCGCGATGTTTTTCAGAAACCTATCCTACATTGCCCCTGCATGTTCCCTGACCTCCCCATGCTGACCACCCCGCGGTGCTTTTCTCCATCCTACATTGCCAATCACTGCCTATCCTAATTCAGACCCTCCGATTCACACCACCCCGTCATGTTTTTCTCACTCCTACTAGTGAATGTAATGTAACACACACCCATACAATGCGCACCTCCCCGTGATGTTTTTCTCACTCCCACTAGTGAATGTAATGTAACACACACCCATACAATGCGCACCACCCCGTGATGTTTTTCTCACTCCTACTAGTGAATGTAATGTAACACACACCCATACAATGCGCACCACCCTGGGATGTTTTTCAGAAACCTATCCTACATTGCCACTGCATGTTCCCTGACCTCCCCATGCTGATCACCCCGCGGTGCTTTTCTCCATCCTACATTGTCACTCACTGCCTATCCTAATTCAGACCTTTCGATTCACAGCACCCCGTGATGTTTTTCTCACTCCAAGTAGTGAATGCAATGTAACACACACCCATACAATGCGCACCACCCCGTGATGTTTTTCTCACTCCTACTAGTGAATGTAATGTAACACACACCCATACAATGCGCACCACCCCGTGATGTTTTTCACACTCCTACTAGTGAATGTAATGTAACACACACCCATACAATGCGCACCACCCCGTGATGTTTTTCTCACTCCTACTAGTGAATGTAATGTAACACACACCCATACAATGCGCACCACCCCGTGATGTTTTTCTCACTCCTACTAGTGAATGTAATGTAACACACACCCATACAATGCGCACCACCCCTTGATGATTTTCTCACTCCTACTAGTGAATGTAATGTAACACACACCCATACAATGCGCACCACCCCGTGATATTTTTCTCACTCCTACTAGTGAATGTAATATAACACACACCCATACAATGCGAACCACCCCGTATGTTTTTCTCACTCCTACTAGTGAATGTAATGTAACACACACCCATACAATGCGCACCACCCCGTGATGTTTTTCTCACTCCTACTAGTGAATGTAATGTAACACACACCCATACAATGCGCACCACCCCGTGATGTTTTTCTCACTCCTACTAGTGAATGTAATGTAACACACACCCATACAATGCGCACCACCCCGTGATGTTTTTCTCACTCCTACTAGTGAATGTAATGTAACACACACCCATACAATGCGCACCACCCCGTGATGTTTTTCTCACTCCTACTAGTGAATGTAATGTAACACACACCCATACAATGCGCACCACCCCTTGATGATTTTCTCACTCCTACTAGTGAATGTAATGTAACACACACCCATACAATGCACACCACCCCGTGATGTTTTTCTCACTCCTACTAGTGAATGTAATGTAACACACACCCATACAATGCGAACCACCCCGTGATGTTTTTCTCACTCCTACTAGTGAATGTAATGTAACACACACCCATACAATGCGCACCACCCCGTGATGTTTTTCTCACTCCTACTAGTGAATGTAATGTAACACACACCCATACAATGCGCACCACCCCGTGATGTTTCTCTCACTCCTACTAGTGAATGTAATGTAACACACACCCATACAATGCGCACCACCCCGTGATGTTTTTCTCACTCCTACTAGTGAATGTAATGTAACACACACCCATACAATGCGCACCAATCCGTGATGATTTTCTCACTCCTACTAGTGAATGTAATGTAACACACACCCATACAATGCGCACCACCCCGTGATGTTTTTCTCACTCCTACTAGTGAATGTAATGTAACACACACCCATACAATGCGCACCACCCCGTGATGTTTTTCTCACTCCTACTAGTGAATGTAATGTAACACACACCCATACAATGCGCACCACCCCGTGACGTTTTTCTCACTCCTACTAGTGAATGTAATGTAACACACACCCATACAATGCGCACCACCCCGTGACGTTTTTCTCACTCCTACTAGTGAATGTAATGTAACACACACCCATACAATGCGCACCACCCCGTGACGTTTTTCTCACTCCTACTAGTGAATGTAATGTAACACACACCCATACAATGCGCACCACCCCGTGATGTTTTTCTCACTCCTACTAGTGAATCTAATGTAACACACACCCATACAATGCGAACCACCCCGTGATGTTTTTCTCACTCCCACTAGTGAATGTAATGTAACACACACCCATACAATGCGCACCACCCCGTGATGTTTTTCTCACTCCTACTAGTGAATGTAATGTAACACAAACCCATACAATGCGCACCACCCCGTGATGTTTTTCTCACTCCTACTAGTGAATGTAATGTAACACACACCCATACAATGCGCACCACCCCGTGATGTTTTTCTCACTCCTACTAGTGAATGTAATGTAACACACACCCATACAATGCGCACCACCCCGTGATGTTTTTCTCACTCCTACTAGTGAATGTAATGTAACACACACCCATACAATGCGCACCACCCCGCGATGTTTTTCAGAAACCTATCCTACATTGCCACTGCATGTTCCCTGACCTCCCCATGCTGACCACCCCGCGGTGCTTTTCTCCATCCTAAATTGCCACTCACTACCTATCCTAATTCAGACCCTCCGATTCACACCACCCCGTGATGTTTTTCTCACTCCTAGTAGTGAATGTAATGTAACACACACCCATACAATGCGCACCACCCCGTGATGTTTTTCTCACTCCTACTAGTGAATGTAATGTAACACACACCCATACAATGCGCACCACCCCGTGATGTTTTTCTCACTCCTACTAGTGAATGTAATGTAACACACACCCATACAATGCGCACCACCCCGTGATATTTTTCTCACTCCTACTAGTGAATGTAATGTAACACACACCCATACAATGCGCACCACCCCGTGATGTTTTTCTCACTCCTACTAGTGAATGTAATGTAACACACACCCATACAATGCGCACCACCCCCTGATGATTTTCTCACTCTTACTAGTGAATGTAATGTAACACACACCCATACAATGCGCACCACCCCGTGATGTTTTTCTCACTCCTACTAGTGAATGTAATGTAATACACACGCATACAATGGGCACCACCCCGTGATGTTTTTCTCACTCCTACTAGTGAATGTAACACACACCCATACAATGCGCACCACCCCGTGATGTTTTTCTCACTCCTACTAGTGAATGTAATGTAACACACACCCATACAATGCGCACCACCCCGTGATGTTTTTCTCACTCCTACTAGTGAATGTAATGTAACACACACCCATACAATGCGCACCACCCCGTGACGTTTTTCTCACTCCTACTAGTGAATGTAATGTAACACACACCCATAAAATGCGCACCACCCCGTGATGTTTTTCTCACTCCTACTAGTGAATCTAATGTAACACACACCCATACAATGCGCACCACACCGTGATGTTTTTCTCACTCCTACTAGTGAATGTAATGTAACACACACCCATACAATGCGCACCACCCCGTGATGTTTTTCTCACTCCTACTAGTGAATGTAATGTAACACAAACCCATACAATGCGCACCACCCCATGATGTTTTTCTCACTCCTACTAGTGAATGTAATGTAACACACACCCATACAATGCGCACCACCCCGTGATGTTTTTCTCACTCCTACTAGTGAATGTAATGTAACACACACCCATACAAAGCGCACCACCCCGTGATGTTTTTCTCACTCCTACTAGTGAATGTAATGTAACACACACCCATACAATGCGCACCACACCGTGATGATTTTATCACTCCTACTAGTGAATGTAATGTAACACACACCCATACAATGCGCACCACCCCGTGATGTTTTTCTCACTCCTACTAGTGAATGTAATGTAACACACACCCATACAATGCGCACCACCCCGTGATGTTTTTCTCACTCCTACTAGTGAATGTAATGTAACACACACCCATACAATGCGCACCACCCCGTGATGTTTTTCTCACTCCTACTAGTGAATGTAATGTAACACACACCCATACAATGCGCACCACCCCCTGATGATTTTCTCACTCCTACTAGTGAATGTAATGTAACACACACCCATACAATGCGCACCACCCCGTGATGTTTTTCTCACTCCTACTAGTGAATGTAATGTAACACACACCCATACAATGCGCACCACCCCGTGATGTTTTTCTCACTCCTACTAGTGAATGTAATGTAACACACACCCATACAATGCGCACCACCCCGTGATGTTTTTCTCACTGCTACTAGTGAATGTAATGTAACACACACCCATACAATGCCCACCACCCCGTGATGTTTTTCTCACTCCTACTAGTGAATGTAATGTAACACACACCCATACAATGCGCACCACCCCGTGATGTTTTTCTCACTCCTACTAGTGAATGTAATGTAACACACACCCATACAATGCGCACCACCCCGTGATATTTTTCTCACTCCTACTAGTGAATGTAATGTAACACACACCCATACAATGCGCACCTCCCCGTGATGTTTTTCTCACTCCTACTCGTGAATGTAATGTAACACACACCCATACAATGCGCACCACCCCGCGATGTTTTTCAGAAACCTATCCTACATTGCCACTGCATGTTCCCTGACCTACCCATGCTGACCACCCCGCGGTGCTTTTCTCCATCCTACATTGCCACTCACTGCCTATCCTAATTCAGACCCTCCGATTCACACCACCCCGTGATGTTTTTCTCACTCCTACTAGTGAATGTAATGTAACACACACCCATACAATGCGCACCACCCCGTGATGTTTTTCTCACTCCTATTAGTGAATGTAATGTAATACACACCCATACAATGCGCACCACCCCGTGATGTTTTTCTCACTCCTACTAGTGAATGTAATGTAACACACACCCATACAATGCGCACCACCCCGCGATGTTTTTCAGAAACCTATCCTACATTGCCACTGCATGTTCCCTGACCTCCCCATGCTGACCACACCGCGGTGCTTTTCTCCATCCTACATTGCCACTCACTGCCTATCCTAATTCAGACCCTCCGATTCACACCACCCCGTGATGTTTTTCTCACTCCTACTAGTGAATGTAATGTAACACACACCCATACAATGCGCACCACCCCGTGATGTTTTTCTCACTCCTATTAGTGAATGTAATGTAATACACACCCATACAATGCGCACCACCCCGTGATGTTTTTCTCACTCCTACTAGTGAATGTAATGTAACACACACCCATACAATGCGCACCACCCCGTGATGTTTTTCTCACTCCTACTAGTGAATGTAATGTAACACACACCCATACAATGCGCACCACCCCGTGATGTTTTTCTCACTCCTACTAGTGAATGTAATGTAACACACACCCATACAATGCGCACCACCCCGTGATGTTTTTCTCACTCCTACTAGTGAATGTAATGTAACACACACCCATACAATGCGCACCACCCCGTGATGTTTTTCTCACTGCTACTAGTGAATGTTATGTAACACACACCCATACAATGCCCACCACCCCGTGATGTTTTTCTCACTCCTACTAGTGAATGTAATGTATCACACACCCATACAATGCGCACCACCCCGTGATGTTTTTCTCACTCCTACTAGTGAATGTAATGTAACACACACCCATACAATGCGCACCACCCCGTGATATTTTTCTCACTCCTACTAGTGAATGTAATGTAACACACACCCATACTATGCGCACCTCCCCGTGATGTTTTTCTCACTCCTACTAGTGAATGTAATGTAACACACACCCATACAATGCGCACCACCCCGTGATGTTTTTATCACTCCTACTAGTGAAAGTAATGTAACACACACCCATACAATGCGCACCACCCCGCGATGTTTTTCAGAAACCTATCCTACATTGCCACTGCATGTTCCCTGACCTACCCATGCTGACCACCCCGCGGTGCTTTTCTCCATCCTACATTGCCACTCACTGCCTATCCTAATTCAGACCCTCCGATTCACACCACCCCGTGATGTTTTTCTCACTCCTACTAGTGAATGTAATGTAACACACACCCATACAATGCGCACCACCCCGTGATGTTTTTCTCACTCCTACTAGTGAATCTAATGTAACACACACCCAAACAATGCGCACGACCCCGTGATGTATTTCTCACTCCTACTAGTGAATCTAATGTAACACACACCCATGCAATGCGCACCACCCCGTGATATTTTTCTCACTCCTACTAGTGAATGTAATGTAACACACACCCATATAATGCGCACCACCCCGTGATGTTTTTCTCAATCCTACCAGTGAATCTAATGTAACACACATCCATACAATGCGCACCACCACGTGATTTTTTTTCTCACTCCTACTACTGAATCTAATGTAACACACACCCATACAATTCGCACCACCCCGCGATGTTTTTCAGAAACCTATCCTACATTGCCCCTGCATGTTCCCTGACCTCCCCATGCTGACCACCCCGCGGTGCTTTTCTCCATCCTACATTGCCAATCACTGCCTATCCTAATTCAGACCCTCCGATTCACACCACCCCGTCATGTTTTTCTCACTCCTACTAGTGAATGTAATGTAACACACACCCATACAATGCGCACCTCCCCGTGATGTTTTTCTCACTCCCACTAGTGAATGTAATGTAACACACACCCATACAATGCGCACCACCCCGTGATGTTTTTCTCACTCCTACTAGTGAATGTAATGTAACACACACCCATACAATGCGCACCACCCTGGGATGTTTTTCAGAAACCTATCCTACATTGCCACTGCATGTTCCCTGACCTCCCCATGCTGATCACCCCGCGGTGCTTTTCTCCATCCTACATTGTCACTCACTGCCTATCCTAATTCAGACCTTTCGATTCACAGCACCCCGTGATGTTTTTCTCACTCCAAGTAGTGAATGCAATGTAACACACACCCATACAATGCGCACCACCCCGTGATGTTTTTCTCACTCCTACTAGTGAATGTAATGTAACACACACCCATACAATGCGCACCACCCCGTGATGTTTTTCACACTCCTACTAGTGAATGTAATGTAACACACACCCATACAATGCGCACCACCCCGTGATGTTTTTCTCACTCCTACTAGTGAATGTAATGTAACACACACCCATACAATGCGCACCACCCCGTGATGTTTTTCTCACTCCTACTAGTGAATGTAATGTAACACACACCCATACAATGCGCACCACCCCTTGATGATTTTCTCACTCCTACTAGTGAATGTAATGTAACACACACCCATACAATGCGCACCACCCCGTGATATTTTTCTCACTCCTACTAGTGAATGTAATATAACACACACCCATACAATGCGAACCACCCCGTGATGTTTTTCTCACTCCTACTAGTGAATGTAATGTAACACACACCCATACAATGCGCACCACCCCGTGATGTTTTTCTCACTCCTACTAGTGAATGTAATGTAACACACACCCATACAATGCGCACCACCCCGTGATGTTTTTCTCACTCCTACTAGTGAATGTAATGTAACACACACCCATACAATGCGCACCACCCCATGATGTTTTTCTCACTCCTACTAGTGAATGTAATGTAACACACACCCATACAATGCGCACCACCCCGTGATGTTTTTCTCACTCCTACTAGTGAATGTAATGTAACACACACCCATACAATGCGCACCACCCCTTGATGATTTTCTCACTCCTACTAGTGAATGTAATGTAACACACACCCATACAATGCACACCACCCCGTGATGTTTTTCTCACTCCTACTAGTGAATGTAATGTAACACACACCCATACAATGCGAACCACCCCGTGATGTTTTTCTCACTCCTACTAGTGAATGTAATGTAACACACACCCATACAATGCGCACCACCCCGTGATGTTTTTCTCACTCCTACTAGTGAATGTAATGTAACACACACCCATACAATGCGCACCACCCCGTGATGTTTCTCTCACTCCTACTAGTGAATGTAATGTAACACACACCCATACAATGCGCACCACCCCGTGATGTTTTTCTCACTCCTACTAGTGAATGTAATGTAACACACACCCATACAATGCGCACCAATCCGTGATGATTTTCTCACTCCTACTAGTGAATGTAATGTAACACACACCCATACAATGCGCACCACCCCGTGATGTTTTTCTCACTCCTACTAGTGAATGTAATGTAACACACACCCATACAATGCGCACCACCCCGTGATGTTTTTCTCACTCCTACTAGTGAATGTAATGTAACACACACCCATACAATGCGCACCACCCCGTGACGTTTTTCTCACTCCTACTAGTGAATGTAATGTAACACACACCCATACAATGCGCACCACCCCGTGACGTTTTTCTCACTCCTACTAGTGAATGTAATGTAACACACACCCATACAATGCGCACCACCCCGTGACGTTTTTCTCACTCCTACTAGTGAATGTAATGTAACACACACCCATACAATGCGCACCACCCCGTGATGTTTTTCTCACTCCTACTAGTGAATCTAATGTAACACACACCCATACAATGCGAACCACCCCGTGATGTTTTTCTCACTCCCACTAGTGAATGTAATGTAACACACACCCATACAATGCGCACCACCCCGTGATGTTTTTCTCACTCCTACTAGTGAATGTAATGTAACACAAACCCATACAATGCGCACCACCCCGTGATGTTTTTCTCACTCCTACTAGTGAATGTAATGTAACACACACCCATACAATGCGCACCACCCCGTGATGTTTTTCTCACTCCTACTAGTGAATGTAATGTAACACACACCCATACAATGCGCACCACCCCGTGATGTTTTTCTCACTCCTACTAGTGAATGTAATGTAACACACACCCATACAATGCGCACCACCCCGCGATGTTTTTCAGAAACCTATCCTACATTGCCACTGCATGTTCCCTGACCTCCCCATGCTGACCACCCCGCGGTGCTTTTCTCCATCCTAAATTGCCACTCACTACCTATCCTAATTCAGACCCTCCGATTCACACCACCCCGTGATGTTTTTCTCACTCCTAGTAGTGAATGTAATGTAACACACACCCATACAATGCGCACCACCCCGTGATGTTTTTCTCACTCCTACTAGTGAATGTAATGTAACACACACCCATACAATGCGCACCACCCCGTGATGTTTTTCTCACTCCTACTAGTGAATGTAATGTAACACACACCCATACAATGCGCACCACCCCGTGATATTTTTCTCACTCCTACTAGTGAATGTAATGTAACACACACCCATACAATGCGCACCACCCCGTGATGTTTTTCTCACTCCTACTAGTGAATGTAATGTAACACACACCCATACAATGCGCACCACCCCCTGATGATTTTCTCACTCTTACTAGTGAATGTAATGTAACACACACCCATACAAAGCGCACCACCCCGTGATGTTTTTCTCACTCCTACTAGTGAATGTAATGTAATACACACGCATACAATGGGCACCACCCCGTGATGTTTTTCTCACTCCTACTAGTGAATGTAACACACACCCATACAATGCGCACCACCCCGTGATGTTTTTCTCACTCCTACTAGTGAATGTAATGTAACACACACCCATACAATGCGCACCACCCCGTGATGTTTTTCTCACTCCTACTAGTGAATGTAATGTAACACACACCCATACAATGCGCACCACCCCGTGACGTTTTTCTCACTCCTACTAGTGAATGTAATGTAACACACACCCATAAAATGCGCACCACCCCGTGATGTTTTTCTCACTCCTACTAGTGAATCTAATGTAACACACACCCATACAATGCGCACCACACCGTGATGTTTTTCTCACTCCTACTAGTGAATGTAATGTAACACACACCCATACAATGCGCACCACCCCGTGATGTTTTTCTCACTCCTACTAGTGAATGTAATGTAACACAAACCCATACAATGCGCACCACCCCATGATGTTTTTCTCACTCCTACTAGTGAATGTAATGTAACACACACCCATACAATGCGCACCACCCCGTGATGTTTTTCTCACTCCTACTAGTGAATGTAATGTAACACACACCCATACAAAGCGCACCACCCCGTGATGTTTTTCTCACTCCTACTAGTGAATGTAATGTAACACACACCCATACAATGCGCACCACACCGTGATGATTTTATCACTCCTACTAGTGAATGTAATGTAACACACACCCATACAATGCGCACCACCCCGTGATGTTTTTCTCACTCCTACTAGTGAATGTAATGTAACACACACCCATACAATGCGCACCACCCCGTGATGTTTTTCTCACTCCTACTAGTGAATGTAATGTAACACACACCCATACAATGCGCACCACCCCGTGATGTTTTTCTCACTCCTACTAGTGAATGTAATGTAACACACACCCATACAATGCGCACCACCCCCTGATGATTTTCTCACTCCTACTAGTGAATGTAATGTAACACACACCCATACAATGCGCACCACCCCGTGATGTTTTTCTCACTCCTACTAGTGAATGTAATGTAACACACACCCATACAATGCGCACCACCCCGTGATGTTTTTCTCACTCCTACTAGTGAATGTAATGTAACACACACCCATACAATGCGCACCACCCCGTGATGTTTTTCTCACTGCTACTAGTGAATGTAATGTAACACACACCCATACAATGCCCACCACCCCGTGATGTTTTTCTCACTCCTACTAGTGAATGTAATGTAACACACACCCATACAATGCGCACCACCCCGTGATGTTTTTCTCACTCCTACTAGTGAATGTAATGTAACACACACCCATACAATGCGCACCACCCCGTGATATTTTTCTCACTCCTACTAGTGAATGTAATGTAACACACACCCATACAATGCGCACCTCCCCGTGATGTTTTTCTCACTCCTACTCGTGAATGTAATGTAACACACACCCATACAATGCGCACCACCCCGCGATGTTTTTCAGAAACCTATCCTACATTGCCACTGCATGTTCCCTGACCTACCCATGCTGACCACCCCGCGGTGCTTTTCTCCATCCTACATTGCCACTCACTGCCTATCCTAATTCAGACCCTCCGATTCACACCACCCCGTGATGTTTTTCTCACTCCTACTAGTGAATGTAATGTAACACACACCCATACAATGCGCACCACCCCGTGATGTTTTTCTCACTCCTACTAGTGAATCTAATGTAACACACACCCATACAATGCTCACCACCCCGTGATGTTTTTCTCATTCCTACTAGTGAATGTAATGTAACACACACCCATACAATGCGCACCACCCCGTGATGTTTTTCTCACTCCTAATAGTGAATGTAATGTAACACACACCCATACAATGCGCACCACCCCGTGATGTTTTTCTCACTCCTACTAGTGAATGTAATGTAACACACACCCATACAATGCGCACCACACCGTGATGTTTTTATCACTCCTACTAGTGAATGTAATGTAACACACACCCATACAATGCGCACCACCCCGTGATGTTTTTCTCACTCCTACTAGTGAATGTAATGTAACACACACCCATACAATGCGCACCACCCCGTGATGTTTTTATCACTCCTACTAGTGAATGTAATGTAACACACACCCATACAATGCGCACCACCCCGTGATGTTTTTCTCACTCCTACTAGTGAATGTAATGTAACACACACCCATACAATGCGCACCACCCCGTGATGATTTTCTCACTCCTACTAGTGAATGTAATGTAACACACACCCATACAATGCGCACCACCCCGTGATGTTTTTCTCACTCCTACTAGTGAATGTAATGTAACACACACCCATACAATGCGCACCACCCCGTGATGTTTTTCTCACTCCTACTAGTGAATGTAATGTAACACACACCCATACAATGCGCACCACCCCGTGATGTTTTTCTCACTGCTACTAGTGAATGTAATGTAACACACACCCATACAATGCCCACCACCCCGTGATGTTTTTCTCACTCCTACTAGTGAATGTAATGTAACACACACCCATACAATGCGCACCACCCCGTGATGTTTTTCTCACTCCTACTAGTGAATGTAATGTAACACACACCCATACAATGCGCACCACCCCGTGATATTTTTCTCACTCCTACTAGTGAATGTAATGTAACACACACCCATACAATGCGCACCTCCCCGTGATGTTTTTCTCACTCCTACTCGTGAATGTAATGTAACACACACCCATACAATGCGCACCACCCCGCGATGTTTTTCAGAAACCTATCCTACATTGCCACTGCATGTTCCCTGACCTACCCATGCTGACCACCCCGCGGTGCTTTTCTCCATCCTACATTGCCACTCACTGCCTATCCTAATTCAGACCCTCCGATTCACACCACCCCGTGATGTTTTTCTCACTCCTACTAGTGAATGTAATGTAACACACACCCATACAATGCGCACCACCCCGTGATGTTTTTCTCACGCCTACTAGTGAATGTAATGTAACACACACCCATACAATGCGCACCACCCCGTGATGTTTTTCTCACTCCTACTAGTGAATGTAATGTAACACACACCCATACAATGCGCACCACCCCGTGATGTTTTTCTCACTCCTACTAGTGAATGTAATGTAACACACTCCCATACAATGCGCACCACCCCATGATGTTTTTCTCACTCCTACTAGTGAATGTAATGTAACACACACCCATACAATGCGCACCACCACGTGATGTTTTTCTCACTCCTACTAGTGAATGTAATGTAACACACACCCATACAATGCGCCCCACCCCGTGATGTTTTTCTCACTCCTACTAGTGAATGTAATGTAACACACACCCATACAATGTGCACCACCCCGTGATGTTTTTCTCACTCCTACTAGTGAATCTAATGTAACACACAACCATACAATGCGCACCACCCCGTAATGTTTTTCTCACTCCTACTAGTGAATGTAATGTAACACACACCCATACAATGCGTACCTCCCCTTGATGTTTTTCTCACTCCTACTAGTGAATGTAATGTAACACACACCCATACAATGCGCCCCACCCCGTGATGTTTTTCTCACTCCTACTAGTGAATGTAATGTAACACACACCCATACAATGTGCACCACCCCGTGATGTTTTTCTCACTCCTACTAGTGAATGTAATGTAACACACACCCATACAATGCGCACCACCCCGTAATGTTTTTCTCACTCCTACTAGTGAATGTAATGTAACACACACCCATACAATGCGTACCACCCCTTGATGTTTTTCTCACTCCTACTAGTGAATGTAATGTAACACACACCCATACAATGCGCACCACCACGTGATGTTTTTCTCAATGATACTAGTGAATGTAATGTAAGACACACCCATACAATGCGCCCCACCCCGTGATGTTTTTCTCACTCCTACTAGTGAATGTAATGTAACACACACCCATGCAATGCGCACCACCCCGTGATGTTTTTCTCACTCCTACTAGTGAATGTAATGTAACACACACCCATACAATGCGCACGACCAAGTGATGTTTTTCTCACTGCTACTAGTGAATGTAATGTAACACACACCCATACAATGCGCCCCACCCCGTGATGTTTTTCTCACTCCTACTAGTGAATGTAATGTAACACACACCCATACAATGCGCACCACCCCGTGATGTTTTTCTCACTCCTACTAGTGAATCTAATGTAACACACACGCATACAATGCGCACCTCCCTGTGATATTTTTCTCACTGCTACTAGTGAATGTAATGTAACACACCCATACAATGCGCACCACCCCGTGATGTTGTTCTCACTCCTACTAGTGAATGTAATGTAACACACACCCATACAATGCGCACCACCCCGTGATGTTTTTCTCACTCCAACTAGTCAATGTAATGTAACACACACCCATACAATGCGCACCACCCCGTGATGTTTTTCTCACTCCTACTAGTGAATGTAATGTAACACACACCCAAACAATGCGCACCACCCCGCGATGTTTTTCAGAAACCTATCCTACATTGCCACTGCATGTTCCCTGACCTCCCCATGCTGACCACCCCGCGGTGCTTTTCTCCATCCTACATTGCCAATCACTGCCTATCCTAATTCAGACCCTCCGATTCACACCACCCCGTCATGTTTTTCTCACTCCTACTAGTGAATGTAATGTAACACACACCCATACAATGCGCACCTCCCCGTGATGTGTTTCTCACTCCTACTAGTGAATGTAATGTAACACACACCCATACAATGCGCACCACCCCGTGATGTTTTTCTCACTCCTATTAGTGAATGTAATGTAACACACACCCATACAATGCCCACCTCCCCGTGATGTTTTTCTCACTCCTACTAGTGAATGTAATGTAACACACACCCATACAATGCGCACCTCCCCGTGATGTGTTTCTCACTCCTACTAGTGAATGTAATGTAACACACACCCATACAATGCGCACCACCCTGCGATGTTTTTCAGAAACCTATCCTACATTGCCACTGCATGTTCCCTGACCTACCCTGCTGACCACCCCGCGGTGCTTTTCTCCATCCTACATTGCCACTCACTGCCTATCCTAATTCACACCCTCCGATTCACACCTCCCCGTGATGTTTTTCTCACTCCTACTAGTGAATGTAATGTAACACACACCCATACAATGCGCACCACCCCGTGATGTTTTTCTCACTCCTACTAGTGAATGTAATGTAACACACACCCATACAATGCGCACCACCCCGTGATGTTTTTCTCACTCCTACTAGTGAATGTAATGTAACACACACCCATACAATGCGCACCACCCCGTGACGTTTTTCTCACTCCTACTAGTGAATGTAATGTAACACACACCCATAAAATGCGCACCACCCCGTGATGTTTTTCTCACTCCGACTAGTGAATCTAATGTAACACACACCCATACAATGCGCACCACCCCGTGATGTTTTTCTCACTCCTACTAGTGAATGTAATGTAACACACACCCATACAATGCGCACCACCCCGTGATGTTTTTCTCACTCCTACTAGTGAATGTAATGTAACACAAACCCATACAATGCGCACCACCCCGTGATGTTTTTCTCACTCCTACTAGTGAATGTAATGTAACACACACCCATACAATGCGCACCACACCGTGATGTTTTTCTCACTCCTACTAGTGAATGTAATGTAACACACACCCATACAAAGCGCACCACCCCGTGATGTTTTTCTCACTCCTACTAGTGAATGTAATGTAACACACACCCATACAATGCGCACCACACCGTGATGATTTTATCACTCCTACTAGTGAATGTAATGTAACACACACCCATACAATGCGCACCACCCCGTGATGTTTTTCTCACTCCTACTAGTGAATGTAATGTAACACACACCCATACAATGCGCACCACCCCGTGATGTTTTTCTCACTCCTACTAGTGAATGTAATGTAACACACACCCATACAATGCGCACCACCCCGTGATGTTTTTCTCACTCCTACTAGTGAATGTAATGTAACACACACCCATACAATGCGCACCACCCCCTGATGATTTTCTCACTCCTACTAGTGAATGTAATGTAACACACACCCATACAATGCGCACCACCCCGTGATGTTTTTCTCACTCCTACTAGTGAATGTAATGTAACACACACCCATACAATGCGCACCACCCCGTGATGTTTTTCTCACTCCTACTAGTGAATGTAATGTAACACACACCCATACAATGCGCACCACCCCGTGATGTTTTTCTCACTGCTACTAGTGAATGTAATGTAACACACACCCATACAATGCCCACCACCCCGTGATGTTTTTCTCACTCCTACTAGTGAATGTAATGTAACACACACCCATACAATGCGCACCACCCCGTGATGTTTTTCTCACTCCTACTAGTGAATGTAATGTAACACACACCCATACAATGCGCACCACCCCGTGATGTTTTTCTCACTCCTACTAGTGAATGTAATGTAACACACACCCATACAATGCGCACCTCCCCGTGATGTTTTTCTCACTCCTACTCGTGAATGTAATGTAACACACACCCATACAATGCGCACCACCCCGCGATGTTTTTCAGAAACCTATCCTACATTGCCACTGCATGTTCCCTGACCTACCCATGCTGACCACCCCGCGGTGCTTTTCTCCATCCTACATTGCCACTCACTGCCTATCCTAATTCAGACCCTCCGATTCACACCACCCCGTGATGTTTTTCTCACTCCTACTAGTGAATGTAATGTAACACACACCCATACAATGCGCACCGCCCCGTGATGTTTTTCTCACTCCTACTAGTGAATCTAATGTAACACACACCCATACAATGCGCACCACCCCGTGATGTTTTTCTCACTCCTACTAGTGAATGTAATGTAACACACACCCATACAATGCGCACCACCCCGTGATGTTTTTCTCACTCTTACTAGTGAATGTAATGTAACACACACCCATACAATGCGCACCACCCCGTGATGTTTTTCTCACTCCTACTAGTGAATGTAATGTAACACACACCCATACAATGCGCACCACACCGTGATGTTTTTATCACTCCTACTAGTGAATGTAATGTAACACACACCCATACAATGCGCACCACCCCGTGATGTTTTTCTCACTCCTACTAGTGAATGTAATGTAACACACACCCATACAATGCGCACCACCCCGTGATGTTTTTATCACTCCTACTAGTGAATGTAATGTAACACACACCCATACAATGCGCACCACCCCGTGATGTTTTTCTCACTCCTACTAGTGAATGTAATGTAACACACACCCATACAATGCGCACCACCCCGTGATGATTTTCTCACTCCTACTAGTGAATGTAATGTAACACACACCCATACAATGCGCACCACCCCGTGATGTTTTTCTCACTCCTACTAGTGAATGTAATGTAACACACACCCATACAATGCGCACCACCCCGTGATGTTTTTCTCACTCCTACTAGTGAATGTAATGTAACACACACCCATACAATGCGCACAACCCCGTGATGTTTTTCTCACTGCTACTAGTGAATGTAATGTAACACACACCCATACAATGCCCACCACCCCGTGATGTTTTTCTCACTCCTACTAGTGAATGTAATGTAACACACACCCATACAATGCGCACCACCCCGTGATGTTTTTCTCACTCCTACTAGTGAATGTAATGTAACACACACCCATACAATGCGCACCACCCCGTGATATTTTTCTCACTCCTACTAGTGAATGTAATGTAACACACACCCATACAATGCGCACGTCCCCGTGATGTTTTTCTCACTCCTACTCGTGAATGTAATGTAACACACACCCATACAATGCGCACCACCCTGCGATGTTTTTCAGAAACCTATCCTACATTGCCACTGCATGTTCCCTGACCTACCCATGCTGACCACCCCGCGGTGCTTTTCTCCATCCTACATTGCCACTCACTGCCTATCCTAATTCAGACCCTCCGATTCACACCACCCCGTGATGTTTTTCTCACTCCTACTAGTGAATGTAATGTAACACACACCCATACAATGCGCACCACCCCGTGATGTTTTTCTCACTCCTACTAGTGAATGTAATGTAACACACACCCATACAATGCGCACCACCCCGTGATGTTTTTCTCACTCCTACTAGTGAATGTAATGTAACACACACCCATACAATGCGCACCACCCCGTGATGTTTTTCTCACTCCTACTAGTGAATGTAATGTAACACACTCCCATACAATGCGCACCACCCCATGATGTTTTTCTCACTCCTACTAGTGAATGTAATGTAACACACACCCATACAATGCGCACCACCACGTGATGTTTTTCTCACTCCTACTAGTGAATGTAATGTAACACACACCCATACAATGCGCCCCACCCCGTGATGTTTTTCTCACTCCTACTAGTGAATGTAATGTAACACACACCCATACAATGTGCACCACCCCGTGATGTTTTTCACACTCCTACTAGTGAATGTAATGTAACACACACCCATACAATGCGCACCACACCGTAATGTTTTTCTCACTCCTACTAGTGAATGTAATGTAACACACACCCATACAATGCGCCCCACCCCGTGATGTTTTTCTCACTCCTACTAGTGAATGTAATGTAACACACACCCATACAATGCGCACCACCACGTGATGTTTTTCTCACTCCTACTAGTGAATGTAATGTAACACACACCCATACAATGCGCCCCACCCCGTGATGTTTTTCTCACTCCTACTAGTGAATGTAATGTAACACACACCCATACAATGTGCACCACCCCGTGATGTTTTTCTCACTCCTACTAGTGAATGTAATGTAACACACACCCATACAATGCGCACCACCCCGTAATGTTTTTCTCACTCCTACTAGTGAATGTAATGTAACACACACCCATACAATGCGTACCACCCCTTGATGTTTTTCTCACTCCTACTAGTGAATGTAATGTAACACACAACCATACAATGCGCCCCACCCCGTGATGTTTTTCTCACTCCTACTAGTGAATGTAATGTAACACACACCCATACAATGTGCACCACCCCGTGATGTTTTTCTCACTCCTACTAGTGAATGTAATGTAACACACACCCATACAATGCGCACCACCCCGTGATGTTTTTCTCACTCCTACTAGTGAATGTAATGTAACACACACCCATACAATGCGCACCACCCCGTGATGTTTTTCTCACTCCTACTAGTGAATGTAATGTAACACACACCCATACAATGCGCACCTCCCCGTGATGTTTTTCTCACTCCTACTCGTGAATGTAATGTAACACACACCCATACAATGCGCACCACCCCGCGATGTTTTTCAGAAACCTATCCTACATTGCCACTGCATGTTCCCTGACCTACCCATGCTGACCACCCCGCGGTGCTTTTCTCCATCCTACATTGCCACTCACTGCCTATCCTAATTCAGACCCTCCGATTCACACCACCCCGTGATGTTTTTCTCACTCCTACTAGTGAATGTAATGTAACACACACCCATACAATGCGCACCGCCCCGTGATGTTTTTCTCACTCCTACTAGTGAATCTAATGTAACACACACCCATACAATGCGCACCACCCCGTGATGTTTTTCTCACTCCTACTAGTGAATGTAATGTAACACACACCCATACAATGCGCACCACCCCGTGATGTTTTTCTCACTCCTACTAGTGAATGTAATGTAACACACACCCATACAATGCGCACCACCCCGTGATGTTTTTCTCACTCCTACTAGTGAATGTAATGTAACACACACCCATACAATGCGCACCACACCGTGATGTTTTTATCACTCCTACTAGTGAATGTAATGTAACACACACCCATACAATGCGCACCACCCCGTGATGTTTTTCTCACTCCTACTAGTGAATGTAATGTAACACACACCCATACAATGCGCACCACCCCGTGATGTTTTTATCACTCCTACTAGTGAATGTAATGTAACACACACCCATACAATGCGCACCACCCCGTGATGTTTTTCTCACTCCTACTAGTGAATGTAATGTAACACACACCCATACAATGCGCACCACCCCGTGATGATTTTCTCACTCCTACTAGTGAATGTAATGTAACACACACCCATACAATGCGCACCACCCCGTGATGTTTTTCTCACTCCTACTAGTGAATGTAATGTAACACACACCCATACAATGCGCACCACCCCGTGATGTTTTTCTCACTCCTACTAGTGAATGTAATGTAACACACACCCATACAATGCGCACAACCCCGTGATGTTTTTCTCACTGCTACTAGTGAATGTAATGTAACACACACCCATACAATGCCCACCACCCCGTGATGTTTTTCTCACTCCTACTAGTGAATGTAATGTAACACACACCCATACAATGCGCACCACCCCGTGATGTTTTTCTCACTCCTACTAGTGAATGTAATGTAACACACACCCATACAATGCGCACCACCCCGTGATATTTTTCTCACTCCTACTAGTGAATGTAATGTAACACACACCCATACAATGCGCACGTCCCCGTGATGTTTTTCTCACTCCTACTCGTGAATGTAATGTAACACACACCCATACAATGCGCACCACCCCGTGATGTTTTTCTCACTCCTACTAGTGAATGTAATGTAACACACACCCATACAATGCGCCCCACCCCGTGATGTTTTTCTCACTCCTACTAGTGAATGTAATGTAACACACACCCATACAATGTGCACCACCCCGTGATGTTTTTCTCACTCCTACTAGTGAATGTAATGTAACACACACCCATACAATGCGCACCACCCCGTAATGTTTTTCTCACTCCTACTAGTGAATGTAATGTAACACACACCCATACAATGCGTACCACCCCTTGATGTTTTTCTCACTCCTACTAGTGAATGTAATGTAACACACACCCATACAATGCGCCCCACCCCGTGATGTTTTTCTCACTCCTACTAGTGAATGTAATGTAACACACACCCATACAATGTGCACCACCCCGTGATGTTTTTCTCACTCCTACTAGTGAATGTAATGTAACACACACCCATACAATGCGCACCACCCCGTAATGTTTTTCTCACTCCTACTAGTGAATGTAATGTAACACACACCCATACAATGCGTACCACCCCTTGATGTTTTTCTCACTCCTACTAGTGAATGTAATGTAACACACACCCATACAATGCGCCCCACCCCGTGATGTTTTTCTCACTCCTACTAGTGAATGTAATGTAACACACACCCATACAATGTGCACCACCCCGTGATGTTTTTCTCACTCCTACTAGTGAATGTAATGTAACACACACCCATACAATGCGCACCACCCCGTGATGTTTTTCTCACTCCTACTAGTGAATGTAATGTAACACACACCCATACAATGCGCACCACCCCGTGATGTTTTTCTCACTCCTACTAGTGAATGTAATGTAACACACACCCATACAATGCGCACCTCCCCGTGATGTTTTTCTCACTCCTACTCGTGAATGTAATGTAACACACACCCATACAATGCGCACCACCCCGCGATGTTTTTCAGAAACCTATCCTACATTGCCACTGCATGTTCCCTGACCTACCCATGCTGACCACCCCGCGGTGCTTTTCTCCATCCTACATTGCCACTCACTGCCTATCCTAATTCAGACCCTCCGATTCACACCACCCCGTGATGTTTTTCTCACTCCTACTAGTGAATGTAATGTAACACACACCCATACAATGCGCACCGCCCCGTGATGTTTTTCTCACTCCTACTAGTGAATCTAATGTAACACACACCCATACAATGCGCACCACCCCGTGATGTTTTTCTCACTCCTACTAGTGAATGTAATGTAACACACACCCATACAATGCGCACCACCCCGTGATGTTTTTCTCACTCCTACTAGTGAATGTAATGTAACACACACCGATACAATGCGCACCACCCCGTGATGTTTTTCTCACTCCTACTAGTGAATGTAATGTAACACACACCCATACAATGCGCACCACACCGTGATGTTTTTATCACTCCTACTAGTGAATGTAATGTAACACACACCCATACAATGCGCACCACCCCGTGATGTTTTTCTCACTCCTACTAGTGAATGTAATGTAACACACACCCATACAATGCGCACCACCCCGTGATGTTTTTATCACTCCTACTAGTGAATGTAATGTAACACACACCCATACAATGCGCACCACCCCGTGATGTTTTTCTCACTCCTACTAGTGAATGTAATGTAACACACACCCATACAATGCGCACCACCCCGTGATGATTTTCTCACTCCTACTAGTGAATGTAATGTAACACACACCCATACAATGCGCACCACCCCGTGATGTTTTTCTCACTCCTACTAGTGAATGTAATGTAACACACACCCATACAATGCGCACCACCCCGTGATGTTTTTCTCACTCCTACTAGTGAATGTAATGTAACACACACCCATACAATGCGCACAACCCCGTGATGTTTTTCTCACTGCTACTAGTGAATGTAATGTAACACACACCCATACAATGCCCACCACCCCGTGATGTTTTTCTCACTCCTACTAGTGAATGTAATGTAACACACACCCATACAATGCGCACCACCCCGTGATGTTTTTCTCACTCCTACTAGTGAATGTAATGTAACACACACCCATACAATGCGCACCACCCCGTGATATTTTTCTCACTCCTACTAGTGAATGTAATGTAACACACACCCATACAATGCGCACGTCCCCGTGATGTTTTTCTCACTCCTACTCGTGAATGTAATGTAACACACACCCATACAATGCGCACCACCCCGTGATGTTTTTCTCACTCCTACTAGTGAATGTAATGTAACACACACCCATACAATGCGCCCCACCCCGTGATGTTTTTCTCACTCCTACTAGTGAATGTAATGTAACACACACCCATACAATGTGCACCACCCCGTGATGTTTTTCTCACTCCTACTAGTGAATGTAATGTAACACACACCCATACAATGCGCACCACCCCGTAATGTTTTTCTCACTCCTACTAGTGAATGTAATGTAACACACACCCATACAATGCGTACCACCCCTTGATGTTTTTCTCACTCCTACTAGTGAATGTAATGTAACACACACCCATACAATGCGCCCCACCCCGTGATGTTTTTCTCACTCCTACTAGTGAATGTAATGTAACACACACCCATACAATGTGCACCACCCCGTGATGTTTTTCTCACTCCTACTAGTGAATGTAATGTAACACACACCCATACAATGCGCACCACCCCGTAATGTTTTTCTCACTCCTACTAGTGAATGTAATGTAACACACACCCATACAATGCGTACCACCCCTTGATGTTTTTCTCACTCCTACTAGTGAATGTAATGTAACACACACCCATACAATGCGCACCACCACGTGATGTTTTTCTCAATGATACTAGTGAATGTAATGTAACACACACCCATACAATGCGCCCCACCCCGTGATGTTTTTCTCACTCCTACTAGTGAATGTAATGTAACACACACCCATGCAATGCGCACCACCCCGTGATGTTTTTCTCACTCCTACTAGTGAATGTAATGTAACACACACCCATACAATGCGCACGACCAAGTGATGTTTTTCTCACTGCTACTAGTGAATGTAATGTAACACACACCCATACAATGCGCCCCACCCCGTGATGTTTTTCTCACTCCTACTAGTGAATGTAATGTAACACACACCCATACAATGCGCAACACCCCGTGATGTTTTTCTCACTCCTACTACTGAATCTAATGTAACACACACGCATACAATGCGCACCTCCCTGTGATATTTTTCTCACTGCTACTAGTGAATGTAATGTAACACACCCATACAATGCGCACCACCCCGTGATGTTGTTCTCACTCCTACTAGTGAATGTAATGTAACACACACCCATACAATGCGCACCACCCCGTGATGTTTTTCTCACTCCAACTAGTCAATGTAATGTAACACACACCCATACAATGCGCACCACCCCGTGATGTTTTTCTCACTCCTACTAGTGAATGTAATGTAACACACACCCAAACAATGCGCACCACCCCGCGATGTTTTTCAGAAACCTATCCTACATTGCCACTGCATGTTCCCTGACCTCCCCATGCTGACCACCCCGCGGTGCTTTTCTCCATCCTACATTGCCAATCACTGCCTATCCTAATTCAGACCCTCCGATTCACACCACCCCGTCATGTTTTTCTCACTCCTACTAGTGAATGTAATGTAACACACACCCATACAATGCGCACCTCCCCGTGATGTGTTTCTCACTCCTACTAGTGAATGTAATGTAACACACACCCATACAATGCGCACCACCCCGTGATGTTTTTCTCACTCCTATTAGTGAATGTAATGTAACACACACCCATACAATGCCCACCTCCCCGTGATGTTTTTCTCACTCCTACTAGTGAATGTAATGTAACACACACCCATACAATGCGCACCACCCCGTGATGTTTTTCTCACTCCTACTAGTGAATGTAATGTAACACACACCCATACAATGCCCACCACCCTGCGATGTTTTTCAGAAACCTATCCTACATTGCCACTGCATGTTCCCTGACCTCCCCATGCTGATCACCCCGCGGTGCTTTTCTCCATCCTACATTGCCACTCACTGCCTATCCTAATTCAGACCCTCCGATTCACAGCACCCCGTGATGTTTTTCTCACTCCTAGTAGTGAATGCAATGTAACACACACCCATACAATGCGCACCACCCCGTGATGTTTTTCTCACTCCTACTAGTGAATGTAATGTAACACACACCTATACAATGCGCACCACCCCGTGATGTTTTTCTCACTCCTACTAGTGAATGTAATGTAACACACACCCATACAATGCGCAACTCCCCGTGATGTTTTTCTCACTCCTACTAGTGAATGCAATGTAACACACACCCATACAATGCGCACCACCCCGTGATGTTTTTCTCACTCCTACTAGTGAATGTAATGTAACACACACCCATACAATGCGCACCACCCCGTGATGTTTTTCTCACTCCTACTAGTGAATGTAATGTAACACACACCCATACAATGCGCACCACCACGTGATGTTTTTCTCACTCCTACTAGTGAATGTAATGTAACACACACCAATACAATGCGCACCACCCCTTGATGATTTTCTCACTCCTACTAGTGAATGTAATGTAACACACACCAATACAATGCGCACCACCCCGTGATGTTTTTCTCACTCCTACTAGTGAATGTAATGTAACACACACCCATACAATGCGAACCACCCCGTGATGTTTTTCTCACTCCTACTAGTGAATGTAATGTAACACACACCCATGCAATGCGCACCACCCCGTGATGTTTTTCTCACTCCTACTAGTGAATGTAATGTAACACACACCCATACAATGCGCACCACCCCGTGATGTTTTTCTCACTCCTACTAGTGAATGTAATGTAACACACACCCATACAATGCGCACCACCACGTGATGTTTTTCTCAATGATACTAGTGAATGTAATGTAACACACACCCATACAATGCGCCCCACCCCGTGATGTTTTTCTCACTCCTACTAGTGAATGTAATGTAACACACACCCATGCAATGCGCACCACCCCGTGATGTTTTTCTCACTCCTACTAGTGAATGTAATGTAACACACACCCATACAATGCGCACCACCCCGTGATGTTTTTCTCACTCCTACTAGTGAATGTAATGTAACACACACCCATACAATGCGAACCACCCCGTGATGTTTTTCTCACTCCTACTAGTGAATGTAATGTAACACACACCCATACAATGCGCACCACCCCGTGATGTTTTTCTCACTCCTACTAGTGAATGTAATGTAACACACACCCATACAATGCGCACCACCCCGTGATGTTTTTCTCACTCCTACTAGTGAATGTAATGTAACACACACCCATACAATGCGCACCACCCCGTGATGTTTTTCTCACTCCTACTAGTGAATGTAATGTAACACACACCCATACAATGCGCACCACCCCGTGATGTTTTTCTCACTCCTACTAGTGAATGTAATGTAACACACACCCATACAATGAGCACCACCACGTGATGTTTTTCTCAATGATACTAGTGAATGTAATGTAACACACACCCATACAATGCGCCCCACCCCGTGATGTTTTTCTCACTCCTACTAGTGAATGTAATGTAACACACACCCATGCAATGCGCACCACCCCGTGATGTTTTTCTCACTCCTACTAGTGAATGTAATGTAACACACACCCATACAATGCGCACCACCCCGTGATGTTTTTCTCACTCCTACTAGTGAATGTAATGTAACACACACCCATACAATGCGCACCACCCCGTGATGTTTTTCTCACTCCTACTAGTGAATGTAATGTAACACACACCCATACAATGCACACCACCCCGTAATGATTTTCTCACTCCTACTAGTGAATGTAATGTAACACACACCCATACAATTCGCACCACCACACGATGTTTTCAGAAACCTATCCTACATTGCCACTGCATGTTCCCTGACCTCCCCATGCTGACCACCCCGCGGTGCTTTTCTCCATCCTACATTGCCAATCACTGCCTATCCTAATTCAGACCCTCCGATTCACACCACCCCGTCATGTTTTTCTCACTCCTACTAGTGAATGTAATGTAACACACACCCATACAATGCTCACCTCCCCGTGATGTTTTTCTCACTCCTACTAGTGAATGTAATGTAACACACACCCATACAATGCGCACCACCCCGTGATGTTTTTCTCACTCCTACTAGTGAATGTAATGTAACACACACCCATACAATGCGCACCTCCCCGTGATGTTTTTCTCACTCCTACTAGTGAATGTAATGTAACACACACCCATACAATGCGCACCACCCCGTTATGTTTTTCTAACTCCTACTAGTGAATGTAATGTAACACACACCCATACAATGCACACCACCCCGCGATGTTTTTCAGAAACCTATCCTACATTGCCACTGCATGTTCCCTGACCTCCCCATGCTGACCACACCGCGGTGCTTTTCTCCATCCTACATTGCCACTCACTGCCTATCCTAATTCAGACCCTCCGATTCACACCACCCCGTGATGTTTTTCTCACTCCTACTAGTGAATGTAATGTAACACACACCCATACAATGCGCACCACCCCGTGATTTTTTCTCACTCCTACTAGTGAATGTAATGTAATACACACCCATACAATGCGCACCACCCCGTGATGTTTTTCTCACACCTACTAGTGAATGTAATGTAACACACACCCATACAATGCGCACCACCCCGTGATGTTTTTCTCACTCGTACTAGTGAATGTAATGTAACACACACCCATACAATGCGCACCACCCCGTGATGTTTTTCTCACTCCTACTAGTGAATGTAATGTAACACACACCCATACAATGCGCACCACCCCGTGATGTTTTTCTCACTCCTACTAGTGAATGTAATGTAACACACACCCATACAATGCGCACCACCCCGTGATGTTTTTCTCACTGCTACTACTGAATGTTATGTAACACACACCCATACAATGCCCACCACCCCGTGATGTTTTTCTCACTCCTACTAGTGAATGTAATGTAACACACACCCATACAATGCGCACCACCCCGTGATGTTTTTCTCACTCCTACTAGTGAATGTAATGTAACACACACCCATACAATGCGCACCACCCCGTGATATTTTTCTCACTCCTACTAGTGAATGTAATGTAACACACACCCATACTATGCGCACCTCCCCGTGATGTTTTTCTCACTCCTACTAGTGAATGTAATGTAACACACACCCATACAATGCGCACCACCCCGTGATGTTTTTATCACTCCTACTAGTGAAAGTAATGTAACACACACCCATACAATGCGCACCACCCCGCGATGTTTTTCAGAAACCTATCCTACATTGCCACTGCATGTTCCCTGACCTACCCATGCTGACCACCCCGCGGTGCTTTTCTCCATCCTACATTGCCACTCACTGCCTATCCTAATTCAGACCCTCCGATTCACACCACCCCGTGATGTTTTTCTCACTCCTACTAGTGAATGTAATGTAACACACACCCATACAATGCGCACCACCCCGTGATGTTTTTCTCACTCCTACTAGTGAATGTAATGTAACACACACCCATACAATGCGCACCACCCCGTGATGTTTTCTCACTCCTACTAGTGCATCTAATGTAACACACACCCATACAATTCGCACCACCACACGATGTTTTCAGAAACCTATCCTACATTGCCACTGCATGTTCCCTGACCTCCCCATGCTGACCACCCAATGGTGCTTTCTCCATCCTACATTGCCAATCACTGCCTATCCTAATTCAGACACTCCGATTCACACCACCCCGTGATGTTTTTCTCACTCCTACTAGTGAATGTAATGTAACACACACCCATACAATGCGCACCACCCCGTGATGTTTTTCTCACTCCTACTAGTGAATGTAATGTAACACACACCCATACAATGCGCACCACCCCGTGATGTTTTTCTCACTCCTACTAGTGAATGTAATGTAACACACACCCATACAATGCGCACCACACCGTGATGTTTTTATCACTCCTACTAGTGAATGTAATGTAACACACACCCATACAATGCGCACCACCCCGTGATGTTTTTCTCACTCCTACTAGTGAATGTAATGTAACACACACCCATACAATGCGCACCACCCCGTGATGTTTTTATCACTCCTACTAGTGAATGTAATGTAACACACACCCATACAATGCGCACCACCCCGTGATGTTTTTCTCACTCCTACTAGTGAATGTAATGTAACACACACCCATACAATGCGCACCACCCCGTGATGATTTTCTCACTCCTACTAGTGAATGTAATGTAACACACACCCATACAATGCGCACCACCCCGTGATGTTTTTCTCACTCCTACTAGTGAATGTAATGTAACACACACCCATACAATGCGCACCACCCCGTGATGTTTTTCTCACTCCTACTAGTGAATGTAATGTAACACACACCCATACAATGCGCACAACCCCGTGATGTTTTTCTCACTGCTACTAGTGAATGTAATGTAACACACACCCATACAATGCCCACCACCCCGTGATGTTTTTCTCACTCCTACTAGTGAATGTAATGTAACACACACCCATACAATGCGCACCACCCCGTGATGTTTTTCTCACTCCTACTAGTGAATGTAATGTAACACACACCCATACAATGCGCACCACCCCGTGATATTTTTCTCACTCCTACTAGTGAATGTAATGTAACACACACCCATACAATGCGCACGTCCCCGTGATGTTTTTCTCACTCCTACTCGTGAATGTAATGTAACACACACCCATACAATGCGCACCACCCCGTGATGTTTTTCTCACTCCTACTAGTGAATGTAATGTAACACACACCCATACAATGCGCCCCACCACGTGATGTTTTTTTCACTCCTACTAGTGAATGTAATGTAACACACACCCATACAATGTGCACCACCCCGTGATGTTTTTCTCACTCCTACTAGTGAATGTAATGTAACACACACCCATACAATTCGCACCACCCCGTAATGTTTTTCTCACTCCTACTAGTGAATGTAATGTAACACACACCCATACAATGCGTACCACCCCGTGATGTTTTTCTCACTCCTACTAGTGAATGTAATGTAACACACACCCATACAATGCGCCCCACCCCGTGATGTTTTTCTCACTCCTACTAGTGAATGTAATGTAACACACACCCATACAATGTGCACCACCCCGTGATGTTTTTCTCACTCCTACTAGTGAATGTAATGTAACACACACCCATACAATGCGCACCACCCCGTAATGTTTTTCTCACTCCTACTAGTGAATGTAATGTAACACACACCCATACAATGCGTACCACCCCTTGATGTTTTTCTCACTCCTACTAGTGAATGTAATGTAACACACACCCATACAATGCGCCCCACCCCGTGATGTTTTTCTCACTCCTACTAGTGAATGTAATGTAACACACACCCATACAATGTGCACCACCCCGTGATGTTTTTCTCACTCCTACTAGTGAATGTAATGTAACACACACCCATACAATGCGCACCACCCCGTGATGTTTTTCTCACTCCTACTAGTGAATGTAATGTAACACACACCCATACAATGCGCACCACCCCGTGATGTTTTTCTCACTCCTACTAGTGAATGTAATGTAACACACACCCATACAATGCGCACCTCCCCGTGATGTTTTTCTCACTCCTACTCGTGAATGTAATGTAACACACACCCATACAATGCGCACCACCCCGCGATGTTTTTCAGAAACCTATCCTACATTGCCACTGCATGTTCCCTGACCTACCCATGCTGACCACCCCGCGGTGCTTTTCTCCATCCTACATTGCCACTCACTGCCTATCCTAATTCAGACCCTCCGATTCACACCACCCCGTGATGTTTTTCTCACTCCTACTAGTGAATGTAATGTAACACACACCCATACAATGCGCACCGCCCCGTGATGTTTTTCTCACTCCTACTAGTGAATCTAATGTAACACACACCCATACAATGCGCACCACCCCGTGATGTTTTTCTCACTCCTACTAGTGAATGTAATGTAACACACACCCATACAATGCGCACCACCCCGTGATGTTTTTCTCACTCCTACTAGTGAATGTAATGTAACACACACCGATACAATGCGCACCACCCCGTGATGTTTTTCTCACTCCTACTAGTGAATGTAATGTAACACACACCCATACAATGCGCACCACACCGTGATGTTTTTATCACTCCTACTAGTGAATGTAATGTAACACACACCCATACAATGCGCACCACCCCGTGATGTTTTTCTCACTCCTACTAGTGAATGTAATGTAACACACACCCATACAATGCGCACCACCCCGTGATGTTTTTATCACTCCTACTAGTGAATGTAATGTAACACACACCCATACAATGCGCACCACCCCGTGATGTTTTTCTCACTCCTACTAGTGAATGTAATGTAACACACACCCATACAATGCGCACCACCCCGTGATGATTTTCTCACTCCTACTAGTGAATGTAATGTAACACACACCCATACAATGCGCACCACCCCGTGATGTTTTTCTCACTCCTACTAGTGAATGTAATGTAACACACACCCATACAATGCGCACCACCCCGTGATGTTTTTCTCACTCCTACTAGTGAATGTAATGTAACACACACCCATACAATGCGCACAACCCCGTGATGTTTTTCTCACTGCTACTAGTGAATGTAATGTAACACACACCCATACAATGCCCACCACCCCGTGATGTTTTTCTCACTCCTACTAGTGAATGTAATGTAACACACACCCATACAATGCGCACCACCCCGTGATGTTTTTCTCACTCCTACTAGTGAATGTAATGTAACACACACCCATACAATGCGCACCACCCCGTGATATTTTTCTCACTCCTACTAGTGAATGTAATGTAACACACACCCATACAATGCGCACGTCCCCGTGATGTTTTTCTCACTCCTACTCGTGAATGTAATGTAACACACACCCATACAATGCGCACCACCCCGTGATGTTTTTCTCACTCCTACTAGTGAATGTAATGTAACACACACCCATACAATGCGCCCCACCCCGTGATGTTTTTCTCACTCCTACTAGTGAATGTAATGTAACACACACCCATACAATGTGCACCACCCCGTGATGTTTTTCTCACTCCTACTAGTGAATGTAATGTAACACACACCCATACAATGCGCACCACCCCGTAATGTTTTTCTCACTCCTACTAGTGAATGTAATGTAACACACACCCATACAATGCGTACCACCCCTTGATGTTTTTCTCACTCCTACTAGTGAATGTAATGTAACACACACCCATACAATGCGCCCCACCCCGTGATGTTTTTCTCACTCCTACTAGTGAATGTAATGTAACACACACCCATACAATGTGCACCACCCCGTGATGTTTTTCTCACTCCTACTAGTGAATGTAATGTAACACACACCCATACAATGCGCACCACCCCGTAATGTTTTTCTCACTCCTACTAGTGAATGTAATGTAACACACACCCATACAATGCGTACCACCCCTTGATGTTTTTCTCACTCCTACTAGTGAATGTAATGTAACACACACCCATACAATGCGCACCACCACGTGATGTTTTTCTCAATGATACTAGTGAATGTAATGTTACACACACCCATACAATGCGCCCCACCCCGTGATGTTTTTCTCACTCCTACTAGTGAATGTAATGTAACACACACCCATGCAATGCGCACCACCCCGTGATGTTTTTCTCACTCCTACTAGTGAATGTAATGTAACACACACCCATACAATGCGCACGACCAAGTGATGTTTTTCTCACTGCTACTAGTGAATGTAATGTAACACACACCCATACAATGCGCCCCACCCCGTGATGTTTTTCTCACTCCTACTAGTGAATGTAATGTAACACACACCCATACAATGCGCAACACCCCGTGATGTTTTTCTCACTCCTACTAGTGAATCTAATGTAACACACACGCATACAATGCGCACCTCCCTGTGATATTTTTCTCACTGCTACTAGTGAATGTAATGTAACACACCCATACAATGCGCACCACCCCGTGATGTTGTTCTCACTCCTACTAGTGAATGTAATGTAACACACACCCATACAATGCGCACCACCCCGTGATGTTTTTCTCACTCCAACTAGTCAATGTAATGTAACACACACCCATACAATGCGCACCACCCCGTGATGTTTTTCTCACTCCTACTAGTGAATGTAATGTAACACACACCCAAACAATGCGCACCACCCCGCGATGTTTTTCAGAAACCTATCCTACATTGCCACTGCATGTTCCCTGACCTCCCCATGCTGACCACCCCGCGGTGCTTTTCTCCATCCTACATTGCCAATCACTGCCTATCCTAATTCAGACCCTCCGATTCACACCACCCCGTCATGTTTTTCTCACTCCTACTAGTGAATGTAATGTAACACACACCCATACAATGCGCACCTCCCCGTGATGTGTTTCTCACTCCTACTAGTGAATGTAATGTAACACACACCCATACAATGCGCACCACCCCGTGATGTTTTTCTCACTCCTATTAGTGAATGTAATGTAACACACACCCATACAATGCCCACCTCCCCGTGATGTTTTTCTCACTCCTACTAGTGAATGTAATGTAACACACACCCATACAATGCGCACCACCCCGTGATGTTTTTCTCACTCCTACTAGTGAATGTAATGTAACACACACCCATACAATGCCCACCACCCTGCGATGTTTTTCAGAAACCTATCCTACATTGCCACTGCATGTTCCCTGACCTCCCCATGCTGATCACCCCGCGGTGCTTTTCTCCATCCTACATTGCCACTCACTGCCTATCCTAATTCAGACCCTCCGATTCACAGCACCCCGTGATGTTTTTCTCACTCCTAGTAGTGAATGCAATGTAACACACACCCATACAATGCGCACCACCCCGTGATGTTTTTCTCACTCCTACTAGTGAATGTAATGTAACACACACCTATACAATGCGCACCACCCCGTGATGTTTTTCTCACTCCTACTAGTGAATGTAATGTAACACACACCCATACAATGCGCAACTCCCCGTGATGTTTTTCTCACTCCTACTAGTGAATGCAATGTAACACACACCCATACAATGCGCACCACCCCGTGATGTTTTTCTCACTCCTACTAGTGAATGTAATGTAACACACACCCATACAATGCGCACCACCCCGTGATGTTTTTCTCACTCCTACTAGTGAATGTAATGTAACACACACCCATACAATGCGCACCACCACGTGATGTTTTTCTCACTCCTACTAGTGAATGTAATGTAACACACACCAATACAATGCGCACCACCCCTTGATGATTTTCTCACTCCTACTAGTGAATGTAATGTAACACACACCAATACAATGCGCACCACCCCGTGATGTTTTTCTCACTCCTACTAGTGAATGTAATGTAACACACACCCATACAATGCGAACCACCCCGTGATGTTTTTCTCACTCCTACTAGTGAATGTAATGTAACACACACCCATGCAATGCGCACCACCCCGTGATGTTTTTCTCACTCCTACTAGTGAATGTAATGTAACACACACCCATACAATGCGCACCACCCCGTGATGTTTTTCTCACTCCTACTAGTGAATGTAATGTAACACACACCCATACAATGCGCACCACCACGTGATGTTTTTCTCAATGATACTAGTGAATGTAATGTAACACACACCCATACAATGCGCCCCACCCCGTGATGTTTTTCTCACTCCTACTAGTGAATGTAATGTAACACACACCCATGCAATGCGCACCACCCCGTGATGTTTTTCTCACTCCTACTAGTGAATGTAATGTAACACACACCCATACAATGCGCACCACCCCGTGATGTTTTTCTCACTCCTACTAGTGAATGTAATGTAACACACACCCATACAATGCGAACCACCCCGTGATGTTTTTCTCACTCCTACTAGTGAATGTAATGTAACACACACCCATACAATGCGCACCACCCCGTGATGTTTTTCTCACTCCTACTAGTGAATGTAATGTAACACACACCCATACAATGCGCACCACCCCGTGATGTTTTTCTCACTCCTACTAGTGAATGTAATGTAACACACACCCATACAATGCGCACCACCCCGTGATGTTTTTCTCACTCCTACTAGTGAATGTAATGTAACACACACCCATACAATGCGCACCACCCCGTGATGTTTTTCTCACTCCTACTAGTGAATGTAATGTAACACACACCCATACAATGAGCACCACCACGTGATGTTTTTCTCAATGATACTAGTGAATGTAATGTAACACACACCCATACAATGCGCCCCACCCCGTGATGTTTTTCTCACTCCTACTAGTGAATGTAATGTAACACACACCCATGCAATGCGCACCACCCCGTGATGTTTTTCTCACTCCTACTAGTGAATGTAATGTAACACACACCCATACAATGCGCACCACCCCGTGATGTTTTTCTCACTCCTACTAGTGAATGTAATGTAACACACACCCATACAATGCGCACCACCCCGTGATGTTTTTCTCACTCCTACTAGTGAATGTAATGTAACACACACCCATACAATGCACACCACCCCGTAATGATTTTCTCACTCCTACTAGTGAATGTAATGTAACACACACCCATACAATTCGCACCACCACACGATGTTTTCAGAAACCTATCCTACATTGCCACTGCATGTTCCCTGACCTCCCCATGCTGACCACCCCGCGGTGCTTTTCTCCATCCTACATTGCCAATCACTGCCTATCCTAATTCAGACCCTCCGATTCACACCACCCCGTCATGTTTTTCTCACTCCTACTAGTGAATGTAATGTAACACACACCCATACAATGCTCACCTCCCCGTGATGTTTTTCTCACTCCTACTAGTGAATGTAATGTAACACACACCCATACAATGCGCACCACCCCGTGATGTTTTTCTCACTCCTACTAGTGAATGTAATGTAACACACACCCATACAATGCGCACCTCCCCGTGATGTTTTTCTCACTCCTACTAGTGAATGTAATGTAACACACACCCATACAATGCGCACCACCCCGTTATGTTTTTCTAACTCCTACTAGTGAATGTAATGTAACACACACCCATACAATGCACACCACCCCGCGATGTTTTTCAGAAACCTATCCTACATTGCCACTGCATGTTCCCTGACCTCCCCATGCTGACCACACCGCGGTGCTTTTCTCCATCCTACATTGCCACTCACTGCCTATCCTAATTCAGACCCTCCGATTCACACCACCCCGTGATGTTTTTCTCACTCCTACTAGTGAATGTAATGTAACACACACCCATACAATGCGCACCACCCCGTGATTTTTTCTCACTCCTACTAGTGAATGTAATGTAATACACACCCATACAATGCGCACCACCCCGTGATGTTTTTCTCACACCTACTAGTGAATGTAATGTAACACACACCCATACAATGCGCACCACCCCGTGATGTTTTTCTCACTCGTACTAGTGAATGTAATGTAACACACACCCATACAATGCGCACCACCCCGTGATGTTTTTCTCACTCCTACTAGTGAATGTAATGTAACACACACCCATACAATGCGCACCACCCCGTGATGTTTTTCTCACTCCTACTAGTGAATGTAATGTAACACACACCCATACAATGCGCACCACCCCGTGATGTTTTTCTCACTGCTACTACTGAATGTTATGTAACACACACCCATACAATGCCCACCACCCCGTGATGTTTTTCTCACTCCTACTAGTGAATGTAATGTAACACACACCCATACAATGCGCACCACCCCGTGATGTTTTTCTCACTCCTACTAGTGAATGTAATGTAACACACACCCATACAATGCGCACCACCCCGTGATATTTTTCTCACTCCTACTAGTGAATGTAATGTAACACACACCCATACTATGCGCACCTCCCCGTGATGTTTTTCTCACTCCTACTAGTGAATGTAATGTAACACACACCCATACAATGCGCACCACCCCGTGATGTTTTTATCACTCCTACTAGTGAAAGTAATGTAACACACACCCATACAATGCGCACCACCCCGCGATGTTTTTCAGAAACCTATCCTACATTGCCACTGCATGTTCCCTGACCTACCCATGCTGACCACCCCGCGGTGCTTTTCTCCATCCTACATTGCCACTCACTGCCTATCCTAATTCAGACCCTCCGATTCACACCACCCCGTGATGTTTTTCTCACTCCTACTAGTGAATGTAATGTAACACACACCCATACAATGCGCACCACCCCGTGATGTTTTTCTCACTCCTACTAGTGAATGTAATGTAACACACACCCATACAATGCGCACCACCCCGTGATGTTTTCTCACTCCTACTAGTGCATCTAATGTAACACACACCCATACAATTCGCACCACCACACGATGTTTTCAGAAACCTATCCTACATTGCCACTGCATGTTCCCTGACCTCCCCATGCTGACCACCCAATGGTGCTTTCTCCATCCTACATTGCCAATCACTGCCTATCCTAATTCAGACACTCCGATTCACACCACCCCGTGATGTTTTTCTCACTCCTACTAGTGAATGTAATGTAACACACACCCATACAATGCGCACCACCCCGTGATGTTTTTCTCACTCCTACTAGTGAATGTAATGTAACACACACCCATACAATGCGCACCACCCCGTGATGTTTTTCTCACTCCTACTAGTGAATGTAATGTAACACACACCCATACAATGCGCACCACACCGTGATGTTTTTATCACTCCTACTAGTGAATGTAATGTAACACACACCCATACAATGCGCACCACCCCGTGATGTTTTTCTCACTCCTACTAGTGAATGTAATGTAACACACACCCATACAATGCGCACCACCCCGTGATGTTTTTATCACTCCTACTAGTGAATGTAATGTAACACACACCCATACAATGCGCACCACCCCGTGATGTTTTTCTCACTCCTACTAGTGAATGTAATGTAACACACACCCATACAATGCGCACCACCCCGTGATGATTTTCTCACTCCTACTAGTGAATGTAATGTAACACACACCCATACAATGCGCACCACCCCGTGATGTTTTTCTCACTCCTACTAGTGAATGTAATGTAACACACACCCATACAATGCGCACCACCCCGTGATGTTTTTCTCACTCCTACTAGTGAATGTAATGTAACACACACCCATACAATGCGCACAACCCCGTGATGTTTTTCTCACTGCTACTAGTGAATGTAATGTAACACACACCCATACAATGCCCACCACCCCGTGATGTTTTTCTCACTCCTACTAGTGAATGTAATGTAACACACACCCATACAATGCGCACCACCCCGTGATGTTTTTCTCACTCCTACTAGTGAATGTAATGTAACACACACCCATACAATGCGCACCACCCCGTGATATTTTTCTCACTCCTACTAGTGAATGTAATGTAACACACACCCATACAATGCGCACGTCCCCGTGATGTTTTTCTCACTCCTACTCGTGAATGTAATGTAACACACACCCATACAATGCGCACCACCCCGTGATGTTTTTCTCACTCCTACTAGTGAATGTAATGTAACACACACCCATACAATGCGCCCCACCACGTGATGTTTTTTTCACTCCTACTAGTGAATGTAATGTAACACACACCCATACAATGTGCACCACCCCGTGATGTTTTTCTCACTCCTACTAGTGAATGTAATGTAACACACACCCATACAATTCGCACCACCCCGTAATGTTTTTCTCACTCCTACTAGTGAATGTAATGTAACACACACCCATACAATGCGTACCACCCCGTGATGTTTTTCTCACTCCTACTAGTGAATGTAATGTAACACACACCCATACAATGCGCCCCACCCCGTGATGTTTTTCTCACTCCTACTAGTGAATGTAATGTAACACACACCCATACAATGTGCACCACCCCGTGATGTTTTTCTCACTCCTACTAGTGAATGTAATGTAACACACACCCATACAATGCGCACCACCCCGTAATGTTTTTCTCACTCCTACTAGTGAATGTAATGTAACACACACCCATACAATGCGTACCACCCCTTGATGTTTTTCTCACTCCTACTAGTGAATGTAATGTAACACACACCCATACAATGCGCCCCACCCCGTGATGTTTTTCTCACTCCTACTAGTGAATGTAATGTAACACACACCCATACAATGTGCACCACCCCGTGATGTTTTTCTCACTCCTACTAGTGAATGTAATGTAACACACACCCATACAATGCGCACCACCCCGTGATGTTTTTCTCACTCCTACTAGTGAATGTAATGTAACACACACCCATACAATGCGCACCACCCCGTGATGTTTTTCTCACTCCTACTAGTGAATGTAATGTAACACACACCCATACAATGCGCACCTCCCCGTGATGTTTTTCTCACTCCTACTCGTGAATGTAATGTAACACACACCCATACAATGCGCACCACCCCGCGATGTTTTTCAGAAACCTATCCTACATTGCCACTGCATGTTCCCTGACCTACCCATGCTGACCACCCCGCGGTGCTTTTCTCCATCCTACATTGCCACTCACTGCCTATCCTAATTCAGACCCTCCGATTCACACCACCCCGTGATGTTTTTCTCACTCCTACTAGTGAATGTAATGTAACACACACCCATACAATGCGCACCGCCCCGTGATGTTTTTCTCACTCCTACTAGTGAATCTAATGTAACACACACCCATACAATGCGCACCACCCCGTGATGTTTTTCTCACTCCTACTAGTGAATGTAATGTAACACACACCCATACAATGCGCACCACCCCGTGATGTTTTTCTCACTCCTACTAGTGAATGTAATGTAACACACACCCATACAATGCGCACCACCCCGTGATGTTTTTCTCACTCCTACTAGTGAATGTAATGTAACACACACCCATACAATGCGCACCACCCCGTGATGTTTTTCTCACTGCTACTACTGAATGTTATGTAACACACACCCATACAATGCCCACCACCCCGTGATGTTTTTCTCACTCCTACTAGTGAATGTAATGTAACACACACCCATACAATGCGCACCACCCCGTGATGTTTTTCTCACTCCTACTAGTGAATGTAATGTAACACACACCCATACAATGCGCACCACCCCGTGATATTTTTCTCACTCCTACTAGTGAATGTAATGTAACACACACCCATACTATGCGCACCTCCCCGTGATGTTTTTCTCACTCCTACTAGTGAATGTAATGTAACACACACCCATACAATGCGCACCACCCCGTGATGTTTTTATCACTCCTACTAGTGAAAGTAATGTAACACACACCCATACAATGCGCACCACCCCGCGATGTTTTTCAGAAACCTATCCTACATTGCCACTGCATGTTCCCTGACCTACCCATGCTGACCACCCCGCGGTGCTTTTCTCCATCCTACATTGCCACTCACTGCCTATCCTAATTCAGACCCTCCGATTCACACCACCCCGTGATGTTTTTCTCACTCCTACTAGTGAATGTAATGTAACACACACCCATACAATGCGCACCACCCCGTGATGTTTTTCTCACTCCTACTAGTGAATGTAATGTAACACACACCCATACAATGCGCACCACCCCGTGATGTTTTCTCACTCCTACTAGTGCATCTAATGTAACACACACCCATACAATTCGCACCACCACACGATGTTTTCAGAAACCTATCCTACATTGCCACTGCATGTTCCCTGACCTCCCCATGCTGACCACCCAATGGTGCTTTCTCCATCCTACATTGCCAATCACTGCCTATCCTAATTCAGACACTCCGATTCACACCACCCCGTGATGTTTTTCTCACTCCTACTAGTGAATGTAATGTAACACACACCCATACAATGCGCACCACCCCGTGATGTTTTTCTCACTCCTACTAGTGAATGTAATGTAACACACACCCATACAATGCGCACCACCCCGTGATGTTTTTCTCACTCCTACTAGTGAATGTAATGTAACACACACCCATACAATGCGCACCACACCGTGATGTTTTTATCACTCCTACTAGTGAATGTAATGTAACACACACCCATACAATGCGCACCACCCCGTGATGTTTTTCTCACTCCTACTAGTGAATGTAATGTAACACACACCCATACAATGCGCACCACCCCGTGATGTTTTTATCACTCCTACTAGTGAATGTAATGTAACACACACCCATACAATGCGCACCACCCCGTGATGTTTTTCTCACTCCTACTAGTGAATGTAATGTAACACACACCCATACAATGCGCACCACCCCGTGATGATTTTCTCACTCCTACTAGTGAATGTAATGTAACACACACCCATACAATGCGCACCACCCCGTGATGTTTTTCTCACTCCTACTAGTGAATGTAATGTAACACACACCCATACAATGCGCACCACCCCGTGATGTTTTTCTCACTCCTACTAGTGAATGTAATGTAACACACACCCATACAATGCGCACAACCCCGTGATGTTTTTCTCACTGCTACTAGTGAATGTAATGTAACACACACCCATACAATGCCCACCACCCCGTGATGTTTTTCTCACTCCTACTAGTGAATGTAATGTAACACACACCCATACAATGCGCACCACCCCGTGATGTTTTTCTCACTCCTACTAGTGAATGTAATGTAACACACACCCATACAATGCGCACCACCCCGTGATATTTTTCTCACTCCTACTAGTGAATGTAATGTAACACACACCCATACAATGCGCACGTCCCCGTGATGTTTTTCTCACTCCTACTCGTGAATGTAATGTAACACACACCCATACAATGCGCACCACCCCGTGATGTTTTTCTCACTCCTACTAGTGAATGTAATGTAACACACACCCATACAATGCGCCCCACCACGTGATGTTTTTTTCACTCCTACTAGTGAATGTAATGTAACACACACCCATACAATGTGCACCACCCCGTGATGTTTTTCTCACTCCTACTAGTGAATGTAATGTAACACACACCCATACAATTCGCACCACCCCGTAATGTTTTTCTCACTCCTACTAGTGAATGTAATGTAACACACACCCATACAATGCGTACCACCCCGTGATGTTTTTCTCACTCCTACTAGTGAATGTAATGTAACACACACCCATACAATGCGCCCCACCCCGTGATGTTTTTCTCACTCCTACTAGTGAATGTAATGTAACACACACCCATACAATGTGCACCACCCCGTGATGTTTTTCTCACTCCTACTAGTGAATGTAATGTAACACACACCCATACAATGCGCACCACCCCGTAATGTTTTTCTCACTCCTACTAGTGAATGTAATGTAACACACACCCATACAATGCGTACCACCCCTTGATGTTTTTCTCACTCCTACTAGTGAATGTAATGTAACACACACCCATACAATGCGCCCCACCCCGTGATGTTTTTCTCACTCCTACTAGTGAATGTAATGTAACACACACCCATACAATGTGCACCACCCCGTGATGTTTTTCTCACTCCTACTAGTGAATGTAATGTAACACACACCCATACAATGCGCACCACCCCGTGATGTTTTTCTCACTCCTACTAGTGAATGTAATGTAACACACACCCATACAATGCGCACCACCCCGTGATGTTTTTCTCACTCCTACTAGTGAATGTAATGTAACACACACCCATACAATGCGCACCTCCCCGTGATGTTTTTCTCACTCCTACTCGTGAATGTAATGTAACACACACCCATACAATGCGCACCACCCCGCGATGTTTTTCAGAAACCTATCCTACATTGCCACTGCATGTTCCCTGACCTACCCATGCTGACCACCCCGCGGTGCTTTTCTCCATCCTACATTGCCACTCACTGCCTATCCTAATTCAGACCCTCCGATTCACACCACCCCGTGATGTTTTTCTCACTCCTACTAGTGAATGTAATGTAACACACACCCATACAATGCGCACCGCCCCGTGATGTTTTTCTCACTCCTACTAGTGAATCTAATGTAACACACACCCATACAATGCGCACCACCCCGTGATGTTTTTCTCACTCCTACTAGTGAATGTAATGTAACACACACCCATACAATGCGCACCACCCCGTGATGTTTTTCTCACTCCTACTAGTGAATGTAATGTAACACACACCCATACAATGCGCACCACCCCGTGATGTTTTTCTCACTCCTACTAGTGAATGTAATGTAACACACACCCATACAATGCGCACCACACCGTGATGTTTTTATCACTCCTACTATTGAATGTAATGTAACACACACCCATACAATGCGCACCACCCCGTGATGTTTTTCTCACTCCTACTAGTGAATGTAATGTAACACACACCCATACAATGCGCACCACCCCGTGATGTTTTTATCACTCCTACTAGTGAATGTAATGTAACACACACCCATACAATGCGCACCACCCCGTGATGTTTTTCTCACTCCTACTAGTGAATGTAATGTAACACACACCCATACAATGCGCACCACCCCGTGATGATTTTCTCACTCCTACTAGTGAATGTAATGTAACACACACCCATACAATGCGCACCACCCCGTGATGTTTTTCTCACTCCTACTAGTGAATGTAATGTAACACACACCCATACAATGCGCACCACCCCGTGATGTTTTTCTCACTCCTACTAGTGAATGTAATGTAACACACACCCATACAATGCGCACAACCCCGTGATGTTTTTCTCACTGCTACTAGTGAATGTAATGTAACACACACCCATACAATGCCCACCACCCCGTGATGTTTTTCTCACTCCTACTAGTGAATGTAATGTAACACACACCCATACAATGCGCACCACCCCGTGATGTTTTTCTCACTCCTACTAGTGAATGTAATGTAACACACACCCATACAATGCGCACCACCCCGTGATATTTTTCTCACTCCTACTAGTGAATGTAATGTAACACACACCCATACAATGCGCACGTCCCCGTGATGTTTTTCTCACTCCTACTCGTGAATGTAATGTAACACACACCCATACAATGCGCACCACCCCGTGATGTTTTTCTCACTCCTACTAGTGAATGTAATGTAACACACACCCATACAATGCGCCCCACCCCGTGATGTTTTTCTCACTCCTACTAGTGAATGTAATGTAACACACACCCATACAATGTGCACCACCCCGTGATGTTTTTCTCACTCCTACTAGTGAATGTAATGTAACACACACCCATACAATGCGCACCACCCCGTAATGTTTTTCTCACTCCTACTAGTGAATGTAATGTAACACACACCCATACAATGCGTACCACCCCTTGATGTTTTTCTCACTCCTACTAGTGAATGTAATGTAACACACACCCATACAATGCGCCCCACCCCGTGATGTTTTTCTCACTCCTACTAGTGAATGTAATGTAACACACACCCATACAATGTGCACCACCCCGTGATGTTTTTCTCACTCCTACTAGTGAATGTAATGTAACACACACCCATACAATGCGCACCACCCCGTAATGTTTTTCTCACTCCTACTAGTGAATGTAATGTAACACACACCCATACAATGCGTACCACCCCTTGATGTTTTTCTCACTCCTACTAGTGAATGTAATGTAACACACACCCATACAATGCGCACCACCACGTGATGTTTTTCTCAATGATACTAGTGAATGTAATGTTACACACACCCATACAATGCGCCCCACCCCGTGATGTTTTTCTCACTCCTACTAGTGAATGTAATGTAACACACACCCATGCAATGCGCACCACCCCGTGATGTTTTTCTCACTCCTACTAGTGAATGTAATGTAACACACACCCATACAATGCGCACGACCAAGTGATGTTTTTCTCACTGCTACTAGTGAATGTAATGTAACACACACCCATACAATGCGCCCCACCCCGTGATGTTTTTCTCACTCCTACTAGTGAATGTAATGTAACACACACCCATACAATGCGCAACACCCCGTGATGTTTTTCTCACTCCTACTAGTGAATCTAATGTAACACACACGCATACAATGCGCACCTCCCTGTGATATTTTTCTCACTGCTACTAGTGAATGTAATGTAACACACCCATACAATGCGCACCACCCCGTGATGTTGTTCTCACTCCTACTAGTGAATGTAATGTAACACACACCCATACAATGCGCACCACCCCGTGAGGTTTTTCTCACTCCAACTAGTCAATGTAATGTAACACACACCCATACAATGCGCACCACCCCGTGATGTTTTTCTCACTCCTACTAGTGAATGTAATGTAACACACACCCAAACAATGCGCACCACCCCGCGATGTTTTTCAGAAACCTATCCTACATTGCCACTGCATGTTCCCTGACCTCCCCATGCTGACCACCCCGCGGTGCTTTTCTCCATCCTACATTGCCAATCACTGCCTATCCTAATTCAGACCCTCCGATTCACACCACCCCGTCATGTTTTTCTCACTCCTACTAGTGAATGTAATGTAACACACACCCATACAATGCGCACCTCCCCGTGATGTGTTTCTCACTCCTACTAGTGAATGTAATGTAACACACACCCATACAATGCGCACCACCCCGTGATGTTTTTCTCACTCCTATTAGTGAATGTAATGTAACACACACCCATACAATGCCCACCTCCCCGTGATGTTTTTCTCACTCCTACTAGTGAATGTAATGTAACACACACCCATACAATGCGCACCACCCCGTGATGTTTTTCTCACTCCTACTAGTGAATGTAATGTAACACACACCCATACAATGCCCACCACCCTGCGATGTTTTTCAGAAACCTATCCTACATTGCCACTGCATGTTCCCTGACCTCCCCATGCTGATCACCCCGCGGTGCTTTTCTCCATCCTACATTGCCACTCACTGCCTATCCTAATTCAGACCCTCCGATTCACAGCACCCCGTGATGTTTTTCTCACTCCTAGTAGTGAATGCAATGTAACACACACCCATACAATGCGCACCACCCCGTGATGTTTTTCTCACTCCTACTAGTGAATGTAATGTAACACACACCTATACAATGCGCACCACCCCGTGATGTTTTTCTCACTCCTACTAGTGAATGTAATGTAACACACACCCATACAATGCGCAACTCCCCGTGATGTTTTTCTCACTCCTACTAGTGAATGCAATGTAACACACACCCATACAATGCGCACCACCCCGTGATGTTTTTCTCACTCCTACTAGTGAATGTAATGTAACACACACCCATACAATGCGCACCACCCCGTGATGTTTTTCTCACTCCTACTAGTGAATGTAATGTAACACACACCCATACAATGCGCACCACCACGTGATGTTTTTCTCACTCCTACTAGTGAATGTAATGTAACACACACCAATACAATGCGCACCACCCCTTGATGATTTTCTCACTCCTACTAGTGAATGTAATGTAACACACACCAATACAATGCGCACCACCCCGTGATGTTTTTCTCACTCCTACTAGTGAATGTAATGTAACACACACCCATACAATGCGAACCACCCCGTGATGTTTTTCTCACTCCTACTAGTGAATGTAATGTAACACACACCCATGCAATGCGCACCACCCCGTGATGTTTTTCTCACTCCTACTAGTGAATGTAATGTAACACACACCCATACAATGCGCACCACCCCGTGATGTTTTTCTCACTCCTACTAGTGAATGTAATGTAACACACACCCATACAATGCGCACCACCACGTGATGTTTTTCTCAATGATACTAGTGAATGTAATGTAACACACACCCATACAATGCGCCCCACCCCGTGATGTTTTTCTCACTCCTACTAGTGAATGTAATGTAACACACACCCATGCAATGCGCACCACCCCGTGATGTTTTTCTCACTCCTACTAGTGAATGTAATGTAACACACACCCATACAATGCGCACCACCCCGTGATGTTTTTCTCACTCCTACTAGTGAATGTAATGTAACACACACCCATACAATGCGAACCACCCCGTGATGTTTTTCTCACTCCTACTAGTGAATGTAATGTAACACACACCCATACAATGCGCACCACCCCGTGATGTTTTTCTCACTCCTACTAGTGAATGTAATGTAACACACACCCATACAATGCGCACCACCCCGTGATGTTTTTCTCACTCCTACTAGTGAATGTAATGTAACACACACCCATACAATGCGCACCACCCCGTGATGTTTTTCTCACTCCTACTAGTGAATGTAATGTAACACACACCCATACAATGCGCACCACCCCGTGATGTTTTTCTCACTCCTACTAGTGAATGTAATGTAACACACACCCATACAATGAGCACCACCACGTGATGTTTTTCTCAATGATACTAGTGAATGTAATGTAACACACACCCATACAATGCGCCCCACCCCGTGATGTTTTTCTCACTCCTACTAGTGAATGTAATGTAACACACACCCATGCAATGCGCACCACCCCGTGATGTTTTTCTCACTCCTACTAGTGAATGTAATGTAACACACACCCATACAATGCGCACCACCCCGTGATGTTTTTCTCACTCCTACTAGTGAATGTAATGTAACACACACCCATACAATGCGCACCACCCCGTGATGTTTTTCTCACTCCTACTAGTGAATGTAATGTAACACACACCCATACAATGCACACCACCCCGTAATGATTTTCTCACTCCTACTAGTGAATGTAATGTAACACACACCCATACAATTCGCACCACCACACGATGTTTTCAGAAACCTATCCTACATTGCCACTGCATGTTCCCTGACCTCCCCATGCTGACCACCCCGCGGTGCTTTTCTCCATCCTACATTGCCAATCACTGCCTATCCTAATTCAGACCCTCCGATTCACACCACCCCGTCATGTTTTTCTCACTCCTACTAGTGAATGTAATGTAACACACACCCATACAATGCTCACCTCCCCGTGATGTTTTTCTCACTCCTACTAGTGAATGTAATGTAACACACACCCATACAATGCGCACCACCCCGTGATGTTTTTCTCACTCCTACTAGTGAATGTAATGTAACACACACCCATACAATGCGCACCTCCCCGTGATGTTTTTCTCACTCCTACTAGTGAATGTAATGTAACACACACCCATACAATGCGCACCACCCCGTTATGTTTTTCTAACTCCTACTAGTGAATGTAATGTAACACACACCCATACAATGCACACCACCCCGCGATGTTTTTCAGAAACCTATCCTACATTGCCACTGCATGTTCCCTGACCTCCCCATGCTGACCACACCACGGTGCTTTTCTCCATCCTACATTGCCACTCACTGCCTATCCTAATTCAGACCCTCCGATTCACACCACCCCGTGATGTTTTTCTCACTCCTACTAGTGAATGTAATGTAACACACACCCATACAATGCGCACCACCCCGTGATTTTTTCTCACTCCTACTAGTGAATGTAATGTAATACACACCCATACAATGCGCACCACCCCGTGATGTTTTTCTCACTCCTACTAGTGAATGTAATGTAACACACACCCATACAATGCGCACCACCCCGTGATGTTTTTCTCACTCGTACTAGTGAATGTAATGTAACACACACCCATACAATGCGCACCACCCCGTGATGTTTTTCTCACTCCTACTAGTGAATGTAATGTAACACACACCCATACAATGCGCACCACCCCGTGATGTTTTTCTCACTCCTACTAGTGAATGTAATGTAACACACACCCATACAATGCGCACCACCCCGTGATGTTTTTCTCACTGCTACTACTGAATGTTATGTAACACACACCCATACAATGCCCACCACCCCGTGATGTTTTTCTCACTCCTACTAGTGAATGTAATGTAACACACACCCATACAATGCGCACCACCCCGTGATGTTTTTCTCACTCCTACTAGTGAATGTAATGTAACACACACCCATACAATGCGCACCACCCCGTGATATTTTTCTCACTCCTACTAGTGAATGTAATGTAACACACACCCATACTATGCGCACCTCCCCGTGATGTTTTTCTCACTCCTACTAGTGAATGTAATGTAACACACACCCATACAATGCGCACCACCCCGTGATGTTTTTATCACTCCTACTAGTGAAAGTAATGTAACACACACCCATACAATGCGCACCACCCCGCGATGTTTTTCAGAAACCTATCCTACATTGCCACTGCATGTTCCCTGACCTACCGATGCTGACCACCCCGCGGTGCTTTTCTCCATCCTACATTGCCACTCACTGCCTATCCTAATTCAGACCCTCCGATTCACACCACCCCGTGATGTTTTTCTCACTCCTACTAGTGAATGTAATGTAACACACACCCATACAATGCGCACCACCCCGTGATGTTTTCTCACTCCTACTAGTGCATCTAATGTAACACACACCCATACAATTCGCACCACCACACGATGTTTTCAGAAACCTATCCTACATTGCCACTGCATGTTCCCTGACCTCCCCATGCTGACCACCCAATGGTGCTTTCTCCATCCTACATTGCCAATCACTGCCTATCCTAATTCAGACACTCCGATTCACACCACCCCGTGATGTTTTTCTCACTCCTACTAGTGAATGTAATGTAACACACACCCATACAATGCGCACCACCCCGTGATGTTTTTCTCACTCCTACTAGTGAATGTAATGTAACACACACCCATACAATGCGCACCACCCCGTGATGTTTTTCTCACTCCTACTAGTGAATGTAATGTAACACACACCCATACAATGCGCACCACCCCGTGATGTTTTTCTCACTCCTACTAGTGAATGTAATGTAACACACACCCATACAATGCGCACCACCCCGTGATGTTTTTCTCACTCCTACTAGTGAATGTAATGTAACACACACCCATACAATGCGCACCACCCCGTGATGTTTTTCTCACTCCTACTAGTGAATGTAATGTAACACACACCCATACAATGCGCACCACCCCGTGATGTTTTTCTCACTCCTACTAGTGAATGTAATGTAACACACACCCATACAATGCGCACCACCCCGTGATGTGTTTCTCACTCCTACTAGTGAATGTAATGTAACACACACCCATACAATGCGCACCACCCCGTGATGTTTTTCTCACTCCTACTAGTGAATGTAATGTAACACACACCCATACAATGCGCACCACCACGTGATGTTTTTCTCAATGATACTAGTGAATGTAATGTTACACACACCCATACAATGCGCCCCACCCCGTGATGTTTTTCTCACTCCTACTAGTGAATGTAATGTAACACACACCCATGCAATGCGCACCACCCCGTGAGGTTTTTCTCACTCCTACTAGTGAATGTAATGTAACACACACCCATACAATGCACACCACCACGTGATGTTTTTCTCACTGCTACTAGTGAATGTAATGTAACACAACCCATACAATGCGCCCCACCCCGTGATGTTTTTCTCACTCCTACTAGTGAATGTAATGTAACACACACCCATACAATGCGCAACACCCCGTGATGATTTTCTCACTCCTACTAGTGAATCTAATGTAACACACACGCATACAATGCGCACCTCCCTGTGATATTTTTCTCACTGCTACTAGTGAATGTAATATAACACACCCATACAATGCGCACCACCCCGTGATGTTGTTCTCACTCCTACTAGTGAATGTAATGTAACACACACCCATACAATTCACACCACCACGTGATGTTTTTCTCACTCCAACTAGTGAATGTAATGTAACACACACCCATACAATGCGCACCTCCCCGTGATGTTTTTCTCACTCCCACTAGTGAATGTAATGTAACACACACCCATACAATGCGCACCACCCCGTGATGTTTTTCTCACTCCTATTAGTGAATGTAATGTAACACACACCCATACAATGCGCACCACCCTGTGATGTATTTCTCACTCCTACTAGTGAATCTAATGTAACACACACCCATGCAATGCGCACCACCCCGTGATATTTTTCTCACTCCTACTAGTGAATGTAATGTAACACACACCCATACAATGCGCACCACCCCGTGATGTTTTTCTCACTCCTACTAGTGAATCTAATGTAACACACATCCATACAATGCGCACCACCACGTGATTTTTTTTCTCACTCCTACTACTGAATCTAATGTAACACACACCCATACAATTCGCACCACCCCGCGATGTTTTTCAGAAACCTATCCTACATTGCCACTGCATGTTCCCTGACCTCCCCATGCTGACCACCCCGCGGTGCTTTTCTCCATCCTACATTGCCAATCACTGCCTATCCTAATTCAGACCCTCCGATTCACACCACCCCGTCATGTTTTTCTCACTCCTACTAGTGAATGTAATGTAACACACACCCATACAATGCGCACCTCCCCGTGATGTTTTTCTCACTCCCACTAGTGAATGCAATGTAACACACACCCATACAATGCGCACCACCCCGTGATGTTTTTCTCACTCCTATTAGTGAATGTAATGTAACACACACCCATACAATGCGCACCTCCCCGTGATGTTTTTCTCACTCCTACTAGTGAATGTAATGTAACACACACCCATACAATGCGCACCACCCCGTGATGTTTTTCTCACTCCTACTAGTGAATGTAATGTAACACACACCCATACAAAGCGCACCACCCTGCGATGTTTTTCAGAAACCTATCCTACATTGCCACTGCATGTTCCCTGACCTCCCCATGCTGATCACCCCGCGGTGCTTTTCTCCATCCTACATTGTCACTCACTGCCTATCCTAATTCAGACCTTTCGATTCACAGCACCCCGTGATGTTTTTCTCACTCCAAGTAGTGAATGCAATGTAACACACACCCATACAATGCGCACCACCCCGTGATGTTTTTCTCACTCCTACTAGTGAATGTAATGTAACACACACCCATACAATGCGCACCACCCCGTGATGTTTTTCTCACTCCTACTAGTGAATGTAATTTAACACACACCCATACAATGCGCACCACCCCGTGATGTTTTTCTCACTCCTACTAGTGAATCTAATGTAACACACACCCATACAATGCGCACCACCCCGTGATGTTTTTCTCACTCCTACTAGTGAATGTAATGTAACACACACCCATACAATGCGCACCACCCCTTGATGATTTTCTCACTCCTACTAGTGAATGTAATGTAACACACACCCATACAATGCGCACCACCCCGTGATATTTTTCTCACTCCTACTAGTGAATGTAATGTAACACACACCCATACAATGCGAACCACCCCGTGATGTTTTTCTCACTCCTACTAGTGAATGTAATGTAACACACACCCATACAATGCGCACCACCCCGTGATGTTTTTCTCACTCCTACTAGTGAATGTAATGTAACACACACCCATACAATGCGCACCACCCCGTGATGTTTTTCTCACTCCTACTAGTGAATGTAATGTAACACACACCCATACAATGCGCACCACCCCGTGATGTTTTTCTCACTCCTACTAGTGAATGTAATGTAACACACACCCATACAATGCGCACCACCCCGTGATGTTTTTCTCACTCCTACTAGTGAATGTAATGTAACACACACCCATACAATGCGCACCACCCCTTGATGATTTTCTCACTCCTACTAGTGAATGTAATGTAACACACACCCATACAATGCACACCACCCCGTGATGTTTTTCTCACTCCTACTAGTGAATGTAATGTAACACACACCCATACAATGCGAACCACCCCGTGATGTTTTTCTCACTCCTACTAGTGAATGTAATGTAACACACACCCATACAATGCGCACCACCCCGTTATGTTTTTCTCACTCCTACTAGTGAATGTAATGTAACACACACCCATACAATGCGCACCACCCCGTGATGTTTTTCTCACTCCTACTAGTGAATGTAATGTAACACACACCCATACAATGCGCACCACCCCGTGATGTTTTTCTCACTCCTACTAGTGAATGTAATGTAACACACACCCATACAATGCGCACCAATCCTTGATGATTTTCTCACTCCTACTAGTGAATGTAATGTAACACACACCCATACAATGCGCACCACCCCGTGATGTTTTTCTCACTCCTACTAGTGAATGTAATGTAACACAAACCCATACAATGCGCACCACCCCGTGATGTTTTTCTCACTCCTACTAGTGAATGTAATGTAACACCCACCCATACAATGCGCACCACCCCGTGATGTTTTTCTCACTCCTACTAGTGAATGTAATGTAACACACACCCATACAATGCGCACCACCCCGTGATGTTTTTCTCACTCCTACTAGTGAATGTAATGTAACACACACCCATACAATGCGCACCACCCCGTGACGTTTTTCTCACTCCTACTAGTGAATGTAATGTAACACACACCCATACAATGCGCACCACCCCGTGATGTTTTTCTCACTCCTACTAGTGAATCTAATGTAACACACACCCATACAATGCGCACCACCCCGTGATGTTTTTCTCACTCCTACTAGTGAATGTAATGTAAAACACACCCATACAATGCGCACCACCCTGTGATGTTTTTCTCACTCCTACTAGTGAATGTAATGTAACACAAACCCATACAATGCGCACCACCCCGTGATGTTTTTCTCACTCCTACTAGTGAATGTAATGTAACACACACCCATACAATGCGCACCACCCCGTGATGTTTTTCTCACTCCTACTAGTGAATGTAATGTAACACACACCCATAAAATGCGCACCACCCCGTGATGTTTTTCTCACTCCTACTAGTGAATGTAATGTAACACACACCCATACAATGCGCACCACACCGTGATGTTTTTATCACTCATACTAGTGAATGTAATGTAACACACACCCATACAATGCGCACCACCCCGCGATGTTTTTCAGAAACCTATCCTACATTGCCACTCCATGTTCCCTGACCTCCCCATGCTGACCACCCCGCGGTGCTTTTCTCCATCCTAAATTGCCACTCACTACCTATCCTAATTCAGACCCTCCGATTCACACCACCCCGTGATGTTTTTCTCACTCCTAATAGTGAATGTAATGTAACACACACCCATACAATGCGCACCACCCCGTGATGTTTTTCTCACTCCTACTAGTGAATGTAATGTAACACACACCCATACAATGCGCACCACCCCGTGATGTTTTTCTCACTCCTACTAGTGAATGTAATGTAACACACACCCATACAATGCGCACCACCACGTGATGTTTTTCTCACTCCTACTAGTGAATGTAATGTAACACACACCAATACAATGCGCACCACCCCTTGATGATTTTCTCACTCCTACTAGTGAATGTAATGTAACACACACCAATACAATGCGCACCACCCCGTGATGTTTTTCTCACTCCTACTAGTGAATGTAATGTAACACACACCCATACAATGCGAACCACCCCGTGATGTTTTTCTCACTCCTACTAGTGAATGTAATGTAACACACACCCATGCAATGCGCACCACCCCGTGATGTTTTTCTCACTCCTACTAGTGAATGTAATGTAACACACACCCATACAATGCGCACCACCCCGTGATGTTTTTCTCACTCCTACTAGTGAATGTAATGTAACACACACCCATACAATGCGCACCACCACGTGATGTTTTTCTCAATGATACTAGTGAATGTAATGTAACACACACCCATACAATGCGCCCCACCCCGTGATGTTTTTCTCACTCCTACTAGTGAATGTAATGTAACACACACCCATGCAATGCGCACCACCCCGTGATGTTTTTCTCACTCCTACTAGTGAATGTAATGTAACACACACCCATACAATGCGCACCACCCCGTGATGTTTTTCTCACTCCTACTAGTGAATGTAATGTAACACACACCCATACAATGCGAACCACCCCGTGATGTTTTTCTCACTCCTACTAGTGAATGTAATGTAACACACACCCATACAATGCGCACCACCCCGTGATGTTTTTCTCACTCCTACTAGTGAATGTAATGTAACACACACCCATACAATGCGCACCACCCCGTGATGTTTTTCTCACTCCTACTAGTGAATGTAATGTAACACACACCCATACAATGCGCACCACCCCGTGATGTTTTTCTCACTCCTACTAGTGAATGTAATGTAACACACACCCATACAATGCGCACCACCCCGTGATGTTTTTCTCACTCCTACTAGTGAATGTAATGTAACACACACCCATACAATGAGCACCACCACGTGATGTTTTTCTCAATGATACTAGTGAATGTAATGTAACACACACCCATACAATGCGCCCCACCCCGTGATGTTTTTCTCACTCCTACTAGTGAATGTAATGTAACACACACCCATGCAATGCGCACCACCCCGTGATGTTTTTCTCACTCCTACTAGTGAATGTAATGTAACACACACCCATACAATGCGCACCACCCCGTGATGTTTTTCTCACTCCTACTAGTGAATGTAATGTAACACACACCCATACAATGCGCACCACCCCGTGATGTTTTTCTCACTCCTACTAGTGAATGTAATGTAACACACACCCATACAATGCACACCACCCCGTAATGATTTTCTCACTCCTACTAGTGAATGTAATGTAACACACACCCATACAATTCGCACCACCACACGATGTTTTCAGAAACCTATCCTACATTGCCACTGCATGTTCCCTGACCTCCCCATGCTGACCACCCCGCGGTGCTTTTCTCCATCCTACATTGCCAATCACTGCCTATCCTAATTCAGACCCTCCGATTCACACCACCCCGTCATGTTTTTCTCACTCCTACTAGTGAATGTAATGTAACACACACCCATACAATGCTCACCTCCCCGTGATGTTTTTCTCACTCCTACTAGTGAATGTAATGTAACACACACCCATACAATGCGCACCACCCCGTGATGTTTTTCTCACTCCTACTAGTGAATGTAATGTAACACACACCCATACAATGCGCACCTCCCCGTGATGTTTTTCTCACTCCTACTAGTGAATGTAATGTAACACACACCCATACAATGCGCACCACCCCGTTATGTTTTTCTAACTCCTACTAGTGAATGTAATGTAACACACACCCATACAATGCACACCACCCCGCGATGTTTTTCAGAAACCTATCCTACATTGCCACTGCATGTTCCCTGACCTCCCCATGCTGACCACACCACGGTGCTTTTCTCCATCCTACATTGCCACTCACTGCCTATCCTAATTCAGACCCTCCGATTCACACCACCCCGTGATGTTTTTCTCACTCCTACTAGTGAATGTAATGTAACACACACCCATACAATGCGCACCACCCCGTGATTTTTTCTCACTCCTACTAGTGAATGTAATGTAATACACACCCATACAATGCGCACCACCCCGTGATGTTTTTCTCACTCCTACTAGTGAATGTAATGTAACACACACCCATACAATGCGCACCACCCCGTGATGTTTTTCTCACTCGTACTAGTGAATGTAATGTAACACACACCCATACAATGCGCACCACCCCGTGATGTTTTTCTCACTCCTACTAGTGAATGTAATGTAACACACACCCATACAATGCGCACCACCCCGTGATGTTTTTCTCACTCCTACTAGTGAATGTAATGTAACACACACCCATACAATGCGCACCACCCCGTGATGTTTTTCTCACTGCTACTACTGAATGTTATGTAACACACACCCATACAATGCCCACCACCCCGTGATGTTTTTCTCACTCCTACTAGTGAATGTAATGTAACACACACCCATACAATGCGCACCACCCCGTGATGTTTTTCTCACTCCTACTAGTGAATGTAATGTAACACACACCCATACAATGCGCACCACCCCGTGATATTTTTCTCACTCCTACTAGTGAATGTAATGTAACACACACCCATACTATGCGCACCTCCCCGTGATGTTTTTCTCACTCCTACTAGTGAATGTAATGTAACACACACCCATACAATGCGCACCACCCCGTGATGTTTTTATCACTCCTACTAGTGAAAGTAATGTAACACACACCCATACAATGCGCACCACCCCGCGATGTTTTTCAGAAACCTATCCTACATTGCCACTGCATGTTCCCTGACCTACCGATGCTGACCACCCCGCGGTGCTTTTCTCCATCCTACATTGCCACTCACTGCCTATCCTAATTCAGACCCTCCGATTCACACCACCCCGTGATGTTTTTCTCACTCCTACTAGTGAATGTAATGTAACACACACCCATACAATGCGCACCACCCCGTGATGTTTTCTCACTCCTACTAGTGCATCTAATGTAACACACACCCATACAATTCGCACCACCACACGATGTTTTCAGAAACCTATCCTACATTGCCACTGCATGTTCCCTGACCTCCCCATGCTGACCACCCAATGGTGCTTTCTCCATCCTACATTGCCAATCACTGCCTATCCTAATTCAGACACTCCGATTCACACCACCCCGTGATGTTTTTCTCACTCCTACTAGTGAATGTAATGTAACACACACCCATACAATGCGCACCACCCCGTGATGTTTTTCTCACTCCTACTAGTGAATGTAATGTAACACACACCCATACAATGCGCACCACCCCGTGATGTTTTTCTCACTCCTACTAGTGAATGTAATGTAACACACACCCATACAATGCGCACCACCCCGTGATGTTTTTCTCACTCCTACTAGTGAATGTAATGTAACACACACCCATACAATGCGCACCACCCCGTGATGTTTTTCTCACTCCTACTAGTGAATGTAATGTAACACACACCCATACAATGCGCACCACCCCGTGATGTTTTTCTCACTCCTACTAGTGAATGTAATGTAACACACACCCATACAATGCGCACCACCCCGTGATGTTTTTCTCACTCCTACTAGTGAATGTAATGTAACACACACCCATACAATGCGCACCACCCCGTGATGTTTTTCTCACTCCTACTAGTGAATGTAATGTAACACACACCCATACAATGCGCACCACCCCGTGATGTTTTTCTCACTCCTACTAGTGAATGTAATGTAACACACACCCATACAATGCGCACCACCACGTGATGTTTTTCTCAATGATACTAGTGAATGTAATGTTACACACACCCATACAATGCGCCCCACCCCGTGATGTTTTTCTCACTCCTACTAGTGAATGTAATGTAACACACACCCATGCAATGCGCACCACCCCGTGATGTTTTTCTCACTCCTACTAGTGAATGTAATGTAACACACACCCATACAATGCACACCACCACGTGATGTTTTTCTCACTGCTACTAGTGAATGTAATGTAACACAACCCATACAATGCGCCCCACCCCGTGATGTTTTTCTCACTCCTACTAGTGAATGTAATGTAACACACACCCATACAATGCGCAACACCCCGTGATGATTTTCTCACTCCTACTAGTGAATCTAATGTAACACACACGCATACAATGCGCACCTCCCTGTGATATTTTTCTCACTGCTACTAGTGAATGTAATATAACACACCCATACAATGCGCACCACCCCGTGATGTTGTTCTCACTCCTACTAGTGAATGTAATGTAACACACACCCATACAATTCACACCACCACGTGATGTTTTTCTCACTCCAACTAGTGAATGTAATGTAACACACACCCATACAATGCGCACCTCCCCGTGATGTTTTTCTCACTCCCACTAGTGAATGTAATGTAACACACACCCATACAATGCGCACCACCCCGTGATGTTTTTCTCACTCCTATTAGTGAATGTAATGTAACACACACCCATACAATGCGCACCACCCTGTGATGTATTTCTCACTCCTACTAGTGAATCTAATGTAACACACACCCATGCAATGCGCACCACCCCGTGATATTTTTCTCACTCCTACTAGTGAATGTAATGTAACACACACCCATACAATGCGCACCACCCCGTGATGTTTTTCTCACTCCTACTAGTGAATCTAATGTAACACACATCCATACAATGCGCACCACCACGTGATTTTTTTTCTCACTCCTACTACTGAATCTAATGTAACACACACCCATACAATTCGCACCACCCCGCGATGTTTTTCAGAAACCTATCCTACATTGCCACTGCATGTTCCCTGACCTCCCCATGCTGACCACCCCGCGGTGCTTTTCTCCATCCTACATTGCCAATCACTGCCTATCCTAATTCAGACCCTCCGATTCACACCACCCCGTCATGTTTTTCTCACTCCTACTAGTGAATGTAATGTAACACACACCCATACAATGCGCACCTCCCCGTGATGTTTTTCTCACTCCCACTAGTGAATGCAATGTAACACACACCCATACAATGCGCACCACCCCGTGATGTTTTTCTCACTCCTATTAGTGAATGTAATGTAACACACACCCATACAATGCGCACCTCCCCGTGATGTTTTTCTCACTCCTACTAGTGAATGTAATGTAACACACACCCATACAATGCGCACCACCCCGTGATGTTTTTCTCACTCCTACTAGTGAATGTAATGTAACACACACCCATACAAAGCGCACCACCCTGCGATGTTTTTCAGAAACCTATCCTACATTGCCACTGCATGTTCCCTGACCTCCCCATGCTGATCACCCCGCGGTGCTTTTCTCCATCCTACATTGTCACTCACTGCCTATCCTAATTCAGACCTTTCGATTCACAGCACCCCGTGATGTTTTTCTCACTCCAAGTAGTGAATGCAATGTAACACACACCCATACAATGCGCACCACCCCGTGATGTTTTTCTCACTCCTACTAGTGAATGTAATGTAACACACACCCATACAATGCGCACCACCCCGTGATGTTTTTCTCACTCCTACTAGTGAATGTAATGTAACACACACCCATACAATGCGCACCACCCCGTGATGTTTTTCTCACTCCTACTAGTGAATCTAATGTAACACACACCCATACAATGCGCACCACCCCGTGATGTTTTTCTCACTCCTACTAGTGAATGTAATGTAACACACACCCATACAATGCGCACCACCCCTTGATGATTTTCTCACTCCTACTAGTGAATGTAATGTAACACACACCCATACAATGCGCACCACCCCGTGATATTTTTCTCACTCCTACTAGTGAATGTAATGTAACACACACCCATACAATGCGAACCACCCCGTGATGTTTTTCTCACTCCTACTAGTGAATGTAATGTAACACACACCCATACAATGCGCACCACCCCGTGATGTTTTTCTCACTCCTACTAGTGAATGTAATGTAACACACACCCATACAATGCGCACCACCCCGTGATGTTTTTCTCACTCCTACTAGTGAATGTAATGTAACACACACCCATACAATGCGCACCACCCCGTGATGTTTTTCTCACTCCTACTAGTGAATGTAATGTAACACACACCCATACAATGCGCACCACCCCGTGATGTTTTTCTCACTCCTACTAGTGAATGTAATGTAACACACACCCATACAATGCGCACCACCCCTTGATGATTTTCTCACTCCTACTAGTGAATGTAATGTAACACACACCCATACAATGCACACCACCCCGTGATGTTTTTCTCACTCCTACTAGTGAATGTAATGTAACACACACCCATACAATGCGAACCACCCCGTGATGTTTTTCTCACTCCTACTAGTGAATGTAATGTAACACACACCCATACAATGCGCACCACCCCGTTATGTTTTTCTCACTCCTACTAGTGAATGTAATGTAACACACACCCATACAATGCGCACCACCCCGTGATGTTTTTCTCACTCCTACTAGTGAATGTAATGTAACACACACCCATACAATGCGCACCACCCCGTGATGTTTTTCTCACTCCTACTAGTGAATGTAATGTAACACACACCCATACAATGCGCACCAATCCTTGATGATTTTCTCACTCCTACTAGTGAATGTAATGTAACACACACCCATACAATGCGCACCACCCCGTGATGTTTTTCTCACTCCTACTAGTGAATGTAATGTAACACAAACCCATACAATGCGCACCACCCCGTGATGTTTTTCTCACTCCTACTAGTGAATGTAATGTAACACCCACCCATACAATGCGCACCACCCCGTGATGTTTTTCTCACTCCTACTAGTGAATGTAATGTAACACACACCCATACAATGCGCACCACCCCGTGATGTTTTTCTCACTCCTACTAGTGAATGTAATGTAACACACACCCATACAATGCGCACCACCCCGTGACGTTTTTCTCACTCCTACTAGTGAATGTAATGTAACACACACCCATACAATGCGCACCACCCCGTGATGTTTTTCTCACTCCTACTAGTGAATCTAATGTAACACACACCCATACAATGCGCACCACCCCGTGATGTTTTTCTCACTCCTACTAGTGAATGTAATGTAAAACACACCCATACAATGCGCACCACCCTGTGATGTTTTTCTCACTCCTACTAGTGAATGTAATGTAACACAAACCCATACAATGCGCACCACCCCGTGATGTTTTTCTCACTCCTACTAGTGAATGTAATGTAACACACACCCATACAATGCGCACCACCCCGTGATGTTTTTCTCACTCCTACTAGTGAATGTAATGTAACACACACCCATAAAATGCGCACCACCCCGTGATGTTTTTCTCACTCCTACTAGTGAATGTAATGTAACACACACCCATACAATGCGCACCACACCGTGATGTTTTTATCACTCATACTAGTGAATGTAATGTAACACACACCCATACAATGCGCACCACCCCGCGATGTTTTTCAGAAACCTATCCTACATTGCCACTCCATGTTCCCTGACCTCCCCATGCTGACCACCCCGCGGTGCTTTTCTCCATCCTAAATTGCCACTCACTACCTATCCTAATTCAGACCCTCCGATTCACACCACCCCGTGATGTTTTTCTCACTCCTAATAGTGAATGTAATGTAACACACACCCATACAATGCGCACCACCCCGTGATGTTTTTCTCACTCCTACTAGTGAATGTAATGTAACACACACCCATACAATGCGCACCACCCCGTGATGTTTTTCTCACTCCTACTAGTGAATGTAATGTAACACACACCCACACAATGCGCACCACCCCGTGATGTTTTTCTCACTCCTACTAGTGAATGTAATGTAACACACACCCATACAATGCGCAACACCCCCTGATGATTTTCTCACTCCTACTAGTGAATGTAATGTAACACACACCCATACAATGCGCACCACCCCGTGATGTTTTTCTCACTCCTACTAGTGAATGTAATGTAATACACACGCATACAATGGGCACCACCCCGTGATGTTTTTCTCACTCCTACTAGTGAATGTAACACACACCCATACAATGCGCACCACCGCGTGATGTTTTTCTCACTCCTACTAGTGAATGTAATGTAACACACACCCATACAATGCGCACCACCCCGTGAAGTTTTTCTCACTCCTACTAGTGAATGTAATGTAACACACACCCATACAATGCGCACCACCCCGTGATGTTTTTCTCACTCCTACTAGTGAATGTAATGTAACACACACCCATACGATGCGCACCAATCCTTGATGATTTTCTCACTCCTACTAGTGAATGTAATGTAACACACACCCATACAATGCGCACCACCCCGTGATGTTTTTCTCACTCCTACTAGTGAATGTAATGTAACACACACCCATACAATGCGCACCACCCCGTGATGTTTTTCTCACTCCTACTAGTGAATGTAATGTAACACACACCCATACAATGCGCACCACCCCTTGATGTTTTTCTCACTCCTACTAGTGAATGTAATGTAACACACACCCATACAATGCGCACCACCCCGTGACGTTTTTCTCACTCCTACTAGTGAATGTAATGTAACACACACCCATACAATGCGCACCACCCCGTGATGTTTTTCTCACTCCTACTAGTGAATGTAATGTAACACACACCCATACAATGCGCACCTCCCCGTGATGTTTTTCTCACTCCTACTAGTGAATGTAATGTAACACACACCCATACAATGCGCACCACCCCGTGATGTTTTTCTCACTCCTACTAGTGAATGTAATGTAACACACACCCATACAATGCGCACCACCCCGTGATGTTTTTCTCACTCCTACTAGTGAATGTAATGTAACACACACCCATACAATGCGCACCACACCGTGATGTTTTTATCACTCCTACTAGTGAATGTAATGTAACACACACCCATACAATGCGCACCACCCCGTGATGTTTTTCTCACTCCTACTAGTGAATGTAATGTAACACACACCCATACAATGCGCACCACCCCGTGATGTTTTTCTCACTCCTACTAGTGAATGTAATGTAACACACACCCATACAATGCGCACCACCCCGTGATGTTTTTCTCACTCCTACTAGTGAATGTAATGTAACACACACCCATACAATGCGCACCACCCCCTGATGATTTTCTCACTCCTACTAGTGAATGTAATGTAACACACACCCATACAATGCGCACAACCCCGTGATGTTTTTCTCACTCCTACTAGTGAATGTAATGTAATACACACCCATACAATGGGCACCACCCCGTGATGTTTTTCTCACTCCTACTAGTGAATGTAACACACACCCATACAATGCGCACCACCCCGTGATGTTTTTCTCACTCCTACTAGTGAATGTAATGTAACACACACCCATACAATGCGCACCACCCCGTGATGTTTTTCTCACTCCTACTAGTGAATGTAATGTAACACACACCCATACAATGCGCACCACCCCGTGATGTTTTTCTCACTCATACTAGTGAATGTAATGTAACACACACCCATACAATGCGCACCACCACGTGATGTTTTTCTCCCTGCTACTAGTGAATGTAATGTAACACACACCCATACAATGCGCCCCACCCCGTGATGTTTTTCTCACTCCTACTAGTGAATGTAATGTAACACACACCCATACAATGCGCAACACCCGGTGATGTTTTTCTCACTCCTACTAGTGAATCTAATGTAACACACACGCATACAATGCGCACCTCCCTGTGATGTTTTTCTCACTGCTACTAGTGAATGTAATGTAACACACCCATACAATGCGCACCACCCCGTGATGTTTTTCTCACTCCTACTAGTGAATGTAATGTAACACACACCCATACAATGCGCACCACCCCGTGATGTTTTTCTCACTCCAACTAGTGAATGTAATGTAACACACACCCATACAATGCGCACCACCCCGTGATGTTTTTCTCACTCCTACTAGTGAATCTAATGTAACACACACCGATACAATGTGCACCACCCCGTGATGTTTTTCTCACTCCTACTTGTGAATGTAATGTAACACACACCCATACAATACGCACCACCCCGTGATGTTTTTCTCACTCCTACTAGTGAATGTAATGTAACACACACCCATACAATGCGCACCACCCCGTGATGTTTTTCTCACTCCTACTAGTGTATGTAATGTAACACACACCCATACAATGCGCACCACCCCGTGATGTTTTTCTCACTCCTACTAGTGAATGTAATGTAACACACACCCATACAATGCGCACCACCCCGTGATGTTTTTCTCACTCCTACTAGTGAATGTAATGTAACACACACCCATACAATGCGCACCACCCTGATGTTTTTCTCACTCCTACTAGTGAATGTAATGTAACACACACCCATACAATGCGCACCACCCCGTGATGTTTTTCTCACTCCTACTAGTGAATCTAATGTAACACACACCCATACAATTCGCACCACCACACGATGTTTTCAGAAACCTATCCTACATTGCCACTGCATGTTCCCTGACCTCCCCATGCTGACCACCCCACGGTGCTTTTCTCCATCCTACATTGCCAATCACTGCCTATCCTAATTCAGACCCTCCGATTCACACCACCCCGTCATGTTTTTCTCACTCCTACTAGTGAATGTAATGTAACACACACCCATACAATGCTCACCTCCCCGTGATGTTTTTCTCACTCCTACTAGTGAATGTAATGTAACACACACCCATACAATGCGCACCACCCCGTGATGTTTTTCTCACTCCTACTAGTGAATGTAATGTAACACACACCCATACAATGCGCACCACCCCGTGATGTTTTTCTCACTCCTACTAGTGAATGTAATGTAACACACACCCATACAATGCACACCACCCCGCGATGTTTTTCAGAAACCTATCCTACATTGCCACTGCATGTTCCCTGACCTCCCCATGCTGACCACACCGCGGTGCTTTTCTCCATCCTACATTGCCACTCACTGCCTATCCTAATTCAAACCCTCCGATTCACACCACCCCGTGATGTTTTTCTCACTCCTAGAAGTGAATGTAATGTAACACACACCCATACAATGCACACCACCCCGTGATGTTTTTCTCACTCCTACTAGTGAATGTAATGTAATACACACCCATACAATGCGCACCACCCGGTGATGTTTTTCTCACTCCTACTAGTGAATGTAATGTAACACACACCCATACAATGCGCACCACCCCGTGATGTTTTTCTCACTCCTACTAGTGAATGTAATGTAACACACACCCATACAATGCGCACCACCCCGTGATGTTTTTCTCACTCCTACTAGTGATAGTAATGTAACACACACCCATACAATGCGCACCACCCCGTGATGTTTTTCTCACTCCTACTAGTGAATGTAATGTAACACACACCCATACAATGCGCACCACCCCGTGATGTTTTTCTCACTGCTACTAGTGAATGTAATGTAACACACACCCATACAATGCCCACCACCCTGTGATGTTTTTCTCACTCCTACTAGTGAATGTAATGTAACACACACCCATACAATGCACACCACCCCGTGATGTTTTTCTCACTCCTACTAGTGAATGTAATGTAACACACACCCATACAATGCGCACCACCCCGTGATGTTTTTCTCACTCCTACTAGTGAATGTAATGTAACACACACCCATACAATGCGCACCACCCCGTGATGTTTTTCTCACTCCTACTAGTGAATGTAATGTAACACACACCCATACAATGCGCACCACCCCGTGATGTTTTTATCACTCCTACTAGTGAATGTAATGTAACACACACCCATACAATGCGCACCATCCCGCGATGTTTTTCAGAAACCTATCCTACATTGCTACTGCATGTTCCCTGACCTACCCATGCTGACCACCCCGCGGTGCTTTTCTCCATCCTACATTGCCACTCACTGCCTATCCTAATTCAGACCCTCCGATTCACACCACCCCGTGATGTTTTTCTCACTCCTACTAGTTAATGTAATGTAACACACACCAATACAATGCGCACCACCCCGTGATATTTTTCTCACTCCTACTAGTGAATCTAATGTAACACACACCCATACAATGCGCACCACCCCGTGATGTTTTTCTCACTCCTACTAGTGAATGTAATGTAACACACACCCATACAATGCGCACCACCCCGTGATGTTTTTCTCACTCCTACTAGTGAATGTAATGTAACACAAACCCATACAATGCGCACCACCCCGTGATGTTTTTCTCACTCCTACTAGTGAATGTAATGTAACACACACCCATACAATGCGCACCACCCCGTGATGTTTTTCTCACTCCTACTAGTGAATGTAATGTAACACACACCCATACAATGCGCACCACCCCGTGATGTTTTTCTCACTCCTACTAGTGAATGTAATGTAACACACACCCATACAATGCGCACCACACCGTGATGTTTTTATCACTCCTACTAGTGAATGTAATGTAACACACACCCATACAATGCGCACCACCCCGTGATGTTTTTCTCACTCCTACTAGTGAATGTAATGTAACACACACCCATACAATGCGCACCACCCCGTGATGTTTTTCTCACTCCTACTAGTGAATGTAATGTAACACACACCCATACATTGCGCACCACCCCGTGATGTTTTTCTCACTCCTACTAGTGAATGTAATGTAACACACACCCATACAATGCGCACCACCCCCTGATGATTTTCTCACTCCTACTAGTGAATGTAATGTAACACACACCCATACAATGCGCACCACCCCGTGATGTTTTTCTCACTCCTACTAGTGAATGTAATGTAATACACACCCATACAATGGGCACCACCCCGTGATGTTTTTCTCACTCCTACTAGTGAATGTAACACACACCCATACAATGCGCACCACCCCGTGATGTTTTTCTCACTCCTACTAGTGAATGTAATGTAACACACACCCATACAATGCGCACCACCCCGTGATGTTTTTCTCACTCCTACTAGTGAATGTAATGTAACACACACCCATACAATGCGCACCACCCCGTGATGTTTTTCTCACTCATACTAGTGAATGTAATGTAACACACACCCATACAATGCGCACCACCCCGTGATGTTTTTCTCACTCCTACTAGTGAATGTAATGTAACACACACCCATACAATGCGCAACACCCCGTGATGTTTTTCTCACTCCTACTAGTGAATCTAATGTAACACACACGCATACAATGCGCACCTCCCTGTGATGTTTTTCTCACTGCTACTAGTGAATGTAATGTAACACACCCATACAATGCGCACCACCCCGTGATGTTTTTCTCACTGCTACTAGTGAATGTAATGTAACACACACCCATACAATGCGCACCACCCCGTGATGTTTTTCTCACTCCAACTAGTGAATGTAATGTAACACACACCCATACAATGCGCACCACCCCGTGATGTTTTTCTCACTCCTACTAGTGAATCTAATGTAACACACACCGATACAATGTGCACCACCCCGTGATGTTTTTCTCACTCCTACTAGTGAATGTAATGTAACACACACCCATACAATACGCACCACCCCGTGATGTTTTTCTCACTCCTACTAGTGAATGTAATGTAACACACACCCATACAATGCGCACCACCCCGTGATGTTTTCCTCAGTCCTACTAGTGAATGTAATGTAACACACACCCATACAATGCACACCACCCCGTGATGTTTTTCTCACTCCTACTAGTGAATGTAATGTAACACACACCCATACAATGCGCACCACCCCATGATGTTTTTCTCACTCCTACTAGTGAATGTAATGTAACACACACCCATACAATGCGCACCACCCCGTGATGTTTTTCTCACTCCTACTAGTGAATGTAATGTAACACACACCCATACAATGCGCACCACCCTGATGTTTTTCTCACTCCTACTAGTGAATGTAATGTAACACACACCCATACAATGCGCACCACCCCGTGATGTTTTTCTCACTCCTACTAGTGAATCTAATGTAACACACACCCATACAATTCGCACCACCACACGATGTTTTCAGAAACCTATCCTACATTGCCACTGCATGTTCCCTGACCTCCCCATGCTGACCACCCCGCGGTGCTTTTCTCCATCCTACATTGCCAATCACTGCCTATCCTAATTCAGACCCTCCGATTCACACCACCCCGTCATGTTTTTCTCACTCCTACTAGTGAATGTAATGTAACACACACCCATACAATGCTCACCTCCCCGTGATGTTTTTCTCACTCCTACTAGTGAATGTAATGTAACACACACCCATACAATGCGCACCACCCCGTGATGTTTTTCTCACTCCTACTAGTGAATCTAATGTAACACACACACATACAATGTGCACCACCCTGTGATGTTTTTCTCAGTCCTACTAGTGAATGTAATGTAACACACACCCATACAATGCACACCACCCCGCGATGTTTTTCAGAAACCTATCCTACATTGCCACTGCATGTTCCCTGACCTCCCCATGCTGACCACACCGCGGTGCTTTTCTCCATCCTACATTGCCACTCACTGCCTATCCTAATTCAGACCCTCCGATTCACACCTCCCCGTGATGTTTTTCTCACTCCTAGTAGTGAATGTAATGTAACACACACCCATACAATGCACACCACCCCGTGATGTTTTTCTCACTCCTACTAGTGAATGTAATGTAATACACACCCATACAATGCGCACCACCCGGTGATGTTTTTCTCACTCCTACTAGTGAATGTAATGTAACACACACCCATACAATGCGCACCACCCCGTGATGTTTTTCTCACTCCTACTAGTGAATGTAATGTAACACACACCCATACAATGCGCACCACCCCGTGATGTTTTTCTCACTCCTACTAGTGATAGTAATGTAACACACACCCATACAATGCGCACCACCCCGTGATGTTTTTCTCACTCCTACTAGTGAATGTAATGTAACACACACCCATACAATGCGCACCACCCCGTGATGTTTTTCTCACTGCTACTAGTGAATGTAATGTAACACACACCCATACAATGCCCACCACCCCGTGATGTTTTTCTCACTCCTACTAGTGAATGTAATGTAACACACACCCATACAATGCACACCACCCCGTGATGTTTTTCTCACTCCTACTAGTGAATGTAATGTAACACACACCCATACAATGCGCACCACCCCGTGATGTTTTTCTCACTCCTACTAGTGAATGTAATGTAACACACACCCATACAATGCGCACCACCCCGTGATGTTTTTCTCACTCCTACTAGTGAATGTAATGTAACACACACCCATACAATGCGCACCACCCCGTGATGTTTTTATCACTCCTACTAGTGAATGTAATGTAACACACACCCATACAATGCGCACCATCCCGCGATGTTTTTCAGAAACCTATCCTACATTGCCACTGCATGTTCCCTGACCTACCCATGCTGACCACCCCGCGGTGCTTTTCTCCATCCTACATTGCCACTCACTGCCTATCCTAATTCAGACCCTCCGATTCACACCACCCCGTGATGTTTTTCTCACTCCTACTAGTGAATGTAATGTAACACACACCAATACAATGCGCACCATCCCGTGATATTTTTCTCACTCCTACTAGTGAATGTAATGTAACACACACCCATACAATGCGCACCACCCCGTGATGTTTTCTCACTCCTACTAGTCAATCTAATGTAACACACACCCATACAATTCGCACCACCACACCATGTTTTCAGAAACCTATCCTACATTGCCACTGCATGTTCCCTCACATCCCCATGCAGACCACCCCGCGGTGCTTTTCTCCATCCTACATTGCCAATCACTGCCTATACTAATTCAGACCCTCCGATTCACACCACCCCGTCATGTTTTTCTCACTCCTACTAGTGAATGTAATGTAACACACACCCATACAATGCGCACCTCCCCGTGATGTTTTTCTCACTCCTACTAGTGAATGTAATGTAACACACACCCATACAATGCGCACCACCCCATGATGTTTTTCTCACTCCTACTAGTGAATGTAATGTAACACACACCCATAAAATGCGCACCTCCCCGTTATGTATTTCTCACTCCTACTAGTGAATGTAATGTAACACACACCCATACAATGCGCACCACCCCGCGATGTTTTTCAGAAACCTATCCTACATTGCCACTGCATGTTCCCTGACCTACCCATGCTGACCACCCCGCGGTGCTTTTCTCCATCCTACATTGCCATTCACTGCCTATCCTAATTCAGACCCTCCGATTCACACCACCCCGTGATGTTTTTCTCACTCCTACTAGTGAATGTAATGTAACACACACCCATACAATGCGCACCACCCCGTGATGTTTTTCTCACTCCTACTAGTGAATGTAATGTAACACACACCCATACAATGCGCACCAACCCTTGATGTTTTATCACTCCTACTAGTGAATCTAATGTAACACACACCCACACAATTCGCACCACCACACGATGTTTTCAGAAACCTATCCTACATTGCCACTGCATGTTCCCTGACATCCCCATGCTGACCACCCCGCGGTGCTTTTCTCCATCCTACATTGCCAATCACTGCCTATCCTAATTCAGACCCTCCGATTCACACCACCCCGTCATGTTTTTCTCACTCCTACTAGTGAATGTAATGTAACACACACCCATACAATGCGCACCACCCCGTGATGTTTTTCTCACTCCTACTAGTGAATGTAATATAACACACACCCATACAATGCGCACCACCCCGTGATGTTTTTCTCACTCCTACTAGTGAATGTAATGTAACACACACCCATACAATGCGCACCACCCCGTGATGTTTTTCTCACTCCTACTAGTGAATGTAATGTAACACACACCCATACAATGCGCACCACCCCGTGATGTTTTTCTCACTCCTAGTAGTGAATGTAATGTAACACACACCCATACAATGCGCACCACCCCGTGATGTTTTTCTCACTCCTACTAGTGAATGTAATGTAATACACACCCATATAATGCGCACCACCCGGTGATGTTTTTCTCACTCCTACTAGTGAATGTAATGTAACACACACCCATACAATGCGCACCACCCCGTGATGTTTTTCTCACTCCTACTAGTGAATGTAATGTAACACACACCCATACAATGCGCACCACCCCGTGATGTTTTTCTCACTCCTACTAGTGATAGTAATGTAACACACACCCATACAATGCGCACCACCCCGTGATGTTTTTCTCACTCCTACTAGTGAATGTAATGTAACACACACCCATACAATGCGCACCACCCCGTGATGTTTTTCTCACTGCTACTAGTGAATGTAATGTAACACACACCCATACAATGCCCACCACCCCGTGATGTTTTTCTCACTCCTACTAGTGAATGTAATGTAACACACACCCATACAATGCACACCACCCCGTGATGTTTTTCTCACTCCTACTAGTGAATGTAATGTAACACACACCCATACAATGCGCACCACCCCGTGATGTTTTTCTCACTCCTACTAGTGAATGTAATGTAACACACACCCATACAATGCGCACCACCCGGTGATGTTTTTCTCACTCCTACTAGTGAATGTAATGTAACACACACCCATACAATGCGCACCACCCCGTGATGTTTTTATCACTCCTACTAGTGAATGTAATGTAACACACACCCATACAATGCGCACCATCCCGCGATGTTTTTCAGAAACCTATCCTACATTGCCACTGCATGTTCCCTGACCTACCCATGCTGACCACCCCGCGGTGCTTTTCTCCATCCTACATTGCCACTCACTGCCTATCCTAATTCAGACCCTCCGATTCACACCACCCCGTGATGTTTTTCTCACTCCTACTAGTGAATGTAATGTAACACACACCAATACAATGCGCACCACCCCGTGATATTTTTCTCACTCCTACTAGTGAATGTAATGTAACACACACCCATACAATGCGCACCACCCCGTGATGTTTTCTCACTCCTACTAGTCAATCTAATGTAACACACACCCATACAATTCGCACCACCACACCATGTTTTCAGAAACTTTTCCTACATTGCCACTGCATGTTCCCTCACATCCCAATGCTGACCACCCCGCGGTGCTTTTCTCCATCCTACATTGCCAATCACTGCCTATACTAATTCAGACCCTCCGATTCACACCACCCCGTCATGTTTTTCTCACTCCTACTAGTGAATGTAATGTAACACACACCCATACAATGCGCACCTCCCCGTGATGTTTTTCTCACTCCTACTAGTGAATGTAATGTAACACACACCCATACAATGCGCACCACCCCGTGATGTTTTTCTCACTCCTACTAGTGAATGTAATGTAACACACACCCATACAATGCGCACCTCCCCGTTATGTATTTCTCACTCCTACTAGTGAATGTAATGTAACACACACCCATACAATGCGCACCACCCCGCGATGTTTTTCAGAAACCTATCCTACATTGCCACTGCATGTTCCCTGACCTACCCATGCTGACCACCCCGCGGTGCTTTTCTCCATCCTACATTGCCACTCACTGCCTATCCTAATTCAGACCCTCCGATTCACACCACCCCGTGATGTTTTTCTCACTCCTACTAGTGAATGTAATGTAACACACACCCATACAATGCGCACCACCCCGTGATGTTTTTCTCACTCCTACTAGTGAATGTAATGTAACACACACCCATACAATGCGCACCACCCCGTGATGTTTTATCACTCCTACTAGTGAATCTAATGTAACACACACCCACACAATTCGCACCACCACACGATGTTTTCAGAAACCTATCCTACATTGCCACTGCATGTTCCCTGACATCCCCATGCTGACCACCCCGCGGTGCTTTTCTCCATCCTACATTGCCAATCACTGCCTATCCTAATTCAGACCCTCCGATTCACACCACCCCGTCATGTTTTTCTCACTCCGACTAGTGAATGTAATGTAACACACACCCATACAATGCGCACCACCCCGTGATGTTTTTCTCACTCCTACTAGTGAATGTAATGTAACACACACCCATACAATGCGCACCACCCCGTGATGTTTTTCTCACTCCTACTAGTGAATGTAATGTAACACACACCCATACAATGCGCACCACCCCGTGATGTTTTTCTCACTCCTACTAGTGAATGTAATGTAACACACACCCATACAATGCGCACCACCCCGTGATGTTTTTCTCACTCCTACTAGTGAATGTAATGTAACACACACCCATACAATGCGCACCACCCCGTGATGTTTTTCTCACTCCTACTAGTGAATCTAATGTAACACACACCCATACAATTCGCACCACCCCGCGATATTTTTCAGAAACCTATCCTACATTGCCACTGCATGTTCCCTGACCTCCCCATGCTGACCACCCCGCGGTGCTTTTCTCCATCCTACATTGCCAATCACTGCCTATCCTTATTCAGACCCTCCGATTCACACCACCCCGTCATGTTTTTCTCACTCCTACTAGTGAATGTAATGTAACGCACACCCATACAATGCGCACCTCCCCGTGATGTTTTTCTCACTCCTACTAGTGAATGTAATGTAACACACACCCATACAATGCGCACCACCCCGTGATGTTTTTCTCACTCCTATTAGTGAATGTAATGTAACACACACCCATACAATGCGCACCTCCCCGTGATGTTTTTCTCACTCCTACTAGTGAATGTAATGTAACACACACCCATACAATGCGCACCACCCCGTTATGTTTTTCTCACTCCTACTAGTGAATGTAATGTACACACACCCATACAATGCTCACCTCCCCGTGATGTTTTTCTCACTCCTACTAGTGAATGTAATGTAACACACACCCATACAATGCGCACCACCCCGTGATGTTTTTCTCACTCCTACTAGGGAATGTAATGTAACACACACCCATACAATGCGAACCTCCCCGTGATGTTTTTCTCACTCCTACTAGTGAATGTAATGTAACACACACCCATACAATGCGCACCACCCCGTGATGTTTTTCTCACTCCTAATAGTGAATGTAATGTAACACACACCCATACAATGCACACCACCCCGCGATGTTTTTCAGAAACCTATCCTACATTGCCACTGCATGTTCCCTGACCTCCCCATGCTGACCACACCGCGGTGCTTTTCTCCATCCTACATTGCCACTCACTGCCTATCCTAATTCAGACCCTCCGATTCACACCATCCCGTGATGTTTTTCTCACTCCTAGTAGTGAATGTAATGTAACACACACCCATACAATGCGCACCACACCGTGATGTTTTTCTCACTCCTACTAGTGAATGTAATGTAACACACACCCATACAATGCGCACCACCCCGTGATGTTTTTCTCACTGCTACTAGTGAATGTAATGTAACATACACCCATACAATGCCCACCACCCCGTGATGATTTTCTCACTCCTACTAGTGAATGTAATGTAACACACACCCATACAATGCGCACCACCCCGTGATGTTTTTCTCACTCCTACTAGTGAATGTAATGTAACACACACCCGTACAATGCGCACCACCCCGTGATGTTTTTCTCACTCCTACTAGTGAATGTAATGTAACACACACCCATACAATGCGCACCACCCCGTGATGTTTTTCTCACTCCTACTAGTGAATGTAATGTAACACACACCCATACAATGCGCACCACCCCGTGATGTTTTTATCACTCCTACTAGTGAATGTAATGTAACACACACCCATACAATGCGCACCACCCCGCGATGTTTTTCAGAAACCTATCCTACATTGCCACTGCATGTTCCCTGACCTACCCATGCTGACCACCCCGCGGTGCTTTTCTCCATCCTACATTGCCACTCACTGCCTATCCTAATTCAGACCCTCTGATTCACACCACCCCGTGATGTTTTTCTCACTCCTACTAGTGAATGTAATGTAACACACACCCATACAATGCGCACCACCCTGTGATGTTTTTCTCACTCCTACTAGTGAATGTAATGTAACACACACCCATACAATGCGCACCACCCCGTGATGTTTTCTCACTCCTACTAGTGAATCTAATGTAACACACACCCATACAATTCGCACCACCACACGATGTTTTCAGAAACCTATAATACATTGCCACTGCATGTTCCCTGACATCCCCATGCTGACCACCCCGCGGTGCTTTTCTCCATCCTACATTGTCAATCACTGCCTATCCTAATTCAGACCCTCCGATTCACACCACCCCGTCATGTTTTTCTCACTCCTACTAGTGAATGTAATGTAACACACACCCATACAATGCGCACCACTCCGTGATGTTTTTCTCACTCCTACTAGTGAATGTAATGTAACACACCCCCATACAATGCGCACCACCCCGTGATGTTTTTCTCACTCCTACTAGTGAATGTAATGTAACACACACCCATACAATGCGCACCACCCCGTGATGTTTTTCTCACTCCTACTAGTGAATGTAATGTAACACACACCCATACAATGCGCACCACCCCGTGATGTTTTTCTCACTCCTACTAGTGAATGTAATGTAACACACACCCATACAATGCAAACCACCCCGTGATGTTTTTCTCACTCCTACTAGTGAATGTAATGTAACACACACCCATACAATGCGCACCACCCCGCGATGTTTTTCAGAAACCTATCCTACTTTGCCACTGAATGTTCCCTGACCTCCCCATGCTGACCACCCCGCGGTGCTTTTCTCCATCCTACATGCCACTCACTGCCTATCCTAATTCAGACCCTCCGATTCAAACCACCCCGTGATGTTTTTCTCACTCCTAGTAGTGAATGTAATGTAACACACACCCATACAATGCGCACCACCCCGTGATGTTTTTCTCACTCCTACTAGTGAATGTAATGTAACACACACCCATACAATGCGCACCACCCCGTGATGTTTTTCCCACTCCTACTAGTGAATCTAATGTAACACACACCCATACAATGCGCACCACCCCGTGATGTTTTTCTCACTCCTACTAGTGAATGTAATGTAACACCCACCCATACAATGCGCACCACCCCGTGATGTTTTTCTCACTCCTACTAGTGAATCTAATGTAACACACACCCATACAATTCGCACCACCACACGATGTTTTCAGAAACCTATCCTACATTGCCACTGCATGTTCCCTGACCTCCCCATGCTGACCACCCCGCGGGGCTTTTCTCCATCCTACATTGCCAATCACTGCCTATCCTAATTCAGACCCTCCGATTCACACCACCCCGTCATGTTTTTCTCACTCCTACTAGTGAATGTAATGTAACACACACCCATACAATGCGCACCACCCCGTGATGTTTTTCTCACTCCTACTAGTGAATGTAATGTAAGACACCCCCATACAATGCGCACAACCCCGTGATGTTTTTCTCACTCCTACTAGTGAATGTAATGTAACACACACCCATACAATGCGCACCACCCCTTGATGATTTTCTCACTCCTACTAGTGAATGTAATGTAACACACACCCATACAATGCGCACCACCCCGTGATGTTTTTCTCACTCCTACTAGTGAATGTAATGTAATACACACCCATACAATGGGCACCATCCCGTGCTGTTGTTCTCACTTCTACTAGTGAATGTAATGTAACACACACCCATACAATGCGCACCACCCCGTGATGTTTTTCTCACTCCTACTAGTGAATGTAATGTAACACACACCCATACAATGCGCACCACCCCGTGATGTTTTTCTCACTCCTACTAGTGAATGTAATGTAACACACACCCATACAATGTGCACCACCCCGTGATGTTTTTCTCACTCCTACTAGTGAATGTAATGTAACACACACCCATACAATGCGCACCACCCCGTGATGTTTTTCTCACTCCTACTAGTGAATCTAATGTAACACACACCCATACAATTCGCACCACCACACGATGTTTTCAGAAACCTATCCTACATTGCAACTGCATGTTCCCTGACCTCCCCATGCTGACCACCCAGCGGTGCTTTTCTCCATCCTACATTGCCAATCACTGCCTATCCTAATTCAGACCCTCCGATTCACACCACCCCGTCATGTTTTTCTCACTCCTTCTAGTGAATGTAATGTAACACACACCCATACAATGCTCACCTCCCCGTGATGTTTTTCTCACTCCTACTAGTGAATGTAATGTACCACACACCCATACAATGCGCACCACCCCGTGATGTTTTTCTCACTCCTACTAGTGAATGTAATGTAACACACACCCATACAATGCGCACCACCCCGTGATGTTTTTCTCATTCCTACTAGTGAATGTAATGTAACACACCCCCATACAATGCGCACCACCCCGTGATGTTTTTCTCACTCCTACTAGTGAATGTAATGTAACACAGACCCATACAATGCGCACCACCCCGTAATATTTTTCTCACTCCTACTAGTGAATGTAATGTAACACACCCCCATACAATGCGCACAACCCCGTGATGTTTTTCTCACTCCTACTAGTGAATGTAATGTAACACACACCCACACAATGCGCACCACCCCGTGATGTTTTTCTCACTCCTACTAGTGAATGTAATGTACCACACACCCATACAATGCGCACCACCCCGTGATGTTTTTCTCACTCCTACTAGTGAATGTAATGTAACACACACCCATACAATGCGCACCACCCCGTGATGTTTTTCTCACTCCTACTAGTGAATGTAATGTAACACACCCCCATACAATGCGCACCACCCCGTGATGTTTTTCTCACTCCTACTAGTGAATGTAATGTAACACAGACCCATACAATGCGCACCACCCCGTAATATTATTCTCACTCCTACTAGTGAATGTAATGTAACACACCCCCATACAATGCGCACAACCCCGTGATGTTTTTCTCACTCCTACTAGTGAATGTAATGTAACACACACCCACACAATGCGCACCACCCCGTGATGTTTTTCTCACTCCTACTAGTGAATGTAATGTAACACACCTCCATACAATGCGCACAACCCCGTGATGTTTTTATCACTCCTACTAGTGAATGTAATGTAACACACACCCATACAATGCGCACCACCCCTTGCTGATTTTCTCACTCCTACTAGTGAATGTAATGTAACACACACCCATAAAATGCGCACCACCCCGTGATGTTTTTCTCACTCCTACTAGTGAATGTAATGTAATACACACCCATACAATGGGCACCACCCCGTGATGTTGTTCTCACTCCTACTAGTGAATGTAATGTAACACACACCCATAAAATGCGCACCACCCCGTGATGTTTTTCTCACTCCTACTAGTGAATGTAATGTAACACACACCCATACAATGCCCACCACCCCGTGATGTTTTTCTCACTCCTACTAGTGAATGTAATGTAACACACACCCATACAATGCGCACCACCCCGTGATGTTTTTCTCACTCCTACAAGTGAATGTAATGTAACACACACCCATACAATGCGCACCACCCCGTGATGTTTTTCTCACTCCTACTAGTGAATCTAATGTAACACACACCCATACAATTCGCACCACCACACGATGTTTTCAGAAACCTATCCTACATTGCCACTGCATGTTCCCTGACCTCCCCATGCTGAACACCCCGCGGTGCTTTTCTCCATCCTACATTGCCAATCACTGCCTATCCTAATTCAGACCCTCCGATTCACACCACCCCGTCATGTTTTTCTCACTCCTACTAGTGAATGTAATGTAACACACACCCATACAATGCTCACCTCCCCGTGATGTTTTTCTCACTCCTACTAGTGAATGTAATGTAACACACACCCATACAATGCGCACCATCCCGTGATGTTTTTCTCACTCCTACTAGTGAATGTAATGTAACACACACCCATACAATGCGCACCACCCCGTGATGTTTTTCTCACTCCTACTAGTGAATGTAATGTAACACACCCCCATACAATGCGCACAACCCCGTGATGTTTTTCTCACTCCTACTAGTGAATGTAATGTAACACACACCCATACAATGCGCACCACCCCGTGATGTTTTTCTCACTGCTACTAGTGAATGTAATGTAACACACACCCATACAATGCGCACCACCCCGTGATGTTTTTCTCACTCCTACTAGTGAATGTAATGTAACACAGACCCATACAATGCGCACCACCCCGTGATGTTTTTCTCACTCCTACTAGTGAATGTAATGTAACACAAACCCATACAATGCGCACCACCCCGTGATGTTTTTCTCACTGCTACTAGTGAATGTAATGTAACACACACCCATACAATGCGCACCACCCCGTGATGTTTTTCTCACTCCTACTAGTGAATGTAATGTAACACACACCCATACAATGCGCACCACCCCGTGATGTTTTTCTCACTCCTACTAGTGAATGTAATGTAACACACACCCATACAATGCGCACCACCCCGTGATGTTTTTCTCACTCCTACTAGTGAATGTAATGTAACACACACCCATACAATGCGCACCACCCCGTGATGTTTTTATCACTCCTACTAGTGAATGTAATGTAACACACACCCATACAATGCGCACCACCCCGCGATGTTTTTCAGAAACCTATCATACATTGCCACTGCATGTTCCCTGACCTCCCCATGCTGACCACCCCGCGGTGCTTTTCTCCATCCTACATTGCCACTCATTGCCTATCCTAATTCAGACCCTCCGATTCACACCACCCCGTGATGTTTTTCTCACTCCTAGTAGTGAATGTAATGTAACATACACCCATACAATGCGCACCACCCCGTGATGTTTTTCTCACTCCTACAAGTGAATGTAATGTAACACACACCCATACAATTCGCACCACCCCGTGATGTTTTTCTCACCCCTACTAGTGAATGTAATGTAACACACACCCATACAGTGCGCACCACCCCGTGATGTTTTTCTCACTCCTACTAGTGAATGTAATGTAACAAACCCCCATACAATGCGCACCACGCCGTGATGTTTTTCTCACTCCTACTAGTGAATGTAATGTAACACACACCCATACAATGCGCACCACCACTTGATGATTTTCTCACTCCTACTAGTGAATGTAATGTAACACACACCCATACAATGCGCACCACACCGTGATGTTTTTCTCACTCCTACTAGTGAATGTAATGTAACACACACCCATACAATGCGCACCACCCCGTGATGTTTTTCTCACTCCTACTAGTGAATGTAATGTAACACACACCCATACAATGTGCACCACCCCGTGATGATTTTCTCACTCCTACTAGTGAATGTAATGTAACACACACCCATAAAATGCGCACCACCCCGTGATGTTTTTCTCACTCCTACTAGTGAATCTAATGTAACACACACCCATACAATTCGCACCACCACACGATGTTTTCAGAAACCTATCCTACATTGCCACTGCATGTTCCCTGACCTCCCCATGCTGACCACCCCGCGGTGCTTTTCTCCATCCTACATTGCCAATCACTGCCTATCCTAATTCAGACCCTCCGATTCACAGCACCCCGTCATGTTTTTCTCACTCCTACTAGTGAATGTAATGTAACACACACCCATACAATGCTCACCTCCCCGTGATGTTTTTCTCACTCCTACTAGTGAATGTAATGTAACACACACCCATACAATGCGCACCACCCCGTGATGTTTTTCTCACTCCTACTAGTGAATGTAATGTAACACACACCCATACAATGCGCACCACCCCGTGATGTTTTTCTCACTCCTACTAGTGAATGTAATGTAACACACCCCCATACAATGCGCACAACCCCGTGATGTTTTTCTCACTCCTACTAGTGAATGTAATGTAACACACACCCATACAATGCGCACCACCCCGTGATGTTTTTCTCACTCCTACTAGTGAATGTAACGTAACACACACCCATACAATGCGCACCACCCCGTGATGTTTTTCTCACTCCTACTAGTGAATGTAACGTAACACACACCCATACAATGCGCACCACCCCGTGATGTTTTTCTCACTGCTACTAGTGAATGTAATGTAACACACACCCATACAATGCGCACCACCCCGTGATGTTTTTCTCACTGCTACTAGTGAATGTAATGTAACACACACCCATACAATGCGCACCACCCCGTGATGTTTTTCTCACTCCTACTAGTGAATGTAATGTAACACACACCCATACAATGCGCACCACCCCGTGATGTTTTTCTCACTCCTACTAGTGAATGTAATGTAACACACACCCATACAATGCGCACCACCCCGTGATGTTTTTCTCACTCCTACTAGTGAATGTAATGTAACACACACCCATACAATGCGCACCACCCCGTGATGTTTTTATCACTCCTACTAGTGAATGTAATGTAACACACACCCATACAATGCGCACCACCCCGCGATGTTTTTCAGAAACCTATCATACATTGCCACTGCATGTTCCCTGACCTCCCCATGCTGACCACCCCGCGGTGCTTTTCTCCACCCTACATTGCCACTCATTGCCTATCCTAATTCAGACCCTCCGATTCACACCACCCCGTGATGTTTTTCTCACTCCTAGTAGTGAATGTAATGTAACACACACGCATACAGTGCGCACCACCCCGTGATGTTTTTCTCACTCCTACTAGTGAATGTAATGTAACAAACCCCCATACAATGCGCACCACGCCGTGATGTTTTTCTCACTCCTACTAGTGAATGTAATGTAACACACACCCATACAATGCGCACCACCACTTGATGATTTTCTCACTCCTACTAGTGAATGTAATGTAACACACACCCATACAATGCTCACCTCCCCGTGATGTTTTTCTCACTCCTACTAGTGAATGTAATGTAACACACACCCATACAATGCGCACCACCCCGTGATGTTTTTCTCACTCCTACTAGTGAATGTAATGTAACACACACCCATACAATGCGCACGACCCCGTGATGTTTTTCTCACTCCTACTAGTGAATGTAATGTAACACACCCCCATACAATGCGCACAACCCCGTGATGTTTTTCTCACTCCTACTAGTGAATGTAATGTAACACACACCCATACAATGCGCACCACCCCGTGATGTTTTTCTCACTCCTACTAGTGAATGTAATGTAACACACACCCATACAATGCGCACCACCCCGTGATGTTTTTCTCACTGCTACTAGTGAATGTAATGTAACACACACCCATACAATGCGCACCACCCCGTGATGTTTTTCTCACTGCTACTAGTGAATGTAATGTAACACACACCCATACAATGCGCACCACCCCGTGATGTTTTTCTCACTCCTAGTAGTGAATGTAATGTAACACACACCCTTACAATGCGCACCACCCCGTGATGTTTTTCTCACTCCTACTAGTGAATGTAATGTAACACACACCCATACAATGCGCACCACCCCGTGATGTTTTTCTCACTCCTACTAGTGAATGTAATGTAACATACACCCATACAATGCGCACCACCCCGTGATGTTTTTATCACTCCTACTAGTGAATGTAATGTAACACACACCCATACAATGCGGACCACCCCGCGATGTTCTTCAGAAACCTATCCTACATTGCCACTGCATGTTCCCTGACCTCCCCATGCTGACCACCCCGCGGGGCTTTTCTCCATCCTACATTGCCAATCACTGCCTATCCTAATTCAGACCCTCCGATTCACACGACCCCGTCATGTTTTTCTCACTCCTACTAGTGAATGTAATGTAACACACACCCATACAATGCGCACCACCCCGTGATGTTTTTCTCACTCCTACTAGTGAATGTAATGTAACACACACCCATACAATGCGCACCTCCCCGTGATGTTTTTCTCACTCCTACTACTGAATGTAATGTAGCACACACCCATAAAATGCACACCACCCCGTGATGTTTTTCTCACTCCTACTAGTGAATGTATTGTAACACACACCCATACAATGCGCACCACCCCGTGATGTTTTTATCACTCCTACTACTGAATGTAATGTAACACACACCCATACAATGCGCACCACACCGTGATGTTTTTCTCACTCCTACTAGTGAATGTAATGTAACACACACCCATACAATGCGCACCACACCGTGATGTTTTTCTCACTCCTACTAGTGAATGTAATGTAACACACACCCATACAATGCGCACCACCCCGTGATGTTTTTCTCACTCCTACTAGTGAATGTAATGTAACACACACCCATACAATGCGCACCACCCCGCGATGTTTTTCAGAAACCTATCCTACATTGCCACTGCATGTTCCCTGACCTCCCCATGCTGACCAACCCGCGGTGCTTTTATCCATCCTACATTGCCACTCACTGCCTATCCTAATTCAGACCCTCCGATTCACACCACCCCGTGATGTTTTTCTCACTCCTACTAGTGAATGTAATGTAACACACACCCATACAATGCGCACCACCCCGTGATGTTTTTCTCACTCCTACTAGTGAATGTAATGTAACACACACCCATACAATGCGCACCACCCCGCGATGTTTTTCAGAAACCTATCCTACATTGCCACTGCATGTTCCCTGACATCCCCATGCTGACCAACCCGCGGTGCTTTTCTCCATCCTACATTGCCACTCACTGCCTATCCTAATTCAGACCCTCCGATTCACACCACCCCGTGATGTTTTTCTCACTCCTACTAGTGAATGTAATGTAACACACACCCATACAATGCGCACCACCCCGTGATGTTTTTCTCATTCCAACTAGTGAATGTAATGTAACACACCCCCATACAATGCGCACCACCCCGTGATGTTTTTCTCACTCCTGCTAGTGAATGTAGTGTAACACACACCCAAACAATGCGCACCACCCCGTGATGTTTTTCTCACTCCTACTAGTGAATCTAATGTAACACACACCCATACAATGCGCACCACCCCGTGATATTTTTCTCACTCCTACTAGTGAATGTAATGTAACACACACCCATAAAATGCGCACCACCCCGTGATGTTTTTCTCACTCCTACTAGTGAATCTAATGTAACACACACCCATACAATGCGCACCACCCCGTGATGTTTTTCTCACTCCTACTAGTGAATGTAATGTAACACACACCCATACAATGCGCACCACCCCGTGATGTTTTTCTCACTGCTACTAGTGAATGTAATGTAACACTCACCCGTACAATGCGCATCACCCCGTGATGTTTTTCTCACTCCTACGAGTGAATGTAATGTAACACACACCCATACAATGCGCACCACCCCGTGATATTATTCTCACTCCTACTAGTGAATGTAGTGTAACACACACCCATACAATGCGCACCACCCCGCGATGTTTTTCAGAAACCTATCCTACATTGCCACTGCATGTTCCCTGACCTCCCCATGCTGACCACCCCGCGGTGCTTTTCTCCATCCTACATTGCCAATCACTGCCTATCCTAATTCAGACCCTCCGATTCACACCACCCCGTGATGTTTTTCTCACTCCTACTAGTGAATGTAATGTAACACACACCCATACAATGCGCACCACCCCGTGTTGTTTTTCTCACTCCAACTAGTGAATGTAATGTAACACACACCCATACAATGCGCACCACCCCGTGATGTTTTTCTCACTCCTACTAGTGAATTTAGTGTAACACACACCCAAACAATGCGCACCACCCCGTGATGTTTTACTCACTCCTACTAGTGAATCTAATGTAACACACACCCATACAATGCGCACCACCCCGTGATATTTTTCTCACTCCTACTAGTTTATGTAATGTAACACACACCCATACAATGCGCACCACCCCGTGATGTTTTTCTCACTCCTACTAGTGAATCTAATGTAACACACACCCATACAATGCGCACAACCCCGTGATGTTTTTCTCACTCCTACTAGTGAATCTAACGTAACACACACCCATACAATGCGCACCACCCCGTGATGTTTTTCTCACTGCTACTAGTGAATGTAATGTAACACATACCCATACAATGCGCACCACCCCGTGATGTTTTTCTCACTCCTACTAGTGAATGTAATGTAACACACACCTATACAATGCGCACCACCACGTGATGTTTTTCTCACTCCTACTAGTGAATGTAATGTAACACACACCCATACAATGCGCACCACCCCGTGATGTTTTTCTCACTCCTACTAGTGAATGTAATGTAACACACACCCATACAATGCGCACCACCCCGTGATGTTTTTCTCACTCCTACTAGTGAATGTAATGTAACATACACCCATACAATGCGCACCACCCCGTGATGTTTTTATCACTCCTACTAGTGAATGTAATGTAACACACACCCATACAATGCGGACCACCCCGCGATGTTCTTCAGAAACCTATCCTACATTGCCACTGCATGTTCCCTGACCTCCCCATGCTGACCACCCCGCGGGGCTTTTCTCCATCCTACATTGCCAATCACTGCCTATCCTAATTCAGACCCTCCGATTCACACGACCCCGTCATGTTTTTCTCACTCCTACTAGTGAATGTAATGTAACACACACCCATACAATGCGCACCACCCCGTGATGTTTTTCTCACTCCTACTAGTGAATGTAATGTAACACACACCCATACAATGCGCACCTCCCCGTGATGTTTTTCTCACTCCTACTACTGAATGTAATGTAGCACACACCCATAAAATGCACACCACCCCGTGATGTTTTTCTCACTCCTACTAGTGAATGTAATGTAACACACACCCATACAATGCGCACCACCCCGTGATGTTTTTATCACTCCTACTACTGAATGTAATGTAACACACCCCCATACAATGCGCACCACCCCGTGATGTTTTTCTCACTCCTGCTAGTGAATGTAGTATAACACACACCCAAACAATGCGCACCACCCCGTGATGTTTTTCTCACTCCTACTAGTGAATCTAATGTAACACACACCCATACAATGCGCACCACCCCGTTATATTTTTCTCACTCCTACTAGTGAATGTAATGTAACACACACCCATACAATGCGCACCACCCCGTGATGTTTTTCTCACTCCTACTAGTGAATCTAATGTAACACACACCCATACAATGCGCACCACCCCGTGATGTTTTTCTCACTGCTACTAGTGAATGTAATGTAACACACACCCGTACAATGCGCATCACCCCGTGATGTTTTTCTCACTCCTACGAGTGAATGTAATGTAACACACACCCATACAATGCGCACCACCCCGTGATATTTTTCTCACTCCTACTAGTGAATGTAGTGTAACACACACCCATACAATGCGCACCACCCCGCGATGTTTTTCAGAAACCTATCCTACATTGCCACTGCATGTTCCCTGACCTCCCCATGCTGACCACCCCGCGGTGCTTTTCTCCATCCTACATTGCCAATCACTGCCTATCCTAATTCAGACCCTCCGATTCACACCACCCCGTGATGTTTTTCTCACTCCTACTAGTGAATGTAATGTAACACACACCCATACAATGCGCACCACCCCGTGTTGTTTTTCTCACTCCAACTAGTGAATGTAATGTAACACACACCCATACAATGCGCACGACCCCGTGATGTTTTTCTCACTCCTACTAGTGAATTTAGTGTAACACACACCCAAACAATGCGCACCACCCCGTGATGTTTTACTCACTCCTACTAGTGAATCTAATGTAACACACACCCATACAATGCGCACCACCCCGTGATATTTTTCTCACTCCTACTAGTTTATGTAATGTAACACACACCCATACAATGCGCACCACCCCGTGATGTTTTTCTCACTCCTACTAGTGAATCTAATGTAACACACACCCATACAATGCGCACAACCCCGTGATGTTTTTCTCACTCCTACTAGTGAATCTAACGTAACACACACCCATACAATGCGCACCACCCCGTGATGTTTTTCTCACTGCTACTAGTGAATGTAATGTAACACATACCCATACAATGCGCACCACCCCGTGATGTTTTTCTCACTCCTACTAGTGAATGTAATGTAACACACACCTATACAATGCGCACCACCCCGTGACGTTTTTCTCACTCCTACTAGTGAATGTAATGTAACACACACCCATACAATGCGCACCACCCCGTGATGTTTTTCTCACTCCTACTAGTGAATCTAATGTAACACACACCCATACAATGCGCACCACCCCGTGATGTTTTTCTCACTCCTACTAGTGAATGTAATGTAACACACACCCATACAATGCGCACCACCCCGTGATGTTTTTCTCACTCCTACTAGTGAATGTAATGTAACACACACCCATACAATGCGCACCACCCCGTGATGTTTTTCTCACTCCTACTAGTGAATGTAATGTAACACACACCCATACAATGCGCACCACCCCGTGATGTATTTCTCATTCCTACTAGTGAATGTAATGTAACACACACCCATACAATGCGCACCACCCCGAGATGTTTTGCGCACTCCTACTAGTGAAGGTAATGTAACACACACCCATACAATGCGCACCACCCCGTGATGTTTTTCTCACTCCTACTAGTGAATGTAATGTAACACACACCCATACAATGAGCACCACCCCTTGATGTTTTTCTCACTCCTACTAGTGAATGTAATAACACACACCCATACAATGCGCACCACCGCTTGATGTTTTTCTCACTCCTACTAGTGAATGTAATGTAACACACACCCATACAATGCGCACCACCCTGTGATGTTTTTCTCACTCCTACTAGTGAATCTAATGTAACACACACCCATACAATGCGCACCACCCCGTGATGTTTTTCTCACTCCTACTAGTGAATGTAATGTAACACACACCCAACAATACTCACCACCCCGTGATGTTTTTCTCACTCCTACTAGTGAATGTAATGTAACACACGCCCTTACAATGCGCACCACCCCATGATGTTTTTCTCACTCCTACTAGTGAATGTAATGTAACACACACCCATACAATACGCACCACCCCGTGATGTTTTTCTCACTCCTACTAGTGAATGTAATGTAACACACACCCATACAATGTGCACCACCCCGTGATGTTTTTCTCACTCCTACTAGTGAATGTAATGTAAGACACACCCATACAATGCGCACCACCCCGCGATGTTTTTCAGAAACCTATCCTACATTGCCACTGCATGTTTCCTGACCTCCTCATGCTGACCACACCGCGGTGCTTTTCTCCATCCTACATTGCCACTCAGTGCCTATCCTAATTCAGACCCTCCGATTCACACAACCCCGTGATGTTTTTCTCACTCCTACTAGTGAATGTAATGTAACACACACCCATACAATGCACACCACCCCGTGATGTTTTTCTCAATCCAACTAGTGAATGTAATGTAACACACACCCATACAATGCGCACCACCCCGTGATGTTTTTCTCACTCCTACTAGTGAATGTAATGTAACACACACCCAAACAATGCGCACCACCCCGTGATGTTTTTCTCACTCCTACTAGTGAATGTAATGTAACACACACCCATACAATGCGCACCACCCCGTGATGTTTTTCTCACTCCTACTAGTGAATCTAATTTAACACACACTCATACAATGCGCACCTCCCCGTGATGTTTTTCTCACTCCTACTAGTGAATGTAATGTAACACACACCCATACATAGCGCACCACCCCGTGATGTTTTTCTCACTGCTACTAGTGAATGTAATGTAACACACACCCATACAATGCGCACCACCCCGTGATGTTTTTCTCACTCCTCCTAGTGAATGTAATGTAACACACACCCATACAATGAGCACCACCCCTTGATGTTTTTCTCACTCCTACTATTGAATGTAATAACACACACCCATACAATGCGCACCAACCCTTGATGTTTTTCTCACTCCTACTAGTGAATGTAATGTAACACACACCCATACAATGCGCACCACCCCGTGATGTTTTTCTCACTCCTACTAGTGAATGTAATGTAACACACACCCATACAATGCGCACCACCCCGTGATGTTTTTCTCACTCCTACTAGTGAATGTAATGTAACACACACCCAACAATACTCACCACCCCGTGATGTTTTTCTCACTCCTACTAGTGAATGTAATGTAACACACACCCATACAATGCGCACCACCCCGTGATGTTTTTCTCACTCCTACTAGTGAATGTAATGTAACACACACCCATACAATGCGCACCACCCCGTGATGTTTTTCTCACTCCTACTAGTGAATGTAATGTAACACACACCCATACAATGTGCACCACCCCGTGATGTTTTTCTCACTCCTACTAGTGAATGTAATGTAACACACACCCATACAATGCGCACCACCCCGCGATGTTTTTCAGAAACCTATCCTACATTGCCACTGCATGTTCCCTGACCTCCTCATGCTGACCACACCGCGGTGCTTTTCTCCATCCTACATTGCCACTCACTGCCTATCATAATTCAGACCCTCCGATTCACACCACCCCGTGATGTTTTTCTCACTCCTACTAGTGAATGTAATGTAACACACACCCATACAATGCGCACCACCCCGTGATGTTTTTCTCAATCCAACTAGTGAATGTAATGTAACACACACCCATACAATGCGCACCACCCCGTGATGTTTTTCTCACTCCTACTAGTGAATGTAATGTAACACACACCCAAACAATGCGCACCACCCCGTGATGTTTTTCTCACTCCTACTAGTGAATGTAATGTAACACACACCCATACAATGCGCACCACCCCGTGATGTTTTTCTCACTCCTACAAGTGAATCTAATTTAACACACACTCATACAATGCGCACCACCCCGTGATGTTTTTCTCACTCCTACTAGTGAATGTAATGTAACACACACCCATACATAGCGCACCACCCCGTGATGTTTTTCTCACTGCTACTAGTGAATGTAATGTAACACACACCCATACAATGCGCACCACCCCGTGATGTTTTTCTCACTCCTACTAGTGAATGTAATGTAACACACACACTCATGCAATGCGCCCCACCCCGTGATGTTTTTCTCACTCCTACTAGTGAATGTAATGTAACACACACCCATACAATGCGCACCATCCCGTGATGTTTTTCTCACTCCTACTAGTGAATGTAATGTAACACACACCCATACAATGCGCACCACCCCGTGATGTTTTTCTCACTCCTACTAGTGAATGTAATGTAACACACACCCATACAATGCGCACCACCCCGTAATGTTTTTCTCACTCCTACTAGTGAATGTAATGTAACACACAACCATACAATGCGCACCACCCCGTGATGTTTTTCTCACTCCTGCTAGTGAATGTAATGTAACACACACCCATACAATGCGCACCACCCCGTGATGTTTTTATCACTCCTGCTAGTGAATGTAATGTAACACACACCCATACAATGCGCACCACCCCTTGATGTTTTTCTCACTCCTGCTAGTGAATGTAATGTAACACACACCCATACAATGCGCACCACCCCGTGATGTTTTTCTCACTCCTGCTAGTGAATGTAACACACACCCATACAATGCGCACCACCCCGTGATATTTTTCTCACTCCTACTAGTGAATGTAATGTAACACACACCCATACAATGCGCTCCACCCCGTGATGTTTTTCTCACTCCTACTAGTGAATGTAATGTAACACACACCCATACAATGCGCACCACCCCGTGATGTTTTTCTCACTCCTACTAGTGAATGTAATGTAACACACTCCCATACAATGCGCACCACCCCGTGATGTTTTTCTCACTCCTACTAGTGAATCTAATGTAACACACACCCATACAATTCGCACCACCACACGATGTTTTCAGAAACCTATCCTACATTGCCACTGCATGTTCCCTGACCTCCCCATGCTGACCACCCCGCGGTGCTTTTCTCCATCCTACATTGCCAATCACTACCTATCCTAATTCAGACCCTCCGATTCACACCACCCCGTCATGTTTTTCTCACTCCTACTAGTGAATGTAATGTAACACACACCCAAACAATGCGCACCTCCCCGTGATGTTTTTCTCACTCCTACTAGTGAATGTAATGTAACACACACCCATACAATGCGCACCACCCTGTGATGTTTTTCTCACTCCTACTAGTGAATGTAATGTAACACACACCCATACAATGCGCACCTCCCCGTGATGTTTTTCTCACTCCTACTAGTGAATGTAATGTAACACACACCCATACAATGCGCACCACCCCGTGATGTTTTTCTCACTCCTACTAGTGAATCTAATGTAACACACACCCATACAATGCACACCACCCCGCGATATTTTTCAGAAACCTATCCTACATTTCCACTGCATGTTCCCTGACCTCCCCATGCTGACCACACCGCGGTGCTTTTCTCCATCCTACATTGCCACTCACTGCCTATCCTAATTCAGACCCTCCGATTCACACCACCCCGTGATGGTTTTCTCACTCCTACTAGTGAATGTAATGTAACACACACCCATACAATGCGCACCACCCCGTAATGTTTTTCTCACTCCTACTAGTGAATGTAATGTAACACACACCCATACAATACGCACCACCCCGTTATGTTTTTCTCACTCCTACTAGTGAATCTAATGTAACACACACCCATACAATGCGCACCACCCCGTGATGTTTTTCTCACTCCTACTAGTGAATGTAATGTAACACACACCCATACAATGCGCACCACCCCGTGATGTTTTTCTCACTCCTACTAGTGAATGTAATGTAACACACACCCATACAATGCGCACCACCCCGTGATGTTTTTCTCACTCCTACTAGTGAATCTAATGTAACACACACCCATACAATGCACACCACCCCGCGATATTTTTCAGAAACCTATCCTACATTTCCAATGCATGTTCCCTGACCTCCCCATGCTGACCACACCGCGGTGCTTTTCTCCATCCTACATTGCCACTCACTGCCTATCCTAATTCAGACCCTCCGATTCACACCACCCCGTGATGTTTTTCTCACTCCTACTAGTGAATGCAATGTAACACACACCCATACAATGCGCACCACCCCGTAATGTTTTTCTCACTCCTACTAGTGAATGTAATGTAACACACACCCATACAATGCGCACCACCCCGTGATGTTTTTCTCACTCCTACTAGTGAATCTAATGTAACACACACCCATACAATGCGCACCACCCCGTGATGTTTTTCTCACTCCTACTAGTGAATGTAATGTAACACACACCCATACAATGCGCACCACCCCGTGATGTTTTTCTCACTCCTACTAGTGAATGTAATGTAACACACACCCATACAATGCGCACCACCCCGTGATGTTTTTCTCACTCCTCCTAGTGAATGTAATGTAACACACACCCATACAATGCGCACCACCCCGTAATGTTTTTCTCACTCCTACTAGTGAATGTAATGTAACACACACCCATACAATGCGCCCACCCCGTTATGTTTTTCTCACTCCTACTAGTGAATCTAATGTAACACACACCCATACAATGCGCACCACCCCGTGATGTTTTTCTCACTCCTACTAGTGAATCTAATGTAACACACACCCATACAATGCGCACCACCCCGTGATGTTTTTCTCACTCCTACTAGTGAATGTAATGTAACACACACCCATACAATGCGCACCACCCCGTGATGTTTTTCTCACTCCTACTAGTGAATGTAATGTAACACATACCCATACAATGCGCACCACCCCGTGATGTTTTTCTCACTCCGACTAGTGAATCTAATGTAACACACACCCATACAATGCGCACCACCCCGGGATGTTTTTCTCACTCCTACTAGTGAATCTAATGTAACACACACCCATACAATGCGCACCACCCCGTGATGTTTTTCTCACTCCCACTAGTGAATGTAATGTAACACACACCCATACAATGCGCACCACCCCGTGATGTTTTTCTCACTCCTACTAGTGAATCTAATGTAACACACACCCATACAATGCGCACCACCCCGTGATGTTTTTCTCACTCCTACTAGTGAATGTAATGTAACACACACCCATACAATGCGCACCACCCCATGATGTTTTTCTCACTCCTACTAGTGAATGTAATGTAACACACACCCATACAATGCGCACCACCCCGTGATGTTTTTCTCACTCCTACTAGTGAATGTAATGTAACACACACCCATACAATGCGCACCACCCCTTGATGATTTTCTCACTCCCACTAGTGAATGTAATGTAACACACACCCATACAATGCGCACCACCCCGTGATGTTTTTCTCACTCCTACTAGTGAATCTAATGTAACACACACCCATACAATGCGCACTACCCCGTGATGTTTTTCTCACTCCTACTAGTGAATGTAATGTAACACACACCCATACAATGCGCACCACCCCGCGATATTTTTCAGAAACCTATCCTACATTTCCACTGCATGTTCCCTGACCTCCCCATGCTGACCACACCGCGGTGCTTTTCTCCATCCTGCATTGCCACTCACTGCCTATCCTAATTCAGACCCTCCGATTCACACCACCCCGTGATGTTTTTCTCACTCCTACTAGTGAATGTAATGTAACACACACCCATAAAATGCGCACCACCCCGTAATGTTTTTCTCACTCCTACTAGTGAATGTAATGTAACACACACCCATACAATGCGCACCACCCAGTTATGTTTTTCTCACTCCTACTAGTGAATCTAATGTAACACACACCCATACAATGCGCACCACCCCGTGATGTTTTTCTCACTCCTACTAGTGAATCTAATGTAACACACACCCATACAAGGCGCACCACCCCGTGATGTTTTTCTCACTCCTACTAGTGAATGTAATGTAACACACACCCATACAATGCGCACCACCCCGTGATGTTTTTCTCACTCCTACTAGTGAATGTAATGTAACACACACACTCATGCAATGCGCCCCACCCCGTGATGTTTTTCTCACTCCTACTAGTGAATGTAATGTAACACACACCCATACAATGCGCACCATCCCGTGATGTTTTTCTCACTCCTACTAGTGAATGTAATGTAACACACACCCATACAATGCGCACCACCCCGTGATGTTTTTCTCACTCCTACTAGTGAATGTAATGTAACACACACCCATACAATGCGCACCACCCCGTGATGTTTTTCTCACTCCTACTAGTGAATGTAATGTAACACACAACCATACAATGCGCACCACCCCGTGATGTTTTTCTCACTCCTGCTAGTGAATGTAATGTAACACACACCCATACAATGCGCACCACCCCGTGATGTTTTTCTCACTCCTGCTAGTGAATGTAATGTAACACACACCCATACAATGCGCACCACCCCTTGATGTTTTTCTCACTCCTGCTAGTGAATGTAATGTAACACACACCCATACAATGCGCACCACCCCGTGATGTTTTTCTCACTCCTGCTAGTGAATGTAACACACACCCATACAATGCGCACCACCCCGTGATATTTTTCTCACTCCTACTAGTGAATGTAATGTAACACACACCCATACAATGCGCTCCACCCCGTGATGTTTTTCTCACTCCTACTAGTGAATGTAATGTAACACACACCCATACAATGCGCACCACCCCGTGATGTTTTTCTCACTCCTACTAGTGAATGTAATGTAACACACTCCCATACAATGCGCACCACCCCGTGATGTTTTTCTCACTCCTACTAGTGAATCTAATGTAACACACACCCATACAATTCGCACCACCACACGATGTTTTCAGAAACCTATCCTACATTGCCACTGCATGTTCCCTGACCTCCCCATGCTGACCACCCCGCGGTGCTTTTCTCCATCCTACATTGCCAATCACTACCTATCCTAATTCAGACCCTCCGATTCACACCACCCCGTCATGTTTTTCTCACTCCTACTAGTGAATGTAATGTAACACACACCCAAACAATGCGCACCTCCCCGTGATGTTTTTCTCACTCCTACTAGTGAATGTAATGTAACACACACCCATACAATGCGCACCACCCTGTGATGTTTTTCTCACTCCTACTAGTGAATGTAATGTAACACACACCCATACAATGCGCACCTCCCCGTGATGTTTTTCTCACTCCTACTAGTGAATGTAATGTAACACACACCCATACAATGCGCACCACCCCGTGATGTTTTTCTCACTCCTACTAGTGAATCTAATGTAACACACACCCATACAATGCACACCACCCCGCGATATTTTTCAGAAACCTATCCTACATTTCCACTGCATGTTCCCTGACCTCCCCATGCTGACCACACCGCGGTGCTTTTCTCCATCCTACATTGCCACTCACTGCCTATCCTAATTCAGACCCTCCGATTCACACCACCCCGTGATGTTTTTCTCACTCCTACTAGTGAATGTAATGTAACACACACCCATACAATGCGCACCACCCCGTGATGTTTTTCTCACTCCTACTAGTGAATCTAATGTAACACACACCCATACAATGCGCACCACCCCGTGATGTTTTTCTCACTCCTACTAGTGAATGTAATGTAACACACACCCATACAATGCGCACCACCCCATGATGTTTTTCTCACTCCTACTAGTGAATGTAATGTAACACACACCCATACAATGCGCACCACCCCGTGATGTTTTTCTCACTCCTACTAGTGAATGTAATGTAACACACACCCATACAATGCGCACCACCCCTTGATGATTTTCTCACTCCCACTAGTGAATGTAATGTAACACACACCCATACAATGCGCACCACCCCGTGATGTTTTTCTCACTCCTACTAGTGAATCTAATGTAACACACACCCATACAATGCGCACTACCCCGTGATGTTTTTCTCACTCCTACTAGTGAATGTAATGTAACACACACCCATACAATGCGCACCACCCCGCGATATTTTTCAGAAACCTATCCTACATTTCCACTGCATGTTCCCTGACCTCCCCATGCTGACCACACCGCGGTGCTTTTCTCCATCCTGCATTGCCACTCACTGCCTATCCTAATTCAGACCCTCCGATTCACACCACCCCGTGATGTTTTTCTCACTCCTACTAGTGAATGTAATGTAACACACACCCATAAAATGCGCACCACCCCGTAATGTTTTTCTCACTCCTACTAGTGAATGTAATGTAACACACACCCATACAATGCGCACCACCCAGTTATGTTTTTCTCACTCCTACTAGTGAATCTAATGTAACACACACCCATACAATGCGCACCACCCCGTGATGTTTTTCTCACTCCTACTAGTGAATCTAATGTAACACACACCCATACAATGCGCACCACCCCGTGATGTTTTTCTCACTCCTACTAGTGAATGTAATGTAACACACACCCATACAATGCGCACCACCCCGTGATGTTTTTCTCACTCCTACTAGTGAATGTAATGTAACACACACACTCATGCAATGCGCCCCACCCCGTGATGTTTTTCTCACTCCTACTAGTGAATGTAATGTAACACACACCCATACAATGCGCACCATCCCGTGATGTTTTTCTCACTCCTACTAGTGAATGTAATGTAACACACACCCATACAATGCGCACCACCCCGTGATGTTTTTCTCACTCCTACTAGTGAATGTAATGTAACACACACCCATACAATGCGCACCACCCCGTGATGTTTTTCTCACTCCTACTAGTGAATGTAATGTAACACACAACCATACAATGCGCACCACCCCGTGATGTTTTTCTCACTCCTGCTAGTGAATGTAATGTAACACACACCCATACAATGCGCACCACCCCGTGATGTTTTTCTCACTCCTGCTAGTGAATGTAATGTAACACACACCCATACAATGCGCACCACCCCTTGATGTTTTTCTCACTCCTGCTAGTGAATGTAATGTAACACACACCCATACAATGCGCACCACCCCGTGATGTTTTTCTCACTCCTGCTAGTGAATGTAACACACACCCATACAATGCGCACCACCCCGTGATATTTTTCTCACTCCTACTAGTGAATGTAATGTAACACACACCCATACAATGCGCTCCACCCCGTGATGTTTTTCTCACTCCTACTAGTGAATGTAATGTAACACACACCCATACAATGCGCACCACCCCGTGATGTTTTTCTCACTCCTACTAGTGAATGTAATGTAACACACTCCCATACAATGCGCACCACCCCGTGATGTTTTTCTCACTCCTACTAGTGAATCTAATGTAACACACACCCATACAATTCGCACCACCACACGATGTTTTCAGAAACCTATCCTACATTGCCACTGCATGTTCCCTGACCTCCCCATGCTGACCACCCCGCGGTGCTTTTCTCCATCCTACATTGCCAATCACTACCTATCCTAATTCAGACCCTCCGATTCACACCACCCCGTCATGTTTTTCTCACTCCTACTAGTGAATGTAATGTAACACACACCCAAACAATGCGCACCTCCCCGTGATGTTTTTCTCACTCCTACTAGTGAATGTAATGTAACACACACCCATACAATGCGCACCACCCTGTGATGTTTTTCTCACTCCTACTAGTGAATGTAATGTAACACACACCCATACAATGCGCACCTCCCCGTGATGTTTTTCTCACTCCTACTAGTGAATGTAATGTAACACACACCCATACAATGCGCACCACCCCGTGATGTTTTTCTCACTCCTACTAGTGAATCTAATGTAACACACACCCATACAATGCACACCACCCCGCGATATTTTTCAGAAACCTATCCTACATTTCCACTGCATGTTCCCTGACCTCCCCATGCTGACCACACCGCGGTGCTTTTCTCCATCCTACATTGCCACTCACTGCCTATCCTAATTCAGACCCTCCGATTCACACCACCCCGTGATGTTTTTCTCACTCCTACTAGTGAATGTAATGTAACACACACCCATACAATGCGCACCACCCCGTAATGTTTTTCTCACTCCTACTAGTGAATGTAATGTAACACACACCCATACAATACGCACCACCCCATTATGTTTTTCTCACTCCTACTAGTGAATCTAATGTAACACACACCCATACAATGCGCACCACCCCGTGATGTTTTTCTCACTCCTACTAGTGAATGTAATGTAACACACACCCATACAATGCGCACCACCCCGTGATGTTTTTCTCACTCCTACTAGTGAATGTAATGTAACACACACCCATACAATGCGCACCACCCCGTGATGTTTTTCTCACTCCTACTAGTGAATCTAATGTAACACACACCGATACAATGCACACCACCCCGCGATATTTTTCAGAAACCTATCCTACATTTCCACTGCATGTTCCCTGACCTCCCCATGCTGACCACACCGCGGTGCTTTTCTCCATCCTACATTGCCACTCACTGCCTATCCTAATTCAGACCCTCCGATTCACACCAACCCGTGATGTTTTTCTCACTCCTACTAGTGAATGCAATGTAACACACACCCATACAATGCGCACCACCCCGTAATGTTTTTCTCACTCCTACTAGTGAATGTAATGTAACACACACCCATACAATGCGCACCACCCCGTGATGTTTTTCTCACTCCTACTAGTGAATCTAATGTAACACACACCCATACAATGCGCACCACCCCGTGATGTTTTTCTCACTCCTACTAGTGAATGTAATGTAACACACACCCATACAATGCGCACCACCCCGTGATGTTTTTCTCACTCCTACTAGTGAATGTAATGTAACACACACCCATACAATGCGCACCACCCCGTGATGTTTTTCTCACTCCTCCTAGTGAATGTAATGTAACACACACCCATACAATGCGCACCACCCCGTAATGTTTTTCTCACTCCTACTAGTGAATGTAATGTAACACACACCCATACAATGCGCCCACCCCGTTATGTTTTTCTCACTCCTACTAGTGAATCTAATGTAACACACACCCATACAATGCGCACCACCCCGTGATGTTTTTCTCACTCCTACTAGTGAATCTAATGTAACACACACCCATACAATGCGCACCACCCCGTGATGTTTTTCTCACTCCTACTAGTGAATGTAATGTAACACACACCCATACAATGCGCACCACCCCGTGATGTTTTTCTCACTCCTACTAGTGAATGTAATGTAACACATACCCATACAATGCGCACCACCCCGTGATGTTTTTCTCACTCCGACTAGTGAATCTAATGTAACACACACCCATACAATGCGCACCACCCCGGGATGTTTTTCTCACTCCTACTACTGAATCTAATGTAACACACACCCATACAATGCGCACCACCCCGTGATGTTTTTCTCACTCCCACTAGTGAATGTAATGTAACACACACCCATACAATGCGCACCACCCCATGATGTTTTTCTCACTCCTACTAGTGAATGTAATGTAACACACACCCATACAATGCGCACCACCCCGTGATGTTTTTCTCACTCCTACTAGTGAATGTAATGTAACACACACCCATACAATGCGCACCACCCCTTGATGATTTTCTCACTCCCACTAGTGAATGTAATGTAACACACACCCATACAATGCGCACCACCCCGTGATGTTTTTCTCACTCCTACTAGTGAATCTAATGTAACACACACCCATACAATGCGCACTACCCCGTGATGTTTTTCTCACTCCTACTAGTGAATGTAATGTAACACACACCCATACAATGCGCACCACCCCGCGATATTTTTCAGAAACCTATCCTACATTTCCACTGCATGTTCCCTGACCTCCCCATGCTGACCACACCGCGGTGCTTTTCTCCATCCTGCATTGCCACTCACTGCCTATCCTAATTCAGACCCTCCGATTCACACCACCCCGTGATGTTTTTCTCACTCCTACTAGTGAATGTAATGTAACACACACCCATAAAATGCGCACCACCCCGTAATGTTTTTCTCACTCCTACTAGTGAATGTAATGTAACACACACCCATACAATGCGCACCACCCAGTTATGTTTTTCTCACTCCTACTAGTGAATCTAATGTAACACACACCCATACAATGCGCACCACCCCGTGATGTTTTTCTCACTCCTACTAGTGAATCTAATGTAACACACACCCATACAATGCGCACCACCCCGTGATGTTTTTCTCACTCCTACTAGTGAATGTAATGTAACACACACCCATACAATGCGCACCACCCCGTGATGTTTTTCTCACTCCTACTAGTGAATGTAATGTAACACACACCCATACAATGCGCACCACCCCGTGATGTTTTTCTCACTCCTCCTAGTGAATCTAATGTAACACACACCCATACAGTGCGCACCACCCCGTGATGTTTTTCTCACTCCTCCTAGTGAATCTAATGTAACACACACCCATACAATGCGCACCACCCCGTGATGTTTTTCTCACTCCCACTAGTGAATGTAATGTAACACACACCCATACAATGCGCACCACCCCGTGATGTTTTTCTCACTCCTACTAGTGAATGTAATGTAACACACACCCATACAATGCGCACCACCCCGTAATGTTTTTCTCACTCCTACTAGTGAATGTAATGTAACACACACCCATACAATGCGCACCACCCCGTTATGTTTTTCTCACTCCTACTAGTGAATCTAATGTAACACACACCCATACAATGCGCACCACCCCGTGATGTTTTTCTCACTCCTACTAGTGAATCTAATGTAACACACACCCATACAATGCGCACCACCCCGTGATGTTTTTCTCACTCCTACTAGTGAATGTAATGTAACACACACCCATACAATGCGCACCACCCCGTGATGATTTTCTCACTCCTACTAGTGAATGTAATGTAACACACACCCATACAATGCGCACCACCCCGTGATGTTTTTCTCACTCCTCCTAGTGAATCTAATGTAACACACACCCATACAATGCGCACCACCCCGTGATGTTTTTCTCACTCCTCCTAGTGAATCTAATGTAACACACACCCATACAATGCGCACCACCCCGTGATGTTTTTCTCACTCCCACTAGTGAATGTAATGTAACACACACCCATACAATGCGCACCACCCCGTGATGTTTTTCTCACTCCTACTAGTGAATCTAATGTAACACACACCCATAAAATGCGCACCACCCCGTGATGTTTTTCTCAATCCAACTAGTGAATGTAATGTAACACACACCCATACAATGCGCACCACCCCGTGATGTTTTTCTCACTCCTACTAGTGAATGTAATGTAACACACACCCATACAATGCGCACCACCCCGCGATGTTTTTCAGAAACCTATCCTACATTGCCACTGCATGTTCCCTGACCTCCTCATGCTGACCACACCGCGGTGCTTTTCTCCATCCTACATTGCCACTCACTGCCTATCCTAATTCAGACCCTCCGATTCACACCACCCCGTGATGTTTTTCTCACTCCTACTAGTGAATGTAATGTAACACACACCCATACAATGCGCACCACCCCGTGATGTTTTTCTCAATCCAACTAGTGAATGTAATGTAACACACACCCATACAATGCGCACCACCACGTGATGTTTTTCTCACTCCTACTAGTGAATGTAATGTAACACACACCCAAACAATGCGCACCACCCCGTGATGTTTTTCTCACTCCTACTAGTGAATGTAATGTAACACACACCCATACAATGCGCACGACCCCGTGATGTTTTTCTCACTCCTACTAGTGAATCTAATTTAACACACACTCATACAATGCGCACCACCCCGTGATGTTTTTCTCACTGCTACTAGTGAATGTAATGTAACACACACCCATACAATGCGCACCAGCCCGTGATGTTTTTCTCACTCCTACTAGTGAATTTAATGTAACACACACCCATACAATGCGCACCACCCCGTGATGTTTTTCTCACTCCTACTAGTGAATGTAATGTAACACACACCCATACAATGCGCACCACCCCGTGATGTTTTTCTCACTCCTGCTAGTGAATGTAATGTAACACACACCCATACAATGTGCACCACCCCGTGATGATTTTCTCACTCCTGCTATTGAATGTAATGTAACACACACCCATACAATGCGCACCACCCCGTGATGTTTTTCTCACTCCTGCTAGTGAATGTAATGTAACACACACCCATACAATGCGCACCACCCCTTGATGTTTTTCTCACTCCTGCTAGTGAATGTAATGTAACACACACCCATACAATGCGCACCACCCCGTGATGTTTTTCTCACTCCTGCTAGTGAATGTAACACACACCCATACAATGCGCACCACCCCGTGATGTTTTTCTCACTCCTACTAGTGAATGTAATGTAACACACTCCCATACAATGCGCACCACCCCGTGATGTTTTTCTCACTCCTACTAGTGAATCTAATGTAACACACACCCATACAATGCGCACCACCCCGTGATGTTTTTCTCACTCCTACTAGTGAATGTAATGTAACACACACCCATACAATGCGCACCACCCGTGATGTTTTTCTCACTCCTACTAGTGAATGTAATGTAACACACACCCATACAATGCGCACCACCCCGTGATGTTTTTCTCACTCCTCCTAGTGAATGTAATGTAACACACACCCATACAATGCGCACCACCCCGTAATGTTTTTCTCACTCCTACTAGTGAATGTAATGTAACACACACCCATACAATGCGCACCACCCCGTTATGTTTTTCTCATTCCTACTAGTGAATCTAATGTAACACACACCCATACAATGCGCACCACCCCGTGATGTTTTTCTCACTCCTACTAGTGAATCTAATGTAACACACACCCATACAATGCGCACCACCCCGTGATGTTTTTCTCACTCCTACTAGTGAATGTAATGTAACACACACCCATACAATGCGCACCACCCCGTGATGATTTTCTCACTCCTACTAGTGAATGTAATGTAACACACACCCATACAATGCGCACCACCCCGTGATGTTTTTCTCACTCCTCCTAGTGAATCTAATGTAACACACACCCATACAATGCGCACCACCCCGTGATGTTTTTCTCACTCCTCCTAGTGAATCTAATGTAACACACACCCATACAATGCGCACCACCCCGTGATGTTTTTCTCACCCCCACTAGTGAATGTAATGTAACACACACCCATACAATGCGCACCACCCCGTGATGTTTTTCTCACTCCTACTAGTGAATCTAATGTAACACACACCCATACAATGCGCACCACCCCGTGATGTTTTTCTCACTCCTACTAGTGAATGTAATGTAACACACACCCATACAATGCGCACCACCCCATGATGTTTTTTGTTGGGAGCCGTGGCACTGTGAAGTCATCAGACGCGTTGATTGCGAGGCCTGTGGGAAAGTACAAAAGCCTGGGCTAGATTACCCCTCTCATCGAGCCCGCCTGTGTGGCACCTGTTTCTTATCACCCCACTAAGTTCCCGCCTCACAGGGTAGTCTGCCTAGCTATTAATCCTATATATAGCCAGTGCCTCCACCCCCGAGAGACAGAGAGACTGAAGCACAAAAGGAGCCGCGGGGAGCGGACCGGTAGAGGCTTCGGGGCAGACTGTATAAGGAGAGAATAAATAAAAGCCTGACCACCGCCAGACCTTGTCGTGTGTCTTTCCTGCCGGCCGGGAGCGGACATCGACAGTTTTTCTCACTCCTACTAGTGAATGTAATGTAACACACACCCATACAATGCGCACCACCCCGTGATGTTTTTCTCACTCCTACTAGTGAATGTAATGTAACACACACCCATACAATGCGCACCACCCCTTGATGATTTTCTCACTCCCACTAGTGAATGTAATGTAACACACACCCATACAATGCGCACCACCCCGTGATGTTTTTCTCACTCCTACTAGTGAATCTAATGTAACACACACCCATACAATGCGCACTACCCCGTGATGTTTTTCTCAATCCTACTAGTGAATGTAATTTAACACACACCCATACAATGCGCACCACCCCGTGATGTTTTTCTCACTCCTACTAGTGAATGTAATGTAACACACTCCCATACAATGCGCACCACCCCGTGATGTTTTTTTCACTCCTACTAGTGAATCTAATGTAACACACACCCATACAATTCGCACCACCACACGATATTTTCAGAAACCTATCCTACATTGCCACTGCATGTTCCCTGACCTCCCCATGCTGACCACCCCGCGGTGCTTTTCTCCATCCTACATTGCCAATCACTACCTATCCTAATTCAGACCCTCCGATTCACACCACCCCGTCATATTTTTGTCACTCCTACTAGTGAATGTAATGTAACACACACCCAAACAATGCGCACCTCCCCGTGATGTTTTTCTCACTCCTACTAGTGAATGTAATGTAACACACACCCATACAATGCGCACCACCCTGTGATGTTTTTCTCACTCCTACTAGTGAATGTAATGTAACACACACCCATACAATGCGCACCTCCCCGTGATGTTTTTCTCACTCCTACTAGTGAATGTAATGTAACACACACCCATACAATGCGCACCACCCCGTGATGTTTTTCTCACTCCTACTAGTGAATGTAATGTAACACACACCCATACAATGCGCACCACCCCGTGATGTTTTTCTCACTCCTCCTAGTGAATGTAATGTAACACACACCCATACAATGCGCACCACCCCGTAATGTTTTTCTCACTCCTACTAGTGAATGTAATGTAACACACACCCATACAATGCGCACCACCCCGTTATGTTTTTCTCACTCCTACTAGTGAATCTAATGTAACACACACCCATACAATGCGCACCACCCCGTGATGTTTTTCTCACTCCTACTAGTGAATCTAATGTAACACACACCCATACAATGCGCACCACCCCGTGATGTTTTTCTCACTCCTACTAGTGAATGTAATGTAACACACACCCATACAATGCGCACCACCCCGTGATGTTTTTCTCACTCCTACTAGTGAATGTAATGTAACACACACCCATACAATGCGCACCACCCCGTGATGTTTTTCTCACTCCTCCTAGTGAATCTAATGTAACACACACCCATACAATGCGCACCACCCCGTGATGTTTTTCTCACTCCTCCTAGTGAATCTAATGTAACACACACCCATACAATGCGCACCACCCCGTGATGTTTTTCTCACTCCCACTAGTGAATGTAATGTAACACACACCCATACAATGCGCACCACCCCGTGATGTTTTTCTCACTCCTACTAGTGAATCTAATGTAACACACACCCATACAATGCGCACCACCCCGTGATGTTTTTCTCACTCCTACTAGTGAATGTAATGTAACACACACCCATACAATGCGCACCACCCCATGATGTTTTTTGTTGGGAGCCGTGGCACTGTCAAGTCATCACACGCGGTGATTGCGAGGCCTGTGGGAAAGTACAAAAGCCTGGGCTAGATTACCCCTCTCATCGAGCCCGCCTGTGTGGCACCTGTTTCTTATCACCCCACTAAGTTCCCGCCTCACAGGGTAGTCTGCCTAGCTATTAATCCTATATATAGCCAGTGCCTCCACCCCCGAGAGACAGAGAGACTGAAGCACAAAAGGAGCCGCGGGGAGCGGACCGGTAGAGGCTTCGGGGCAGACTGTATAAGGAGAGAATAAAGAAAAGCCTGACCACCGCCAGACCTTGTCGTGTGTCTTTCCTGCCGGCCGGGAGCGGACATTGACATTTGGTGGCCCGTACGGGGATTGATCAACCCCGAGACGCGGCGGTGGACTGCATTCTCCTACACAGTGCTGCAGCTGCAGGACAGGTGAGTAGAGGATAAGCCTGGGCCCTGGGTGGCGCGCACCTACAGGGTTTGTAGACTCCTCTCAACCTCACGCGTAAGTGGCGGGTTTCTTGGGCCTCACGCGGTGAGTATGAAACATAACACCAGAACTTAAGGTAATAAAAGAGTGTAAAACATAAACATAGAAGTAAAAATAACAGAAGATATATTAAAAATGGGAAACATGCCAAGTAAAGATACACAGCCTTGGTGTTGGTCCTTCGGAGACTCCTAAAGTCCAAGGACCTCAAGGTGGGGTGTAAGACTTTAGAAAATTTCCTTGCAGAGATTGACAGCTTTGCTCCCTGGTTTCTGCCTACAGGGCATGTAAACCTGCCCTCCTGGGAAAAGTTGGGCAGAGACCTTTCCCTAGCAGAGCGGGAGGGTAGAGCTTCAGTCTCTGCTCGTCCATTGTGGGAAATGATACACACGTGCCTAAAGAGTGAGGGTAGTTACGGGGGGAGCTCTCAAGAACTTGTAGAAGTACGCGAGGTGTTTGAACAGGCACAGTGAGGAAGCTCCCGAGAAGGGTCCGTCAAGGAGGGCAGAGATACAAAAGAGGAAGCCGAGGCGCGGTTTGTGTCTTTCCGCAGGAATCGGGACGAGAGCCAATGTGGGTCCCAGAGAGGTTGACGCGACAAGTCCCTCGACTGAAGATCAGGCCTGTTCCACCGGAGGCCAACCGCAGACCCAACAACAAGATGAGCCCTAAAAGAACTGCAGGACAATCCCTTTTTGGGGGCCTGGAACGGCTTGCTCCCCTATGTGCTACCCTTGTATACGCATGGCTCGCTCGCATGGCCTACGACCGCGTTTAAAAGTGACAGGCTTCCCACATTCTCCTCCCTAGACAACAACATGTAGCAGGGTGGGTGAGTCAATGACGGGTAAGAGCGTGCCTCCCCAGCACGACTCAACCTAAGCCAGGCCCTACCCCGTTCCGCTCGAAAGCCGCTGGATTGTTAGATAAATTTCTCTCCGAGGGGATTCGTGGAGAGAAATGAGTGCATGCCTATGTGCAACCAGGTTCCGTCCGGTTCATTCCTGGCCCTAGAAAAAAGGACGAGGGCCTCAGGGCCTTGGTGGACCCTGGGACGGCCGACCAGGGTCTACGCTAAGGGCCTACGGTGGGCCTCAGTTCGGGGCATAGGGCTCTGCACTCTATCCAGGACGGGCTGCGATGCGCGTAGCCATCATTTAAAATAAAATAGGGGGAGATGTTGGGAGCCGTGGCACTGTCAAGTCATCAGACGCGGTGATTGCGAGGCCTGTGGGAAAGTACAAAAGCCTGGGCTAGATTACCCCTCTCATCGAGCCCGCCTGTGTGGCACCTGTTTCTTATCACCCCACTAAGTTCCCGCCTCACAGGGTAGTCTGCCTAGCTATTAATCCTATATATAGCCAGTGCCTCCACCCCCGAGAGACAGAGAGACTGAAGCACAAAAGGAGCCGCGGGGAGCGGACCGGTAGAGGCTTCGGGGCAGACTGTATAAGGAGAGAATAAAGAAAAGCCTGACCACCGCCAGACCTTGTCGTGTGTCTTTCCTGCCGGCCGGGAGCGGACATCGACAGTTTTTCTCACTCCTACTAGTGAATGTAATGTAACACACACCCATACAATGCGAACCACCCCGTGATGTTTTTCTCACTCCTACTAGTGAATGTAATGTAACACACACCCATACAATGCGCACCACCCCTTGATGATTTTCTCACTCCCACTAGTGAATGTAATGTAACACACACCCATACAATGCGCACCACCCCGTGATGTTTTTCTCACTCCTACTAGTGAATCTAATGTAACACACACCCATACAATGCGCACCACCCCGTGATGTTTTTCTCACTCCTACTAGTGAATGTAATGTAACACACACCCATACAATGCGCACCACCCCATGATGTTTTTCTCACTCCTACTAGTGAATGTAATGTAACACACACCCATACAATGCGCACCACCCCGTGATGTTTTTCTCACTCCTACTAGTGAATGTAATGTAACACACACCCATACAATGCGCACCACCCCTTGATGATTTTCTCACTCCCACTAGTGAATGTAATGTAACACACACCCATACAATGCGCACCACCCCGTGATGTTTTTCTCACTCCTACTAGTGAATCTAATGTAACACACACCCATACAATGCGCACCACCCCGTGATGTTTTTCTCACTCCTACTAGTGAATCTAATGTAACACACACCCATACAATGCGCACCACCCCGTGATGTTTTTCTCACTGCTACTAGTGAATGTAATGTAACACACACCCATACAATGCGCACCACCCCGTGATGTTTTTCTCACTCCTACTAGTGAATGTAAAGTAAAACACACCCATACAATGCGCACCACCCCGTGATGTTTTTCTCACTCCTACTAGTGAATGTAATGTAACACACACCCATACAATGCGCACCACCCCTTGATGTTTTTCTCACTCCTACTAGTGAATGTAATGTAACACACTCCCATACAATGCGCACCACCCCGTGAAGTTTTTCTCACTCCTCCTAGTGAATCTAATGTAACACACACCAATACAATGCGCACCACCCCGTGATGTTTTTCTCACTCCCACTAGTGAATGTAATGTAACACACACCCATACAATGCGCACCACCCCGTGATGTTTTTCTCACTCCTACTAGTGAATCTAATGTAACACACACCCATACAATGCGCACCACCCCATGATGTTTTTCTCACTCCTACTAGTGAATGTAATGTAACACACACCCATACAATGCGCACCACCCCATGATGTTTTTCTCACTCCTACTAGTGAATCTAATGTAACACACACCCATACAATGCGCACCACCCCGTGATGTTTTTCTCACTCCTACTAGTGAATGTAATGTAACACACACCCATACAATGCGCACCACCCCTTGATGTTTTTCTCACTCCTACTAGTGAATGTAATGTAACACACACCCATACAATGCGCACCACCCCGTGATGTTTTTGTCACTCCTACTAGTGAATCTAATGTAACACACACCCATACAATGCGCACCACCCCGTGATGTTTTTCTCACTCCTACTAGTGAATGTAATGTAACACACACCCATACAATGCGCACCACCCCTTGATGATTTTCTCACTCCCACTAGTGAATGTAATGTAACACACACCCATACAATGCGCACCACCCCATGATGTTTTTCTCACTCCTACTAGTGAATGTAATGTAACACACACCCATACAATGCGCACCACCCCGTGATGTTTTTCTCACTCCTACTAGTGAATCTAATGTAACACACACCCATACAATGCGCACCACCCCGTGATGTTTTTCTCACTCCTACTAGTGAATGTAATGTAACACACTCCCATACAATGCGCAACACCCCGTGAAGTTTTTCTCACTCCTCCTAGTGAATCTAATGTAACACACACCCATACAATGCGCACCACCCCGTGATGTTTTTCTCACTCCCACTAGTGAATGTAATGTAACACACACCCATACAATGCGCACCACCCCGTGATGTTTTTCTCACTCCTACTAGTGAATGTAATGTAACACACACCCATACAATGCGCACCACCCGTGATGTTTTTCTCACTCCTACTAGTGAATGTAATGTAACACACACCCATACAATGCGCACCACCCCGTGATGTTTTTCTCACTCCTCCTAGTGAATGTAATGTAACACACACCCATACAATGCGCACCACCCCGTAATGTTTTTCTCACTCCTACTAGTGAATGTAATGTAACACACACCCATACAATGCGCACCACCCCGTTATGTTTTTCTCATTCCTACTAGTGAATCTAATGTAACACACACCCATACAATGCGCACCACCCCGTGATGTTTTTCTCACTCCTACTAGTGAATCTAATGTAACACACACCCATACAATGCGCACCACCCCGTGATGTTTTTCTCACTCCTACTAGTGAATGTAATGTAACACACACCCATACAATGCGCACCACCCCGTGATGTTTTTCTCACTCCTACTAGTGAATGTAATGTAACACACACCCATACAATGCGCACCACCCCGTGATGTTTTTCTCACTCCTCCTAGTGAATCTAATGTAACACACACCCATACAATGCGCACCACCCCGTGATGTTTTTCTCACTCCTCCTAGTGAATCTAATGTAACACACACCCATACAATGCGCACCACCCCGTGATGTTTTTCTCACTCCCACTAGTGAATGTAATGTAACACACACCCATACAATGCGCACCACCCCGTGATGTTTTTCTCACTCCTACTAGTGAATCTAATGTAACACACACCCATACAATGCGCACCACCCCGTGATGTTTTTCTCACTCCTACTAGTGAATGTAATGTAACACACACCCATACAATGCGCACCACCCCATGATGTTTTTTGTTGGGAGCCGTGGCACTGTCAAGTCATCAGACGCGGTGATTGCGAGGCCTGTGGGAAAGTACAAAAGCCTGGGCTAGATTACCCCTCTCATCGAGCCCGCCTGTGTGGCACCTGTTTCTTATCACCCCACTAAGTTCCCGCCTCACAGGGTAGTCTGCCTAGCTATTAATCCTATATATAGCCAGTGCCTCCACCCCCGAGAGACAGAGAGACTGAAGCACAAAAGGAGCCGCGGGGAGCGGACCGGTAGAGGCTTCGGGGCAGACTGTATAAGGAGAGAATAAAGAAAAGCCTGACCACCGCCAGACCTTGTCGTGTGTCTTTCCTGCCGGCCGGGAGCGGACATCGACAGTTTTTCTCACTCCTACTAGTGAATGTAATGTAACACACACCCATACAATGCGCACCACCCCGTGATGTTTTTCTCACTCCTACTAGTGAATGTAATGTAACACACACCCATACAATGCGCACCACCCCTTGATGATTTTCTCACTCCCACTAGTGAATGTAATGTAACACACACCCATACAATGCGCACCACCCCGTGATGTTTTTCTCACTCCTACTAGTGAATCTAATGTAACACACACCCATACAATGCGCACTACCCCGTGATGTTTTTCTCACTCCTACTAGTGAATGTAATTTAACACACACCCATACAATGCGCACCACCCCGTGATGTTTTTCTCACTCCTACTAGTGAATGTAATGTAACACACTCCCATACAATGCGCACCACCCCGTGATGTTTTTTTCACTCCTACTAGTGAATCTAATGTAACACACACCCATACAATTCGCACCACCACACGATATTTTCAGAAACCTATCCTACATTGCCACTGCATGTTCCCTGACCTCCCCATGCTGACCACCCCGCGGTGCTTTTCTCCATCCTACATTGCCAATCACTACCTATCCTAATTCAGACCCTCCGATTCACACCACCCCGTCATATTTTTGTCACTCCTACTAGTGAATGTAATGTAACACACACCCAAACAATGCGCACCTCCCCGTGATGTTTTTCTCACTCCTACTAGTGAATGTAATGTAACACACACCCATACAATGCGCACCACCCTGTGATGTTTTTCTCACTCCTACTAGTGAATGTAATGTAACACACACCCATACAATGCGCACCTCCCCGTGATGTTTTTCTCACTCCTACTAGTGAATGTAATGTAACACACACCCATACAATGCGCACCACCCCGTGATGTTTTTCTCACTCCTACTAGTGAATGTAATGTAACACACACCCATACAATGCGCACCACCCCGTGATGTTTTTCTCACTCCTCCTAGTGAATGTAATGTAACACACACCCATACAATGCGCACCACCCCGTAATGTTTTTCTCACTCCTACTAGTGAATGTAATGTAACACACACCCATACAATGCGCACCACCCCGTTATGTTTTTCTCACTCCTACTAGTGAATCTAATGTAACACACACCCATACAATGCGCACCACCCCGTGATGTTTTTCTCACTCCTACTAGTGAATCTAATGTAACACACACCCATACAATGCGCACCACCCCGTGATGTTTTTCTCACTCCTACTAGTGAATGTAATGTAACACACACCCATACAATGCGCACCACCCCGTGATGTTTTTCTCACTCCTACTAGTGAATGTAATGTAACACACACCCATACAATGCGCACCACCCCGTGATGTTTTTCTCACTCCTCCTAGTGAATCTAATGTAACACACACCCATACAATGCGCACCACCCCGTGATGTTTTTCTCACTCCTCCTAGTGAATCTAATGTAACACACACCCATACAATGCGCACCACCCCGTGATGTTTTTCTCACTCCCACTAGTGAATGTAATGTAACACACACCCATACAATGCGCACCACCCCGTGATGTTTTTCTCACTCCTACTAGTGAATCTAATGTAACACACACCCATACAATGCGCACCACCCCGTGATGTTTTTCTCACTCCTACTAGTGAATGTAATGTAACACACACCCATACAATGCGCACCACCCCATGATGTTTTTTGTTGGGAGCCGTGGCACTGTCAAGTCATCAGACGCGGTGATTGCGAGGCCTGTGGGAAAGTACAAAAGCCTGGGCTAGATTACCCCTCTCATCGAGCCCGCCTGTGTGGCACCTGTTTCTTATCACCCCACTAAGTTCCCGCCTCACAGGGTAGTCTGCCTAGCTATTAATCCTATATATAGCCAGTGCCTCCACCCCCGAGAGACAGAGAGACTGAAGCACAAAAGGAGCCGCGGGGAGCGGACCGGTAGAGGCTTCGGGGCAGACTGTATAAGGAGAGAATAAAGAAAAGCCTGACCACCGCCAGACCTTGTCGTGTGTCTTTCCTGCCGGCCGGGAGCGGACATTGACATTTGGTGGCCCGTACGGGGATTGATCAACCCCGAGACGCGGCGGTGGACTGCATTCTCCTACACAGTGCTGCAGCTGCAGGACAGGTGAGTAGAGGATAAGCCTGGGCCCTGGGTGGCGCGCACCTACAGGGTTTGTAGACTCCTCTCAACCTCACGCGTAAGTGGCGGGTTTCTTGGGCCTCACGCGGTGAGTATGAAACATAACACCAGAACTTAAGGTAATAAAAGAGTGTAAAACATAAACATAGAAGTAAAAATAACAGAAGATATATTAAAAATGGGAAACATGCCAAGTAAAGATACACAGCCTTGGTGTTGGTCCTTCGGAGACTCCTAAAGTCCAAGGACCTCAAGGTGGGGTGTAAGACTTTAGAAAATTTCCTTGCAGAGATTGACAGCTTTGCTCCCTGGTTTCTGCCTACAGGGCATGTAAACCTGCCCTCCTGGGAAAAGTTGGGCAGAGACCTTTCCCTAGCAGAGCGGGAGGGTAGAGCTTCAGTCTCTGCTCGTCCATTGTGGGAAATGATACACACGTGCCTAAAGAGTGAGGGTAGTTACGGGGGGAGCTCTCAAGAACTTGTAGAAGTACGCGAGGTGTTTGAACAGGCACAGTGAGGAAGCTCCCGAGAAGGGTCCGTCAAGGAGGGCAGAGATACAAAAGAGGAAGCCGAGGCGCGGTTTGTGTCTTTCCGCAGGAATCGGGACGAGAGCCAATGTGGGTCCCAGAGAGGTTGACGCGACAAGTCCCTCGACTGAAGATCAGGCCTGTTCCACCGGAGGCCAACCGCAGACCCAACAACAAGATGAGCCCTAAAAGAACTGCAGGACAATCCCTTTTTGGGGGCCTGGAACGGATTGCTCCCCTATGTGCTACCCTTGTATACGCATGGCTCGCTCGCATGGCCTACGACCGCGTTTAAAAGTGACAGGCTTCCCACATTCTCCTCCCTAGACAACAACATGTAGCAGGGTGGGTGAGTCAATGACGGGTAAGAGCGTGCCTCCCCAGCACGACTCAACCTAAGCCAGGCCCTACCCCGTTCCGCTCGAAAGCCGCTGGATTGTTAGATAAATTTCTCTCCGAGGGGATTCGTGGAGAGAAATGAGTGCATGCCTATGTGCAACCAGGTTCCGTCCGGTTCATTCCTGGCCCTAGAAAAAAGGACGAGGGCCTCAGGGCCTTGGTGGACCCTGGGACGGCCGACCAGGGTCTACGCTAAGGGCCTACGGTGGGCCTCAGTTCGGGGCATAGGGCTCTGCACTCTATCCAGGACGGGCTGCGATGCGCGTAGCCATCATTTAAAATAAAATAGGGGGAGATGTTGGGAGCCGTGGCACTGTCAAGTCATCAGACGCGGTGATTGCGAGGCCTGTGGGAAAGTACAAAAGCCTGGGCTAGATTACCCCTCTCATCGAGCCCGCCTGTGTGGCACCTGTTTCTTATCACCCCACTAAGTTCCCGCCTCACAGGGTAGTCTGCCTAGCTATTAATCCTATATATAGCCAGTGCCTCCACCCCCGAGAGACAGAGAGACTGAAGCACAAAAGGAGCCGCGGGGAGCGGACCGGTAGAGGCTTCGGGGCAGACTGTATAAGGAGAGAATAAAGAAAAGCCTGACCACCGCCAGACCTTGTCGTGTGTCTTTCCTGCCGGCCGGGAGCAAACATCGACAGTTTTTCTCACTCCTACTAGTGAATGTAATGTAACACACACCCATACAATGCGAACCACCCCGTGATGTTTTTCTCACTCCTACTAGTGAATGTAATGTAACACACACCCATACAATGCGCACCACCCCTTGATGATTTTCTCACTCCCACTAGTGAATGTAATGTAACACACACCCATACAATGCGCACCACCCCGTGATGTTTTTCTCACTCCTACTAGTGAATCTAATGTAACACACACCCATACAATGCGCACTACCCCGTGATGTTTTTCTCACTCCTACTAGTGAATGTAATTTAACACACACCCATACAATGCGCACCACCCCGTGATGTTTTTCTCACTCCTACTAGTGAATGTAATGTAACACACTCCCATACAATGCGCACCACCCCGTGATGTTTTTTTCACTCCTACTAGTGAATCTAATGTAACACACACCCATACAATTCGCACCACCACACGATATTTTCAGAAACCTATCCTACATTGCCACTGCATGTTCCCTGACCTCCCCATGCTGACCACCCCGCGGTGCTTTTCTCCATCCTACATTGCCAATCACTACCTATCCTAATTCAGACCCTCCGATTCACACCACCCCGTCATATTTTTGTCACTCCTACTAGTGAATGTAATGTAACACACACCCAAACAATGCGCACCTCCCCGTGATGTTTTTCTCACTCCTACTAGTGAATGTAATGTAACACACACCCATACAATGCGCACCACCCTGTGATGTTTTTCTCACTCCTACTAGTGAATGTAATGTAACACACACCCATACAATGCGCACCTCCCCGTGATGTTTTTCTCACTCCTACTAGTGAATGTAATGTAACACACACCCATACAATACGCACCACCTCGTGATGTTTTTCTCACTCCTACTAGTGAATGTAATGTAACACACTCCCATACAATGCGCACCACCCCGTGAAGTTTTTCTCACTCCTCCTAGTGAATCTAATGTAACACACACCCATACAATGCGCACCACCCCGTGATGTTTTTCTCACTCCCACTAGTGAATGTAATGTAACACACACCCATACAATGCGCACCACCCCGTGATGTTTTTCTCACTCCTACTAGTGAATCTAATGTAACACACACCCATACAATGCGCACCACCCCGTGATGTTTTTCTCACTCCTACTAGTGAATCTAATGTAACACACACCCATACAATGCGCACCACCCCATGATGTTTTTCTCACTCCTACTAGTGAATGTAATGTAACACACACCCATACAATGCGCACCACCCCGTGATGTTTTTCTCACTCCTACTAGTGAATGTAATGTAACACACACCCATACAATGCGCACCACCCCGTGATGTTTTTCTCACTCCTACTAGTGAATCTAATGTAACACACACCCATACAATGCGCACCACCCCGTGATGTTTTTCTCACTCCTACTAGTGAATGTAATGTAACACACACCCATACAATGCGCACCACCCCGTGATGTTTTTCTCACTCCTACTAGTGAATGTAATGTAACACACACCCATACAATGCGCACCACCCCTTGATGATTTTCTCACTCCCACTAGTGAATGTAATGTAACACACACCCATACAATGCGCACCACCCCGTGATGTTTTTCTCACTCCCACTAGTGAATCTAATGTAACACACACCCATACAATGCGCACCACCCCGTGATGTTTTTCTCACTCCTACTAGTGAATCTAATGTAACACACACCCATACAATGCGCACCACCCCGTGATGTTTTTCTCACTGCTACTAGTGAATGTAATGTAACACACACCCATACAATGCGCACCACCCCGTGATGTTTTTCTCACTCCTACTAGTGAATGTAAAGTAAAACACACCCATACAATGCGCACCACCCCGTGATGTTTTTCTCACTCCTACTAGTGAATGTAATGTAACACACACCCATACAATGCGCACCACCCCTTGATGTTTTTCTCACTCCTACTAGTGAATGTAATGTAACACACTCCCATACAATGCGCACCACCCCGTGAAGTTTTTCTCACTCCTCCTAGTGAATCTAATGTAACACACACCAATACAATGCGCACCACCCCGTGATGTTTTTCTCACTCCCACTAGTGAATGTAATGTAACACACACCCATACAATGCGCACCACCCCGTGATGTTTTTCTCACTCCTACTAGTGAATCTAATGTAACACACACCCATACAATGCGCACCACCCCATGATGTTTTTCTCACTCCTACTAGTGAATGTAATGTAACACACACCCATACAATGCGCACCACCCCATGATGTTTTTCTCACTCCTACTAGTGAATCTAATGTAACACACACCCATACAATGCGCACCACCCCGTGATGTTTTTCTCACTCCTACTAGTGAATGTAATGTAACACACACCCATACAATGCGCACCACCCCTTGATGTTTTTCTCACTCCTACTAGTGAATGTAATGTAACACACACCCATACAATGCGCACCACCCCGTGATGTTTTTGTCACTCCTACTAGTGAATCTAATGTAACACACACCCATACAATGCGCACCACCCCGTGATGTTTTTCTCACTCCTACTAGTGAATGTAATGTAACACACACCCATACAATGCGCACCACCCCTTGATGATTTTCTCACTCCCACTAGTGAATGTAATGTAACACACACCCATACAATGCGCACCACCCCATGATGTTTTTCTCACTCCTACTAGTGAATGTAATGTAACACACACCCATACAATGCGCACCACCCCGTGATGTTTTTCTCACTCCTACTAGTGAATCTAATGTAACACACACCCATACAATGCGCACCACCCCGTGATGTTTTTCTCACTCCTACTAGTGAATGTAATGTAACACACTCCCATACAATGCGCAACACCCCGTGAAGTTTGTCTCAGTCCTCCTAGTGAATCTAATGTAACACACACCCATACAATGCGCACCACCCCGTGATGTTTTTCTCACTCCCACTAGTGAATGTAATGTAACACACACCCATACAATGCGCACCACCCCGTGATGTTTTTCTCACTCCTACTAGTGAATCTAATGTAACACACACCCATACAATGCGCACCACCCCGTGATGTTTTTCTCACTCCTACTAGTGAATGTAATGTAACACACACCCATACAATGCGCACCACCCCATGATGTTTTTCTCACTCCTACTAGTGAATCTAATGTAACACACACCCATACAATGCGCACCACCCCGTGATGTTTTTCTCACTCCTACTAGTGAATGTAATGTAACACACACCCATACAATGCGCACCACCCCTTGATGTTTTTCTCACTCCTACTAGTGAATGTAATGTAACACACACCCATACAATGCGCACCACCCCGTGATGTTTTTGTCACTCCTACTAGTGAATCTAATGTAACACACACCCATACAATGCGCACCACCCCGTGATGTTTTTCTCACTCCTACTAGTGAATGTAATGTAACACACACCCATACAATGCGCACCACCCCTTGATGATTTTCTCACTCCCACTAGTGAATGTAATGTAACACACACCCATACAATGCGCACCACCCCGTGATGTTTTTCTCACTCCTACTAGTGAATCTAATGTAACACACACCCATACAATGCGCACCACCCCGTGATGTTTTTCTCACTCCTACTAGTGAATCTAATGTAACACACACCCATACAATGCGCACCACCCCGTGATGTTTTTCTCACTGCTATTGGTGAATGTAATGTAACACACACCCATACAATGCGCACCACCCCGTGATGTTGTTCTCACTCCTACTAGTGAATGTAAAGTAAAACACACCCATACAATGCGCACCACCCCGTGATATTTTTCTCACTCCTACTAGTGAATGTAATGTAACACACACCCATACAATGCGCACCACCCCTTGATGTTTTTCTCACTCCTACTAGTGAATGTAATGTAACACACTCCCATACAATGCGCACCACCCCGTGAAGTTTTTCTCACTCCTCCTAGTGAATCTAATGTAACACACACCCATACAATGCGCACCACCCCGTGATGTTTTTCTCACTCCCACTAGTGAATGTAATGTAACACACACCCATACAATGCGCACCACCCCGTGATGTTTTTCTCACTCCTACTAGTGAATCTAATGTAACACACACCCATACAATGCGCACCACCCCGTGATGTTTTTCTCACTCCTACTAGTGAATGTAATGTAACACACACCCATACAATGCGCACCACCCCATGATGTTTTTCTCACTCCTACTAGTGAATGTAATGTAACACACACCCATACAATGCGCACCACCCCGTGATGTTTTTCTCACTCCTACTAGTGAATGTAATGTAACACACACCCATAAAATGCGCACCACCCCTTGACGTTTTTCTCACTCCTACTAGTGAATGTAATGTAACACACTCCCATACAATGCGCACCACCCCGTGAAGTTTTTCTCACTCCTCCTAGTGAATCTAATGTAACACACACCCATACAATGCGCACCACCCCGTGATGTTTTTCTCACTCCCACTAGTGAATGTAATGTAACACACACCCATACAATGCGCACCACCCTGTGATGTTTTTCTCACTCCTACTAGTGAATGTAAAGTAAAACACACCCATACAATGCGCACCACCCCGTGATGTTTTTCTCACTCCTACTAGTGAATGTAATGTAACACACACCCATACAATGCGCACCACCCCGTGATGTTTTTCTCACTCCTACTAGTGAATCTAATGTAACACACACCCATACAATGCGCACCACCCCGTGATGTTTTTCTCACTCCTACTAGTGAATGTAATGTAACACACACCCATACAATGCGCACCACCCCTTGATGATTTTCTCACTCCCACTAGTGAATGTAATGTAACACACACCCATACAATGCGCACCACCCCGTGATGTTTTTCTCACTCCTACTAGTGAATCTAATGTAACACACACCCATACAATGCGCACCACCCCGTGATGTTTTTCTCACTCCTACTAGTGAATCTAATGTAACACACACCCATACAATGCGCACCACCCCGTGATGTTTTTCTCACTCCTACTAGTGAATGTAATGTAACACACACCCATACAATGCGCACCACCCCATGATGTTTTTCTCACTCCTACTAGTGAATGTAATGTAACACACACCCATACAATGCGCACCACCCCGTGATGTTTTTCTCACTCCTACTAGTGAATGTAATGTAACACACACCCATACAATGCGCACCACCCCTTGATGATTTTCTCACTCCCACTAGTGAATGTAATGTAACACACACCCATACAATGCGCACCACCCCGTGATGTTTTTCTCACTCCTACTAGTGAATCTAATGTAACACACACCCATACAATGCGCACCACCCCGTGATGTTTTTCTCACTCCTACTAGTGAATCTAATGTAACACACACCCATACAATGCGCACCACCCCGTGATGTTTTTCTCACTGCTACTAGTGAATGTAATGTAACACACACCCATACAATGCGCACCACCCCGTGATGTTTTTCTCACTCCTACTAGTGAATGTAAAGTAAAACACACCCATACAATGCGCACCACCCCGTGATGTTTTTCTCACTCCTACTAGTGAATGTAATGTAACACACACCCATACAATGCGCACCACCCCTTGATGTTTTTCTCACTCCTACTAGTGAATGTAATGTAACACACTCCCACACAATGCGCACCACCCCGTGAAGTTTTTCTCACTCCTCCTAGTGAATCTAATGTAACACACACCCATACAATGCGCACCACCCCGTGATGTTTTTCTCACTCCCACTAGTGAATGTAATGTAACACACACCCATACAATGCGCACCACCCCGTGATGTTTTTCTCACTCCTACTAGTGAATCTAATGTAACACACACCCATACAATGCGCACCACCCCGTGATGTTTTTCTCACTCCTACTAGTGAATGTAATGTAACACACACCCATACAATGCGCACCACCCCATGATGTATTTCTCACTCCTACTAGTGAATCTAATGTAACACACACCCATACAATGCGCACCACCCCGTGATGTTTTTCTCACTCCTACTAGTGAATGTAATGTAACACACACCCATACAATGCGCACCACCCCTTGATGTTTTTCTCACTCCTACTAGTGAATGTAATGTAACACACACCCATACAATGCGCACCACCCCGTGATGTTTTTCTCACTCCTACTAGTGAATCTAATGTAACACACACCCATACAATGCGCACCACCCCGTGATGTTTTTCTCACTCCTACTAGTGAATGTAATGTAACACACACCCATACAATGCGCACCACCCCTTGATGATTTTCTCACTCCCACTAGTGAATGTAATGTAACACACACCCATACAATGCGCACCACCCCGTGATGTTTTTCTCACTCCTACTAGTGAATCTAATGTAACACACACCCATACAATGCGCACCACCCCGTGATGTTTTTCTCACTCCTACTAGTGAATCTAATGTAACACACACCCATACAATGCGCACCACCCCGTGATGTTTTTCTCACTCCTACTAGTGAATGTAATGTAACACACACCCATACAATGCGCACCACCCCATGATGTTTTTCTCACTCCTACTAGTGAATGTAATGTAACACACACCCATACAATGCGCACCACCCCGTGATGTTTTTCTCACTCCTACTAGTGAATGTAATGTAACACACACCCATACAATGCGCACCACCCCTTGATGATTTTCTCACTCCCACTAGTGAATGTAATGTAACACACACCCATACAATGCGCACCACCCCGTGATGTTTTTCTCACTCCTACTAGTGAATCTAATGTAACACACACCCATACAATGCGCACCACCCCGTGATGTTTTTCTCACTCCTACTAGTGAATCTAATGTAACACACACCCATACAATGCGCACCACCCCGTGATGTTTTTCTCACTGCTACTAGTGAATGTAATGTAACACACACCCATACAATGCGCACCACCCCGTGATGTTTTTCTCACTCCTACTAGTGAATGTAAAGTAAAACACACCCATACAATGCGCACCACCCCGTGATGTTTTTCTCACTCCTACTAGTGAATGTAATGTAACACACACCCATACAATGCGCACCACCCCTTGATGTTTTTCTCACTCCTACTAGTGAATGTAATGTAACACACTCCCACACAATGCGCACCACCCCGTGAAGTTTTTCTCACTCCTCCTAGTGAATCTAATGTAACACACACCCATACAATGCGCACCACCCCGTGATGTTTTTCTCACTCCCACTAGTGAATGTAATGTAACACACACCCATACAATGCGCACCACCCCGTGATGTTTTTCTCACTCCTACTAGTGAATCTAATGTAACACACACCCATACAATGCGCACCACCCCGTGATGTTTTTCTCACTCCTACTAGTGAATGTAATGTAACACACACCCATACAATGCGCACCACCCCATGATGTTTTTCTCACTCCTACTAGTGAATCTAATGTAACACACACCCATACAATGCGCACCACCCCGTGATGTTTTTCTCACTCCTACTAGTGAATGTAATGTAACACACACCCATACAATGCGCACCACCCCTTGATGTTTTTCTCACTCCTACTAGTGAATGTAATGTAACACACACCCATACAATGCGCACCACCCCGTGATGTTTTTGTCACTCCTACTAGTGAATCTAATGTAACACACACCCATACAATGCGCACCACCCCGTGATGTTTTTCTCACACCCGCTAGTGAATGTAATGTAACACACACCCATACAATGCGCACCACCCCTTGATGATTTTCTCACTCCCAATAGTGAATGTAATGTAACACACACCCATACAATGCGCACCACCCCGTGATGTTTTTCTCACTCCTACTAGTGAATCTAATGTAACACACACCCATACAATGCGCACCACCCCGTGATGTTTTTCTCACTCCTACTAGTGAATCTAATGTAACACCCACCCATACAATGCGCACCACCCCGTGATGTTTTTCTCACTGCTATTGGTGAATGTAATGTAACACACACCCATACAATGCGCACCACCCCGTGATGTTTTTCTCACTCCTACTAGTGAATGTAAAGTAAAACACACCCATACAATGCGCACCACCCCGTGATGTTTTTCTCACTCCTACTAGTGAATGTAATGTAACACACACCCATACAATGCGCACCACCCCTTGATGTTTTTCTCACTCCTACTAGTGAATGTAATGTAACACACTCCCATACAATGTGCACCACCCCGTGAAGTTTTTCTCACTCCTCCTAGTGAATCTAATGTAACACACACCCATACAATGCGCACCACCCCGTGATGTTTTTCTCACTCCCACTAGTGAATGTAATGTAACACACACCCATACAATGCGCACCACCCCGTGATGTTTTTCTCACTCCTACTAGTGAATCTAATGTAACACACACCCATACAATGCGCACCACCCCGTGATGTTTTTCTCACTCCTACTAGTGAATCTAATGTAACACACACCCATACAATGCGCACCACCCCGTGATGTTTTTCTCACTGCTATTGGTGAATGTAATGTAACACACACCCATACAATGCGCACCACCCCGTGATGTTGTTCTCACTCCTACTAGTGAATGTAAAGTAAAACACACCCATACAATGCGCACCACCCCGTGATATTTTTCTCACTCCTACTAGTGAATGTAATGTAACACACACCCATACAATGCGCACCACCCCTTGATGTTTTTCTCACTCCTACTAGTGAATGTAATGTAACACACTCCCATACAATGCGCACCACCCCGTGAAGTTTTTCTCACTCCTCCTAGTGAATCTAATGTAACACACACCCATACAATGCGCACCACCCCGTGATGTTTTTCTCACTCCCACTAGTGAATGTAATGTAACACACACCCATACAATGCGCACCACCCCGTGATGTTTTTCTCACTCCTACTAGTGAATCTAATGTAACACACACCCATACAATGCGCACCACCCCGTGATGTTTTTCTCACTCCTACTAGTGAATGTAATGTAACACACACCCATACAATGCGCACCACCCCATGATGTTTTTCTCACTCCTACTAGTGAATGTAATGTAACACACACCCATACAATGCGCACCACCCCGTGATGTTTTTCTCACTCCTACTAGTGAATGTAATGTAACACACACCCATAAAATGCGCACCACCCCTTGATGTTTTTCTCACTCCTACTAGTGAATGTAATGTAACACACTCCCATACAATGCGCACCACCCCGTGAAGTTTTTCTCACTCCTCCTAGTGAATCTACTGTAACACACACCCATACAATGCGCACCACCCCGTGATGTTTTTCTCACTCCCACTAGTGAATGTAATGTAACACACACCCATACAATGCGCACCACCCTGTGATGTTTTTCTCACTCCTACTAGTGAATGTAAAGTAAAACACACCCATACAATGCGCACCACCCCGTGATGTTTTTCTCACTCCTACTAGTGAATGTAATGTAACACACACCCATACAATGCGCACCACCCCGTGATGTTTTTCTCACTCCTACTAGTGAATCTAATGTAACACACACCCATACAATGCGCACCACCCCGTGATGTTTTTCTCACTCCTACTAGTGAATGTAATGTAACACACACCCATACAATGCGCACCACCCCTTGATGATTTTCTCACTCCCACTAGTGAATGTAATGTAACACACACCCATACAATGCGCACCACCCCGTGATGTTTTTCTCACTCCTACTAGTGAATCTAATGTAACACACACCCATACAATGCGCACCACCCCGTGATGTTTTTCTCACTCCTACTAGTGAATCTAATGTAACACACACCCATACAATGCGCACCACCCCGTGATGTTTTTCTCACTCCTACTAGTGAATGTAATGTAACACACACCCATACAATGCGCACCACCCCATGATGTTTTTCTCACTCCTACTAGTGAATGTAATGTAACACACACCCATACAATGCGCACCACCCCGTGATGTTTTTCTCACTCCTACTAGTGAATGTAATGTAACACACACCCATACAATGCGCACCACCCCTTGATGATTTTCTCACTCCCACTAGTGAATGTAATGTAACACACACCCATACAATGCGCACCACCCCGTGATGTTTTTCTCACTCCTACTAGTGAATCTAATGTAACACACACCCATACAATGCGCACCACCCCGTGATGTTTTTCTCACTCCTACTAGTGAATCTAATGTAACACACACCCATACAATGCGCACCACCCCGTGATGTTTTTCTCACTGCTACTAGTGAATGTAATGTAACACACACCCATACAATGCGCACCACCCCGTGATGTTTTTCTCACTCCTAGTAGTGAATGTAAAGTAAAACACACCCATACAATGCGCACCACCCCGTGATGTTTTTCTCACTCCTACTAGTGAATGTAATGTAACACACACCCATACAATGCGCACCACCCCTTGATGTTTTTCTCACTCCTACTAGTGAATGTAATGTAACACACTCCCACACAATGCGCACCACCCCGTGAAGTTTTTCTCACTCCTCCTAGTGAATCTAATGTAACACACACCCATACAATGCGCACCACCCCGTGATGTTTTTCTCACTCCCACTAGTGAATGTAATGTAACACACACCCATACAATGCGCACCACCCCGTGATGTTTTTCTCACTCCTACTAGTGAATCTAATGTAACACACACCCATACAATGCGCACCACCCCGTGATGTTTTTCTCACTCCTACTAGTGAATGTAATGTAACACACACCCATACAATGCGCACCACCCCATGATGTTTTTCTCACTCCTACTAGTGAATCTAATGTAACACACACCCATACAATGCGCACCACCCCGTGATGTTTTTCTCACTCCTACTAGTGAATGTAATGTAACACACACCCATACAATGCGCACCACCCCTTGATGTTTTTCTCACTCCTACTAGTGAATGTAATGTAACACACCCCCATACAATGCGCACCACCCCGTGATGTTTTTGTCACTCCTACTAGTGAATCTAATGTAACACACACCCATACAATGCGCACCACCCCGTGATGTTTTTCTCACTCCTACTAGTGAATGTAATGTAACACACACCCATACAATGCGCACCACCCCTTGATGATTTTCTCACTCCCACTAGTGAATGTAATGTAACACACACCCATACAATGCGCACCACCCCGTGATGTTTTTCTCACTCCTACTAGTGAATCTAATGTAACACACACCCATACAATGCGCACCACCCCGTGATGTTTTTCTCACTCCTACTAGTGAATCTAATGTAACACCCACCCATACAATGCGCACCACCCCGTGATGTTTTTCTCACTGCTATTGGTGAATGTAATGTAACACACACCCATACAATGCGCACCACCCCGTGATGTTTTTCTCACTCCTACTAGTGAATGTAAAGTAAAACACACCCATACAATGCGCACCACCCCGTGATGTTTTTCTCACTCCTACTAGTGAATGTAATGTAACACACACCCATACAATGCGCACCACCCCTTGATGTTTTTCTCACTCCTACTAGTGAATGTAATGTAACACACTCCCATACAATGTGCACCACCCCGTGAAGTTTTTCTCACTCCTCCTAGTGAATCTAATGTAACACACACCCATACAATGCGCACCACCCCGTGATGTTTTTCTCACTCCCACTAGTGAATGTAATGTAACACACACCCATACAATGCGCACCACCCCGTGATGTTTTTCTCACTCCTACTAGTGAATCTAATGTAACACACACCCATACAATGCGCACCACACCGTGATGTTTTTCTCACTCCTACTGGTGAATGTAATGTAACACACACCCATACAATGCGCACCACCCCATGATGTTTTTCTCACTCCTACTAGTGAATGTAATGTAACACACACCCATAAAATGCGCACCACCCCGTGATGTTTTTCTCACTCCTACTAGTGAATGTAATGTAACACACACCCATACAATGCGCACCACCCCTTGATGTTTTTCTCACTCCTACTAGTGAATGTAATGTAACACACTCCCATACAATGCGCACCACCCCGTGAAGTTTTTCTCACTCCTCCTAGTGAATCTAATGTAACACACACCCATACAATGCGCACCACCCCGTGATGTTTTTCTCACTCCCACTAGTGAATGTAATGTAACACACACCCATACAATGCGCACCACCCCGTGATGTTTTTCTCACTCCTACTAGTGAATCTAATGTAACACACACCCATACAATGCGCACCACCCGTGATGTTTTTCTCACTCCTACTAGTGAATGTAATGTAACACACACCCATACAATGCGCACCACCCCATGATGTTTTTCTCACTCCTACTAGTGAATGTAATGTAACACACACCCATACAATGCGCACCACCCCGTGATGTTTTTCTCACTCCTACTAGTGAATGTAATGTAACACACACCCATACAATGCGCACCACCCCTTGATGTTTTTCTCACTCCTACTAGTGAATGTAATGTAACACACTCCCATACAATGCGCACCACCCCGTGAAGTTTTTCTCACTCCTCCTAGTGAATCTACTGTAACACACACCCATACAATGCGCACCACCCCGTGATGTTTTTCTCACTCCCACTAGTGAATGTAATGTAACACACACCCATACAATGCGCACCACCCCGTGATGTTTTTCTCACTCCTACTAGTGAATCTAATGTAACACACACCCATACAATGCGCACCACCCCGTGATGTTTTTCTCACTCCTACTAGTGAATGTAATGTAACACACACCCATACAATGCGCACCACCCCATGATGTTTTTCTCATTCCTACTAGTGAATGTAATGTAACACACACCCATACAATGCGCACCACCCCGTGATGTTTTTCTCACTCCTACTAGTGAATGTAATGTAACACACACCCATACAATGCGCACCACCCCTTGATGATTTTCTCACTCCCACTAGTGAATGTAATGTAACACACACCCATACAATGCGCACCACCCCGTGATGTTTTTCTCACTCCTACTAGTGAATCTAATGTAACACACACCCATACAATGCGCACCACCCCGTGATGTTTTTCTCACTCCTACTAGTGAATCTAATGTAACACACACCCATACAATGCGCACCACCCCGTGATGTTTTTCTCACTGCTACTAGTGAATGTAATGTAACACACACCCATACAATGCGCACCACCCCGTGATGTTTTTCTCACTCCTACTAGTGAATGTAAAGTAAAACACACCCATACAATGCGCACCACCCCGTGATGTTTTTCTCACTCCTACTAGTGAATGTAATGTAACACACACCCATACAATGCGCACCACCCCGTGAAGTTTTTCTCACTCCTCCTAGTGAATATAATGTAACACACACCCATACAATGCGCACCACCCCGTGATGTTTTTCTCACTCCCACTAGTGAATGTAATGTAACACACACCCATACAATGCGCACCACCCCGTGATGTTTTTCTCACTCCTACTAGTGAATCTAATGTAACACACACCCATACAATGCGCACCACCCCGTGATGTTTTTCTCACTCCTACTAGTGAATGTAATGTAACACACACCCATACAATGCGCACCACCCCATGATGTTTTTCTCACTCCTACTAGTGAATGTAATGTAACACACACCCATACAATGCGCACCACCCCGTGATGTTTTTGTCACTCCTACTAGTGAATGTAATCTAACACACACCCATACAATGCGCACCACCCCTTGATGATTTTCTCACTCCCACTAGTGAATGTAATGTAACACACACCCATACAATGCGCACCACCCCGTGATGTTTTTCTCACTCCTACTAGTGAATCTAATGTAACACACACCCATACAATGCGCACCACCCCGTGATGTTTTTCTCACTCCTACTAGTGAATCTAATGTAAAACACACCCATACAATGCGCACCACCCCGTGATGTTTTTCTCACTGCTACTAGTGAATGTAATGTAACACACACCCATACAATGCGCACCACCCCGTGATGTTTTTCTCACTCCTACTAGTGAATGTAAAGTAAAACACACCCATACAATGCGCACCACCCCGTGATGTTTTTCTCACTCCTACTAGTGAATGTAATGTAACACACACCCATACAATGCGCACCACCCCTTGATGTTTTTCTCACTCCTACTAGTGAATGTAATGTAACACACTCCCATACAATGCGCACCACCCCGTGATGTTTTTCTCACTCCTACTAGTGAATGTAAAGTAAAACACACCCATACAATGCGCACCACCCCGTGATGTTTTTCTCACCTCTACTAGTGAATGTAAAGTAAAACACACCCATACAATGCGCACCACCCCGTGATGTTTTTCTCACTCCTACTAGTGAATCTAATGTAACACACACCCATACAATGCGCACCACCCCGTGATGTTTTTCTCACTCCTACTAGTGAATGTAATGTAACACACACCCATACAATGCGCACCACCCCATGATGTTTTTCTCACTCCTACTAGTGAATGCAATGTAACACACACCCATACAATGCGCACCACCCCGTGATGTTTTTCTCACTGCTACTAGTGAATGTAATGTAACACACACCCATACAATGCGCACCACCCCGTGATGTTTTTCTCACTGCTACTAGTGAATGTAATGTAACACACACCCATACAATGCGCACCACCCCGTGATGTTTTTCTCACTCCTACTAGTGAATGTAAAGTAAAACACACCCATACAATGCGCACCACCCCGTGATGTTTTTCTCACTCCTACTAGTGAATGTAATGTAACACACACCCATACAATGCGCACCACCCCGCGATGTTTTTCTCACTCCTACTAGTGAATGTAATGTAACACACTCCCATACAATGCGCACCACCCCGTGAAGTTTTTCTCACTCCTCCTAGTGAATCTAATGTAACACACACCCATACAATGCGCACCACCCCGTGATGTTTTTCTCACTCCCACTAGTGAATGTAATGTAACACACACCCATACAATGCGCACCACCCTGTGATGTTTTTCTCACTCCTACTAGTGAATCTAATGTAACACACACCCATACAATGCGCACCACCCCGTGATGTTTTTCTCACTCCTACTAGTGAATGTAATGTAACACACACCCATACAATGCGCACCACCCCATGATGTTTTTCTCACTCCTACTAGTGAATGTAATGTAACACACACCCATACAATGCGCACCACCCCTTGATGTTTTTCTCACTCCTACTAGTGAATGTAATGTAACACACTCCCATACAATGCGCACCACCCCGTGAAGTTTTTCTCACTCCTCCTAGTGAATCTAATGTAACACACACCCATACAATGCGCACCACCCCGTGATGTTTTTCTCACTCCCACTAGTGAATGTAATGTAACACACACCCATACAATGCGCACCACCCCGTGATGTTTTTCTCTCTCCTACTAGTGAATCTAATGTAACACACACCCATACAATGCGCACCACCCCGTGATGTTTTTCTCACTCCTACTAGTGAATGTAATGTAACACACACCCATACAATGCGCACCACCCCATGATATTTTTCTCACTCCTACTAGTGAATGTAATGTAACACACACCCATACAATGCGCACCACCCCGTGATGTTTTTCTCACTCCTACTAGTGAATGTAATGTAACACACACCCATACAATGCGCACCACCCCTTGATGTTTTTCTCACTCCTACTAGTGAATCTAATGTAACACACACCCATACAATGCGCACCACCCCGTGATGTTTTTCTCACTCCTACTAGTGAATGTAATGTAACACACACCCATACAATGCGCACCACCCCATGATGTTTTTCTCACTCCTACTAGTGAATGTAATGTAACACACACCCATACAATGCGCACCACCCCGTGATGTTTTTCTCACTCCTACTAGTGAATGTAATGTAACACACACCCATACAATGCGCACCACCCCTTGATGATTTTCTCACTCCCACTAGTGAATGTAATGTAACACACACCCATACAATGCGCACCACCCCGTGATGTTTTTCTCACTCCTACTAGTGAATCTAATGTAACACACACCCATACAATGCGCACCACCCCGTGATGTTTTTCTCACTCCTACTAGTGAATCTAATGTAACACACACCCATACAATGCGCACCACCCCGTGATGTTTTTCTCACTGCTACTAGTGAATGTAATGTAACACACACCCATACAATGCGCACCACCCCGTGATGTTTTTCTCACTCCTACTAGTGAATGTAAAGTAAAACACACCCATACAATGCGCACCACCCCGTGATGTTTTTCTCACTCCTACTAGTGAATGTAATGTAACACACACCCATACAATGTGCACCACCCCTTGATGTTTTTCTCACTCCTACTAGTGAATGTAATGTAACACACTCCCATACAATGCGCACCACCCCGTGAAGTTTTTCTCACTCCTCCTAGTGAATCTAATGTAACACACACCCATACAATGCGCACCACCCCGTGATGTTTTTCTCACTCCCACTAGTGAATGTAATGTAACACACACCCATACAATGCGCACCACCCCGTGATGTTTTTCTCACTCCTACTAGTGAATCTAATGTAACACACACCCATACAATGCGCACCACCCGTGATGTTTTTCTCACTCCTACTAGTGAATGTAATGTAACACACACCCATACAATGCGCACCACCCCATGATGTTTTTCTCACTCCTACTAGTGAATCAAATGTAACACACACCCATACAATGCGCACAAACCCGTGATGTTTTTCTCACTCCTACTAGTGAATGTAATGTAACACACACCCATACAATGCGCACCACCCCTTGATGTTTTTCTCACTCCTACTAGTGAATGTAATGTAACACACACCCATACAATGCGCACCACCCCGTGATGTTTTTGTCACTCCTACTAGTGAATCTAATGTAACACACACCCATACAATGCGCACCACCCCGTGATGTTTTTCTCACTCCTACTAGTGAATGTAATGTAACACACACCCATACAATGCGCACCACCCCTTGATGATTTTCTCACTCCCACTAGTGAATGTAATGTAACACACACCCATACAATGCGCATCACCCCGTGATGCTTTTCTCACTCCTACTAGTGAATCTAATGTAACACTAACCCATACAATGCGCACCACCCCGTGATGTTTTTCTCACTCCTACTAGTGAATCTAATGTAACACACACCCATACAATGCGCACCACCCCGTGATGTTTTTCTCACTGCTACTAGTGAATGTAATGTAACACACACCCATACAATGCGCACCACCCCGTGATGTTTTTCTCACTCCTACTAGTGAATGTAAAGTAAAACACACCCATACAATGCGCACCACCCCGTGATGTTTTTCTCACTCCTACTAGTGAATGTAATGTAACACACACCCATACAATGCGCACCACCCCTTGATGTTTTTCTCACTCCTACTAGTGAATGTAATGTAACACACTCCCATACAATGCGCACCACCCCGTGAAGTTTTTCTCACTCCTCCTAGTGAATCTAATGTAACACAGACCCATACAATGCGCACCACCCCGTGATGTTTTTCTCACTCCCACTAGTGAATGTAATGTAACACACACCCATACAATGCGCACCACCCCGTGATGTTTTTCTCACTCCCACTAGTGAATGTAATGTAACACACACCCATACAATGCGCACCACCCCGTGATGTTTTTCTCACTCCTACTAGTGAATGTAATGTAACACACACCCATACAATGCGCACCACCCCATGATGTTTTTCTCACTCCTACTAGTGAATGTAATGTAACACACACCCATACAATGCGCACCACCCCGTGATGTTTTTCTCACTCCTACTAGTGAATCTAATGTAACACACACCCATACAATGCGCACCACCCCTTGATGATTTTCTCACTCCCACTAGTGAATGTAATGTAACACACACCCATACAATGCGCACCACCCCGTGATGTTTTTCTCACTCCTACTAGTGAATCTAATGTAACACACACCCATACAATGCGCACCACCCCGTGATGTTTTTCTCACTCCTACTAGTGTATCTAATGTGACACACACCCATACAATGCGCACCACCCCGTGATGTTTTTCTCACTGATACTAGTGAATGTAATGTAACACACACCCATACAATGGGCACCACCCCGTGATGTTTTTCTCACTCCTACTAGTGAATCTAATGTAAAACACACCCATACAATGCGCACCACCCCGTGATGTTTTTCTCACTCCTACTAGTGAATGTAACGTAACAAACACCCATACAATGCGCACCACCCCATGATGTTTTTCTCACTCCTACTAGTGAATGTAATGTAACACACACCCATACAATGCGCACCACCCCGTGATGTTTTTGTCACTCCTACTAGTGAATGTAATGTAACACACACCCATACAATGCGCACCACCCCTTGATGATTTTCTCACTCCCACTAGTGAATGTAATGTAACACACACCCATACAATGCGCACCACCCCGTGATGGTTTTCTCACTCCTACTAGTGAATCTAATGTAACACACACCCATACAATGCGCACCACCCCGTGATGTTTTTCTCACTCCTACTAGTGAATCTAATGTAACACACACCCATACAATGCGCACCACCCCGTGATGTTTTTCTCACTGCTACTAGTGAATGTAATGTAACACACACCCATACAATGCGCACCACCCCGTGATGTTTTTCTCACTCCTACTAGTGAATGTAAAGTAAAACACACCCATACAATGCGCACCACCCCGTGATGTTTTTCTCACTCCTACTAGTGAATGTAATGTAACACACACCCATACAATGCGCACCACCCCTTGATGTTTTTCTCACTCCTACTAGTGAATGTAATGTAACACACTCCCATACAATGCGCACCACCCCGTGAAGTTTTTCTCACTCCTCCTAGTGAATCTAATGTAACACATACCCATACAATGCGCACCACCCCGTGATGTTTTTCTCACTCCCACTAGTGAATGTAATGTAACACACACCCATACAATGCGCACCACCCCGTGATGTTTTTCTCACTCCTACTAGTGAATCTAATGTAACACACACCCATACAATGCGCACCACCCCGTGATGTTTTTCTCACTCCTACTAGTGAATGTAATGTAACACACACCCATACAATGCGCACCACCCCATGATGTTTTTCTCACTCCTACTATTGAATGTAATGTAACACACACCCATACAATGCGCACCACCCCGTGATGTTTTTCTCACTCCTACTAGTGAATGTAATGTACCACACACCCATACAATGCGCACCACCCCTTGATGTTTTTCTCACTCCTACTAGTGAATGTAATGTAACACACACCCATACAATGCGCACCACCACATGATGTTTTTCTCACTCCTACTAGTGAATGTAATGTAACACACACCCATACAATGCGCACCACCCCGTGATGTTTTTCTCACTCCTACTAGTGAATGTAATGTAACACACACCCATACAATGCGCACCACCCCGTGATGTTTTTCTCACTGCTACTAGTGAATGTAATGTAACACACACCCATACAATGCGCACCACCCCGTGATGTTTTTCTCACTCCTACTAGTGAATGTAAAGTAAAACACACCCATACAATGCGCACCACCCCGTGATGTTTTTCTCACTCCTACTAGTGAATGTAATGTAACACACACCCATACAATGCGCACCACCCCTTGATGTTTTTCTCACTCCTACTAGTGAATGTAATGTAACACACTCCCATACAATGCGCACCACCCCGTGAAGTTTTTCTCACTCCTCCTAGTGAATCTAATGTAACACACACCCATACAATGCGCACCACCCCGTGATGTTTTTCTCACTCCCACTAGTGAATGTAATGTAACACACACCCATACAATGCGCACCACCCCGTGATGTTTTTCTCACTCCTACTAGTGAATCTAATGTAACACACACCCATACAATGCGCACCACCCCGTGATGTTTTTCTCACTCCTACTACTGAATGTAATGTAACACACACCCATACAATGCGCACCACCCCATGATGTTTTTCTCACTCCTACTAGTGAATGTAATGTAACACACACCCATACAATGCGCACCACCCCGTGATGTTTTTCTCACTCCTACTAGTGAATGTAATGTAACACACACCCATACAATGCGCACCACCCCTTGATGTTTTTCTCACTCCTACTAGTGAATGTAATGTAACACACTCCCATACAATGCGCACCACCCCGTGAAGTTTTTCTCACTCCTCCTAGTGAATCTAATGTAACACACACCCATACAATGCGCACCACCCCGTGATGTTTTTCTCACTCCCACTAGTGAATGTAATGTAACACACACCCATACAATGCGCACCACCCCGTGATGTTTTTCTCACTCCTACTAGTGAATCTAATGTAACACACACCCATACAATGCGCACCACCCCGTGATGTTTTTCTCACTCCTACTAGTGAATGTAATGTAACACACACCCATACAATGCGCACCACCCCATGATGTTTTTCTCACTCCTACTAGTGAATGTAATGTAACACACACCCATACAATGCGCACCACCCCGTGATGTTTTTCTCACTCCTACTAGTGAATGTAATGTAACACACACCCATACAATGCGCACCACCCCGTGATGTTTTTCTCACTCCTACTAGTGAATCTAATGTAACACACACCCATACAATGCGCACCACCCCGTGATGTTTTTCTCACTCCTACTAGTGAATGTAATGTAACACACACCCATACAATGCGCACCACCCCATGATGTTTTTCTCACTCCTACTAGTGAATGTAATGTAACACACACCCATACAATGCGCACCACCCCGTGATGTTTTTCTCACTCCTACTAGTGAATGTAATGTAACACACACCCATACAATGCGCACCACCCCTTGATGATTTTCTCACTCCCACTAGTGAATGTAATGTAACACACACCCATACAATGCGCACCACCCCGTGATGTTTTTCTCACTCCTACTAGTGAATCTAATGTAACACACACCCATACAATGCGCACCACCCCGTGATGTTTTTCTCACTCCTACTAGTGAATCTAATGTAACACACACCCATACAATGCGCACCACCCCATGATGTTTTTCTCACTGCTACTAGTGAATGTAATGTAACACACACCCATACAATGCGCACCACCCCGTGATGTTTTTCTCACTCCTACTAGTGAATGTAAAGTAAAACACACCCATACAATGCGCACCACCCCGTGATGTTTTTCTCACTCCTACTAGTGAATGTAATGTAACACACACCCATACAATGCGCACCACCCCTTGATGTTTTTCTCACTCCTACTAGTGAATGTAATGTAACACACTCCCATACAATGCGCACCACCCCGTGAAGTTTTTCTCACTCCTCCTAGTGAATCTAATGTAACACACACCCATACAATGCGCACTACCCCGTGATGTTTTTCTCACTCCCACTAGTGAATGTAATGTAACACACACCCATACAATGCGCACCACCCCGTGATGTTTTTCTCACTCCTACTAGTGAATCTAATGTAACACACACCCATACAATGCGCACCACCCCGTGATGTTTTTCTCACTCCTACTAGTGAATGTAATGTAACACACACCCATACAATGCGCACCACCCCGTGATGTTTTTCTCACTCCTACTAGTGAATCTAATGTAACACACACCCATACAATGCGCACCACCCCGTGATGTTTTTCTCACTCCTACTAGTGAATGTAATGTAACACACACCCATAAAATGCGCACCACCCCTTGATGTTTTTCTCACTCCTACTAGTGAATGTAATGTAACACACACCCATACAATGCGCACCACCCCGTGATGTTTTTGTCACTCCTACTCGTGAATCTAATGTAACACACACCCATACAATGCGCACCACCCCGTGATGTTTTTCTCACTCCTACTAGTGAATGTAATGTAACACACACCCATACAATGCGCACCACCCCTTGATGATTTTCTCACTCCCACTAGTGAATGTAATGTAACACACACCCATACAATGCGCACCACCCCGTGATGTTTCTCTCACTCCTACTAGTGAATCTAATGTAACACACACCCATACAATGCGCACCACCCCGTGATGTTTTTCTCACTCCTACTAGTGAATCTAATGTAACACACACCCATACAATGCGCACCACCCCGTGATGTTTTTCTCACTGCTACTAGTGAATCTAATGTAACACACACCCATACAATGCGCACCACCCCGTGATGTTTTTCTCACTCCTACTAGTGAATGTAAAGTAAAACACACCCATACAATGCGCACCACCCCGTGATGTTTTTCTCACTCCTACTAGTGAATGTAATGTAACACACACCCATACAATGCGCACCACCCCTTGATGTTTTTCTCACTCCTACTAGTGAATGTAATGTAACACACTCCCATACAATGCGCACCACCCCGTGAAGTTTTTCTCACTCCTCCTAGTGAATCTAATGTAACACACACCCATACAATGCGCACCACCCCGTGATGTTTTTCTCACTCCCACTAGTGAATGTAATGTAACACACACCCATACAATGCGCACCACCCCGTGATGTTTTTCTCACTCCTACTAGTGAATCTAATGTAACACACACCCATACAATGCGCACCACCCCGTGATGTTTTTCTCACTCCTACTACTGAATGTAATGTAACACACACCCATACAATGCGCACCACCCCGTGATGTTTTTCTCACTCCTACTAGTGAATGTAATGTAACACACACCCATACAATGCGCACCACCCCGTGATGTTTTTCTCACTCCTACTAGTGAATGTAATGTAACACACTCCCATACAATGCGCACCACCCCGTGAAGTTTTTCTCACTCCTCCTAGTGAATCTAATGTAACACACACCCATACAATGCGCACCACCCCGTGATGTTTTTCTCACTCCTCCTAGTGAATCTAATGTAACACACACCCATACAATGCGCACCACCCCGTGATGTTTTTCTCACTCCCACTAGTGAATGTAATGTAACACACACCCATACAATGCGCACCACCCCGTGATGTTTTTCTCACTCCTACTAGTGAATGTAATGTAACACACACCCATACAATGCGCACCACCCCGTGATGTTTTTCTCACTCCTACTAGTGAATCTAATGTAACACACACCCATACAATGCGCACCACCCCGTGATGTTTTTCTCACTCCTACTAGTGAATGTAATGTAACACACACCCATACAATGCGCACCACCCCGTGATGTTTTTCTCACTCCTACTAGTGAATGTAATGTAACACACACCCATACAATGCGCACCACCCCGTGATGTTTTTCTCACTCCTACTAGTGAATCTAATGTAACACACACCCATACAATGCGCACCACCCCGTGATGTTTTTCTCACTCCTACTAGTGAATGTAATGTAACACACACCCATACAATGCGCACCACCCCGTGATGTTTTTCTCACTCCTACTAGTGAATGTAATGTAACACACACCCATACAATGCGCACCACCCCGTGATGTTTTTCTCACTCCTACTAGTGAATGTAATGTAACACACACCCATACAATGCGCACCACCCCTTGATGATTTTCTCACTCCCACTAGTGAATCTAATGTAACACACACCCATACAATGCGCACCACCCCGTGATGTTTTTCTCACTCCTACTAGTGAATCTAATGTAACACACACCCATACAATGCGCACCACCCCGTGATGTTTTTCTCACTCCTACTAGTGAATCTAATGTAACACACACACATACAATGCGCACCACCCCGTGATGTTTTTCTCACTGCTACTAGTGAATGTAATGTAACACACACCCATACAATGCGCACCACCCCGTGATGTTTTTCTCACTCCTACTAGTGAATGTAAAGTAAAACACACCCATACAATGCGCACCACCCCGTGATGTTTTTCTCACTCCTACTAGTGAATGTAATGTAACACACACCCATACAATGCGCACCACCCCTTGATGTTTTTCTCACTCCTACTAGTGAATGTAATGTAACACACTCCCATACAATGCGCACCACCCCGTGAAGTTTTTCTCACTCCTCCTAGTGAATCTAATGTAACACACACCCATACAATGCGCACTACCCCGTGATGTTTTTCTCACTCCCACTAGTGAATGTAATGTAACACACACCCATACAATGCGCACCACCCCGTGATGTTTTTCTCACTCCTACTAGTGAATGTAATGTAACACACACCCATTCAATGCGCACCACCCCGTGATGTTTTTCTCACTCCTACTAGTGAATGTAATGTAACACACACCCATACAATGCGCACCACCCCATGATGTTTTTCTCACTCCTACTAGTGAATGTAATGTAACACACACCCATACAATGCGCACCACCCCGTGATGTTTTTCTCACTCCTACTAGTGAATGTAATGTAACACACACCCATACAATGCGCACCACCCCTTGATGATTTTCTCACTCCCACTAGTGAATGTAATGTAACACACACCCATACAATGCGCACCACCCCGTGATGTTTTTCTCACTCCTACTAGTGAATCTAATGTAACACACACCCATACAATGCGCACCACCCCGTGATGTTTTTCTCACTCCTACTAGTGAATCTAATGTAACACACACCCATACAATGCGCACCACCCCGTGATGTTTTTCTCACTCCTACTAGTGAATGTAATGTAACACACACCCATACAATGCGCACCACCCCGTGATGTTTTTCTCACTCCTACTAGTGAATCTAATGTAACACACACCCATACAATGCGCACCACCCCGTGATGTTTTTCTCACTCCTACTAGTGAATGTAATGTAACACACACCCATAAAATGCGCACCACCCCTTGATGTTTTTCTCACTCCTACTAGTGAATGTAATGTAACACACACCCATACAATGCGCACCACCCCGTGATGTTTTTGTCACTCCTACTAGTGAATCTAATGTAACACACACCCATACAATGCGCACCACCCCGTGATGTTTTTCTCACTCCTACTAGTGAATGTAATGTAACACACACCCATACAATGCGCACCACCCCTTGATGATTTTCTCACTCCCACTAGTGAATGTAATGTAACACACACCCATACAATGCGCACCACCCCGTGATGTTTCTCTCACTCCTACTAGTGAATCTAATGTAACACACACCCATACAATGCGCACCACCCCGTGATGTTTTTCTCACTCCTACTAGTGAATCTAATGTAACACACACCCATACAATGCGCACCACCCCGTGATGTTTTTCTCACTGCTACTAGTGAATCTAATGTAACACACACCCATACAATGCGCACCACCCCGTGATGTTTTTCTCACTCCTACTAGTGAATGTAAAGTAAAACACACCCATACAATGCGCACCACCCCGTGATGTTTTTCTCACTCCTACTAGTGAATGTAATGTAACACACACCCATACAATGCGCACCACCCCTTGATGTTTTTCTCACTCCTACTAGTGAATGTAATGTAACACACTCCCATACAATGCGCACCACCCCGTGAAGTTTTTCTCACTCCTCCTAGTGAATCTAATGTAACACACACCCATACAATGCGCACCACCCCGTGATGTTTTTCTCACTCCCACTAGTGAATGTAATGTAACACACACCCATACAATGCGCACCACCCCGTGATGTTTTTCTCACTCCTACTAGTGAATGTAATGTAACACACACCCATACAATGCGCACCACCCCGTGATCTTTTTCTCACTCCTACTAGTGAATGTAATGTAACACACACCCATACAATGCGCACCACCCCGTGATGTTTTTCTCACTCCTACTAGTGAATGTAATGTAACACACACCCATACAATGTGCACCACCCCTTGATGTTTTTCTCACTCCTACTAGTGAATGTAATGTAACACACTCCCATACAATGCGCACCACCCCGTGAAGTTTTTCTCACTCCTCCTAGTGAATCTAATGTAACACACACCCATACAATGCGCACCACCCCGTGATGTTTTTCTCACTCCCACTAGTGAATGTAATGTAACACACACCCATACAATGCGCACCACCCCGTGATGTTTTTCTCACTCCTACTAGTGAATGTAATGTAACACACACCCATACAATGCGCACCACCCCGTGATCTTTTTCTCACTCCTACTAGTGAATGTAATGTAACACACACCCATACAATGCGCACCACCCCGTGATGTTTTTCTCACTCCTACTAGTGAATGTAATGTAACACACACCCATACAATGTGCACCACCCCTTGATGTTTTTCTCACTCCTACTAGTGAATGTAATGTAACACACTCCCATACAATGCGCACCACCCCGTGAAGTTTTTCTCACTCCTCCTAGTGAATCTAATGTAACACACACCCATACAATGCGCACCACCCCGTGATGTTTTTCTCACTCCCACTAGTGAATGTAATGTAACACACACCCATACAATGCGCACCACCCCGTGATGTTTTTCTCACTCCTACTAGTGAATCTAATGTAACACACACCCATACAATGCGCACCACCCGTGATGTTTTTCTCACTCCTACTAGTGAATGTAATGTAACACACACCCATACAATGCGCACCACCCCATGATGTTTTTCTCACTCCTACTAGTGAATCAAATGTAACACACACCCATACAATGCGCACCACCCCGTGATGTTTTTCTCACTCCTACTAGTGAATGTAATGTAACACACACCCATACAATGCGCACTACCCCTTGATGTTTTTCTCACTCCTACTAGTGAATGTAATGTAACACACACCCATACAATGCGCACCACCCCGTGATGTTTTTGTCACTCCTACTAGTGAATCTAATGTAACACACACCCATACAATGCGCACCACCCCGTGATGTTTTTCTCACTCCTACTAGTGAATGTAATGTAACACACACCCATACAATGCGCACCACCCCTTGATGATTTTCTCACTCCCACTAGTGAATGTAATGTAACACACACCCATACAATGCGCATCACCCCGTGATGCTTTTCTCACTCCTACTAGTGAATCTAATGTAACACTAACCCATACAATGCGCACCACCCCGTGATGTTTTTCTCACTCCTACTAGTGAATCTAATGTAACACACACCCATACAATGCGCACCACCCCGTGATGTTTTTCTCACTGCTACTAGTGAATGTAATGTAACACACACCCATACAATGCGCACCACCCCGTGATGTTTTTCTCACTCCTACTAGTGAATGTAAAGTAAAACACACCCATACAATGCGCACCACCCCGTGATGTTTTTCTCACTCCTACTAGTGAATGTAATGTAACACACACCCATACAATGCGCACCACCCCTTGATGTTTTTCTCACTCCTACTAGTGAATGTAATGTAACACACTCCCATACAATGCGCACCACCCCGTGAAGTTTTTCTCACTCCTCCTAGTGAATCTAATGTAACACAGACCCATACAATGCGCACCACCCCGTGATGTTTTTCTCACTCCCACTAGTGAATGTAATGTAACACACACCCATACAATGCGCACCACCCCGTGATGTTTTTCTCACTCCCACTAGTGAATGTAATGTAACACACACCCATACAATGCGCACCACCCCGTGATGTTTTTCTCACTCCTACTAGTGAATGTAATGTAACACACACCCATACAATGCGCACCACCCCATGATGTTTTTCTCACTCCTACTAGTGAATGTAATGTAACACACACCCATACAATGCGCACCACCCCGTGATGTTTTTCTCACTCCTACTAGTGAATCTAATGTAACACACACCCATACAATGCGCACCACCCCTTGATGATTTTCTCACTCCCACTAGTGAATGTAATGTAACACACACCCATACAATGCGCACCACCCCGTGATGTTTTTCTCACTCCTACTAGTGAATCTAATGTAACACACACCCATACAATGCGCACCACCCCGTGATGTTTTTCTCACTCCTACTAGTGTATCTAATGTGACACACACCCATACAATGCGCACCACCCCGTGATGTTTTTCTCACTGATACTAGTGAATGTAATGTAACACACACCCATACAATGGGCACCACCCCGTGATGTTTTTCTCACTCCTACTAGTGAATCTAATGTAAAACACACCCATACAATGCGCACCACCCCGTGATGTTTTTCTCACTCCTACTAGTGAATGTAACGTAACAAACACCCATACAATGCGCACCACCCCATGATGTTTTTCTCACTCCTACTAGTGAATGTAATGTAACACACACCCATACAATGCGCACCACCCCGTGATGTTTTTGTCACTCCTACTAGTGAATGTAATGTAACACACACCCATACAATGCGCACCACCCCTTGATGATTTTCTCACTCCCACTAGTGAATGTAATGTAACACACACCCATACAATGCGCACCACCCCGTGATGGTTTTCTCACTCCTACTAGTGAATCTAATGTAACACACACCCATACAATGCGCACCACCCCGTGATGTTTTTCTCACTCCTACTAGTGAATCTAATGTAACACACACCCATACAATGCGCACCACCCCGTGATGTTTTTCTCACTGCTACTAGTGAATGTAATGTAACACACACCCATACAATGCGCACCACCCCGTGATGTTTTTCTCACTCCTACTAGTGAATGTAAAGTAAAACACACCCATACAATGCGCACCACCCCGTGATGTTTTTCTCACTCCTACTAGTGAATGTAATGTAACACACACCCATACAATGCGCACCACCCCTTGATGTTTTTCTCACTCCTACTAGTGAATGTAATGTAACACACTCCCATACAATGCGCACCACCCCGTGAAGTTTTTCTCACTCCTCCTAGTGAATCTAATGTAACACATACCCATACAATGCGCACCACCCCGTGATGTTTTTCTCACTCCCACTAGTGAATGTAATGTAACACACACCCATACAATGCGCACCACCCCGTGATGTTTTTCTCACTCCTACTAGTGAATCTAATGTAACACACACCCATACAATGCGCACCACCCCGTGATGTTTTTCTCACTCCTACTAGTGAATGTAATGTAACACACACCCATACAATGCGCACCACCCCATGATGTTTTTCTCACTCCTACTATTGAATGTAATGTAACACACACCCATACAATGCGCACCACCCCGTGATGTTTTTCTCACTCCTACTAGTGAATGTAATGTACCACACACCCATACAATGCGCACCACCCCTTGATGTTTTTCTCACTCCTACTAGTGAATGTAATGTAACACACACCCATACAATGCGCACCACCACATGATGTTTTTCTCACTCCTACTAGTGAATGTAATGTAACACACACCCATACAATGCGCACCACCCCGTGATGTTTTTCTCACTCCTACTAGTGAATGTAATGTAACACACACCCATACAATGCGCACCACCCCGTGATGTTTTTCTCACTGCTACTAGTGAATGTAATGTAACACACACCCATACAATGCGCACCACCCCGTGATGTTTTTCTCACTCCTACTAGTGAATGTAAAGTAAAACACACCCATACAATGCGCACCACCCCGTGATGTTTTTCTCACTCCTACTAGTGAATGTAATGTAACACACACCCATACAATGCGCACCACCCCTTGATGTTTTTCTCACTCCTACTAGTGAATGTAATGTAACACACTCCCATACAATGCGCACCACCCCGTGAAGTTTTTCTCACTCCTCCTAGTGAATCTAATGTAACACACACCCATACAATGCGCACCACCCCGTGATGTTTTTCTCACTCCCACTAGTGAATGTAATGTAACACACACCCATACAATGCGCACCACCCCGTGATGTTTTTCTCACTCCTACTAGTGAATCTAATGTAACACACACCCATACAATGCGCACCACCCCGTGATGTTTTTCTCACTCCTACTACTGAATGTAATGTAACACACACCCATACAATGCGCACCACCCCATGATGTTTTTCTCACTCCTACTAGTGAATGTAATGTAACACACACCCATACAATGCGCACCACCCCGTGATGTTTTTCTCACTCCTACTAGTGAATGTAATGTAACACACACCCATACAATGCGCACCACCCCTTGATGTTTTTCTCACTCCTACTAGTGAATGTAATGTAACACACTCCCATACAATGCGCACCACCCCGTGAAGTTTTTCTCACTCCTCCTAGTGAATCTAATGTAACACACACCCATACAATGCGCACCACCCCGTGATGTTTTTCTCACTCCCACTAGTGAATGTAATGTAACACACACCCATACAATGCGCACCACCCCGTGATGTTTTTCTCACTCCTACTAGTGAATCTAATGTAACACACACCCATACAATGCGCACCACCCCGTGATGTTTTTCTCACTCCTACTAGTGAATGTAATGTAACACACACCCATACAATGCGCACCACCCCATGATGTTTTTCTCACTCCTACTAGTGAATGTAATGTAACACACACCCATACAATGCGCACCACCCCGTGATGTTTTTCTCACTCCTACTAGTGAATGTAATGTAACACACACCCATACAATGCGCACCACCCCGTGATGTTTTTCTCACTCCTACTAGTGAATCTAATGTAACACACACCCATACAATGCGCACCACCCCGTGATGTTTTTCTCACTCCTACTAGTGAATGTAATGTAACACACACCCATACAATGCGCACCACCCCATGATGTTTTTCTCACTCCTACTAGTGAATGTAATGTAACACACACCCATACAATGCGCACCACCCCGTGATGTTTTTCTCACTCCTACTAGTGAATGTAATGTAACACACACCCATACAATGCGCACCACCCCTTGATGATTTTCTCACTCCCACTAGTGAATGTAATGTAACACACACCCATACAATGCGCACCACCCCGTGATGTTTTTCTCACTCCTACTAGTGAATCTAATGTAACACACACCCATACAATGCGCACCACCCCGTGATGTTTTTCTCACTCCTACTAGTGAATCTAATGTAACACACACCCATACAATGCGCACCACCCCATGATGTTTTTCTCACTGCTACTAGTGAATGTAATGTAACACACACCCATACAATGCGCACCACCCCGTGATGTTTTTCTCACTCCTACTAGTGAATGTAAAGTAAAACACACCCATACAATGCGCACCACCCCGTGATGTTTTTCTCACTCCTACTAGTGAATGTAATGTAACACACACCCATACAATGCGCACCACCCCTTGATGTTTTTCTCACTCCTACTAGTGAATGTAATGTAACACACTCCCATACAATGCGCACCACCCCGTGAAGTTTTTCTCACTCCTCCTAGTGAATCTAATGTAACACACACCCATACAATGCGCACTACCCCGTGATGTTTTTCTCACTCCCACTAGTGAATGTAATGTAACACACACCCATACAATGCGCACCACCCCGTGATGTTTTTCTCACTCCTACTAGTGAATCTAATGTAACACACACCCATACAATGCGCACCACCCCGTGATGTTTTTCTCACTCCTACTAGTGAATGTAATGTAACACACACCCATACAATGCGCACCACCCCGTGATGTTTTTCTCACTCCTACTAGTGAATCTAATGTAACACACACCCATACAATGCGCACCACCCCGTGATGTTTTTCTCACTCCTACTAGTGAATGTAATGTAACACACACCCATAAAATGCGCACCACCCCTTGATGTTTTTCTCACTCCTACTAGTGAATGTAATGTAACACACACCCATACAATGCGCACCACCCCGTGATGTTTTTGTCACTCCTACTAGTGAATCTAATGTAACACACACCCATACAATGCGCACCACCCCGTGATGTTTTTCTCACTCCTACTAGTGAATGTAATGTAACACACACCCATACAATGCGCACCACCCCTTGATGATTTTCTCACTCCCACTAGTGAATGTAATGTAACACACACCCATACAATGCGCACCACCCCGTGATGTTTCTCTCACTCCTACTAGTGAATCTAATGTAACACACACCCATACAATGCGCACCACCCCGTGATGTTTTTCTCACTCCTACTAGTGAATCTAATGTAACACACACCCATACAATGCGCACCACCCCGTGATGTTTTTCTCACTGCTACTAGTGAATCTAATGTAACACACACCCATACAATGCGCACCACCCCGTGATGTTTTTCTCACTCCTACTAGTGAATGTAAAGTAAAACACACCCATACAATGCGCACCACCCCGTGATGTTTTTCTCACTCCTACTAGTGAATGTAATGTAACACACACCCATACAATGCGCACCACCCCTTGATGTTTTTCTCACTCCTACTAGTGAATGTAATGTAACACACTCCCATACAATGCGCACCACCCCGTGAAGTTTTTCTCACTCCTCCTAGTGAATCTAATGTAACACACACCCATACAATGCGCACCACCCCGTGATGTTTTTCTCACTCCCACTAGTGAATGTAATGTAACACACACCCATACAATGCGCACCACCCCGTGATGTTTTTCTCACTCCTACTAGTGAATCTAATGTAACACACACCCATACAATGCGCACCACCCCGTGATGTTTTTCTCACTCCTACTACTGAATGTAATGTAACACACACCCATACAATGCGCACCACCCCGTGATGTTTTTCTCACTCCTACTAGTGAATGTAATGTAACACACACCCATACAATGCGCACCACCCCGTGATGTTTTTCTCACTCCTACTAGTGAATGTAATGTAACACACTCCCATACAATGCGCACCACCCCGTGAAGTTTTTCTCACTCCTCCTAGTGAATCTAATGTAACACACACCCATACAATGCGCACCACCCCGTGATGTTTTTCTCACTCCTCCTAGTGAATCTAATGTAACACACACCCATACAATGCGCACCACCCCGTGATGTTTTTCTCACTCCCACTAGTGAATGTAATGTAACACACACCCATACAATGCGCACCACCCCGTGATGTTTTTCTCACTCCTACTAGTGAATGTAATGTAACACACACCCATACAATGCGCACCACCCCGTGATGTTTTTCTCACTCCTACTAGTGAATCTAATGTAACACACACCCATACAATGCGCACCACCCCGTGATGTTTTTCTCACTCCTACTAGTGAATGTAATGTAACACACACCCATACAATGCGCACCACCCCGTGATGTTTTTCTCACTCCTACTAGTGAATGTAATGTAACACACACCCATACAATGCGCACCACCCCGTGATGTTTTTCTCACTCCTACTAGTGAATCTAATGTAACACACACCCATACAATGCGCACCACCCCGTGATGTTTTTCTCACTCCTACTAGTGAATGTAATGTAACACACACCCATACAATGCGCACCACCCCGTGATGTTTTTCTCACTCCTACTAGTGAATGTAATGTAACACACACCCATACAATGCGCACCACCCCGTGATGTTTTTCTCACTCCTACTAGTGAATGTAATGTAACACACACCCATACAATGCGCACCACCCCTTGATGATTTTCTCACTCCCACTAGTGAATCTAATGTAACACACACCCATACAATGCGCACCACCCCGTGATGTTTTTCTCACTCCTACTAGTGAATCTAATGTAACACACACCCATACAATGCGCACCACCCCGTGATGTTTTTCTCACTTCTACTAGTGAATCTAATGTAACACACACCCATACAATGCGCACCACCCCGTGATGTTTTTCTCACTGCTACTAGTGAATGTAATGTAACACACACCCATACAATGCGCACCACCCCGTGATGTTTTTCTCACTCCTACTAGTGAATGTAAAGTAAAACACACCCATACAATGCGCACCACCCCGTGATGTTTTTCTCACTCCTACTAGTGAATGTAATGTAACACACACCCATACAATGCGCACCACCCCTTGATGTTTTTCTCACTCCTACTAGTGAATGTAATGTAACACACTCCCATACAATGCGCACCACCCCGTGAAGTTTTTCTCACTCCTCCTAGTGAATCTAATGTAACACACACCCATACAATGCGCACTACCCCGTGATGTTTTTCTCACTCCCACTAGTGAATGTAATGTAACACACACCCATACAATGCGCACCACCCCGTGATGTTTTTCTCACTCCTACTAGTGAATGTAATGTAACACACACCCATTCAATGCGCACCACCCCGTGATGTTTTTCTCACTCCTACTAGTGAATGTAATGTAACACACACCCATACAATGCGCACCACCCCATGATGTTTTTCTCACTCCTACTAGTGAATGTAATGTAACACACACCCATACAATGCGCACCACCCCGTGATGTTTTTCTCACTCCTACTAGTGAATGTAATGTAACACACACCCATACAATGCGCACCACCCCTTGATGATTTTCTCACTCCCACTAGTGAATGTAATGTAACACACACCCATACAATGCGCACCACCCCGTGATGTTTTTCTCACTCCTACTAGTGAATCTAATGTAACACACACCCATACAATGCGCACCACCCCGTGATGTTTTTCTCACTCCTACTAGTGAATCTAATGTAACACACACCCATACAATGCGCACCACCCCGTGATGTTTTTCTCACTCCTACTAGTGAATGTAATGTAACACACACCCATACAATGCGCACCACCCCGTGATGTTTTTCTCACTCCTACTAGTGAATCTAATGTAACACACACCCATACAATGCGCACCACCCCGTGATGTTTTTCTCACTCCTACTAGTGAATGTAATGTAACACACACCCATAAAATGCGCACCACCCCTTGATGTTTTTCTCACTCCTACTAGTGAATGTAATGTAACACACACCCATACAATGCGCACCACCCCGTGATGTTTTTGTCACTCCTACTAGTGAATCTAATGTAACACACACCCATACAATGCGCACCACCCCGTGATGTTTTTCTCACTCCTACTAGTGAATGTAATGTAACACACACCCATACAATGCGCACCACCCCTTGATGATTTTCTCACTCCCACTAGTGAATGTAATGTAACACACACCCATACAATGCGCACCACCCCGTGATGTTTCTCTCACTCCTACTAGTGAATCTAATGTAACACACACCCATACAATGCGCACCACCCCGTGATGTTTTTCTCACTCCTACTAGTGAATCTAATGTAACACACACCCATACAATGCGCACCACCCCGTGATGTTTTTCTCACTGCTACTAGTGAATCTAATGTAACACACACCCATACAATGCGCACCACCCCGTGATGTTTTTCTCACTCCTACTAGTGAATGTAAAGTAAAACACACCCATACAATGCGCACCACCCCGTGATGTTTTTCTCACTCCTACTAGTGAATGTAATGTAACACACACCCATACAATGCGCACCACCCCTTGATGTTTTTCTCACTCCTACTAGTGAATGTAATGTAACACACTCCCATACAATGCGCACCACCCCGTGAAGTTTTTCTCACTCCTCCTAGTGAATCTAATGTAACACACACCCATACAATGCGCACCACCCCGTGATGTTTTTCTCACTCCCACTAGTGAATGTAATGTAACACACACCCATACAATGCGCACCACCCCGTGATGTTTTTCTCACTCCTACTAGTGAATGTAATGTAACACACACCCATACAATGCGCACCACCCCGTGATCTTTTTCTCACTCCTACTAGTGAATGTAATGTAACACACACCCATACAATGCGCACCACCCCGTGATGTTTTTCTCACTCCTACTAGTGAATGTAATGTAACACACACCCATACAATGCGCACCACCCCTTGATGTTTTTCTCACTCCTACTAGTGAATGTAATGTAACACACTCCCATACAATGCGCACCACCCCGTGAAGTTTTTCTCACTCCTCCTAGTGAATCTAATGTAACACACACCCATACAATGCGCACCACCCCGTGATGTTTTTCTCACTCCCACTAGTGAATGTAATGTAACACACACCCATACAATGCGCACCACCCCGTGATGTTTTTCTCACTCCTACTAGTGAATCTAATGTAACACACACACATACAATGCGCACCACCCCGTGATGTTTTTCTCACTCCTACTAGTGAATGTAATGTAACACACACCCATACAATGCGCACCACCCCATGATGTTTTTCTCACTCCTACTAGTGAATCTAATGTAACACACACCCATACAATGCGCACCACCCCGTGATGTTTTTCTCACTCCTACTAGTGAATGTAATGTAACACACACCCATACAATGCGCACCACCCCTTGATGTTTTTCTCACTCCTACTAGTGAATGTAATGTAACACACTCCCATACAATGCGCACCACCCCGTGAAGTTTTTCTCACTCCTCCTAGTGAATCTAATGTAACACACACCCATACAATGCGCACCACCCCGTGATGTTTTTCTCACTCCCACTAGTGAATGTAATGTAACACACACCCATACAATGCGCACCACCCCGTGATCTTTTTCTCACTCCTACTAGTGAATGTAATGTAACACACACCCATACAATGCGCACCACCCCGTGATGTTTTTCTCACTCCTACTAGTGAATCTAATGTAACACACACCCATACAATGCGCACCACCCCGTGAAGTTTTTCTCACTCCTCCTAGTGAATCTAATGTAACACACACCCATACAATGCGCACCACCCCGTGATGTTTTTCTCACTCCCACTAGTGAATGTAATGTAACACACACCCATACAATGCGCACCACCCCGTGATGTTTTTCTCACTCCTACTAGTGAATCTAATGTAACACACACCCATACAATGCGCACCACCCCGTGATGTTTTTCTCACTCCTACTAGTGAATGTAATGTAACACACACCCATACAATGCGCACCACCCCGTGATGTTTTTCTCACTCCTACTAGTGAATCTAATGTAACACACACCCATACAATGCGCACCACCCCGTGATGTTTTTCTCACTCCTACTAGTGAATGTAATGTAACACACACCCATACAATGCGCACCACCCCTTGATGTTTTTCTCACTCCTACTAGTGAATGTAATGTAACACACTCCCATACAATGCGCACCACCCCGTGAAGTTTTTCTCACTCCTCCTAGTGAATCTAATGTAACACACACCCATACAATGCGCACCACCCCGTGATGTTTTTCTCACTCCCACTAGTGAATGTAATGTAACACACACCCATACAATGCGCACCACCCCGTGATGTTTTTCTCACTCCTACTAGTGAATGTAATGTAACACACACCCATACAATGCGCACCACCCCGTGATGTTTTTCTCACTCCTACTAGTGAATGTAATGTAACACACACCCATACAATGCGCACCACCCCGTGATGTTTTTCTCACTCCTACTAGTGAATGTAATGTAACACACACCCATACAATGCGCACCACCCCGTGATGTTTTTCTCACTCCTACTAGTGAATGTAATGTAACACACACCCATACAATGCGCACCACCCCTTGATGATTTTCTCACTCCCACTAGTGAATGTAATGTAACACACACCCATACAATGCGCACCACCCCGTGATGTTTTTCTCACTCCTACTAGTGAATCTAATGTAACACACACCCATACAATGCGCACCACCCCGTGATGTTTTTCTCACTCCTACTAGTGAATCTAATGTAACACACACCCATACAATGCGCACCACCCCGTGATGTTTTTCTCACTGCTACTAGTGAATGTAATGTAACACACACCCATACAATGCGCACCACCCCGTGATGTTTTTCTCACTCCTACTAGTGAATGTAAAGTAAAACACACCCATACAATGCGCACCACCCCGTGATGTTTTTCTCACTCCTACTAGTGAATGTAATGTAACACACACCCATACAATGCGCACCACCCCATGATGTTTTTCTCACTCCTACTAGTGAATGTAATGTAACACACACCCATACAATGCGCACCACCCCGCGATGTTTTTGTCACTCCTACTAGTGAATCTAATGTAACACACACCCATACAATGCGCACCACCCCTTGATGATTTTCTCACTCCCACTAGTGAATGTAATGTAACACACTCCCATACAATGCGCACCACCCCGTGATGTTTTTCTCACTCCCACTAGTGAATCTAATGTAACACACACCCATACAATGCGCACCACCCCGTGATGTTTTTCTCACTCCTACTAGTGAATCTAATGTAACACACACCCATACAATGCGCACCACCCCGTGATGTTTTTCTCACTCCTACTAGTGAATCTAATGTAACACACACCCATACAATGCGCACCACCCCGTGATGTTATTCTCACTGCTACTAGTGAATGTAATGTAACACACACCCATACAATGCGCACCACCCCGTGATGTTTTTCTCACTGCTACGAGTGAATGTAATGTAACACACACCCATACAATGCGCACCACCCCGTGATGTTTTTCTCACTCCTACTAGTGAATGTAAAGTAAAACACACCCATACAATGCGCACCACCCCGTGATGTTTTTCTCACTCCTACTAGTGAATGTAATGTAACACACACCCATACAATGCGCACCACCCCTTGATGTTTTTCTCACTCCTACTAGTGAATGTAATGTAACACACTCCCATACAATGCGCACCACCCCGTGAAATTTTTCTCACTCCTCCTAGTGAATCTAATGTAACACACACCCATACAATGCGCACCACCCCGTGATGTTTTTCTCACTCCCACTAGTGAATGTAATGTAACACACACCCATACAATGCGCACCACCCCGTGATGTTTTTCTCACGCCTACTAGTGAATCTAATGTAACACACACCCATACAATGCGCACCACCCCGTGATGTTTTTCTCACTCCTACTAGTGAATGTAATGTAACACACACCCATACAATGCGCACCACCCCATGATGTTTTTCTCACTCCTACTAGTGAATGTAATGTAACACACACCCATACAATGCGCACCACCCCGTGATGTTTTTCTCACTCCTACTAGTGAATGTAATGTAACACACACCCATACAATGCGCACCACCCCTTGATGTTTTTCTCACTCCTACTAGTGAATGTAATGTAACACACTCCCATACAATGCGCACCACCCCGTGAAGTTTTTCTCACTCCTCCTAGTGAATCTAATGTAACACACACCCATACAATGCGCACCACCCCGTGATGTTTTTCTCACTCCCACTAGTGAATGTAATGTAACACACACCCATACAATGCGCACCACCCCGTGATGTTTTTCTCACTCCTACTAGTGAATCTAATGTAACACACACCCATACAATGCGCACCACCCCGTGATGTTTTTCTCACTCCTACTAGTGAATGAAATGTAACACACACCCATACAATGCGCACCACCCCATGATGTTTTTCTCACTCCTACTAGTGAATGTAATGTAACACACACCCATACAATGCGCACCACCCCGTGATGTTTTTCTCACTCCTACTAGTGAATGTAATGTAACACACACCCATACAATGCGCACAACCCCGTGATGTTTTTCTCACTGCTACTAGTGAATGTAATGTAACACACACCCATACAATGCGCACCACCCCGTGATGTTTTTCTCACTCCTACTAGTGAATGTAAAGTAAAACACACCCATACAATGCGCACCACCCCGTGATGTTTTTCTCACTCCTACTAGTGAATGTAATGTAACACACACCCATACAATGCGCACCACCCTGTGATGTTTTTCTCACTCCTACTAGTGAATGTAATGTAACACACACCCATACAATGCGCACCACCCCGTGATGTTTTTCTCACTCCTACTAGTGAATGTAATGTAACACACACCCATACAATGCGAACCACCCCATGATGTTTTTCTCACTCCTACTAGTGAATGTAATGTAACACACACCCATACAATGCGCACCACCCCGTGATGTTTTTCTCACTCCTACTAGTGAATGTAATGTAACACACACCCATACAATGCGCACCACCCCTTGATGATTTTCTCACTCCCACAAGTGAATGTAATGTAACACACACCCATACAATGCGCACCACCCCGTGATATTTTTCTCACTCCTACTAGTGAATCTAATGTAACACACACCCATACAATGCGCACCACCCCGTGATGTTTTTCTCACTCCTACTAGTGAATCTAATGTAACACACACCCATACAATGCGCACCACCCCTTGATGTTTTTCTCACTGCTACTAGTGAATGTAATGTAACACACACCCATACAATGCGCACCACCCCGTGATGTTTTTCTCACTCCTACTAGTGAATGTAAAGTAAAACACACCCATACAATGCGCACCACCCCGTGATGTTTTTCTCACTCCTACTAGTGAATGCAATGTAACACACACCCATACAATGCGCACCACCCCTTGATGTTTTTCTCACTCCTACTAGTGAATGTAATGTAACACACTCCCATACAATGCGCACCACCCCGTGAAGTTTTTCTCACTCCTCCTAGTGAATCTAATGTAACACACACCCATACAATGCGCACCACCCCGTGATGTTTTTCTCACTCCCACTAGTGAATGTAATGTAACACACACCCATACAATGCGCACCACCCCGTGATGTTTTTCTCACTCCTACTAGTGAATGTAATGTAACACACACCCATACAATGCGCACCACCCCATGATGTTTTTCTCACTCCTACTAGTGAATCTAATGTAACACACACCCATACAATGCGCACCACCCCGTGATGTTTTTCTCACTCCTACTAGTGAATGTAATGTAACACACACCCATACAATGCGCACCACCCCTTGATGTTTTTCTCACTCCTACTAGTGAATGTAATGTAACACACACCCATACAATGCGCACCACCCCGTGATGTTTTTGTCACTCCTACTAGTGAATCTAATGTAACACACACCCATACAATGCGCACCACCCCGTGATGTTTTTCTCACTCCTACTAGTGAATGTAATGTAACACACACCCATACAATGCGCACCACCCCTTGATGATTTTCTCACTCCCACTAGTGAATGTAATGTAACACACACCCATACAATGCGCACCACCCCGTGATGTTTTTCTCACTCCTACTAGTGAATCTAATGTAACACACACCCATACAATGCGCACCACCCCGTGATGTTTTTCTCACTCCTACTAGTGAATTTAATGTAACACACACCCATACAATGCGCACCACCCCGTGATGTTTTTCTCACTGCTACTAGTGAATGTAATGTAACACACACCCATACAATGCGCACCACCCCGTGATGTTTTTCTCACTCCTACTAGTGAATGTAAAGTAAAACACACCCATACAATGCGCACCACCCCGTGATGTTTTTCTCACTCCTACTAGTGAATGTAATGTAACACACACCCATACAATGCGCACCACCCCTTGATGTTTTTCTCACTCCTACTAGTGAATGTAATGTAACACACTCCCATACAATGCGCACCACCCCGTGAAGTTTTTCTCACTCCTCCTAGTGAATGTAATGTAACACACACCCATACAATGCGCACCACCCCGTGATGTTTTTCTCACTCCCACTAGTGAATGTAATGTGACACACACCCATACAATGCGCACCACCCCGTGATGTTTTTCTCACTCCTCCTAGTGAATCTAATGTAACACACACCCATACAATGCGAACCACCCCTTGATGTTTTTCTCACTCCTACTAGTGAATGTAATGTAACACACTCCCATACAATGCGCACCACCCCGTGAAGTTTTTCTCACTCCTCCTAGTGAATCTAATGTAACACACACCCATACAATGCGCACCACCCCGTGATGTTTTTCTCACTCCCACTAGTGAATGTAATGTAAAACACACCCATACAATGCGCACCACCCCGTGATGTTTTTCTCACTCCTACTAGTGAATGTAATGTAACACACACCCATACAATGCGCACCACCCCGTGATGTTTTTCTCACTCCTACTAGTGAATGTAATGTATCACACACCCATACAATGCGCACCACCCCGTGATGTTTTTCTCACTCCTACTAGTGAATGTAATGTAACACACACCCATACAATGCGCTCCACCCTGTGATGTTTTTCTCACTCCTACTAGTGAATCTAATGTAACACACACCCATACAATGCGCACCACCCCGTGATGTTTTTCTCACTCCTACTAGTGAATGTAATGTAACACACACCCATACAAGGCGCACCACCCCATGATGTTTCTCTCACTCCTACTAGTGAATGTAATGTAACACACTCCCATACAATGCGCACCACCCCGTGAAGTTTTTCTCACTCCTCCTAGTGAATCTAATGTAACACACACCCATACAATGCGCACCACCCCGTGATGTTTTTCTCACTCCCACTAGTGAATGTAATGTAACACACACCCATACAATGCGCACCACCCCGTGATGTTTTTCTCACTCCTACTAGTGAATCTAATGTAACACACACCCATACAATGCGCACCACCCCGTGATGTTTTTCTCACTCCTACTAGTGAATGTAATGTAACACACACCCATACAATGCGCACCACCCCATGATGTTTTTCTCACTCCTACTAGTGAATCTAATGTAACACACACCCATACAATGCGCACCACCCCGTGATGTTTTTCTCACTCCTACTAGTGAATGTAATGTAACACACACCCATACAATGCGCACCACCCCTTGATGTTTTTCTCACTCCTACTAGTGAATGTAATGTAACACACACCCATACAATGCGCACCACCCCGTGATGTTTTTGTCACTCCTACTAGTGAATCTAATGTAACACACACCCATACAATGCGCACCACCCCGTGATGTTTTTCTCACTCCTACTAGTGAATGTAATGTAACACACACCCATACAATGCGCACCACCCCTTGATGATTTTCTCACTCCCACTAGTGAATGTAATGTAACACACACCCATACAATGCGCACCACCCCGTGATGTTTTTCTCACTCCTACTAGTGAATCTAATGTAACACACACCCATACAATGCGCACCACCCCGTGATGTTTTTCTCACTGCTACTAGTGAATGTAATGTAACACACACCCATACAATGCGCACCACCCCGTGATGTTTTTCTCACTCCTACTAGTGAATGTAAAGTAAAACACACCCATACAATGCGCACCACCCCGTGATTTTTTTTCTCACTCCTACTAGTGAATGCAATGTAACACACACCCATACAATGCGCACCACCCCTTGATGTTTTTCTCACTCCTACTAGTGAATGTAATGTAACACACTCCCATACAATGCGCACCACCCGGTGAAGTTTTTCTCACTCCTCCTAGTGAATCTAATGTAACACACACCCATACAATGCGCACCACCCCGTGATGTTTTTCTCACTCCCACTAGTGAATGTAATGTAACACACACCCATACAATGCGCACCACCCCGTGATGTTTTTCTCACTCCTACTAGTGAATCTAATGTAACACACACCCATACAATGCGCACCACCCCGTGATGTTTTTCTCACTCCTACTAGTGAATGTAATGTAACACACACCCATACAATGCGCACCACCCCGTGATGTTTTTCTCACTCCTACTAGTGAATCTAATGTAACACACACCCATACAATGCGCACCACCCCGTGATGTTTTTCTCACTCCTACTAGTGAATGTAATGTAACACACACCCATACAATGCGCACCACCCCTTGATGTTTTTCTCACTCCTACTAGTGAATGTAATGTAACACACACCCATACAATGCGCACCACCCCGTGATGTTTTTGTCACTCCTACTAGTGAATCTAATGTAACACACACCCATACAATGCGCACCACCCCGTGATGTTTTTCTCACTCCTACTAGTGAATGTAATGTAACACACACCCATACAATGCGCACCACCCCTTGATGATTTTCTCACTCCCACTAGTGAATGTAATGTAACACACACCCATACAATGCGCACCACCCCGTGATGTTTTTCTCACTCCTACTAGTGAATCTAATGTAACACACACCCATACAATGCGCACCACCCCGTGATGTTTTTCTCACTCCTACTAGTGAATCTAATGTAACACACACCCATACAATGCGCACCACCCCGTGATGTTTTTCTCACTGCTACTAGTGAATGTAATGTAACACACACCCATACAATGCGCACCACCCCGTGATGTTTTTCTCACTCCTACTAGTGAATGTAAAGTAAAACACACCCATACAATGCGCACCACCCCGTGATGTTTTTCTCACTCCTACTAGTGAATGTAATGTAACACACACCCATACAATGCGCACCACCCCTTGATGTTTTTCTCACTCCTACTAGTGAATGTAATGTAACACACTCCCATACAATGCGCACCACCCCGTGAAGTTTTTCTCACTCCTCCTAGTGAATGTAATGTAACACACACCCATACAATGCGCACCACCCCGTGATGTTTTTCTCACTCCCACTAGTGAATGTAATGTGACACACACCCATACAATGCGCACCACCCCGTGATGTTTTTCTCACTCCTCCTAGTGAATCTAATGTAACACACACCCATACAATGCGCACCACCCATTGATGTTTTTCTCACTCCTACTAGTGAATGTAATGTAACACACTCCCATACAATGCGCACCACCCCGTGAAGTTTTTCTCACTCCTCCTAGTGAATCTAATGTAACACACACCCATACAATGCGCACCACCCCGTGATGTTTTTCTCACTCCCACTAGTGAATGTAATGTAACACACACCCATACAATGCGCACCACCCCGTGATGTTTTTCTCACTCCTACTAGTGAATGTAATGTAACACACACCCATACAGTGCGCACCACCCCGTGAGGTTTTTCTCACTCCTACTAGTGAATGTAATGTATCACACACCCATACAATGCGCACCACCCCGTGATGTTTTTCTCACTCCTACTAGTGAATGTAATGTAACACACACCCATACAATGCGCTCCACCCTGTGATGTTTTTCTCACTCCTACTAGTGAATCTAATGTAACACACACCCATACAATGCGCACCACCCCGTGATGTTTTTCTCACTCCTACTAGTGATTGTAATGTAACACACACCCATACAATGCGCACCACCCCATGATGTTTTTCTCACTCCTACTAGTGAATGTAATGTAACACACACCCATACAATGCGCACCACCCCGTGATGTTTTTCTCACTCCTACTAGTGAATGTAATGTAACACACACCCATACAATGCGCACCACCCCTTGATGATTTTCTCACTCCCACTAGTGAATGTAATGTAACACACACCCATACAATGCGCACCACCCCGTGATGTTTTTCTCACTCCTACTAGTGAATCTAATGTAACACACACCCATACAATGCGCACCACCCCGTGATGTTTTTCTCACTCCTACTAGTGAATCTAATGTAACACACACCCATACAATGCGCACCACCCCGTGATGTTTTTCTCACTGCTACTAGTGAATGTAATGTAACACACACCCATACAATGCGCACCACCCCGTGATGTTTTTCTCACTCCTACTAGTGAATGTAAAGTAAAACACACCCATACAATGCGCACCACCCCGTGATGTTTTTCTCACTCCTACTAGTGAATGTAATGTAACACACACCCATACAATGCGCACCACCCCTTGATGTTTTTCTCACTCCTACTAGTGAATGTAATGTAACACACTCCCATACAATGCGCACCACCCCGTGAAGTTTTTCTCACTCCTCCTAGTGAATCTAATGTAACACACACCCATACAATGCGCACCACCCCGTGATGTTTTTCTCACTCCCACTAGTGAATGTAATGTAACACACACCCATACAATGCGCACCACCCCGTGATGTTTTTCTCACTCCTACTAGTGAATCTAATGTAACACACACCCATACAATGCGCACCACCCCGTGATGTTTTTCTCACTCCTACTAGTGAATGTAATGTAACACACACCCATACAATGCGCACCACCCCATGATGTTTTTCTCACTCCTACTAGTGAATCTAATGTAACACACACCCATACAATGCGCACCACCCCGTGATGTTTTTCTCACTCCTACTAGTGAATGTAATGTAACACACAGCCATACAATGCGCACCACCCCGTGATGTTTTTCTCACTCCTACTAGTGAATCTAATGTAACACACACCCATACAATGCGCACCACCCCGTGATGTTTTTCTCACTGCTACTAGTGAATGTAATGTAACACACACCCATACAATGCGCACCACCCCGTGATGTTTTTCTCACTCCTACTAGTGAATGTAAAGTAAAACACACCCATACAATGCGCACCACCCCGTGATGTTTTTCTCACTCCTACTAGTGAATGTAATGTAACACACACCCATACAATGCGCACCACCCCTTGATGTTTTTCTCACTCCTACTAGTGAATGTAATGTAACACACTCCCATACAATGCGCACCACCCCGTGAAGTTTTTCTCACTCCTCCTAGTGAATCTAATGTAACACACACCCATACAATGCGCACCACCCCGTGATGTTTTTCTCACTACCACTAGTGAATGTAATGTGACACACACCCATACAATGCGCACCACCCCGTGATGTTTTTCTCACTCCTCCTAGTGAATCTAATGTAACACACACCCATACAATGCGCACCACCCCTTGATGTTTTTCTCACTCCTACTAGTGAATGTAATGTAACACACTCCCATACAATGCGCACCACCCCGTGAAGTTTTTCTCACTCCTCCTAGTGAATCTAATGTAACACACACCCATACAATGCGCACCACCCCGTGATGTTTTTCTCACTCCTACTAGTGAATGTAATGTAACACACACCCATACAATGCGCACCACCCCATGATGTTTTTCTCACTCCTACTAGTGAATGTAATGTAACACACACCCATACAATGCGCACCACCCCGTGATGTTTTTCTCACTCCTACTAGTGAATCTAATGTAACACACACCCATACAATGCGCACCACCCCGTGATGTTTTTCTCACTCCTACTAGTGAATCTAATGTAACACACACCCATACAATGCGCACCACCCCGTGATGTTTTTCTCACTGCTACTAGTGAATGTAATGTAACACACACCCATACAATGCGCACCACCCCGTGATGTTTTTCTCACTCCTACTAGTGAATGTAAAGTAAAACACACCCATACAATGCGCACCACCCCGTGATGTTTTTCTCACTCCTACTAGTGAATGTAATGTAACACACACCCATACAATGCGCACCACCCCGTGAAGTTTTTCTCACTCCTCCTAGTGAATCTAATGTAACACACACCCATACAATGCGCACCACCCCGTGATGTTTTTCTCACTCCCACTAGTGAATGTAATGTAACACACACCCATACAATGCGCACCACCCCGTGAGGTTTTTCTCACTCCTACTAGTGAATCTAATGTAACACACACCCATACAATGCGCACCACCCCGTGATGTTTTTCTCACTCCTACTAGTGAATGTAATGTAACACACACCCATACAATGCGCACCACCCCATGATGTTTTTCTCACTCCTACTAGTGAATGTAATGTAACACACACCCATACAATGCGCACCACCCCGTGATGTTTTTGTCACTCCTACTAGTGAATGTAATGTAACACACACCCATACAATGCGCACCACCCCTTGATGATTTTCTCACTCCCACTAGTGAATGTAATGTAACACACACCCATACAATGCGCACCACCCCGTGATGTTTTTCTCACTCCTACTAGTGAATCTAATGTAACACACACCAATACAATGCGCACCACCCCGTGATGTTTTTCTCACTCCTACTAGTGAATCTAATGTAACACACACCCATACAATGCGCACCACCCCGTGATGTTTTTCTCACTGCTACTAGTGAATGTAATGTAACACACACCCATACAATGCGCACCACCCCGTGATGTTTTTCTCACTCCTACTAGTGAATGTAAAGTAAAACACACCCATACAATGCGCACCACCCCGTGATGTTTTTCTCACTCCTACTAGTGAATGTAATGTAACACACACCCATACAATGCGCACCACCCCTTGATGTTTTTCTCACTCCTACTAGTGAATGTAATGTAACACACTCCCATACAATGCGCACCACCCCGTGAAGTTTTTCTCACTCCTCCTAGTGAATCTAATGTAACACACACCCATACAATGCGCACCACCCCGTGATGTTTTTCTCACTCCCACTAGTGAATGTAATGTAACACACAACCATACAATGCGCACCACCCCGTGATGTTTTTCTCACTCCTACTAGTGAATCTAATGTAACACACACCCATACAATGCGCACCACCCCGTGATGTTTTTCTCACTGCTACTAGTGAATGTAATGTAACACACACCCATACAATGCGCACCACCCCATGATGTTTTTCTCACTCCTACTAGTGAATGTAATGTAACACACACCCATACAATGCGCACCACCCCGTGATGTTTTTCTCACTCCTACTAGTGAATGTAATGTAACACACACCCATACAATGCGCACCACCCCTTGATGTTTTTCTCACTCCTACTAGTGAATGTAATGTAACACACTCCCATACAATGCGCACCACCCCGTGAAGTTTTTCTCACTCCTCCTAGTGAATCTAATGTAACACACACCCATACAATGCGCACCACCCCGTGATGTTTTTCTCACTCCTACTAGTGAATCTAATGTAACACACACCCATACAATGCGCACCACCCCGTGATGTTTTTCTCACTGCTACTAGTGAATGTAATGTAACACACACCCATACAATGCGCACCACCCCGTGATGTTTTTCTCACTCCTACTAGTGAATGTTAAGTTAAACACACCCATACAATGCGCACCACCCCGTGATGTTTTTCTCACTCCTACTAGTGAATGTAATGTAACACACACCCATACAATGCGCACCACCCCTTGATGTTTTTCTCACTCCTACTAGTGAATGTAATGTAACACACTCCCATACAATGCGCACCACCCCGTGAAGTTTTTCTCACTCCTCCTAGTGAATCTAATGTAACACACACCCATACAATGCGCACCACCCCGTGATGTTTTTCTCACTCCCACTAGTGAATGTAATGTGACACACACCCATACAATGCGCACCACCCCGTGATGTTTTTCTCACTCCTCCTAGTGAATCTAATGTAACACACACCCATACAATGCGCACCACCCCTTGATGTTTTTCTCACTCCTACTAGTGAATGTAATGTAACACACTCCCATACAATGCGCACCACCCCGTGAAGTTTTTCTCACTCCTCCTAGTGAATCTAATGTAACACACACCCATACAATGCGCACCACCCCGTGATGTTTTTCTCACTCCCACTAGTGAATGTAATGTAACACACACCCATACAATGCGCACCACCCCGTGATGTTTTTCTCACTCCTACTAGTGAATCTAATGTAACACACACCCATACAATGCGCACCACCCCGTGATGTTTTTCTCACTCCTACTAGTGAATCTAATGTAACACACACCCATACAATGCGCACCACCCCGTGATGTTTTTCTCACTGCTACTAGTGAATGTAATGTAACACACACCCATACAATGCGCACCACCCCGTGATGTTTTTCTCACTCCTACTAGTGAATGTAATGTAACACACTCCCATACAATGCGCACCACCCCGTGAAGTTTTTCTCACTCCTCCTAGTGAATCTAATGTAACACACACCCATACAATGCGCACCACCCCGTGATGTTTTTCTCACTCCCACTAGTGAATGTAATGTAACACACACCCATACAATGCGCACCACCCCGTGATGTTTTTCTCACTCCTACTAGTGAATCTAATGTAACACACACCCATACAATGCGCACCACCCCGTGATGTTTTTCTCACTCCTACTAGTGAATGTAATGTAACACACACCCATACAATGCGCACCACCCCATGATGTTTTTCTCACTCCTACTAGTGAATGTAATGTAACACACACCCATACAATGCGCACCACCCCGTGATGTTTTTCTCACTCCTACTAGTGAATGTAATGTAACACACTCCCATACAATGCGCACCACCCTGTGAAGTTTTTCTCACTCCTCCTAGTGAATCTAATGTAACACACACCCATACAATGCGCACCACCCCGTGATGTTTTTCTCACTCCTACTAGTGAATCTAATGTAACACACACCCATACAATGCGCACCACCCCGTGATGTTTTTCTCACTGCTACTAGTGAATGTAATGTAACACACACCCATACAATGCGCACCACCCCGTGATGTTTTTCTCACTCCTACTAGTGAATGTAAAGTAAAACACACCCATACAATGCGCACCACCCCGTGATGTTTTTCTCACTCCTACTAGTGAATGTAATGTAACACACACCCATACAATGCGCACCACCCCTTGATGTTTTTCTCACTCCTACTAGTGAATGTAATGTAACACACTCCCATACAATGCGCACCACCCCGTGAAGTTTTTCTCACTCCTCCTAGTGAATCTAATGTAACACACACCCATACAATGCGCACCACCCCGTGATGTTTTTCTCACTCCCACTAGTGAATGTAATGTGACACACACCCATACAATGCGCACCACCCCGTGATGTTTTTCTCACTCCTCCTAGTGAATCTAATGTAACACACACCCATACAATGCGCACCACCCCTTGATGTTTTTCTCACTCCTACTAGTGAATGTAATGTAACACACTCCCATACAATGCGCACCACCCCGTGAAGTTTTTCTCACTCCTCCTAGTGAATCTAATGTAACACACACCCATACAATGCGCACCACCCCGTGATGTTTTTCTCACTCCCACTAGTGAATGTAATGTAACACACACCCATACAATGCGCACCACCCCGTGATGTTTTTCTCACTCCTACTAGTGAATCTAATGTAACACACACCCATACAATGCGCACCACCCCGTGATGTTTTTCTCACTCCCACTAGTGAATGTAATGTAACACACACCCATACAATGCGCACCACCCCGTGATGTTTTTCTCACTCCTACTAGTGAATCTAATGTAACACACACCCATACAATGCGCACCACCCCGTGATGTTTTTCTCACTCCCACTAGTGAATGTAATGTAACACACACCCATACAATGCGCACCACCCCGTGATGTTTTTCTCACTCCTACTAGTGAATCTAATGTAACACACACTCATACAATGCGCACCACCCCGTGATGTTTTTCTCACTCCTACTAGTGAATGTAATGTAACACACACCCATACAATGCGCACCACCCCATGATGTTTTTCTCACTCCTACTAGTGAATGTAATGTAACACACACCCATACAATGCGCACCACCCCGTGATGTTTTTCTCACTCCTACTAGTGAATGTAATGTAACACACACCCATACAATGCGCACCACCCCTTGATGTTTTTCTCACTCCTACTAGTGAATGTAATGTAACACACTCCCATACAATGCGCACCACCCCGTGAAGTTTTTCTCACTCCTCCTAGTGAATCTAATGTAACACACACCCATACAATGCGCACCACCCCGTGATGTTTTTCTCACTCCTACTAGTGAATCTAATGTAACACACACCCATACAATGCGCACCACCCCGTGATGTTTTTCTCACTGCTACTAGTGAATGTAATGTAACACACACCCATACAATGCGCACCACCCCGTGATGTTTTTCTCACTCCTACTAGTGAATGTAAAGTAAAACACACCCATACAATGCGCACCACCCCGTGATGTTTTTCTCACTCCTACTAGTGAATGTAATGTAACACACACCCATACAATGCGCACCACCCCTTGATGTTTTTCTCACTCCTACTAGTGAATGTAATGTAACACACTCCCATACAATGCGCACCACCCCGTGAAGTTTTTCTCACTCCTCCTAGTGAATCTAATGTAACACACACCCATACAATGCGCACCACCCCGTGATGTTTTTCTCACTCCCACTAGTGAATGTAATGTGACACACACCCATACAATGCGCACCACCCCGTGATGTTTTTCTCACTCCTCCTAGTGAATCTAATGTAACACACACCCATACAATGCGCACCACCCCTTGATGTTTTTCTCACTCCTACTAGTGAATGTAATGTAACACACTCCCATACAATGCGCACCACCCCGTGAAGTTTTTCTCACTCCTCCTAGTGAATCTAATGTAACACACACCCATACAATGCGCACCACCCCGTGATGTTTTTCTCACTCCCACTAGTGAATGTAATGTAACACACACCCATACAATGCGCACCACCCCGTGATGTTTTTCTCACTCCTACTAGTGAATCTAATGTAACACACACCCATACAATGCGCACCACCCCGTGATGTTTTTCTCACTCCTACTAGTGAATGTAATGTAACACACACCCATACAATGCGCACCACCCCATGATGTTTTTCTCACTCCTACTAGTGAATGTAATGTAACACACACCCATACAATGCGCACCACCCCGTGATGTTTTTCTCACTCCTACTAGTGAATCTAATGTAACACACACCCATACAATGCGCACCACCCCGTGATGTTTTTCTCACTCCTACTAGTGAATCTAATGTAACACACACCCATACAATGCGCACCACCCCGTGATGTTTTTCTCACTGCTACTAGTGAATGTAATGTAACACACACCCATACAATGCGCACCACCCCGTGATGTTTTTCTCACTCCTACTAGTGAATGTAAAGTAAAACACACCCATACAATGCGCACCACCCCGTGATGTTTTTCTCACTCCTACTAGTGAATGTAATGTAACACACACCCATACAATGCGCACCACCCCTTGATGTTTTTCTCACTCCTACTAGTGAATGTAATGTAACACACTCCCATACAATGCGCACCACCCCGTGAAGTTTTTCTCACTCCTCCTAGTGAATCTAATGTAACACACACCCATACAATGCGCACCACCCCGTGATGTTTTTCTCACTCCCACTAGTGAATGTAATGTAACACACACCCATACAATGCGCACCACCCCGTGATGTTTTTCTCACTCCTACTAGTGAATCTAATGTAACACACACCCATACAATGCGCACCACCCCGTGATGATTTTCTCACTCCTACTAGTGAATGTAATGTAACACACACCCATACAATGCGCACCACCCCATGATGTTTTTCTCACTCCTACTAGTGAATGTAATGTAACACACACCCATACAATGCGCACCACCCCGTGATGTTTTTCTCACTCCTACTAGTGAATGTAATGTAACACACACCCATACAATGCGCACCACCCCTTGATGTTTTTCTCACTCCTACTAGTGAATGTAATGTAACACACTCCCATACAATGCGCACCACCCCGTGAAGTTTTTCTCACTCCTCCTAGTGAATCTAATGTAACACACACCCATACAATGCGCACCACCCCGTGATGTTTTTCTCACTCCCACTAGTGAATGTAATGTAACACACACCCATACAATGCGCACCACCCCGTGATGTTTTTCTCACTCCTACTAGTGAATCTAATGTAACACACACCCATACAATGCGCACCACCCCGTGATGTTTTTCTCACTCCTACTAGTGAATGTAATGTAACACACACCCATACAATGCGGACCACCCCATGATGTTTTTCTCACACCTACTAGTGAATCTAATGTAACACACACCCATACAATGCGCACCACCCCGTGATGTTTTTCTCACTCCTACTAGTGAATGTAATGTAACACACACCCATACAATGCGCACCACCCCTTGATGTTTTTCTCACTCCTACTAGTGAATGTAATGTAACACACACCCATACAATGCGCACCACCCCGTGATGTTTTTGTCACTCCTACTAGTGAATCTAATGTAACACACACCCATACAATGCGCACCACCCCGTGATGTTTTTCTCACTCCTACTAGTGAATGTAATGTAACACACACCCATACAATGCGCACCACCCCTTGATGATTTTCTCACTCCCACTAGTGAATGTAATGTAACACACACCCATACAATGCGCACCACCCCATGATGTTTTTCTCACTCCTACTAGTGAATCTAATGTAACACACACCCATACAATGCGCACCACCCCGTGATGTTTTTGTCACTCCTACTAGTGAATCTAATGTAACACACACCCATACAATGCGCACCACCCCGTGATGTTTTTCTCACTGCTACTAGTGAATGTAATGTAACACACACCCATACAATGCGCACCACCCCGTGAAGTTTTTCTCACTCCTCCTAGTGAATCTAATGTAACACACACCCATACAATGCGCACCACCCCGTGATGTTTTTCTCACTCCCACTAGTGAATGTAATGTAACACACACCCATACAATGCGCACCACCCCGTGATGTTTTTCTCACTCTTACTAGTGAATCTAATGTAACACACACCCATACAATGCGCACCACCCCGTGATGTTTTTCTCACTCCTACTAGTGAATGTAATGTAACACACACCCATACAATGCGCACCACCCCATGATGTTTTTCTCACTCCTACTAGTGAATCTAATGTAACACACACCCATACAATGCGCACCACCCCGTTATGTTTTTCTCACTCCTACTAGTGAATGTAATGTAACACACACCCATACAATGCGCACCACCCCTTGATGTTTTTCTCACTCCTACTAGTGAATGTAATGTAACACACACCCATACAATGCGCACCACCCCGTGATGTTTTTGTCACTCCTACTAGTGAATCTAATGTAACACACACCCATACAATGCGCACCACCCCGTGATGTTTTTCTCACTCCTACTAGTGAATGTAATGTAACACACACCCATACAATGCGCACCACCCCTTGATGTTTTTCTCACTCCTACTAGTGAATGTAATGTAACACACTCCCATACAATGCGCACCACCCCGTGAAGTTTTTCTCACTCCTCCTAGTGAATCTAATGTAACACACACCCATACAATGCGCACCACCCCGTGATGTTTTTCTCACTCCCACTAGTGAATGTAATGTAACACACACCCATACAATGCGCACCACCCCGTGAAGTTTTTCTCACTCCTCCTAGTGAATCTAATGTAACACACACCCATACAATGCGCACCACCCCGTGATGTTTTTCTCACTCCCACTAGTGAATGTAATGTAACACACACCCATACAATGCGCACCACCCCGTGATGTTTTTCTCACTCCTACTAGTGAATGTAATGTAACACACACCCATACAATGCGCACCACCCCGTGATGTTTTTGTCACTCCTACTAGTGAATGTAATGTAACACACACCCATACAATGCGCACCACCCCTTGATGATTTTCTCACTCCCACTAGTGAATGTAATGTAACACACACCCATACAATGCGCACCACCCCGTGATGTTTTTCTCACTCCTACTAGTGAATCTAATGTAACACACACCCATACAATGCGCACCACCCCGTGATGTTTTTCTCACTCCTACTAGTGAATCTAATGTAACACACACCCATACAATGCGCACCACCACGTGATGTTTTTCTCACTGCTACTAGTGAATGTAATGTAACACACACCCATACAATGCGCACGACCCCGTGATGTTTTTCTCACTCCTACTAGTGAATGTAAAGTAAAACACACCCATACAATGCGCACCACCCGGTGATGTTTTTCTCACTCCTACTAGTGAATGTAATGTAACACACACCCATACAATGCGCACCACCCCTTGATGTTTTTCTCACTCCTACTAGTGAATGTAATGTAACACACTCCCATACAATGCGCACCACACCGTGAAGTTTTTCTCACTCTTCCTAGTGAATCTAATGTAACACACACCCATACAATGTGCACCACCCCATGATGTTTTTCTCACTCCCACTAGTGAATGTAATGTAACACACACCCATACAATGCGCACCACCCCGTGATGTTTTTCTCACTCCTACTAGTGAATCTAATGTAACACACACCCATACAATGCGCACCACCCCGTGATGTTTTTCTCACTCCTACTAGTGAATGTAATGTAACACACACCCATACAATGCGCACCACCCCATGATGTTTTTCTCACTCCTACTAGTGAATGTAATGTAACACACACCCATACAATGCGCACCACCCCGTGATGTTTTTCTCACTCCTACTAGTGAATGTAATGTAACACACACCCATACAATGCGCACCACCCCTTGATTTTTTTCTCACTCCTACTAGTGAATGTAATGTAACACACTCCCATACAATGCGCACCACCCCGTGAAGTTTTCTCACTCCTCCTAGTGAATCTAATGTAACACACACCCATACAATGCGCACCACCCCGTGATGTTTTTCTCACTCCCACTAGTGAATGTAATGTAACACACACCCATACAATGCGCACCACCCCGTGATGTTTTTCTCACTCCTACTAGTGAATCTAATGTAACACACACCCATACAATGCGCACCACCCCGTGATGTTTTTCTCACTCCTACTAGTGAATGTAATGTAACACACACCCATACAATGCGCACCACCCCGTGATGTTTTTCTCACTCCTACTAGTGAATCTAATGTAACACACACCCATACAATGCGCACTACCCCGTGATGTTTTTCTCACTCCTACTAGTGAATGTAATGTAACACACACCCATACAATGCGCACCACCCCTTGATGTTTTTCTCACTCCTACTAGTGAGTGTAATGTAACACACTCCCATACAATGCGCACCACCCCGTGAAGTTTTTCTCACTCCTCCTAGTGAATCTAATGTAACACACACCCATACAATGCGCACCACCCCGTGATGTTTTTCTCACTCCCACTAGTGAATGTAATGTAACACACACCCATACAATGCGCACCACCCCGTGATGTTTTTCTCACTGCTACTAGTGAATGTAATGTAACACACACCCATACAATGCGCACCACCCCTTGATGTTTTTCTCACTCCTACTAGTGAATGTAATGTAACACACTCCCATACAATGCGCACCACCCCGTGAAGTTTTTCTCACTCCTCCTAGTGAATCTAATGTAACACACACCCATACAATGCGCACCACCCCGTGATGTTTTTCTCACTCCCACTAGTGAATGTAATGTAACACACACCCATACAATGCGCACCACCCCGTGATGTTTTTCTCACTCCTACTAGTGAATGTAATGTAACACACTCCCATACAATGCGCACCACCCCGTGATGTTTTTCTCACTCCTCCTAGTGAATCTAATGTAACACACACCCATACAATGCGCACCACCCCGTGATGTTTTTCTCACTCCCACTAGTGAATGTAATGTAACACACACCCATACAATGCGCACTACCCCGTGATGTTTTTCTCACTCCTACTAGTGAATCTAATGTAACACACACCCATACAATGCGCACCACCCCGTGATGTTTTTCTCACTCCTACTAGTGAATGTAATGTAACACACACCCATACAATGCGCACCACCCCATGATGTTTTTCTCACTCCTACTAATGAATGTAATGTAACACACACCCATACAATGCGCACCACCCCGTGATGTTTTTCTCACTCCTACTAGTGAATGTAAAGTAAAACACACCCATAAAATGCGCACCACCCCGTGAAGTTTTTCTCACTCCTCCTAGTGAATCTCATGTAACACACACCCATACAATGCGCACCACCCCGTGATGTTTTTCTCACTCCCACTAGTGAATGTAATGTAACACACACCCATACACTGCGCACCACCCCGTGATGTTTTTCTCACTCCTACTAGTGAATCTAATGTAACACACACCCATACAATGCGCACCACCCCGTGATGTTTTTCTCACTCCTACTAGTGAATGTAATGTAACACACACCCATACAATGCGCACCACCCCATGATGTTTTTCTCACTCCTACTAGTGAATGTAATGTAACACACACCCATACAATGCGCACCACCCCGTGATGTTTTTCTCACTCCTACTAGTGAATGTAATGTAACACACACCCATACAATGCGCACCACCCCTTGATGATTTTCTCACTCCCACTAGTGAATGTAATGTAACACACACCCATACAATGCGCACCACCCCGTGATGTTTTTCTCACTCCTACTAGTGAATCTAATGTAACACACACCCATACAATGCGCACTACCCCGTGATGTTTTTCTCACTCCTACTAGTGAATGTAATGTAACACACACCCATACAATGCGCACCACCCCGTGATGTTTTTCTCACTCCTACTAGTGAATGTAATGTAACACACTCCCATACAATGCGCACCACCCCGTGATGTTTTTTTCACTCCTACTAGTGAATCTAATGTAACACACACCCATACAATTCGCACCACCACACGATATTTTCAGAAACCTATCCTACATTGCCACTGCATGTTCCCTGACCTCCACATGCTGACCACCCCGCGGTGCTTTTCTCCATCCTACATTGCCAATCACTACCTATCCTAATTCAGACCCTCCGATTCACACCACCCCGTCATATTTTTGTCACTCCTACTAGTGAATGTAATGTAACACACACCCAAACAATGCGCACCTCCCCGTGATGTTTTTCTCACTCCTACTAGTGAATGTAATGTAACACACACCCATACAATGCACACCACCCTGTGATGTTTTTCTCACTCCTACTAGTGAATGTAATGTAACACACACCCATACAATGCGCACCACCACGTGATGTTTTTCTCACTCCTACTAGTGAATCTAATGTAACACACACCCATACAATGCGCACCACCCCGTGATGTTTTTCTCACTCCTACTAGTGAATGTAATGTAACACACACCCATACAATGCGCACCACCCCATGATGTTTTTCTCACTCCTACTAATGAATGTAATGCAACACACACCCATACAATGCGCACCACCCCGTGATGTTTTTCTCACTCCTACTAGTGAATGTAAAGTAAAACACACCCATAAAATGCGCACCACCCCGTGATGTTTTTCTCACTCCTACTAGTGAATGTAATGTAACACACACCCATACAATGCGCACCACCCCTTGATGTTTTTCTCACTCCTACTAGTGAATGTAATGTAACACACTCCCATACAATGCGCACCACCCCGTGAAGTTTTTCTCACTCCTCCTAGTGAATCTAATGTAACACACACCCATACAATGCGCACCACCCCGTGATGTTTTTCTCACTCCCACTAGTGAATGTAATGTAACACACACCCATACAATGCGCACCACCCCGTGATGTTTTTCTCACTCCTACTAGTGAATCTAATGTAACACACACCCATACAATGCGCACCACCCCGTGATGTTTTTCTCACTCCTACTAGTGAATGTAATGTAACACACACCCATACAATGCGCACCACCCCATGATGTTTTTCTCACTCCTACTAGTGAATGGAATGTAACACACACCCATACAATGCGCACCACCCCGTGATGTTTTTCTCACTCCTACTAGTGAATGTAATGTAACACACACCCATACAATGCGCACCACCCCTTGATGTTTTTCTCACTCCTACTAGTGAATGTAATGTAACACACTCTCATACAATGCGCACCACCCCGTGAAGTTTTTCTCACTCCTCCTAGTGAATCTAATGTAACACACACCCATACAATGCGCACCACCCCGTGATGTTTTTCTCACTCCCACTAGTGAATGTAATGTAACACACACCCATACAATGCGCACCACCCCGTGATGTTTTTCTCACTCCTACTAGTGAATCTAATGTAACACACACCCATACAATGCGCACCACCCCGTGATGTTTTTCTCACTCCTACTAGTGAATCTAATGTAACACACACCCATACAATGCGCACCACCCCATGATGTTTTTCTCACTCCTACTAGTCAATGTAATGTAACACACACCCATACAATGCGCACCACCCCGTGATGTTTTTCTCACTCCTACTAGTGAATGTAATGTAACACACACCCATACAATGCGCACCACCCCTTGATGATTTTCTCACTCCCACTAGTGAATGTAATGTAACACACACCCATACAATGCGCACCACCCCGTGATGTTTTTCTCACTCCTACTAGTGAATCTAATGTAACACACACCCATACAATGCGCACTACCCCGTGATGTTTTTCTCACTCCTACTAGTGAATGTAATGTAACACACACCCATACAATGCGCACCGCCCCGTGATGTTTTTCTCACTCCTACTAGTGAATGTAATGTAACACACTCCCATACAATGCGCACCACCCCGTGATGTTTTTTTCACTCCTACTAGTGAATCTAATGTAACACACACCCATACAATTCGCACCACCACACGATATTTTCAGAAACCTATCCTACATTGCCACTGCATGTTCCCTGACCTCCCCATGCTGACCACCCCGCGGTGCTTTTCTCCATCCTACATTGCCAATCACTACCTATCCTAATTCAGACCCTCCGATTCACACCACCCCGTCATATTTTTGTCACTCCTACTAGTGAATGTAATGTAACACACACCCAAACAATGCGCACCTCCCCGTGATGTTTTTCTCACTCCTACTAGTGAATGTAATGTAACACACACCCATACAATGCGCACCACCCCGTGATGTTTTTCTCACTCCTACTAGTGAATGTAATGTAACACACACCCATACAATGCGCACCTCCCCGTGATGTTTTTCTCACTCCTACTAGTGAATGTAATGTAACACACACCGATACAATGCGCACCACCTCGTGATGTTTTTCTCACTCCTACTAGTGAATGTAATGTAACACACACCCATACAATGCGCACCACCCCGCGATATTTTTCAGAAACCTATCCTACATTTCCACTGCATGTTCCCTGACCTCCCCATGAAGACTACACCGCGGTGCTTTTCTCCATCCTACATTGCCACTCACTGCCTATCCTAATTCAGACCCTCCGATTCACACCACCCCGTGATGTTTTTCTCACTCCTACTAGTGAATGTAATGTAACACACACCCATACAATGCGCACCACCCCGTAATGTTTTTCTCACTCCTACTAGTGAATGTAATGTAACACACACCCATACAATGCGCACCACCCAGTTATGTTTTTCTCACTCCTACTAGTGAATGTAATGTAACACACACCCATACAATGCGCACCACCCCGTGATGTTTTTCTCACTCCCACTAGTGAATGTAATGTAACACACACCCATACAATGCGCACCACCCCGTGATGTTTTTCTCACTCCTACTAGTGAATGTAATGTAACACAGACCCATGCAATGCGCACCACCCCGTGATGTTATTCTCACTCCTACTAGTGAATGTAATGTAACACACACGCATACAATGCGCACCACCCCATGATGTTTTTCTCACTCCTACTAGTGAATGTAATGTAACACACACCCATACAATGCGCACCACCCCTTGATGATTTTCTCACTCCTACTAGTGAATGTAATGTAACACACACCCATACAATGCGCACCACCCCTTGATGATTTTCTCACTCCTATTAGTGAATGTAATGTAACACACACCCATACAATGCGCACCTCCCCGTGATGTTTTTCTCACTCCTACTAGTGAATGTAATGTAACACACACCCATACAATGCGCACCACCCCGTAATGTTTTTCTCACTCCTACTAGTGAATGTAATGTAACACACACCCATACAATGCGCACCACCCCGTTATGTTTTTCTCACTCCTACTAGTGAATCTAATGTAACACACACCCATACAATGCGCACCACCCCGTGATGTTTTTCTCACTCCTACTAGTGAATCTAATGTAACACACACCCATACAATGCGCACCACCCCGTGACGTTTTTCTCACTCCTACTAGTGAATGTAATGTAACACACACCCATACAATGCGCACCACCCCGTGATGATTTTCTCACTCCTACTAGTGAATGTAATGTAACACACACCCATACAATGCGCACCACCCCGTGATGTTTTTCTCACTCCTCCTAGTGAATCTAATGTAACACACACCCATACAATGCGCACCACCCCGTGATGTTTTTCTCACTCCTCCTAGTGAATCTAATGTAACACACACCCATACAATGCGCACCACCCCGTGATGTTTTTCTCACTCCTACTAGTGAATGTAATGTAACACACTCCCATACAATGCGCACCACCCCGTGAAGTTTTTCTCACTCCTCCTAGTGAATCTAATGTAACACACACCCATACAATGCGCACCACCCCGTGATGTTTTTCTCACTCCCACTAGTGAATGTAATGTAACACACACCCATACAATGCGCACCACCCCGTGATGTTTTTCTCACTCCTACTAGTGAATCTAATGTAACACACACCCATACAATGCGCACCACCCCGTGATGTTTTTCTCACTCCTACTAGTGAATGTAATGTAACACACACCCATACAATGCGCACCACCCCATGATGTTTTTCTCACTCCTACTAGAGAATGGAATGTAACACACACCCATACAATGCGCACCACCCCGTGATGTTTTTCTCACTCCTACTAGTGAATGTAATGTAACACACACCCATACAATGCGCACCACCCCTTGATGTTTTTCTCACTCCTACTAGTGAATGTAATGTAACACACTCTCATACAATGCGCACCACCCCGTGAAGTTTTTCTCACTCCTCCTAGTGAATCTAATGTAACACACACCCATACAATGCGCACCACCCCGTGATGTTTTTCTCACTCCCACTAGTGAATGTAATGTAACACACACCCATACAATGCGCACCACCCCGTGATGTTTTTCTCACTCCTACTAGTGAATCTAATGTAACACACACCCATACAATGCGCACCACCCCGTGATGTTTTTCTCACTCCTACTAGTGAATCTAATGTAACACACACCCATACAATGCGCACCACCCCATGATGTTTTTCTCACTCCTACTAGTCAATGTAATGTAACACACACCCATACAATGCGCACCACCCCGTGATGTTTTTCTCACTCCTACTAGTGAATGTAATGTAACACACACCCATACAATGCGCACCACCCCTTGATGATTTTCTCACTCCCACTAGTGAATGTAATGTAACACACACCCATACAATGCGCACCACCCCGTGATGTTTTTCTCACTCCTACTAGTGAATCTAATGTAACACACACCCATACAATGCGCACTACCCCGTGATGTTTTTCTCACTCCTACTAGTGAATGTAATGTAACACACACCCATACAATGCGCACCGCCCCGTGATGTTTTTCTCACTCCTACTAGTGAATGTAATGTAACACACTCCCATACAATGCGCACCACCCCGTGATGTTTTTTTCACTCCTACTAGTGAATCTAATGTAACACACACCCATACAATTCGCACCACCACACGATATTTTCAGAAACCTATCCTACATTGCCACTGCATGTTCCCTGACCTCCCCATGCTGACCACCCCGCGGTGCTTTTCTCCATCCTACATTGCCAATCACTACCTATCCTAATTCAGACCCTCCGATTCACACCACCCCGTCATATTTTTGTCACTCCTACTAGTGAATGTAATGTAACACACACCCAAACAATGCGCACCTCCCCGTGATGTTTTTCTCACTCCTACTAGTGAATGTAATGTAACACACACCCATACAATGCGCACCACCCCGTGATGTTTTTCTCACTCCTACTAGTGAATGTAATGTAACACACACCCATACAATGCGCACCTCCCCGTGATGTTTTTCTCACTCCTACTAGTGAATGTAATGTAACACACACCGATACAATGCGCACCACCTCGTGATGTTTTTCTCACTCCTACTAGTGAATGTAATGTAACACACACCCATACAATGCGCACCACCCCGCGATATTTTTCAGAACCTATCCTACATTTCCACTGCATGTTCCCTGACCTCCCCATGCTGACTACACCGCGGTGCTTTTCTCCATCCTACATTGCCACTCACTGCCTATCCTAATTCAGACCCTCCGATTCACACCACCCCGTGATGTTTTTCTCACTCCTACTAGTGAATGTAATGTAACACACACCCATACAATGCGCACCACCCCGTAATGTTTTTCTCACTCCTACTAGTGAATGTAATGTAACACACACCCATACAATGCGCACCACCCAGTTATGTTTTTCTCACTCCTACTAGTGAATGTAATGTAACACACACCCATACAATGCGCACCACCCCGTGATGTTTTTCTCACTCCCACTAGTGAATGTAATGTAACACACACCCATACAATGCGCACCACCCCGTGATGTTTTTCTCACTCCTACTAGTGAATGTAATGTAACACAGACCCATGCAATGCGCACCACCCCGTGATGTTATTCTCACTCCTACTAGTGAATGTAATGTAACACACACGCATACAATGCGCACCACCCCATGATGTTTTTCTCACTCCTACTAGTGAATGTAATGTAACACACACCCATACAATGCGCACCACCCCTTGATGATTTTCTCACTCCTACTAGTGAATGTAATGTAACACACACCCATACAATGCGCACCACCCCTTGATGATTTTCTCACTCCTATTAGTGAATGTAATGTAACACACACCCATACAATGCGCACCTCCCCGTGATGTTTTTCTCACTCCTACTAGTGAATGTAATGTAACACACACCCATACAATGCGCACCACCCCGTAATGTTTTTCTCACTCCTACTAGTGAATGTAATGTAACACACACCCATACAATGCGCACCACCCCGTTATGTTTTTCTCACTCCTACTAGTGAATCTAATGTAACACACACCCATACAATGCGCACCACCCCGTGATGTTTTTCTCACTCCTACTAGTGAATCTAATGTAACACACACCCATACAATGCGCACCACCCCGTGACGTTTTTCTCACTCCTACTAGTGAATGTAATGTAACACACACCCATACAATGCGCACCACCCCGTGATGATTTTCTCACTCCTACTAGTGAATGTAATGTAACACACACCCATACAATGCGCACCACCCCGTGATGTTTTTCTCACTCCTCCTAGTGAATCTAATGTAACACACACCCATACAATGCGCACCACCCCGTGATGTTTTTCTCACTCCTCCTAGTGAATCTAATGTAACACACACCCATACAATGCGCACCACCCCGTGATGTTTTTCTCACTCCCAATAGTGAATGTAATGTAACACACACCCATACAATGCGCACCACCCCGTGATGTTTTTCTCACTCCTACTAGTGAATCTAATGTAACACACACCCATACAATGCGCACCACCCCGTGAGGTTTTTCTCAATTCAACTAGTGAATGTAATGTAACACACACCCATACAATGCGCACCACCCCGTGATGTTTTTCTCACTCCTACTAGTGAATGTAATGTAACACACACCCAAACAATGCGCACCACCCCGTGATGTTTTTCTCACTCCTACTAGTGAATCTAATGTAACACACAAGCATACAATGCGCACCACCCCGTGATATTTTTCTCACTCCTACTAGTGAATGTAATGTAGCACACACCCATACAATGCGCACCACCCCGTGATGTTTTTCTCACTCCTATTAGTGAATGTAATGTAACACACACCCATACAATGCGCACCACCCAGTGGTGATTTTCTCACTCCTACTAGTGAATGTAATGTAACACACACCCATACAATGCGCACCACCCCGTGATGTTTTTCTCACTCCTCCTAGTGAATCTAATGTTACACAAACCCATACAATGCGCACCACCCCGTGATGTTTTTCTCACTCATCCTAGTGAATCTAATGTAACACACACCCATACAATGCGCACCACCCCGTGATGTTTTTCTCACTCCCACTAGTGAATGTAATGTAACACACACCCATACAATGCGCACCACCCCGTGATGTTTTTCTCACTCCTACTAGTGAATCTAATGTAACACACACCCATACAATGCGCACCACCCCGTGATGTTTTTCTCACTCCTACTAGTGAATCTAATGTAACACACACCCATACAATGCGCACCACCCCGTGATGTTTTTCTCACTCCTACTAGTGAATGTAATGTAACACACACCCATACAATGCGCAGCACCCCGTAATGTTTTTCTCACTCCTACTAGTGAATGTAATGTAACACACACCCATACAATGCGCACCACCCCGTGATGTTTTTCTCACTCCTACTAGTGAGTCTAATGTAACACACACCCATACAATGCGCACCACCCCGTGATGTTTTTCTCACTCCTACTAGTGAGTCTAATGTAACACACACCCATACAATGCGCACCACCCCGTGATGTTTTTCTCACTCCTACTAGTGAATCTAATGTAACACACACCCATACAATGCGCACCACCCCGTGATGGTTTTCTCACTCCTACTAGTGAATGTAATGTAACACACACCCATACAATGCGCACCACCCCGTGATGTTTTTCTCACACCTACTAGTGAATGTAATGTAACACACCCCCATACAATGCGCACCACCCCGTGAGGTTTTTCTCACTCCTCCTATTGAATCTAATGTAACACACACCCATACAATGCGCACCACCCCGTGATGTTTTTCTCAATCCTCCTAGTGAATCTAATGTAACACACACCCATACAATGCGCACCACCCCGTGATGTTTTTCTCACTCCCACTAGTGAATGTAATGTAACACACACCCATACAATGCGCACCACCCCGTGATGTTTTTCTCACTCCTACTAGTGAATCTAATGTAACACACACCCATACAATGCGCACCACCCCGTGATGTTTTTCTCACTCCTACTAGTGAATGTAATGTAACACACACCCATACAATGCGAACCACCCCATGATGTTTTTCTCACTCCTACTAGTGAATGTAATGTAACACACACCCATACAATGCGCACCACCCCGTGATGTTTTTCTCACTCCTACTAGTGAATCTAATGTAACACACACCCATACAATGCGCACCACCCCGTGATGTTTTTCTCACTCCGCCTAGTGAATCTAATGTAACACACACCCATACAATGCGCACCACCCCGTGATGTTTTTCTCACTCCCACTAGTGAATGTAATGTAACACACACCCATACAATGCGCACCACCCCGTGATGTTTTTCTCACTCCTACTAGTGAATCTAATGTAACACACACCCATACAATGCGCACCACCCCGTGATGTTTTTCTCACTCCTACTAGTGAATGTAATGTAACACACACCCATACAATGCGCAGCACACCGTAATGTTTTTCTCACTCCTACTAGTGAATGTAATGTAACACACACCCATACAATGCGCACCTCCCCGTTATGTTTTTCTCACTCCTCCTAGTGAATCTAATGTAACACACACCCATACAATGCGCACCACCCCGTGATGTTTTTCTCACTCCTACTAGTGAATCTAATGTAACACACACCCATACAATGCGCACCACCCCGTGATGTTTTTCTCACTCCTACTAGTGAATGTAATGTAACACACACCCATACAATGCGCACCACCCCGTGATGTTTTTCTCACACCTACTAGTGAATGTAATGTAACACACACCCATACAATGCGCACCACCCCGTGAGGTTTTTCTCACTCCTCCTAGTGAATCTAATGTAACACACACCCATACAATGCGCACCACCCCGTGATGTTTTTCTCACTCCTCCTAGTGAATCTAATGTAACACACACCCATACAATGCGCACCACCCCATGATGTTTTTCTCACTCCCACTAGTGAATGTAATGTAACACACACCCATACAAGGCGCACCACCCCGTGATGTTTTTCTCACTCCTACTAGTGAATCTAATGTAACACACACCCATACAATGCGCACCACCCCGTGATGTTTTTCTCACTCCTACTAGTGAATGTAATGTAACACACACCCATACAATGCGCACCACCCCATGATGTTTTTCTCACTCCTACTAGTGAATGTAATGTAACACACACCCATACAATGCGCACCACCCCGTGATGTTTTTCTCACTCCTACTAGTGAATGTAATGTAACACACACCCATACAATGCGCACCACCCCTTGATGATTTTCTCACTCCTACTAGTGAATGTAATGTAACACACACCCATACAATGCGCACCACCCCGTGATGTTTTTCTCACTCCTACTAGTGAATGTAATGTAACACACACCCATACAATGCGCACCACCCCGTAATGTTTTTCTCACTCCTACTAGTGAATGTAATGTAACACACACCCATACAATGCGCACCACCCCGTGATGATTTTCTCACTCCTACTAGTGAATGTAATGTAACACACACCCATACAATGCGCACCACCACGTGATGTTTTTCTCACTCCTCCTAATGAATCTAATGTAACACACACCCATACAATGCGCACCACCCCGTGATGTTTTTCTCACTCCTCCTAGTGAATCTAATGTAACACACACCCATACAATGCGCACCACCCCGTGATGTTTTTCTCACACCCGCTAGTGAATGTAAAGTAAAACACACCCATACAATGCGCACCACCCCGTGATGTTTTTCTCACTCCTACTAGTGAATGTAAAGTAAAACACACCCATACAATGCGCACCACCCCGTGATGTTTTTCTCACTCCTACTAGTGAATGTAATGTAACACACACACATACAATGCGCACCACCCCGTGATGTTTTTCTCACTCCTACTAGTGAATGTAATGTAACACACACCCATAAAATGCGCACCACCCTGTGATGTTTTTCTCACTCCTGCTAGTGTATGTAATGTAACACACACCCATACAATGCGCAATACCCCTTGATGTTTTTCTCACTCCTGCTAGTGAATGTAATGTAACACACACCCATACAATGCGCACCACCCCGTGATGTTTTTCTCACTCCTGCTAGTGAATGTAATGTAACACACACCCATACAATGCGCACCACCCCGTGATGTTTTTCTCACTCCTGCTAGTGAATGTAATGTAACACACACCCATACAATGCGCACCACCCCGTGATGTTTTTCTCACTCCTACTAGTGAATGTAATGTAACACACACCCATACAATGCGCACCACCTCGTGATGTTTTTCTCACTCCTACTAGTGAATGTAATGTAACACACACCCATACAATGCGCACCACCCCGTGATGTTTTTCTCACTCCTACTAGTGAATGTAATGTAACACACTCCCATACAATGCGCACCACCCCGTGAAGTTTTTCTCACTCCTACTAGTGAATCTAATGTAACACACTCCCATACAATTCGCACCACCACACGATGTTTTCAGAAACCTATCCTACATTGCCACTGCATGTTCCCTTTCCTCCCCATGCTGACCACCCCGCGGTGCTTTTCTCCATCCTACATTGCCAATCACTACCTATCCTAATTCAGACCCTCCGATTCACACCACCCCGTCATGTTTTTCTCACTCCTACTAGTGAATGTAATGTAACACACACCCAAACAATGCGCACCTCCCCGTGATGTTTTTCTCACTCCTACTAGTGAATGTAATGTAACACACACCCATACAATGCGCACCACCCTGTGATGTTTTTCTCACTCCTACTAGTGAATGTAATGTAACACACACCCATACAATGCGCACCTCCCCGTGATGTTTTTCTCACTCCTACTAGTGAATGTAATGTAACACTCACCCATACAATGCGCACCACCTCGTGAAGTTTTTCTCACTCCTACTAGTGAATGTAATGTAACACACACCCATACAATGCGCACCACCCCGCGATGTTTTTCAGAAACCTATCCTACATTTCGACTGCATGTTCCCTGACCTCCCCATGCTGACCACACCGCGGTGCTTTTCTCCATCCTACATTGCCACTCTCTGCCTACCCTAATTCAGACCCTCCGATTCACACCACCCCGTGATGTTTTTCTCACTCCTACTAGTGAATGTAATGTAACACACACCCATACAATGCGCACCACACCGTGATGTTTTTCTCACTCCTACTAGTGAATGTAATGTAACACACACCCATACAATGCGCACCACCCCATGATGTTTTTCTCACTCCCACTAGTGAATGTAATGTAACACACACCCATACAATGCGCACCATCCCGTGATGTTTTTCTCACTCCTACTAGTGAATCTAATGTAACACACACCCATACAATGCGCACCACCCCGTGATGTTTTTCTCACTCCTACTAGTGAATGTAATGTAACACACACCCATACAATGCGCACCACCCCATGATGTTTTTCTCACTCCTACTAGTGAATGTAATGTAAAACACACCCATACAATGCGCACCACCCCGTGATGTTTTTCTCACTCCTACTAGTGAATGTAATGTAACACACACCCATACAATGCGCACCACCCCGTGATGGTTTTCTCACTCCTACTAGTGAATGTAATGTAACACACACCCATACAATGCGCACCACCCCGTAATGTTTTTCTCACTCCTACTAGTGAATGTAATGTAACACACATCCATACAATGCGCACCACCCCATTATGTTTTTCTCACTCCTACTAGTGAATCTAATGTAACACACACCCATACAATGCGCACCACCCCGTGATGTTTTTCTCACTCCTACTAGTGAATCTAATGTAACACACACCCATACAATGCGCACCACCCCGTGATGTTTTTCTCACTCCTATTAGTGAATGTAATGTAACACACACCCATACAATGCGCACCACCCAGTGGTGATTTTCTCACTCCTACTAGTGAATGTAATGTAACACACACCCATACAATGCGCACCACCCCGTGATGTTTTTCTCACTCCTCCTAGTGAATCTAATGTTACACAAACCCATACAATGCGCACCACCCCGTGATGTTTTTCTCACTCATCCTAGTGAATCTAATGTAACACACACCCATACAATGCGCACCACCCCGTGATGTTTTTCTCACTCCCACTAGTGAATGTAATGTAACACACACCCATACAATGCGCACCACCCCGTGATGTTTTTCTCACTCCTACTAGTGAATCTAATGTAACACACACCCATACAATGCGCACCACCCCGTGATGTTTTTCTCACTCCTACTAGTGAATCTAATGTAACACACACCCATACAATGCGCACCACCCCGTGATGTTTTTCTCACTCCTACTAGTGAATGTAATGTAACACACACCCATACAATGCGCAGCACCCCGTAATGTTTTTCTCACTCCTACTAGTGAATGTAATGTAACACACACCCATACAATGCGCACCACCCCGTGATGTTTTTCTCACTCATACTAGTGAGTCTAATGTAACACACACCCATACAATGCGCACCACCCCGTGATGTTTTTCTCACTCCTACTAGTGAGTCTAATGTAACACACACCCATACAATGCGCACCACCCCGTGATGTTTTTCTCACTCCTACTAGTGAATCTAATGTAACACACACCCATACAATGCGCACCACCCCGTGATGGTTTTCTCACTCCTACTAGTGAATGTAATGTAACACACACCCATACAATGCGCACCACCCCGTGATGTTTTTCTCACACCTACTAGTGAATGTAATGTAACACACCCCCATACAATGCGCACCACCCCGTGAGGTTTTTCTCACTCCTCCTATTGAATCTAATGTAACACACACCCATACAATGCGCACCACCCCGTGATGTTTTTCTCAATCCTCCTAGTGAATCTAATGTAACACACACCCATACAATGCGCACCACCCCGTGATGTTTTTCTCACTCCCACTAGTGAATGTAATGTAACACACACCCATACAATGCGCACCACCCCGTGATGTTTTTCTCACTCCTACTAGTGAATCTAATGTAACACACACCCATACAATGCGCACCACCCCGTGATGTTTTTCTCACTCCTACTAGTGAATGTAATGTAACACACACCCATACAATGCGAACCACCCCATGATGTTTTTCTCACTCCTACTAGTGAATGTAATGTAACACACACCCATACAATGCGCACCACCCCGTGATGTTTTTCTCACTCCTACTATTGAATCTAATGTAACACACACCCATACAATGCGCACCACCCCGTGATGTTTTTCTCACTCCGCCTAGTGAATCTAATGTAACACACACCCATACAATGCGCACCACCCCGTGATGTTTTTCTCACTCCCACTAGTGAATGTAATGTAACACACACCCATACAATGCGCACCACCCCGTGATGTTTTTCTCACTCCTACTAGTGAATCTAATGTAACACACACCCATACAATGCGCACCACCCCGTGATGTTTTTCTCACTCCTACTAGTGAATGTAATGTAACACACAACCATACAATGCGCAGCACACCGTAATGTTTTTCTCACTCCTACTAGTGAATGTAATGTAACACACACCCATACAATGCGCACCTCCCCGTTATGTTTTTCTCACTCCTCCTAGTGAATCTAATGTAACACACACCCATACAATGCGCACCACCCCGTGATGTTTTTCTCACTCCTACTAGTGAATCTAATGTAACACACACCCATACAATGCGCACCACCCCGTGATGTTTTTCTCACTCCTACTAGTGAATGTAATGTAACACACACCCATACAATGCGCACCACCCCGTGATGTTTTTCTCACACCTACTAGTGAATGTAATGTAACACACACCCATACAATGCGCACCACCCCGTGAGGTTTTTCTCACTCCTCCTAGTGAATCTAATGTAACACACACCCATACAATGCGCACCACCCCGTGATGTTTTTCTCACTCCTCCTAGTGAATCTAATGTAACACACACCCATACAATGCGCACCACCCCATGATGTTTTTCTCACTCCCACTAGTGAATGTAATGTAACACACACCCATACAATGCGCACCACCCCGTGATGTTTTTCTCACTCCTACTAGTGAATCTAATGTAACACACACCCATACAATGCGCACCACCCCGTGATGTTTTTCTCACTCCTACTAGTGAATGTAATGTAACACACACCCATACAATGCGCACCACCCCATGATGTTTTTCTCACTCCTACTAGTGAATGTAATGTAACACACACCCATACAATGCGCACCACCCCGTGATGTTTTTCTCACTCCTACTAGTGAATGTAATGTAACACACACCCATACAATGCGCACCACCCCTTGATGATTTTCTCACTCCTACTAGTGAATGTAATGTAACACACACCCATACAATGCGCACCACCCCGTGATGTTTTTCTCACTCCTACTAGTGAATGTAATGTAACACACACCCATACAATGCGCACCACCCCGTAATGTTTTTCTCACTCCTACTAGTGAATGTAATGTAACACACACCCATACAATGCGCACCACCCCGTGATGATTTTCTCACTCCTACTAGTGAATGTAATGTAACACACACCCATACAATGCGCACCACCACGTGATGTTTTTCTCACTCCTCCTAATGAATCTAATGTAACACACACCCATACAATGCGCACCACCCCGTGATGTTTTTCTCACTCCTCCTAGTGAATCTAATGTAACACACACCCATACAATGCGCACCACCCCGTGATGTTTTTCTCACACCCGCTAGTGAATGTAATGTAACACACACCCATACAATGCGCACCACCCCGTGATGTTTTTCTCACTCCTACTAGTGAATCTAATGTAACACACACCCATACAATGCGCACCACTCCGTGATGTTTTTCTCACTCCTACTAGTGAATGTAATGTAACACACACCCATACAATGCGCACCACCCCGTAATGTTTTTCTCACTCCTACTAGTGAATGTAATGTAACACACACCCATACAATGCGCACCACCCCGTGATGTTTTTCTCACTCCTACTAGTGAATCTAATGTAACACACACCCATACAATGCGCACCACCCCGTGATGTTTTTCTCACTCCTACTAGTGAATCTAATGTAACACACACCCATACAATGCGCACCATCCCGTGATGTTTTTCTCACTCCTACTAGTGAATGTAATGTAACACACACCCAAACAATGCGCACCTCCCCGTGATGTTTTTCTCACTCCTACTAGTGAATGTAATGTAACACACACCCATACAATGCGCACCACCCTGTGATGTTTTTCTCACTCCTACTAGTGAATGTAATGTAACACACACCCATACAATGCGCACCTCCCCGTGATGTTTTTCTCACTCCTACTAGTGAATGTAATGTAACACTCACCCATACAATGCGCACCACCTCGTGAAGTTTTTCTCACTCCTACTAGTGAATGTAATGTAACACACACCCATACAATGCGCACCACCCCGCGATGTTTTTCAGAAACCTATCCTACATTTCGACTGCATGTTCCCTGACCTCCCCATGCTGACCACACCGCGGTGCTTTTCTCCATCCTACATTGCCACTCTCTGCCTACCCTAATTCAGACCCTCCGATTCACACCACCCCGTGATGTTTTTCTCACTCCTACTAGTGAATGTAATGTAACACACACCCATACAATGCGCACCACACCGTGATGTTTTTCTCACTCCTACTAGTGAATGTAATGTAACACACACCCATACAATGCGCACCACCCCATGATGTTTTTCTCACTCCCACTAGTGAATGTAATGTAACACACACCCATACAATGCGCACCATCCCGTGATGTTTTTCTCACTCCTACTAGTGAATCTAATGTAACACACACCCATACAATGCGCACCACCCCGTGATGTTTTTCTCACTCCTACTAGTGAATGTAATGTAACACACACCCATACAATGCGCACCACCCCATGATGTTTTTCTCACTCCTACTAGTGAATGTAATGTAAAACACACCCATACAATGCGCACCACCCCGTGATGTTTTTCTCACTCCTACTAGTGAATGTAATGTAACACACACCCATACAATGCGCACCACCCCGTGATGGTTTTCTCACTCCTACTAGTGAATGTAATGTAACACACACCCATACAATGCGCACCACCCCGTAATGTTTTTCTCACTCCTACTAGTGAATGTAATGTAACACACATCCATACAATGCGCACCACCCCATTATGTTTTTCTCACTCCTACTAGTGAATCTAATGTAACACACACCCATACAATGCGCACCACCCCGTGATGTTTTTCTCACTCCTACTAGTGAATCTAATGTAACACACACCCATACAATGCGCACCACCCCGTGATGTTTTTCTCACTCCTATTAGTGAATGTAATGTAACACACACCCATACAATGCGCACCACCCAGTGGTGATTTTCTCACTCCTACTAGTGAATGTAATGTAACACACACCCATACAATGCGCACCACCCCGTGATGTTTTTCTCACTCCTCCTAGTGAATCTAATGTTACACAAACCCATACAATGCGCACCACCCCGTGATGTTTTTCTCACTCATCCTAGTGAATCTAATGTAACACACACCCATACAATGCGCACCACCCCGTGATGTTTTTCTCACTCCCACTAGTGAATGTAATGTAACACACACCCATACAATGCGCACCACCCCGTGATGTTTTTCTCACTCCTACTAGTGAATCTAATGTAACACACACCCATACAATGCGCACCACCCCGTGATGTTTTTCTCACTCCTACTAGTGAATCTAATGTAACACACACCCATACAATGCGCACCACCCCGTGATGTTTTTCTCACTCCTACTAGTGAATGTAATGTAACACACACCCATACAATGCGCAGCACCCCGTAATGTTTTTCTCACTCCTACTAGTGAATGTAATGTAACACACACCCATACAATGCGCACCACCCCGTGATGTTTTTCTCACTCCTACTAGTGAGTCTAATGTAACACACACCCATACAATGCGCACCACCCCGTGATGTTTTTCTCACTCCTACTAGTGAGTCTAATGTAACACACACCCATACAATGCGCACCACCCCGTGATGTTTTTCTCACTCCTACTAGTGAATCTAATGTAACACACACCCATACAATGCGCACCACCCCGTGATGGTTTTCTCACTCCTACTAGTGAATGTAATGTAACACACACCCATACAATGCGCACCACCCCGTGATGTTTTTCTCACACCTACTAGTGAATGTAATGTAACACACCCCCATACAATGCGCACCACCCCGTGAGGTTTTTCTCACTCCTCCTATTGAATCTAATGTAACACACACCCATACAATGCGCACCACCCCGTGATGTTTTTCTCAATCCTCCTAGTGAATCTAATGTAACACACACCCATACAATGCGCACCACCCCGTGATGTTTTTCTCACTCCCACTAGTGAATGTAATGTAACACACACCCATACAATGCGCACCACCCCGTGATGTTTTTCTCACTCCTACTAGTGAATCTAATGTAACACACACCCATACAATGCGCACCACCCCGTGATGTTTTTCTCACTCCTACTAGTGAATGTAATGTAACACACACCCATACAATGCGAACCACCCCATGATGTTTTTCTCACTCCTACTAGTGAATGTAATGTAACACACACCCATACAATGCGCACCACCCCGTGATGTTTTTCTCACTCCTACTAGTGAATCTAATGTAACACACACCCATACAATGCGCACCACCCCGTGATGTTTTTCTCACTCCGCCTAGTGAATCTAATGTAACACACACCCATACAATGCGCACCACCCCGTGATGTTTTTCTCACTCCCACTAGTGAATGTAATGTAACACACACCCATACAATGCGCACCACCCCGTGATGTTTTTCTCACTCCTACTAGTGAATCTAATGTAACACACACCCATACAATGCGCACCACCCCGTGATGTTTTTCTCACTCCTACTAGTGAATGTAATGTAACACACAACCATACAATGCGCAGCACACCGTAATGTTTTTCTCACTCCTACTAGTGAATGTAATGTAACACACACCCATACAATGCGCACCTCCCCGTTATGTTTTTCTCACTCCTCCTAGTGAATCTAATGTAACACACACCCATACAATGCGCACCACCCCGTGATGTTTTTCTCACTCCTACTAGTGAATCTAATGTAACACACACCCATACAATGCGCACCACCCCGTGATGTTTTTCTCACTCCTACTAGTGAATGTAATGTAACACACACCCATACAATGCGCACCACCCCGTGATGTTTTTCTCACACCTACTAGTGAATGTAATGTAACACACACCCATACAATGCGCACCACCCCGTGAGGTTTTTCTCACTCCTCCTAGTGAATCTAATGTAACACACACCCATACAATGCGCACCACCCCGTGATGTTTTTCTCACTCCTCCTAGTGAATCTAATGTAACACACACCCATACAATGCGCACCACCCCATGATGTTTTTCTCACTCCCACTAGTGAATGTAATGTAACACACACCCATACAATGCGCACCACCCCGTGATGTTTTTCTCACTCCTACTAGTGAATCTAATGTAACACACACCCATACAATGCGCACCACCCCGTGATGTTTTTCTCACTCCTACTAGTGAATGTAATGTAACACACACCCATACAATGCGCACCACCCCATGATGTTTTTCTCACTCCTACTAGTGAATGTAATGTAACACACACCCATACAATGCGCACCACCCCGTGATGTTTTTCTCACTCCTACTAGTGAATGTAATGTAACACACACCCATACAATGCGCACCACCCCTTGATGATTTTCTCACTCCTACTAGTGAATGTAATGTAACACACACCCATACAATGCGCACCACCCCGTGATGTTTTTCTCACTCCTACTAGTGAATGTAATGTAACACACACCCATACAATGCGCACCACCCCGTAATGTTTTTCTCACTCCTACTAGTGAATGTAATGTAACACACACCCATACAATGCGCACCACCCCGTGATGATTTTCTCACTCCTACTAGTGAATGTAATGTAACACACACCCATACAATGCGCACCACCACGTGATGTTTTTCTCACTCCTCCTAATGAATCTAATGTAACACACACCCATACAATGCGCACCACCCCGTGATGTTTTTCTCACTCCTCCTAGTGAATCTAATGTAACACACACCCATACAATGCGCACCACCCCGTGATGTTTTTCTCACACCCGCTAGTGAATGTAATGTAACACACACCCATACAATGCGCACCACCCCGTGATGTTTTTCTCACTCCTACTAGTGAATCTAATGTAACACACACCCATACAATGCGCACCACTCCGTGATGTTTTTCTCACTCCTACTAGTGAATGTAATGTAACACACACCCATACAATGCGCACCACCCCGTAATGTTTTTCTCACTCCTACTAGTGAATGTAATGTAACACACACCCATACAATGCGCACCACCCCGTGATGTTTTTCTCACTCCTACTAGTGAATCTAATGTAACACACACCCATACAATGCGCACCACCCCGTGATGTTTTTCTCACTCCTACTAGTGAATCTAATGTAACACACACCCATACAATGCGCACCATCCCGTGATGTTTTTCTCACTCCTACTAGTGAATGTAATGTAACACACACCCATACAATGCGCACCACCCCGTGATGTTTTTCTCACACCTACTAGTGAATGTAATGTAACACACACCCATACAATGCGCACCACCCCGTGATGTTTTTCTCACTCCTCCTAGTGAATCTAATGTAACACACACCCATAAAATGCGCACCACCCCGTGATGTTTTTCTCACTCCTCCTAGTGAATCTAATGTAACACACACCCATACAATGCGCACCACCCCGTGATGTTTTTCTCACTCCCACTAGTGAATGTAATGTAACACACACCCATAGAATGCGCACCACCCCGTGATGTTTTTCTCACTCCTACTAGTGAATCTAATGTAACACACACCCATACAATGCGCACCACCCCGTGATGTTTTTCTCACTCCTACTAGTGAATGTAATGTAACACACACCCATACAATGCGCAGCACCCCGTAATGTTTTTCTCACTCCTACCAGTGAATGTAATGTAACACACACCCATACAATGCGCACCACCCCGTTATGTTTTTCTCACTCCTACTAGTGAATCTAATGTAACACACACCCATACAATGCGCACCACCCCGTGATGTTTTTCTCACTCCTACTAGTGAATCTAATGTAACACACACCCATACAATGCGCACCACCCCGTGATGTTTTTCTCACTCCTACTAGTGAATGTAATGTAACACACACCCATACAATGCGCACCACCCCGTGATGTTTTTCTCACACCTACTAGTGAATGTAATGTAACACACCCCCATACAATGCGCACCACCCCGTGAGGTTTTTCTCACTCCTCCTAGTGAATCTAATGTAACACACACCCATACAATGCGCACCACCCCGTGATGTTTTTCTCACTCCTCCTAGTGAATCTAATGTAACACACACCCATACAATGCGCACCACCCCGTGATGTTTTTCTCACTCCCACTAGTGAATGTAATGTAACACACACCCATACAATGCGCACCACCCCGTGATGTTTTTCTCACTCCTACTAGTGAATCTAATGTAACACACACCCATACAATGCGCACCACCCCGTGATGTTTTTCTCACTCCTACTAGTGAATGTAATGTAACACACACCCATACAATGCGCACCACCCCGTGATGTTTTTCTCACTCCTACTAGTGAATGTAATGTAACACACACCCATACAATGCGCACCACCCCGTGATGTTTTTCTCACTCCTACTAGTGAATCTAATGTAACACACACCCATACAATGCGCACCACCCCGTGATGTTTTTCTCACTCCTCCTAGTGAATCTAATGTAACACACACCCATACAATGCGCACCACCCCGTGATGTTTTTCTCACTCCCACTAGTGAATGTAATGTAACACACACCCATAGAATGCGCCGTGATGTTTTTCTCACTCCTACTAGTGAATCTAATGTAACACACACCCATACAATGCGCACCACCCCGTGATGTTTTTCTCACTCCTACTAGTGAATGTAATGTAACACACACCCATACAATGCGCAGCACACCGTAATGTTTTTCTCACTCCTACTATTGAATGTAATGTAACACACACCCATACAATGCGCACCACCCCGTTATGTTTTTCTCACTCCTACTAGTGAATCTAATGTAACACACACCCATACAATGCGCACCACCCCGTGATGTTTTTCTCACTCCTACTAGTGAATCTAATGTAACACACACCCATACAATGCGCACCACCCCGTGATGTTTTTCTCACTCCTACTAGTGAATGTAATGTAACACACACCCATACAATGCGCACCACCCCGTGATGTTTTTCTCACACCTACTAGTGAATGTAATGTAACACACCCCCATACAATGCGCACCACACCGTGAGGTTTTTCTCACTCCTCCTAGTGAATCTAATGTAACACACACCCATACAATGCGCACCACCCCGTGATGTTTTTCTCAATCCTCCTAGTGAATCTAATGTAACACACACCCATACAATGCGCACCACCCCGTGATGTTTTTCTCACTCCCACTAGTGAATGTAATGTAACACACACCCATACAATGCGCACCACCCCGTGATGTTTTTCTCACTCCTACTAGTGAATCTAATGTAACACACACCCATACAATGCGCACCATCCCGTGATGTTTTTCTCACTCCTACTAGTGAATGTAATGTAACACACACCCATACAATGCGAACCACCCCATGATGTTTTTCTCACTCCTACTAGTGAATGTAATGTAACACACACCCATACAATGCGCACCACCCCGTGATGTTTTTCTCACTCCTACTAGTGAATCTAATGTAACACACACCCCTACAATGCGCACCACCCCGTGATGTTTTTCTCACTCCGCCTAGTGAATCTAATGTAACACACACCCATACAATGCGCACCACCCCGTGATGTTTTTCTCACTCCCACTAGTGAATGTAATGTAACACACACCCATACAATGCGCACCACCCCGTGATGTTTTTCTCACTCCTACTAGTGAATCTAATGTAACACACACCCATACAATGCGCACCACCCCGTGATGTTTTTCTCACTCCTACTAGTGAATGTAATGTAACACACACCCATACAATGCGCAGCACACCGTAATGTTTTTCTCACTCCTACTAGTGAATGTAATGTAACACACACCCATACAATGCGCACCTCCCCGTGATGTTTTTCTCACTCCTCCTAGTGAATCTAATGTAACACACACCCATACAATGCGCACCTCCCCGTGATGTTTTTTTCACTCCTACTAGTGAATGTAATGTAACACACACCCATACAATGCGCAGCACACCGTAATGTTTTTCTCACTCCTACTAGTGAATGTAATGTAACACACACCCATACAATGCGCACCTCCCCGTTATGTTTTTCTCACTCCTCCTAGTGAATCTAATGTAACACACACCCATACAATGCGCACCACCCCGTGATGTTTTTCTCACTCCTACTAGTGAATCTAATGTAACACACACCCATACAATGCGCACCACCCCGTGATGTTTTTCTCACTCCTACTAGTGAATGTAATGTAACACACACCCATACAATGCGCACCACCCCGTGATGTTTTTCTCACACCTACTAGTGAATGTAATGTAACACACACCCATACAATGCGCACCACCCCGTGAGGTTTTTCTCACTCCTCCTAGTGAATCTAATGTAACACACACCCATACAATGCGCACCACCCCGTGATGTTTTTCTCACTCCTCCTAGTGAATCTAATGTAACACACACCCATACAATGCGCACCACCCAATGATGTTTTTCTCACTCCCACTAGTGAATGTAATGTAACACACACCCATACAATGCGCACCACCCCGTGATGTTTTTCTCACTCCTACTAGTGAATCTAATGTAACACACACCCATACAATGCGCACCACCCCGTGATGTTTTTCTCACTCCTACTAGTGAATGTAATGTAACACACACCCATACAATGCGAACCACCCCGTGATGTTTTTCTCACTCCTACTAGTGAATGTAATGTAACACACACCCATACAATGCGCACCACCCCGTTATGTTTTTCTCACTCCTACTAGTGAATCTAATGTAACACACACCCATACAATGCGCACCACCCCGTGATGTTTTTCTCACTCCGCCTAGTGAATCTAATGTAACACACACCCATACAATGCGCACCACCCCGTGATGTTTTTCTCACTCCCACTAGTGAATGTAATGTAACACACACCCATACAATGCGCACCACCCCGTGATGTTTTTCTCACTCCTACTAGTGAATCTAATGTAACACACACCCATACAATGCGCACCATCCCGTGATGTTTTTCTCACTCCTACTAGTGAATGTAATGTAACACACACCCATACAATGCGCAGCACAACGTAATGTTTTTCTCACTCCTACTAGTGAATGTAATGTAACACACACCCATACAATGCGCACCTCCCCGTTATGTTTTTCTCACTCCTCCTAGTGAATCTAATGTAACACACACCCATACAATGCGCACCACCCCGTGATGTTTTTCTCACTCCTACTAGTGAATCTAATGTAACACACACCCATACAATGCGCACCACCCCGTGATGTTTTTCTCACTCCTACTAGTGAATGTAATGTAACACACACCCATACAATGCGCACCACCCCGTGATGTTTTTCTCACACCTACTAGTGAATGTAATGTAACACACACCCATGCAATGCGCACCACCCCGTGAGGTTTTTCTCACTCCTCCTAGTGAATCTAATGTAACACACACCCATACAATGCGCACCACCCCGTGATGTTTTTCTCACTCCTCCTAGTGAATCTAATGTAACACACACCCATACAATGCGCACCACCCCATGATGTTTTTCTCACTCCCACTAGTGAATGTAATGTAACACACACCCATACAATGCGCACCACCCCGTGATGTTTTTCTCACTCCTACTAGTGAATCTAATGTAACACACACCCATACAATGCGCACCACCCCGTGATGTTTTTCTCACTCCTACTAGTGAATGTAATGTAACACACACCCATACAATGCGCACCACCCCATGATGTTTTTCTCACTCCTACTAGTGAATGTAATGTAACACACACCCATACAATGCGCACCACCCCGTGATGTTTTTCTCACTCCTACAGGTGAATGTAATGTAACACACACCCATACAATGCGCACCACCCCTTGATGATTTTCTCACTCCTACTAGTGAATGTAATGTAACACACACCCATACAATGCGCACCACCCCGTGATGTTTTTCTCACTCCTACTAGTGAATGTAATGTAACACACACCCATACAATGCGCACCACCCCGTAATGTTTTTCTCACTCCTACTAGTGAATGTAATGTAACACACACCCATACAATGCGCACCACCCCGTGATGATTTTCTCACTCCTACTAGTGAATGTAATGTAACACACACCCATACAATGCGCACCACCACGTGATGTTTTTCTCACTCCTCCTAATGAATCTAATGTAACACACACCCATACAATGCGCACCACCCCGTGATGTTTTTCTCACTCCTCCTAGTGAATCTAATGTAACACACACCCATACAATGCGCACCACCCCGTGATGTTTTTCTCACACCCGCTAGTGAATGTAATGTAACACACACCCATACAATGCGCACCACCCCGTGATGTTTTTCTCACTCCTACTAGTGAATCTAATGTAACACACACCCATACAATGCGCACCACTCCGTGATGTTTTTCTCACTCCTACTAGTGAATGTAATGTAACACACACCCATACAATGCGCACCACCCCGTAATGTTTTTCTCACTCCTACTAGTGAATGTAATGTAACACACACCCATACAATGCGCACCACCCCGTGATGTTTTTCTCACTCCTACTAGTGAATCTAATGTAACACACACCCATACAATGCGCACAACCCCGTGATGTTTTTCTCACTCCTACTAGTGAATCTAATGTAACACACACCCATACAATGCGCACCATCCCGTGATGTTTTTCTCACTCCTACTAGTGAATGTAATGTAACACACACCCATACAATGCGCACCACCCCGTGATGTTTTTCTCACACCTACTAGTGAATGTAATGTAACACACACCCATACAATGCGCACCACCCCGTGATGTTTTTCTCACTCCTCCTAGTGAATCTAATGTAACACACACCCATAAAATGCGCACCACCCCGTGATGTTTTTCTCACTCCTCCTAGTGAATCTAATGTAACACACACCCATACAATGCGCACCACCCCTTGATGTTTTTCTCACTCCCACTAGTGAATGTAATGTAACACACACCCATACAATGCGCACCACCCCGTGATGTTTTTCTCACTCCTACTAGTGAATCTAATGTAACACACACCCATACAATGCGCACCACCCCGTGATGTTTTTCTCACTCCTACTAGTGAATGTAATGTAACACACACCCATACAATGCGCAGCACCCCGTAATGTTTTTCTCACTCCTACTAGTGAATGTAATGTAACACACACCCATACAATGCGCACCACCCCGTTATGTTTTTCTCACTCCTACTAGTGAATCTAATGTAACACACCCATACAATGCGCACCACCCCGTGATGTTTTTCTCACTCCTACTAGTGAATCTAATGTAACACACACCCATACAATGCGCACCACCCCGTGATGTTTTTCTCACTCCTACTAGTGAATGTAATGTAACACACACCCATACAATGCGCACCACCCCGTGATGTTTTTCTCACACCTACTAGTGAATGTAATGTAACACACCCCCATACAATGCGCACCACCCCGTGAGGTTTTTCTCACTCCTCCTAGTGAATCTAATGTAACACACCCCCATACAATGCGCACCACCCCGTGATGTTTTTCTCACTCCCACTAGTGAATGTAATGTAACACACACCCATACAATGCGCACCACCCCGTGATGTTTTTCTCACTCCTACTAGTGAATCTAATGTAACACACACCCATAAAATGCGCACCACCCCGTGATGTTTTTCTCACTCCTACTAGTGAATGTAATGTAACACACACCCATACAATGCGCACCACCCCGTGATGTTTTTCTCACTCCTACTAGTGAATGTAATGTAACACACACCCATACAATGCGCACCACCCCGTGATGTTTTTCTCACTCCTACTAGTGAATCTAATGTAACACACACCCATACAATGCGCACCACCCCGTGATGTTTTTCTCACTCCTCCTAGTGAATCTAATGTAACACACACCCATACAATGCGCACCACCCCGTGATGTTTTTCTCACTCCCACTAGTGAATGTAATGTAACACACACCCATACAATGCGCCGTGATGTTTTTCTCACTCCTACTAGTGAATCTAATGTAACACACACCCATACAATGCGCACCACCCCGTGATGTTTTTCTCACTCCTACTAGTGAATGTAATGTAACACACACCCATACAATGCGCAGCACACCGTAATGTTTTTCTCACTCCTACTATTGAATGTAATGTAACACACACCCATACAATGCGCACCACCCCGTTATGTTTTTCTCACTCCTACTAGTGAATCTAATGTAACACACACCCATACAATGCGCACCACCCCGTGATGTTTTTCTCACTCCTACTAGTGAATCTAATGTAACACACACCCATACAATGCGCACCACCCCGTGATGTTTTTCTCACTCGTACTAGTGAATGTAATGTAACACACACCCATACAATGCGCACCACCCCGTGATGTTTTTCTCACACCTACTAGTGAATGTAATGTAACACACCCCCATACAATGCGCACCACCCCGTGAGGTTTTTCTCACTCCTCCTAGTGAATCTAATGTAACACACACCCATACAATGCGCACCAACCCGTGATGTTTTTCTCACTCCTCCTAGTGAATCTAATGTAACACACCCCCATACAATGCGCACCACCCCGTGATGTTTTTCTCACTCCCACTAGTGAATGTAATGTAACACACACCCATACAATGCGCACCACCCCGTGATGTTTTTCTCACTCCTACTAGTGAATCTAATGTAACACACACCCATAAAATGCGCACCACCCCGTGATGTTTTTCTCACTCCTACTAGTGAATGTAATGTAACACACACCCATACAATGCGCACCACCCCGTGATGTTTTTCTCACTCCTACTAGTGAATGTAATGTAACAACACCCATACAATGCGCACCACCCCGTGATGTTTTTCTCACTCCTACTAGTGAATCTAATGTAACACACACCCATACAATGCGCACCACCCCGTGATGTTTTTCTCACTCCTCCTAGTGAATCTAATGTAACACACACCCATACAATGCGCACCACCCCGTGATGTTTTTCTCACTCCCACTAGTGAATGTAATGTAACACACACCCATACAATGCGCCGTGATGTTTTTCTCACTCCTACTAGTGAATCTAATGTAACACACACCCATACAATGCGCACCACCCCGTGATGTTTTTCTCACTCCTACTAGTGAATGTAATGTAACACACACCCATACAATGCGCAGCACACCGTAATGTTTTTCTCACTCCTACTATTGAATGTAATGTAACACACACCCACACAATGCGCACCACCCCGTTATGTTTTTCTCACTCCTACTAGTGAATCTAATGTAACACACACCCATACAATGCGCACCACCCCGTGATGTTTTTCTCACTCCTACTAGTGAATCTAATGTAACACACACCCATACAATGCGCACCACCCCGTGATGTTTTTCTCACTCGTACTAGTGAATGTAATGTAACACACACCCATACAATGCGCACCACCCCGTGATGTTTTTCTCACACCTACTAGTGAATGTAATGTAACACACCCCCATACAATGCGCACCACCCCGTGAGGTTTTTCTCACTCCTCCTAGTGAATCTAATGTAACACACACCCATACAATGCGCACCAACCCGTGATGTTTTTCTCACTCCTCCTAGTGAATCTAATGTAACACACCCCCATACAATGCGCACCACCCCGTGATGTTTTTCTCACTCCCACTAGTGAATGTAATGTAACACACACCCATACAATGCGCACCACCCCGTGATGTTTTTCTCACTCCTACTAGTGAATCTAATGTAACACACACCCATAAAATGCGCACCACCCCGTGATGTTTTTCTCACTCCTACTAGTGAATGTAATGTAACACACACCCATACAATGCGCACCACCCCGTGATGTTTTTCTCACTCCTACTAGTGAATGTAATGTAACACACACCCATACAATGCGCACCACCCCGTGATGTTTTTCTCACTCCTACTAGTGAATCTAATGTAACACACACCCATACAATGCGCACCACCCCGTGATGTTTTTCTCACTCCTCCTAGTGAATCTAATGTAACACACACCCATACAATGCGCACCACCCCGTGATGTTTTTCTCACTCCCACTAGTGAATGTAATGTAACACACACCCATACAATGCGCCGTGATGTTTTTCTCACTCCTACTAGTGAATCTAATGTAACACACACCCATACAATGCGCACCACCCCGTGATGTTTTTCTCACTCCTACTAGTGAATGTAATGTAACACACACCCATACAATGCGCAGCACACCGTAATGTTTTTCTCACTCCTACTATTGAATGTAATGTAACACACACCCATACAATGCGCACCACCCCGTTATGTTTTTCTCACTCCTACTAGTGAATCTAATGTAACACACACCCATACAATGCGCACCACCCCGTGATGTTTTTCTCACTCCTACTAGTGAATCTAATGTAACACACACCCATACAATGCGCACCACCCCGTGATGTTTTTCTCACTCGTACTAGTGAATGTAATGTAACACACACCCATACAATGCGCACCACCCCGTGATGTTTTTCTCACACCTACTAGTGAATGTAATGTAACACACCCCCATACAATGCGCACCACCCCGTGAGGTTTTTCTCACTCCTCCTAGTGAATCTAATGTAACACACACCCATACAATGCGCACCAACCCGTGATGTTTTTCTCACTCCTCCTAGTGAATCTAATGTAACACACACCCATACAATGCGCACCACCCCGTGATGTTTTTCTCACTCCCACTAGTGAATGTAATGTAACACACACCCATACAATGCGCACCACCCCGTGATGTTTTTCTCACTCCTACTAGTGAATCTAATGTAACACACACCCATACAATGCGCACCACCCCGTGATGTTTTTCTCACTCCTACTAGTGAATGTAATGTAACACACACCCATACAATGCCCACCACCCCATGATGTTTTTCTCACTCCTACTAGTGAATGTAATGTAACACACACCCATACAATGCGCACCACCCCGTGATGTTTTTCTCACTCCTACTAGTGAATGTAATGTAACACACACCCATACAATGCGCACCACCCCTTGATGATTTTCTCACTCCTACTAGTGAATGTAATGTAACACACACCCATACAATGCGCACCACCCCGTGATGTTTTTCTCACTCCTACTAGTGAATGTAATGTAACACACACCCATACAATGCGCACCACCCCGTGATGTTTTTCTCACTCCTCCTACTGAATCTAATGTAACACACACCCATACAATGCGCACCACCCCGTGATGTTTTTCTCACTCCCACTAGTGAATGTAATGTAACACACACCCATACAATGCGCCGTAATGTTTTTCTCACTCCTACTAGTGTATCTAATGTAACACACACCCATACAATGCGCACCACCCCTTGATGTTTTTCTCACTCCTACTAGTGAATGTAATGTAACACACACCCATACAATGCGCAGCACACCGTAATGTTTTTCTCACTCCTACTAGTGAATGTAATGTAACACACACCCATACAATGCGCACCACCCCGTTATGTTTTTCTCACTCCTACTAGTGAATCTAATGTAACACACACCCATACAATGCGCACCACCCCGTGATGTTTTTCTCACTCCTACTAGTGAATCTAATGTAACACACACCCATACAATGCGCACCACCCCGTGATGTTTTTCTCACTCCTACTAGTGAATGTAATGTAACACACACCCATACAATGCGCACCACCCCGTGATGTTTTTCTCACACCTACTAGTGAATGTAATGTAACACACCCCCATACAATGCGCACCACCCCGTGAGGTTTTTCTCACTCCTCCTAGTGAATCTAATGTAACACACACCCATACAATGCGCACCACCCCGTGATGTTTTTCTCACTCCTCCTAGTGAATCTAATGTAACACACACCCATACAATGCGCACCACCCCGTGATGTTTTTCTCACTCCCACTAGTGAATGTAATGTAACACACACCCATAAAATGCGCACCACCCCGTGATGTTTTTCTCACTCCTACTAGTGAATCTAATGTAACACACACCCATACAATGCGCACCACCCCGTGATGTTTTTCTAACTCCTACTAGTGAATGTAATGTAACACACACCCATACAATGCGCACCACCCCATGATGTTTTTCTCACTCCTACTAGTGAATGTAATGTAACACACACCCATACAATGCGCACCACCCCGTAATGTTTTTCTCACTCCTACTAGTGAATGTAATGTAACACACACCCATACAATGCGCACCACCCCTTGATGATTTTCTCACTCCTACTAGTGAATGTAATGTAACACACACCCATACAATGCGCACCACCCCGTGATGTTTTTCTCACTCCTACTAGTGAATGTAATGTAACACACACCCATACAATGCGCACCACCCCGTAATGTTTTTCTCACTCCTACTAGTGAATGTAATGTAACACACACCCATACAATGCGCACCACCCCGTGATGATTTTCTCACTCCTACTAGTGAATGTAATGTAACACACACCCATACAATGCGCACCACCCCGTGATGTTTTTCTCACTCCTCCTAATGAATCTAATGTAACACACACCCATACAATGCGCACCACCCCGTGATGTTTTTCTCACTCCTCCTAGTGAATCTAATGTAACACACACCCATACAATGCGCACCACCCCGTGATGTTTTTCTCACACCCGCTAGTGAATGTAATGTAACACACACCCATACAATGCGCACCACCCCGTGATGTTTTTCTCACTCCTACTAGTGAATCTAATGTAACACACACCCATACAATGCGCACCACTCCGTGATGTTTTTCTCACTCCTACTAGTGAATGTAATGTAACACACACCCATACAATGCGCACCACCCCGTAATGTTTTTCTCACTCCTACTAGTGAATGTAATGTAACACACACCCATACAATGCGCACCACCCCGTTATGTTTTTCTCACTCCTACTAGTGAATCTAATGTAACACACACCCATACAATGCGCACCACCCCGTGACGTTTTTCTCACTCGTACTAGTGAATCTAATGTAACACACACCCATACAATGCGCACCACCCCGTGATGTTTTTCTCACTCCTACTAGTGAATGTAATGTAACACACACCCATACAATGCGCACCACCCCGTGATGTTTTTCTCACACCTACTAGTGAATGTAATGTAACACACACCCATACAATGCGCACCACCCCGTGATGTTTTTCTCACACCTACTAGTGAATGTAATGTAACACACACCATACAATGCGCACCACCCCGTGATGTTTTTCTCACTCCTCCTAGTGAACCTAATGTAACACACACCCATACAATGCGCACCACTCCGTGATGTTTTTCTCACTCCTCCTAGTGAATCTAATGTAACACACACCCATACAATGCGCACCACCCCGTGATGTTTTTCTCACTCCTACTAGTGAATGTAATGTAACACACACCCATACATGCGCAGCACCCCGTAATGTTTTTCTCACTCCTACTAGTGAATGTAATGTAACACACACCCATACAATGCGCACCACCCCGTTATGTTTTTCTCACTCCTACTAGTGAATCTAATGTAACACACACCCATACAATGCGCACCACCCCGTGGTGTTTTTCTCACTCCTACTAGTGAATGTAATGTAACACACACCCATAAAAATGCTCACCACCCTTGATGATTTTCTCACTCCTACTAGTGAATGTAATGTAAAACACACCCATACAATGCGCACCACCCCGTGATGGTTTTCTCACTCCTACTAGTGAATGTAATGTAACACACACCCATACAATGCGCACCACCCCGTAATGTTTTCTCACTCCTACTAGTGAATGTAATGTAACACACACCGATACAATGCGCACCACCCGTTATGTTTTTCTCACTCCTACTAGTGAATCTAATGTAACACACACCCATACAATGTGCACCACCCCTTGATGTTTTTCTCACTCCTACTAGTGAATGTAATGTAACACACACCCATACAATGCGCACCACCCCGTGATGTTTTTCTCACACCTACTAGTGAATGTACTGTAACACACACCCATACAATGCGCACCACCCCGTGATGTTTTTCTCACTCCTCCTAGTGAATCTAATGTAACACACACCCATACAATGTGCACCACCCCGTGATGTTTTTCTCACTCCTCCTAGTGAATCTAATGTAACACACACCCATACAATGCACACCACCCCGTGATGTTTTTCTCACTCCCACTAGTGAATGTAATGTAACACACACCCATACAATGCGCACCACCCCGTGATGTTTTTCTCACTCCTACTAGTGAATGTAATGTAACACACACCCATACAATGCACACCACCCAGTTATGTTTTTCTCACTCCTACTAGTGAATCTAATGTAACACCCCATACAATGCGCACCACCCGTTATGTTTTTCTCACTCCTACTAGTGAATCTAATGTACACACACCCATACAATGCGCACCACCGTGATGTTTTTCTCACTCCTAATAGTGAATGTAATGTAACACACACCATACAATGCGCACCACCCCGTGATGTTTTCTCACACCTACTAGTGAATGTAATGTAACACACACCCATACAATGCGCACCACCCCGTGATGTTTTTCTCACTCCTCCTAGTGAATCTAATGTAACACACACCCATACAATGCGCACCACCCCGTGATGTTTTTCTCACTCCTCCTAGTGAATCTAATGTAACATACAGCCATACAATGCGCACCACCCCGTGATGTTTTTCTCACTCCCAGTAGTGAATCTACTGTAACACACACCCATACAATGCGCACCACCCCGTTATGTTTTTCTCACTCCCACTAGTGAATCTAATGTAACACACACCCATACAATGCGCACCACCCCGTGATGATTTTCTCACTCCTACTAGTGAATCTAATGTAACACACACCCATACAATGCGCACCACCCCGTGATGTTTTTCTCACTCCTACTAGTGAATGTAATGTAACACACACCCATACAATGCGCACCACCCGTGATGTTTTTCTCACACCTACTAGTGAATGTAATGTAACACACCCCCATACAATGTGCACCACCCCGTGAGGTTTTTCTCACTCCTCCTAGTGAATCTAATGTAACACACACCCATACAATGCGCACCACCCCGTGATGTTTTTCTCACTCCTCCTAGTGAATCTAATGTAACACACACCCATACAATGCGCACCACCCCGTGATGTTTTTCTCACTCCCACTAGTGAATGTAATGTAACACACACCCATACAATGCGCACCACCCCGTGATGTTTTTCTCTCTCCTACTTGTGAATCTAATGTAACACACACCCATACAATGCGCACCACCCCGTGATGTTTTTCTCACTCCTACTAGTGAATGTAATGTAACACACACCCATACAATGCGCACCACCCATGATGTTTTTCTCACTCCTACTAGTGAATGTAATGTAACACACACCCATACAATGCGCACCACCCCGTGATGTTTTTCTCACTCCTACTAGTGAATGTAATGTAACACACACTCATACAATGCGCACCACCCCTTGATGATTTTCTCACTAATACTAGTGAATGTAATGTAACACACACCCATACAATGCGCACCACCCCGTGATGTTTTTCTCACTCCTACTAGTGAATGTAATGTAACACACACCCATACAATGCGCACCACCCCGTGATGTTTTTCTCACTCCTACTAGTGAATGTAATGTAACACACACCCATACAATGCGCACCACCCCGTTATGTTTTTCTCACTCCTACTAGTGAATCTAATGTAACACACACCCATACAATGCGCACCACCCCGTGATGTTTTTCTCACTCCTACTAGTGAATCTAATGTAACACACACCCATACAATGCGCACCACCCCGTGATGTTTTTCTCACTCCTACTAGTGAATGTAATGTAACACACACCCATACAATGCGCACCACCCCGTGATGATTTTCTCACTCCTACTAGTGAATGTAATGTAACACACACCCATACAATGCGCACCACCCCGTGATGTTTTTCTCACTCCTCCTAATGAATCTAATGTAACACACACCCATACAATGCGCACCACCCCGTGATGTTTTTGTCACTCCTCCTAGTGAATCTAATGTAACACACACCCATACAATGCGCACCACCCCGTGATGTTTTTCTCACACCCACTAGTGAATGTAATGTAACACACACCCATACAATGCGCACCACCCGGTGATGTTTTTCTCACTCCTACTAGTGAATCTAATGTAACACACACCCATACAATGCGCACCACTCCGTGGTGTTTTTCTCACTCCTACTAGTGAATGTAATGTAACACACACCCATACAATGCGCAACACCCCGTAATGTTTTTCTCACTCCTACTAGTGAATGTAATGTAACACACACCCATACAATGCGCACCACCCCGTTATGTTTTTCTCACTCCTACTAGTGAATCTAATGTAACACACACCCATACACTGCGCACCACCCCGTGATGTTTTTCTCACTCGTACTAGTGAATCTAATGTAACACACACCCATACAATGCGCACCACCCCGTGATGTTTTTCTCACTCCTACTAGTGAATGTAATGTAACACACACCCATACAATGCGCACCACCCCGTGATGTTTTTCTCACAACTACTAGTGAATGTAATGTAACACACACCCATACAATGCGCACCACCCCGTGATGTTTTTCTCACTCCTCCTAGTGAATCTAATGTAACACACACCCATACAATGCGCACCACCCGTGATGTTTTTCTCACTCCTCCTAGTGAATCTAATGTAACACACACCCATACAATGCACACCACCCCGTGATGTTTTTCTCACTCCCACTAGTGAATGTAATGTAACACACACCCATACAATGCGCACCAACCCGTGATGTTTTTCTCACTCCTCCTAGTGAATCTAATGTAACACACACCCATACAATGTGCACCACCCCGTGATGTTTTTCTCACTCCTCCTAGTGAATCTAATGTAACACACACCCATACATGCACACCACCCCGTGATGTTTTTCTCACTCCCACTAGTGAATGTAATGTAACACACACCCATACAATGCGGACCACCCCGTGATGTTTTTCTCACTCCTACTAGTGAATGTAATGTAACACACACCCATACAATGCACACCACCCAGTTATGTTTTTCTCACTCCTACTAGTGAATCTAATGTAACACCCATACAATGCGCACCACCCGTTATGTTTTTCTCACTCCTACTAGTGAATCTATGTAACACACACCCATACAATGCGCACCACCCCGTGATGTTTTCTCACTCCTAATAGTGAATGTAATGTAACACACACCCATACAATGCGCACCACCCCGTGATGTTTTTCTCACACCTACTAGTGAATGTAATGTAACACACACCCATACAATGCGCACCACCCCGTGATGTTTTTCTCACTCCTCCTAGTGAATCTAATGTAACACACACCCATACAATGCGCACCACCCCGTGATGTTTTTCTCACTCCTCCTAGTGAATCTAATGTAACACACACCCATACAATGCGCACCACCCCGTGATGTTTTCTCACTCCCACTAGTGAATCTACTGTAACACACACCCATACAATGCGCACCACCCCGTTATGTTTTTCTCACTCCCACTAGTGAATCTAATGTAACACACACCCATACAATGCGCACCACCCCGTGATGTTTTTCTCACTCCTACTAGTGAATCTAATGTAACACACACCCATACAATGCGCACCACCCCGTGATGTTTTTCTCACTCCTACTAGTGAATGTAATGTAACACACACCCATACAATGCGCACCACCCCGTGATGTTTTTCTCACACCTACTAGTGAATGTAATGTAACACACCCCCATACAATGTGCACCACCCCGTGAGGTTTTTCTCACTCCTCCTAGTGAATCTAATGTAACACACACCCATACAATGCGCACCACCCCGTGATGTTTTTCTCACTCCTCCTAGTGAATCTAATGTAACACACACCCATACAATGCGCACCACCCCGTGATGTTTTTCTCACTCCCACTAGTGAATGTAATGTAACACACACCCATACAATTGGCACCACCCCGTGATGTTTTTCTCACTCCTACTTGTGAATCTAATGTAACACACACCCATACAATGCGCACCACCCCGTGATGTTTTTCTCACTCCTACTAGTGAATGTAATGTAACACACACCCATACAATGCGCACCACCCCATGATGTTTTTCTCACTCCTACTAGTGAATGTAATGTAACACACACCCATACAATGCGCACCACCCCGTGATGTTTTTCTCACTCCTACTAGTGAATGTAATGTAACACACACTCATACAATGCGCACCACCCCTTGATGATTTTCTCACTAATACTAGTGAATGTAATGTAACACACACCCATACAATGCGCACCACCCCGTGATGTTTTTCTCACTCCTACTAGTGAATGTAATGTAACACACACCCATACAATGCGCACCACCCCGTGATGTTTTTCTCACTCCTACTAGTGAATGTAATGTAACACACACCCATACAATGCGCACCACCCCGTTATGTTTTTCTCACTCCTACTAGTGAATCTAATGTAACACACACCCATACAATGCGCACCACCCCGTGATGTTTTTCTCACTCCTACTAGTGAATCTAATGTAACACACACCCATACAATGCGCACCACCCCGTGATGTTTTTCTCACTCCTACTAGTGAATGTAATGTAACACACACCCATACAATGCGCACCACCCCGTGATGATTTTCTCACTCCTACTAGTGAATGTAATGTAACACACACCCATACAATGCGCACCACCCCGTGATGTTTTTCTCACTCCTCCTAATGAATCTAATGTAACACACACCCATACAATGCGCACCACCCCGTGATGTTTTTGTCACTCCTCCTAGTGAATCTAATGTAACACACACCCATACAATGCGCACCACCCCGTGATGTTTTTCTAACACCCACTAGTGAATGTAATGTAACACACACCCATACAATGCGCACCACCCGGTGATGTTTTTCTCACTCCTACTAGTGAATCTAATGTAACACACACCCATACAATGCGCACCACTCCGTGGTGTTTTTCTCACTCCTACTAGTGAATGTAATGTAACACACACCCATACAATGCGCAACACCCCGTAATGTTTTTCTCACTCCTACTAGTGAATGTAATGTAACACACACCCATACAATGCGCACCACCCCGTTATGTTTTTCTCACTCCTACTAGTGAATCTAATGTAACACACACCATACACTGCGCACCACCCGTGATGTTTTTCTCACTCGTACTAGTGAATCTAATGTAACACACACCCATACAATGCGCACCACCCCGTGATGTTTTTCTCACTCCTACTAGTGAATGTAATGTAACACACACCCATACAATGCGCACCACCCCGTGATGTTTTTCTCACACCTACTAGTGAATGTAATGTAACACACACCCATACAATGCGCACCACCCCGTGATGTTTTTCTCACTCCTCCTAGTGAATCTAATGTAACACACACCCATACAATGCGCACCACCCCGTGATGTTTTTCTCACTCCTCCTAGTGAATCTAATGTAACACACACCCATACAATGCACACCACCCCGTGATGTTTTTCTCACTCCCACTAGTGAATGTAATGTAACACACACCCATACAATGCGCACCAACCCGTGATGTTTTTCTCACTCCTACTAGTGAATCTAAATGTAACACACACCCATACAATGCGCATCACCCGTGATGTTTTTCTCACTCCTACTAGTGAATGTAATGTAACACACACCCATACATGCGCAGCACACCGTAATGTTTTTCTCACTCCTACTAGTGAATGTAATGTAACACACACCCATACAATGCGCACCACCCGTGATGTTTTTCTCACTCCTACTAGTGAATGTAATGTAACACACCCCCATACAATGCGCACCACCCCGTGATGTTTTTCTCACTCCTACTAGTGAATGTAATGTAACACACACCCATACAATGCGCCACCACCCGTGATGTTTTTCTCACACCTACTAGTGAATGTAATGTAACACACACCCATACAGTGCGCACCACCCTGTGAGGTTTTTCTCACTCCTCCTAGTGAATCTAATGTAACACACACCCATACAATGCGCACCACCCCGTGATGTTTTTCTCACTCCTCCTAGTGAATCTAATGTAACACACACCCATAAACACACACCCATACAATGCGCACCACCCCGTGATGTTTTTCTCACTCCTAATAGTGAATGTAATGTAACACACACCCATACAATGCGCACCACCCCGTGATGTTTTTCTCACTCCTACTAATGAATGTAATGTAACACACTCCCATACAATGCGCACCACCCCGTGATGTTTTTCTCACTCCTACTAGTGAATCTAATGTAACACACACCCATACAATTCGCACCACCACACGATGTTTTCAGAAACCTATCCTACATTGCCACTGCATGTTCCCTGACCTCCCCATGCTGACCACCCCGCGGTGCTTTTCTCCATCTTACATTGCCAATCACTGCCTATCCTAATTCAGACCCTCCGATTCACACCACCCCGTCATGTTTTTCTCACTCCTACTAGTGAATGTAATGTAACACACACCCATACAATGCGCACCTCCCCGTGATGTTTTTCACACTCCTACTAGTGAATGTAATGTAACACACACCTATACAATGTGCACCACCCCGTAATGTTTTTCTCACTCCTACTAGTGAATGTAATGTAACACACACCCATACAATGCGCACCACCCCGTTATGTTTTTCTGACTCCTACTAGTGAATCTAATGTAACACACACCCATACAATGCGCACCACCCCGTGATGTTTTTCTCACTCCTACTAGTGAATCTAATGTAACACACACCCATACAATGCGCACCACCCCGTGACGTTTTTCTCACTCCTACTAGTGAATGTAATGTAACACACACCCATACAATGCGCACCACCCCGTGATGTTTTTCTCACACCTACTAGTGAATGTAATGTAACACACACCATTACAATGCGCACCACCCCGTGATGTTTTTCTCACTCCTCCTAGTGAATCTAATGTAACACACACCCATACAATGTGCACCACCCCGTGATGTTTTTCTCACTCCTCCTAGTGAATCTAATGTAACACACACCCATACAATGCACACCACCCCGTGATGATTTTCTCACTCCCACTAGTGAATGTAATGTAACACACACCCATACAATGCGCACCTCCCCGTGATGTTTTTCTCACTCCTACTAGTGAATCTAATGTAACACACACCCATACAATGCGCACCACCCCGTGATGTTTTTCTCACTCCTACTAGTGAATGTAATGTAACACACACCCATACAATGCGCAGCACCCCGTAATGTTTTTCTCACTCCTACTAGTGAATCTAATGTAACACACACCCATACAATGCGCACCACCCCGTGATGTTTTTCTCACTCCTACTAGTGAATGTAATGTAACACACACCCATACAATGCGCACCACCCCGTAATGTTTTTCTCACTCCTACTAGTGAATGTAATGTAACACACACCCATACAATGCACACCACCCAGTTATGTTTTTCCCACTCCTACTAGTGAATCTAATGTAACACCCATACAATGCGCACCACCCGTTATGTTTTTCTCACTCCTACTAGTGAATCTAATGTAACACACACCCATACAATGCGCACCACCCCGTGATGTTTTTCTCACTCCTAATAGTGAATGTAATGTAACACACACCCATACAATGCGCACCACCCCGTGATGTTTTTCTCACACCTACTAGTGAATGTAATGTAACACACACCCATACAATGCGCACCACCCCGTAATGTTTTTCTCACTCCTCCTAGTGAATCTAATGTAACACACACCCATACAATGCGCACCACCCCGTGATGTTTTTCTCACTCCTCCTAGTGAATCTAATGTAACACACACCCATACAATGCGCACCACCCCGTGATGTTTTTCTCACTCCCACTAGTGAATCTACTGTAACACACACCCATACAATGCGCACCACCCCGTTATGTTTTTCTCACTCCCACTAGTGAATCTAATGTAACACACACCCATACAATGCGCACCACCCCGTGATGTTTTTCTCACTCCTACTAGTGAATCTAATGTAACACACACCCATACAATGCGCACCACCCCGTGATGCTTTTCTCACTCCTACTAGTGAATGTAATGTAACACACACCCATACAATGCGCACCACCCCGTGATGTTTTTCTCACACCTACTAGTGAATGTAATGTAACACACCCCCATACAATGCGCACCACCCCGTGAGGTTTTTCTCACTCCTCCTAGTGAATCTAATGTAACACACACCCATACAATGTGCACCACCCCGTGATGTTTTTCTCACTCCTCCTAGTGAATCTAAAGTAACACACACCCATACAATGCGCACCACCCGTGATGTTTTTCTCACTCCTACTAGTGAATGTAATGTAACACACACCCATACAATGCGCACCACCCCTTGATGATTTTCTCACTCCTACTAGTGAATGTAATGTAACACACACCCATACAATGCGCACCACCCCGTGATGTTTTTCTCACTCCTACTAGTGAATGTAATGTAACACACACCCATACAATGCGCACCACCCCGTGATGTTTTTCTCACTCCTACTAGTGAATGTAATGTAACACACACCCAAACAATGCGCACCACCCCGTTATGTTTTTCTCACTCCTACTAGTGAATCTAATGTAACACACACCCATACAATGCGCACCACCCCGTGATGTTTTTCTCACTCCTACTAGTGAATCTAATGTAACACACACCCATACAATGCGCACCACCCCGTGATGTTTTTCTCACTCCTACTAGTGAATGTAATGTAACACACACCCATACAATGCGCACCACCCCGTGATGATTTTCTCACTCCTACTAGTGAATGTAATGTAACACACACCCATACAATGTGCACCACCCCGTGATGTTTTTCTCACTCCTCCTAATGAATCTAATGTAACACACACCCATACAATGCGCACCACCCCGTGATGTTTTTCTCACTCCTCCTAGTGAATGTAATGTAACACACACCCATACAATGCGCACCACCCCGTGATGTTTTTCTCACACCCACTAGTGAATGTAATGTAACACACACCCATACAATGCGCACCACCCGGTGATGTTTTTCTCACTCCTACTAGTGAATCTAATGTAACACACACCCATACAATGCGCACCACTCCGTGGTGTTTTTCTCACTCCTACTAGTGAATGTAATGTAACACACACCCATACAATGCGCACCACCCCGTAATGTTTTTCTCACTCCTACTAGTGAATGTAATGTAACACACACCCATACAATGCGCACCACCCCGTTATGTTTTTCTCACTCCTACTAGTGAATCTAATGTAACACACACCCATACACTGCGCACCACCCCGTGATGTTTTTCTCACTCGTACTAGTGAATCTAATGTAACACACACCCATACAATGCGCACCACCCCGTGATGTTTTTCTCACTCCTACTAGTGAATGTAATGTAACACACACCCATACAATGCGCACCACCCCGTGATGTTTTTCTCACACCTACTAGTGAATGTAATGTAACACACACCCATACAATGCGCACCACCCCGTGATGTTTTTCTCACTCCTCCTAGTGAATCTAATGTAACACACACCCATACAATGCGCACCACCCCGTGATGTTTTTCTCACTCCTCCTAGTGAATCTAATGTAACACACACCCATACAATGCACACCACCCCGTGATGTTTTTCTCACTCCCACTAGTGAATGTAATGTAACACACACCCATACAATGCGCACCACCCCGTGATGTTTTTCTCACTCCTACTAGTGAATCTAATGTAACACACACCCATACAATGCGCACCACCCCGTGATGTTTTTCTCACTCCTACTAGTGAATGTAATGTAACACACACCCATACAATGCGCAGCACCCCATAATGTTTTTCTCACTCCTACTAGTGAATGTAATGTAACACACACCCATACAATGCGCACCACCCCGTTATGTTTTTCTCACTCCTACTAGTGAATGTAATGTAACACACACCCATACAATGCGCACCACCCCGTGATGTTTTTCTCACTCCTACTAGTGAATCTAATGTAACACACACCCATACAATGCGCACCACCCCGTGATGTTTTTCTCACTCCTACTAGTGAATGTAATGTAACACACACCCATACAATGCGCACCACCCCATGATGTTTTTCTCACACCTACTAGTGAATGTAATGTAACACACACCCATACAATGCGCACCACCCTGTGAGGTTTTTCTCACTCCTCCTAGTGAATCTAATGTAACACACACCCATACAATGCGCACCACCCCGTGATGTTTTTCTCACTCCTCCTAGTGAATTTAATGTAACAACACCCATACAATGCGCACCACCCCGTGATGTTTTTCTCACTCCTACTAGTGAATGTAATGTAACACACACCCATACAATGCGCACCACCCCGTGATGTTTTTCTCACTCCTACTAATGAATGTAATGTAACACACTCCCATACAATGCGCACCACCCCGTGATGTTTTTCTCACTCCTACTAGTGAATCTAATGTAACACACACCCATACAATTCGCACCACCACACGATGTTTTCAGAAACCTATCCTACATTGCCACTGCATGTTCCCTGACCTCCCCATGCTGACCACCCCGCGGTGCTTTTCTCCATCTTACATTGCCAATCACTGCCTATCCTAATTCAGACCCTCCGATTCACACCACCCCGTCATGTTTTTCTCACTCCTACTAGTGAATGTAATGTAACACACACCCATACAATGCGCACCTCCCCGTGATGTTTTTCTCACTACTACTAGTGAATGTAATGTAACACACACCCATACAATGCGCACCACCCCGTAATGTTTTTCTCACTCCTACTAGTGAATGTAATGTAACACACACCCATACAATGCGCACCACCCGTTATGTTTTTCTCACTCCTACTAGTGAATCTAATGTAACACACACCCATACAATGCGCACCACCCCGTGATGTTTTTCTCACTCCTACTAGTGAATCTAATGTAACACACACCCATACAATGCGCACCACCCCGTGATGTTTTTCTCACTCCTATTAGTGAATGTAATGTAACACACACCCATACAATGCGCACCACCCCGTGATGATTTTCTCACTCCTACTAGTGAATGTAATGTGACACACACCCATACAATGCGCACCACCCCGTGATGTTTTTCTCACTCCTCCTAGTGAATCTAATGTAACACACACCCATACAATGCGCACCAACCCGTGATGTTTTTCTCACTCCTCCTAGTGAATCTAATGTAACACACACCCATACAATGCGCACCACCCCGTGATGTTTTTCTCACTCCCACTAGTGAATGTAATGTAACACACACCCATACAATGCGCACCACCCCGTGATGTTTTTCTCACTCCTACTAGTGAATCTAATGTAACACACACCCATACAATGCGCACCACCCCGTGATGTTTTTCTCACTCCTACTAGTGAATGTAATGTAACACACACCCATACAATGCGCACCACCCCGTAATGTTTTTCTCACTCCTACTAGTGAATGTAATGTAACACACACCCATACAATGCGCACCACCCCGTTATGTTTTTCTCACTCCTACTAGTGAATCTAATGTAACACACACCCATACAATGAGCACCACCCCGTGATGTTTTTCTCCCACCTATTAGTGAATGTAATGTAACACACACCCATACAATGCGCACCACCCCGTGATGTTTTTCTCACTCCTCCTAGTGAATCTAATGTAACACACACCCATACAATGCGCACCACCCCGTGATGTTTTTCTCACTCCCACTAGTGAATGTAATGTAACACACACCCATACAATGCGCACCACCCCGTGATGTTTTTCTCACTCCTACTAGTGAATCTAATGTAACACACACCCATACAATGCGCACCACCCCGTGATGTTTTTCTCACTCCTACTAGTGAATGTAATGTAACACACACCCATACAATGCGCAGCACCCCGTAATGTTTTTCTCACTCCTACTAGTGAATGTAATGTAACACAGACCCATACAATGCGCACCACCCCGTTATGTTTTTCTCACTCCTACTAGTGAATCTAATGTAACACACACCGATACAATGCGCACCACCCCGTGATGTTTTTCTCACTCCTTCTAGTGAATGTAATGTAACACACACCCATACAATGCGCACCACCCCGTGATGTTTTTCTCACACCTACTAGTGAATGTAATGTAACACACACCCATACAATGCGCACCACCCCGTGAGGTTTTTCTCACTCCTCCTAGTGAATCTAATGTAACACACACCCATACAATGCGCACCACCCCGTGATGTTTTTCTCACTCCTCCTAGTGAATCTAATGTAACACACACCCATACAATGCGCACCACCCCGTGATGTTTTTCTCACTCCCACTAGTGAATGTAATGTAACACACACCCATACAATGCGCACCACCCCGTGATGTTTTTCTCACTCCTACTAGTGAATCTAATGTAACACACACCCATACAATCCGCACCACCCCGTGATGTTTTTCTCACTCCTACTAGTGAATGTAATGTAACACACACCCATACAATGCGCACCACCCCATGGTGTTTTTCTCACTCCTACTAGTGAATGTAATGTAACACACACCCATACAATGCGCACCTCCCCGTGATGTTTTTCTCACTCCTACTAGTGAATGTAATGTAACACACACCAATACAATGCGCAGCACCCCGTGATGTTTTTCTCACTCCTACGAGTGAATGTAATGTAACACACACCCATACAATGCGCACCACCCCGCGATGTTTTTCAGAAACCTATCCTACATTGCCACTGCATGTTCCCTGACCTCCTCATGCTGACCACACCGCGGTGCTTTTCTCCATCCTACATTGCCACTCACTGCCTATCCTAATTCAGACCCTCCGATTCACGCCACCCCGTGATATTTTTCTCACTGCTACTAGTGAATGTAATGTAACACACACCCATACAATGCGCAACACCCCGTGATGTTTTTCTCAATCCAACTAGTGAATGTAATGTAACACACACCCATACAATGCGCACCACCCCGTGATGTTTTTCTCACTCCTACTACTGAATGTAATGTAACACACACCCAAACAATGCGCACCACCCCGTGATGTTTTTCTCACTCCTACTAGTGAATCTAATGTAACACACACCCATACAATGCGCACCACCCCGTGATATTTTTCTCACTCCTACTAGTGAATGTAATGTAACACACACCCATACAATGCGCACCATCCCGTGATGTTTTTCTCACTCCTACTAGTGAATCTAATTTAACACACACCCATACAATGCGCACCACCCCGTGATGTTTTTCTCACTCCTACTAGTGAATCTAATGTAACACACACCCATACAATGCGCACCACCCCGTGATGTTTTTCTCACTGCTACTAGTGAATGTAATGTAACACACACCCATACAATGCGCACCACCCCGTGATGTTTTTCTCACTCCTACTAGTGAATGTAATGTAACACACACACTCATACAATGGGCACCACCCCGTGATGTTTTTCTCACTCCTACTAGTGAATGTAATGTAACACACACCCATACAATGCGCACCACCCCGTGATGTTTTTCTCACTCCTACTAGTGAATGTAATGTAACACACACCCATACAATGCGCACCACCCCGTGATGTTTTTCTCACTCCTACTAGTGAATGTAATGTAACACACACCCATACAATGCGCACCACCCCGTGATGTTTTTCTCACTCCTACTAGTGAATGTAATGTAACACACACCCATACAATGCGCACCACCCCGTGATGTTTTTCTCACTCCTCCTAGTGAATCTAATGTAACACACACCCATACAATGCGCACCACCCCGTGATGTTTTTCTCACTCCCACTAGTGAATGTAATGTAACACACACCCATACAATGCGCACCACCCCGTGATGTTTTTCTCACTCCTACTAGTGAATCTAATGTAACACACACCCATACAATGCGCACCACACCGTGATGTTTTTCTCACTCCTACTAGTGAATGTAATGTAACACACACCCATACAATGCGCACCACCCCGTGATGTTTTTCTCACTCCTACTAGTGAATGTAATGTAACACACTCCCATACAATGCGCACCACCCCGTGATGTTTTTCTCACTGCTACTAGTGAATCTAATGTAACACACACCCATACAATTCGCACCACCACACGATGTTTTCAGAAACCTATCCTACATTGCCACTGCATGTTCCCTGACCTCCCCATGCTGACCACCCCGCGGTGCTTTTCTCCATCCTACATTGCCAATCACTGCCTATCCTAATTCAGACCCTCCGATTCACACCACCCCGTCATGTTTTTCTCACTCCTACTAGTGAATGTAATGTAACACACACCCATACAATGCGCACCACCCCGTGATGTGTTTCTCACTCCTACTAGTGAATGTAATGTAACACACACCCATACAATGCGCACCTCCCCGTGATGTTTTTCTCACTCCTACTTGTGAATGTAATGTAACACACACCCATACAATGCGCACCACCCCGTGATGTTTTTCTCACTCCTACTAGTGAATGTAATGTAACACACACCCATACAATGCGAACCACCCCGCGATGTTTTTCAGAAACCTATCCTACATTGCCACTGCATGTTCCCTGACCTCCTCATGCTGACCACACCGCGGTGCTTTTCTCCATCCTACATTGCCACTCACTGCCTATCCTAATTCAGACCCTCCGATTCACACCACCCCGTGATGTTTTTCTCACTCCTACTAGTGAATGTAATGTAACACACACCCATACAATGCGCACCACCCCGTGATGTTTTTCTCAATCCAACTAGTGAATGTAATGTAACACACACCCATACAATGCGCACCACCCCGTGATGTTTTTCTCACTCCTACTAGTGAATGTAATGTAACACACACGCATACAATGCGCACCACCCCGTGATGTTTTTCTCACTCCTACTAGTGAATGTAATGTAACACACACCCATATAATGTGCACCACCCCGTTATGTTTTTCTCACTCCTACTAGTGAATCTAATGTAATACACACCCATACAATGCGCACCACCCCGTGACGTTTTTCTCACTCCTACTAGTGAATGTAATGTAACACACACCCATACAATGCGCACCACCCCGTGATGTTTTTCTCACACCTACTAGTGAATGTAATGTAACACACACCCATACAATGCGCACCACCCCGTGATGTTTTTCTCACTCCTCCTAGTGAATCTAATGTAACACACACCCATACAATGTGCACCACCCCGTGATGTTTTTCTCACTCCTCCTAGTGAATCTAATGTAACACACACCCATACAATGCACACCACCCCGTGATGTTTTTCTCACTCCCACTAGTGAATGTAATGTAACACACACCCATACAATGCGCACCTCCCCGTGATGTTTTTCTCACTCCTACTAGTGAATCTAATGTAACACACACCCATACAATGCGCACCACCCCGTGATGTTTTTCTCACTCCTACTAGTGAATGTAATGTAACACACACCCATACAATGCGCAGCACCCCGTAATGTTTTTCTCACTCCTACTAGTGAATCTAATGTAACACACACCCATACAATGCGCACCACCCCGTGATGTTTTTCTCACTCCTACTAGTGAATGTAATGTAACACACACCCATACAATGCGCACAACCCCGTAATGTTTTTCTCACTCCTACTAGTGAATGTAATGTAACACACACCCATACAATGCACACCACCCAGTTATGTTTTCTCACTCCTACTAGTGAATCTAATGTACCACCCATACAATGTGCACCACCCGTTATGTTTTTCTCACTCCTACTAGTGAATCTAATGTAACACACACCCATACAATGCGCACCACCCCGTGATGTTTTTCTCACTCCTAATAGTGAATGTAATGTAATACACACCCATACAATGCGCACCACCCCGTGATGTTTTTCTCACACCTACTAGTGAATGTAATGTAACACACACCCATACAATGCGCACCACCCCGTAATGTTTTTCTCACTCCTCCTAGTGAATCTAATGTAACACACACCCATACAATGCGCACCACCCCATGATGTTTTTCTCACTCCTCCTAGTGAATCTAATGTAACACACACCCATACAATGCGCACCACCCCGTGATGTTTTTCTCACTCCCACTAGTGAATCTACTGTAACACACACCCATACAATGCGCACCACCCCGTTATGTTTTTCTCACTCCCACTAGTGAATCTAATGTAACACACACCCATACAATGCGCACCACCCCGTGATGTTTTTCTCACTCCTACTAGTGAATCTAATGTAACACACACCCATACAATGCGCACCACCCCGTGATGTTTTTCTCACTCCTACTAGTGAATGTAATGTAACACACACCCATACAATGCGCACCACCCCGTGATGTTTTTCTCACACCTACTAGTGAATGTAATGTAACACACCCCCATACAATGCGCACCACCCCATGAGGTTTTTCTCACTCCTCCTAGTGAATCTAATGTAACACACACCCATACAATGCGCACCACCCCGTGATGTTTTTCTCACTCCTCCTAGTGAATCTAATGTAACACACACCCATACAATGCGCACCACCCGTGATGTTTTTCTCACTCCCACTAGTGAATGTAATGTAACACACACCCATACAATGCGCACCACCCCGTGATGTTTTTCTCACTCCTACTTGTGAATCTAATGTAACACACACCCATACAATGCGCACCACCCCGTGATGTTTTTCTCACTCCTACTAGTGAATGTAATGTAACACACACCCATACAATGCGCACCACCCCATGATGTTTTTCTCACTCCTACTAGTGAATGTAATGTAACACACACCCATACAATGCGCACCACCCCGTGATGATTTTCTCACTCCTACTAGTGAATGTAATGTAACACACACCCATACAATGCGCACCACCCCTTGATGATTTTCTCACTCCTATTAGTGAATGTAATGTAACACACACCCATACAATGCGCACCACCCCGTGATGTTTTTCTCACTCCTACTAGTGAATGTAATGTAACACACACCCATACAATGCGCACCACCCCGTGATGTTTTTCTCACACCCACTAGTGAATGTAATGTAACACACACCCATACAATGCGCACCACCCGGTGATGTTTTTCTCACTCCTACTAGTGAATCTAATGTAACACACACCCATACAATGCGCACCACTCCGTGGTGTTTTTCTCACTCCTACTAGTGAATGTAATGTAACACACACCCATACAATGCGCACCACCCCGGAATGTTTTTCTCACTCCTACTAGTGAATGTAATGTAACACACACCCATACAATGCGCACCACCCCGTTATGTTTTTCTCACTCCTACTAGTGAATCTAATGTAACACACACCCATACACTGCGCACCACCCCGTGATGTTTTTCTCACTCGTACTAGTGAATCTAATGTAACACACACCCATACAATGCGCACCACCCCGTGATGTTTTTCTCACTCCTACTAGTGAATGTAATGTAACACACACCCATACAATGCGCACCACCCCGTGATGTTTTTCTCACACCTACTAGTGAATGTAATGTAACACACACCCATACAATGCGCACCACCCCGTGATGTTTTTCTCACTCCTCCTAGTGAATCTAATGTAACACACACCCATACAATGCGCACCACCCCGTGATGTTTTTCTCACTCCTCCTAGTGAATCTAATGTAACACACACCCATACAATGCACACCACCCCGTGATGTTTTTCTCACTCCCACTAGTGAATGTAATGTAACACACACCCATACAATGCGCACCACCCCGTGATGTTTTTCTCACTCCTACTAGTGAATCTAATGTGACACACACCCATACAATGCGCACCACCCCGTGATGTTTTTCTCACTCCTACTAGTGAATGTAATGTAACACACACCCATACAATGCGCAGCACCCCGTAATGTTTTTCTCACTCCTACTAGTGAATGTAATGTAACACACACCCATACAATGCGCACCACCCCGTTATGTTTTTCTCACTCCTACTAGTGAATGTAATGTAACACACACCCATACAATGCGCACCACCCCGTGATGTTTTTCTCACTCCTACTAGTGAATCTAATGTAACACACACCCATACAATGCGCACCACCCCGTGATGTTTTTCTCACTCCTACTAGTGAATGTAATGTAACACACACCCATACAATGCGCACCACCCCGTGATGTTTTTCTCACACCTACTAGTGAATGTAATGTAACACACACCCATACAATGCGCACCACCCTGTGAGGTTTTTCTCACTCCTCCTAGTGAATCTAATGTAACACACACCCATACAATGCGCACCACCCCGTGATGTTTTTCTCACTCCTCCTAGTGAATCTAATGTAACACACACCCATACAATGCGCACCACCCCGTGATGTTTTTCTCACTCCTACTAGTGAATGTAATGTAACACACACCCATACAATGCGCACCACCCCGTGATGTTTTTCTCACTCCTACTAGTGAATGTAATGTAACACACACCCAAACAATGCGCACCACCCCGTGATGTTTTTCTCACTCCTACTAGTGAATCTAATGTAACACACACCCATACAATGCGCACCACCCCGTGATATTTTTCTCACTCCTACAAGTGAATGTAATGTAACACACACCCATACAATGCGCACCACCCCGTGATGTTTTTCTCACTCCTACTAGTGAATCTAATTTAACACACACCCATACAATGCGCACCACCCCGTGATGTTTTTCTCACTCCTATTAGTGAATCTAATGTAACACACACCCATACAATGCGCACCACCCCGTGATGTTTTTCTCACTGCTACTAGTGAATGTAATGTAACACACACCCATACAATGCGCACCACCCCTTGATGTTTTTCTCACTCCTACTAGTGAATGTAATGTAACACACACACTCATACAATGCGCACCACCCCGTGATGTTTTTCTCACTCCTACTAGTGAATGTAATGTAACACACACCCATACAATGCGCACCACCCCGTGATGTTTTTCTCACTCCTACTAGTGAATGTAATGTAACACACACCCATACAATGCGCACCACCCCGTGATGTTTTTCTCACTCCTACTAGTGAATGTAATGTAACACACACCCATACAATGCGCACCACCCCGTGATGTTTTTCTCACTCCTACTAGTGAATGTAATGTAACACACACCCATACAATGCGCACCACCCCGTGAGGTTTTTCTCACTCCTCCTAGTGAATCTAATGTAACACACACCCATACAATGCGCACCTCCCCGTGATGTTTTTCTCACTCCTCCTAGTGAATCTAATGTAACACACACCCATACAATGCGCACCACCCCGTGATGTTTTTCTCACTCCCACTAGTGAATGTAATGTAACACACACCCATACAATGCGCACCACACCGTGATGTTTTTCTCACTCCTACTAGTGAATCTAATGTAACACACACCCATACAATGCGCACCACACCGTGATGTTTTTCTCACTCCTACTAGTGAATCTAATGTAACACACACCCATACAATGCGCACCACACCGTGATGTTTTTCTCACTCCTACTAGTGAATCTAATGTAACACACACCCATACAATGCGCACCACCCCGTGATGTTTTTCTCACTGCTACTAGTGAATCTAATGTAACACACACCCATACAATTCGCACCACCACACGATGTTTTCAGAAACCTATCCTACATTGCCACTGCATGTTCCCTGACCTCCCCATGCTGACCACCCCGCGGTGCTTTTCTCCATCCTACATTGCCAATCACTGCCTATCCTAATTCAGACCCTCCGATTCACACCACCCCGTCATGTTTTTCTCACTCCTACTAGTGAATGTAATGTAACACACACCCATACAATGCGCACCACCCCGTGATGTGTTTCTCACTCCTACTAGTGAATGTAATGTAACACACACCCATACAATGCGCACCTCCCCGTGATGTTTTTCTCACTCCTACTAGTGAATGTAATGTAACACACACCCATACAATGCGCACCACCCCGTGATGTTTTTCTCACTCCTACTAGTGAATGTAATGTAACACACACCCATACAATGCGAACCACCCCGCGATGTTTTTCAGAAACCTATCCTACATTGCCACTGCATGTTCCCTGACCTCCTCATGCTGACCACACCGCGGTGCTTTTCTCCATCCTACATTGCCACTCACTGCCTATCCTAATTCAGACCCTCCGATTCACACCACCCCGTGATGTTTTTCTCACTCCTACTAGTGAATGTAATGTAACACACACCCATACAATGCGCACCACCCCGTGATGTTTTTCTCAATCCAACTAGTGAATGTAATGTAACACACACCCATACAATGCGCACCACCCCGTGATGTTTTTCTCACTCCTACTAGTGAATGTAATGTAACACACACCCAAACAATGCGCACCACCCCGTGATGTTTTTCTCACTCCTCCTAGTGAATCTAATGTAACACACACCCATACAATGCGCACCACCCCGTGATGTTTTTCTCACTGCTACTAGTGAATGTAATGTAACACACACCCATACAATGCGCACCACCCCGTGATGTTTTTCTCACTCCTAGTAGTGAATGTAATGTAACACACACACTCATACAATGCGCACCACCCCGTGATGTTTTTCTCACTCCTACTAGTGAATGTAATGTAACACACACCCATACAATGCGCACCACCCCGTGATGTTTTTCTCACTCCTACTAGTGAATGTAATGTAACACACACCCATACAATGCGCACCACCCCGTGATGTTTTTCTCACTCCTACTAGTGAATGTAATGTAACACACACCCATACAATGCGCACCACCCCGTGATGTTTTTCTCACTCCTACTAGTGAATGTAATGTAACACACACCCATACAATGCGCACCACCCCGTGAGGTTTTTCTCACTCCTCCTAGTGAATCTAATGTAACACACACCCATACAATGCGCACCACCCCGTGATGTTTTTCTCACTCCTCCTAGTGAATCTAATGTAACACACACCCATACAATGCGCACCACCCCGTGATGTTTTTCTCACTCCCACTAGTGAATGTAATGTAAAACACACCCATACAATGCGCACCACCCCGTGATGTTTTTCTCACTCCTACTAGTGAATCTAATGTAACACACACCCATACAATGCGCACCACCCCGTGATGTTTTTCTCACTCCTACTAGTGAATGTAATGTAACACACACCCATACAATGCGCACCACCCCGTGATGTTTTTCTCACTCCTACTAGTGAATGTAATGTAACACACTCCCATACAATGTGCACCACCCCGTGATGTTTTTCTCACTCCTACTAGTGAATCTAATGTAACACACACCCATACAATTCGCACCACCACACGATGTTTTCAGAAACCTATCCTACATTGCCACTGCATGTTCCCTGACCTCCCCATGCTGACCACCAAGCGGTGCTTTTCTCCATCCTACATTGCCAATCACTGCCTATCCTAATTCAGACCCTCCGATTCACACCACCCCGTCATGTTTTTCTCACTCCTACTAGTGAATGTAATGTAACACACACCCATACAATGCGCACCTCCCCGTGATGTTTTTCTCACTCCTACTAGTGAATGTAATGTAACACACACCCATACAATGCGCACCACCCCGTGATGTGTTTCTCACTCCTACTAGTGAATGTAATGTAACACACACCCATACAATGCGCACCTCCCCGTGATGTTTTTCTCACTCCTACTAGTGAATGTAATGTAACACACACCCATACAATGCGCACCACCCCGTGATGTTTTTCTCACTCCTACTAGTGAATGTAATGTAACACACACCCATACAATGCGCACCACCCCGTGATGTTTTTCTCACTCCCACTAGTGAATGTAATGTAACACACACCCATACAATGCGCACCACCCCGTGATGTTTTTCTCACTCCTACTAGTGAATGTAATGTAACACACACCCAAACAATGCGCACCACCCCGTGATGTTTTTCTCACTCCTACTAGTGAATCTAATGTAACACACACCCATACAATGCGCACCACCCCGTGATATTTTTCTCACTCCTACTAGTGAATGTAATGTAACACACACCCATACAATGCGCACCACCCCGTGATGTTTTTCTCACTCCTACTAGTGAATCTAATTTAACACACACCCATACAATGCGCACCACCCCGTGATGTTTTTCTCACTCCTACTAGTGAATCTAATGTAACACACACCCATACAATGCGCACCACCCCGTGATGTTTTTCTCACTGCTACTAGTGAATGTAATGTAACACACACCCATACAATGCGCACCACCCCTTGATGTTTTTCTCACTCCTACTAGTGAATGTAATGTAACACACACACTCATACAATGCGCACCACCCCGTGATGTTTTTCTCACTCCTACTAGTGAATGTAATGTAACACACACCCATACAATGCGCACCACCCCGTGATGTTTTTCTCACTCCTACTAGTGAATGTAATGTAACACACACCCATACAATGCGCACCACCCCGTGATGTTTTTCTCACTCCTACTAGTGAATGTAATGTAACACACACCCATACAATGCGCACCACCCCGTGATGTTTTTCTCAGTCCTACTAGTGAATGTAATGTAACACACACCCATACAATGCGCACCACCCCGTGATGTTTTTCTCACTCCTACTAGTGAATGTAATGTAACACACACCCATACAATGCGCACCACCCCGTGATGTTTTTCTCACTCCTACTAGTGAATCTAATGTAACGCACACCCATACAATTCGCACCACCGCACGATGTTTTCAGAAAACTATCCTACATTGCCACTGCATGTTCCCTGACCTCCCCATGCTGACCACCCCGCGGTGCTTTTCTCCATCCTACATTGCCAATCCATGCTTATCCTAATTCAGACCCTCCGATTCACCCCACCCCGTCTTGTTTTTCTCACTCCTACTAGTGAATGTAATGTAACACACACCCATACAATGCGCACAACCCCGTGAGGTGTTTCTCACTCCTACTAGTGAATGTAATGCAACACACACCCATACAATGCGCACCTCCCCGTGATGTTTTTCTCACTCCTACTAGTGAATGTAATGTAACACACACCCATACAATGCGCACCACCCCGTGATGTTTTTCTCACTCCTACTAGTGAATGTAATGTAACACACACCCATACAATGCGCACCACCCCGTGATGTTTTTCTCAGTCCTACTAGTGAATGTAATGTAACACACAGCCATACAATGCGCACCACCCCGTGATGTTTTTCTCACTCCTACTAGTGAATGTAATGTAACACACACCCATACAATGCGCACCACCCCGTGATGATTTTCTCACTCCTACTAGTGAATGTAATGTAACACACACCCATACAATGCGCACCACAATGGGATGTTTTTCTCACTCCTACTAGTGAATCTAATGTAACACACACCCATACAATGCGAACCACCCCGTGATGTTTTTCTCACTCCAACTAGTGAATGTAATGTAACACACACCCATACAATGCGCACCACCCCGTGATGTTTTTCTCACTCCTACTCGTGAATCTAATGTAACACACACCAATACAATGCGCACCACCCTTTGATGTTTTTCTCACTCGTACTAGTGAATGTAATGTAACACACACCCATACAATGCGCACCACCCCGTGATGTTTTTCTCACTCCTACTAGTGAATGTAATGTAACACACACACTCATACAATGCGCACCACCCCGTGATGTTTTTCTCACTCCTACTAGTGAATGTAATGTAACACACACCCATACAATGCGCACCACCCCGTGATGTTTTTCTCACTCCTACTTGTGAATGTAATGTAACACACACCCATGCAATGCGCACCACCCCGTGATGTTTTTCTGACTCCTACTAGTGAATGTAATGTAACACACACCCATACAATGCGCACCACCCCGTGATGTTTTTCTGACTCCTACTAGTGAATGTAATGTAACACACACCCATACAATGCGCACCACCCCGTGATGTTTTTCTCACTCCTACTAGTGAATGTAATGTAACACACACCCATACAATGCGCACCACCCCGTGATGTTTTTCTCACTCCTACTAGTGAATCTAATGTAACGCACACCCATACAATTCGCACCACCACACGATGTTTTCAGAAAACTATCCTACATTGCCACTGCATGTTCCCTGACCTCCCCATGCTGACCACCCCGCGGTGCTTTTCTCCATCCTACATTGCCAATCCATGCTTATCCTAATTCAGACCCTCCGATTCACACCACCCCGTCATGTTTTTCTCACTCCTACTAGTGAATGTAATGTAACACACACCCATACAATGCGCACCTCCCCGTGATGTTTTTCTCACTCCTACTAGTGAATGTAATGTAACACACACCCATACAATGCGCACCACCCCGTGAGGTGTTTCTCACGCCTACTAGTGAATGTAATGCAACACACACCCATACAATGCGCACCTCCCCGTGATGTTTTTCTCACTCCTACTAGTGAATGTAATGTAACACACACCCATACAATGCGCACCACCACGTGCTGTTTTTCTCACTCCTACTAGTGAATCTAATGTAACACACACCAATACAATGTGCACCACCCCGTGATGTTTTTCTCACTCCTACTAGTGAATGTAATGTAACACACACCCATACAATGCGCACCACCCCGTGATGTTTTTCTCACTCCTACTAGTGAATGTAATGTAACACACACCCATACAATGCGCACCACCCCGTGATGTTTTTCTCAGTCCTACTAGTGAATGTAATGTAACACACACCCATACAATGCGCACCACCCCGTGATGTTTTTCTCACTCCTACTAGTGAATGTAATGTAACACACACCCATACAATGCGCACCACCCCGTGATGTTTTTCTCAATCCTACTAGTGAATGTAATGTAACACACACCCATACAATGCGCACCACAATGGGATGTTTTTCTCACTCCTACTAGTGAATCTAATATAACACACACCCATACAATGCGAACGACCTCGTGATGTTTTTCTCACTCCAACTAGTGAATGTAATGTAACACACACCCATACAATGCGCACCACCCCGTGATGTTTTTCTCACTCCTACTAGTGAATCTAATGTAACACACACCAATACAATGCGCACCACCCCGTGATGTTTTTCTCAGTCCTACTAGTGAATGTAATGTAACACACACCCATACAATGCGCACCACCCCGTGATATTTTTCTCACTCCTACTAGTGAATCTAATGTAACACACACCCATACAATGCGCACCTCCCCGTGATGTTTTTCTCACTCCTACTAGTGAATGTAATGTAACACACACCCATACAATGCGCACCACCCCGTGATGTTTTTCTCACTGCTACAAGTGAATGTAATGTAACACACACCCATACAATGCGCACCACCCCGTGATGTTTTTCTCACTGATACTAGTGAATGTAATGTAACACACACCCATACAATGCGCACCACCCAGTGATGTTTTTCTCACTCCTATTAGTGAATGTAATGTAACACACACCCATACAATGCGCACCACCCCGTGATGTTTTTCTCACTCCTACTAGTGAATCTAATGTAACACACACCCATACAATGCGCACCACCCCGCGATGTTTTTCAGAAACCTATCCTACATTGTCACTGCATGTTCCCTGACCTCCCCATGCTGACCACCCCGCGGTGCTTTTCTCCATCCTACATTGCCACTCACTGCCTATCCTAATTCAGACCCTCCAATTCACACCACCCCGTGATGTTTTTCTCACTCCTACTAGTTAATGTAATGTAACACACACCCATACAATGCGCACCACCCCGTAATGTTTTTCTCACTCCTACTAGTGAATGTAATGTAACACACACCCATACAATGCGCACCACCCCGTTATGTTTTTCTCACTCCTACTAGTGAATGTAATGTAACACACACCCATAAAATGCGCACCACCCCGTGATGTTTTTCTCACTTCTACTAGTGAATGTAATGTAACACACACCCATACAATGCGCACCACCCCGTGATGTTTTTCTCAGTCCTACTAGTGAATGTAATGTAACACACAGCCATACAATGCGCACCACCCCGTGATGTTTTTCTCACTCCTACTAGTGAATGTAATGTAACACACACCCATACAATGCGCACCACCCCGTGATGTTTTTCTCACTCCTACTAGTGAATGTAATGTAACACACACCGATACAATGCGCACCACAATGGGATGTTTTTCTCACTCCTACTAGTGAATCTAATGTAACACACACCCATACAATGCGCACCACAATGGGATGTTTTTCTCACTCCTATTAGTGAATGTAATGTAACACACACCCATAAAATGCGCACCACCCCGTGATGTTTTTCTCACTCCTACTAGTGAATCTAATGTAACACACACCCATACAATGCGCACCACCCCGCGATGTTTTTCAGAAACCTATCCTACATTGCCACTGCATGTTCCCTGACCTCCCCATGCTGACCACCCCGCGGTGCTTTTCTCCATCCTACATTGCCACTCACTGCCTATCCTAATTCAGATCCTCCAATTCACACCACCCCGTGATGTTTTTCTCACTCCTACTAGTGAATGTAATGTAACACACACCCATACAATGCGCACCACCCCTTAATGTTTTTCTCACTCCTACTAGTGAATGTAATGTACCACACACCCATACAATGCGCACCACCCCGTTATGTTTTTCTCACTCCTACTAGTGAATGTAATGTAACACACACCCATACAATGCGCACCACCCCGTGATGTTTTTCTCACTCCTACTAGTGAATCTAATGTAACACACACCCATAAAATGCGCACCACCGCGTGATGTTTTTCTCACTCCTACTAGTGAGTGTAACGTAACACACACCCATACAATGCGCACCACCCCGTGATGTTTTTCTCACTCCTACTAGTGAATGTAACGTAACACACACCCATACAATGCGCACCACCCCGTGATGTTTTTCTCACTCCTCCTAGTGAATCTAATGTAACACACACCCATACAATGCGCACCACCCCGTGATGTTTTTCTCACTCCTACTAGTGAATGTAATGTAACACACACCCATACAATGCGCACCACCCCGTGATGTTTTTCTCACTGCTACTAGTGAATCTAATGTAACACACACCCATACAATGCGCACCACCCCGTGATGTTTTTCTCACTCCTACTAGTGAATGTAATGTAACACACACCCATACAATGCGCACCACCCCGTGATGTTTTTCTCACTCCTACTAGTGAATGTAATGTAACACACACCCATACAATGCGCACCACCCCGTGATGTTTTTCTCAGTCCTACTAGTGAATGTAATGTAACACACACCCATACAATGCGCACCACCCCGTGATGTTTTTCTCACTCCTACTAGTGAATCTAATGTAACACACACCCATACAATGCGCACCACCCCGTGATGTTTTTCTCACTCCTACTAGTGAATGTAATGTAACACACACCCATACAATGGGCACCACCCCGTGATGTTTTTCTCACTCCTACTAGTGAATGTAATGTGACACACACCCATACAATGCGCACCACCCCGTGATGTTTTTCTCACTCCTCCTAGTGAATCTAATGTAACACACACCCATACAATGCGCACCACCCCGTGATGTTTTTCTCACTCGTCCTAGTGAATCTAATGTAACACACACCCATACAATGCGCACCACCCCGTGATGTTTTTCTCACTCCCACTAGTGAATGTAATGTAACACACACCCATACAATGCGCACCACAATGGGATGTTTTTCTCACTCCTACTAGTGAATCTAATATAACACACACCCATACAATGCGAACGACCTCGTGATGTTTTTCTCACTCCAACTAGTGAATGTAATGTAACACACACCCATACAATGCGCACCACCCCGTGATGTTTTTCTCACTCCTACTAGTGAATGTAATGTAACACACACCCATACAATGCGCACCACCCCGTGATGTTTTTCTCACTCCTACTAGTGAATCTAATGTAACACACACCAATACAATGCGCACCACCCCGTGATGTTTTTCTCAGTCCTACTAGTGAATGTAATGTAACACACACCCATACAATGCGCACCACCCCGTGATATTTTTCTCACTCCTACTAGTGAATCTAATGTAACACACACCCATACAATGCGCACCTCCCCGTGATGTTTTTCTCACTCCTACTAGTGAATGTAATGTAACACACACCCATACAATGCGCACCACCCCGTGATGTTTTTCTCACTGCTACAAGTGAATGTAATGTAACACACACCCATACAATGCGCACCACCCCGTGATGTTTTTCTCACTGATACTAGTGAATGTAATGTAACACACACCCATACAATGCGCACCACCCAGTGATGTTTTTCTCACTCCTATTAGTGAATGTAATGTAACACACACCCATACAATGCGCACCACCCCGTGATGTTTTTCTCACTCCTACTAGTGAATGTAATGTAACACACACCCATACAATGCGCACCACCCCGCGATGTTTTTCAGAAACCTATCCTACATTGCCACTGCATGTTCCCTGACCTCCCCATGCTGACCACCCCGCGGTGCTTTTCTCCATCCTACATTGCCACTCACTGCCTATCCTAATTCAGACCCTCCAATTCACACCACCCCGTGATGTTTTTCTCACTCCTACTAGTTAATGTAATGTAACACACACCCATACAATGCGCACCACCCCGTAATGTTTTTCTCACTCCTACTAGTGAATGTAATGTAACACACACCCATACAATGCGCACCACCCCGTTATGTTTTTCTCACTCCTACTAGTGAATGTAATGTAACACACACCCATAAAATGCGCACCACCCCGTGATGTTTTTCTCACTTCTACTAGTGAATGTAATGTAACACACACCCATACAATGCGCACCACCCCGTGATGTTTTTCTCAGTCCTACTAGTGAATGTAATGTAACACACAGCCATACAATGCGCACCACCCCGTGATGTTTTTCTCACTCCTACTAGTGAATGTAATGTAACACACACCCATACAATGCGCACCACCCCGTGATGTTTTTCTCACTCCTACTAGTGAATGTAATGTAACACACACCCATACAATGCGCACCACAATGGGATGTTTTTCTCACTCCTACTAGTGAATCTAATGTAACACACACCCATACAATGCGCACCACCCCGTGATGTTTTTCTCACTCCAACTAGAGAATGTAATGTAACACACACCCATACAATGCGCACCACCCCGTGATGTTTTTCTCACTCCTACTAGTGAATGTAATGTAACACACACCCATACAATGCGCACCACCCCGTGATGTTTTTCTCACTCCTACTAGTGAATCTAATGTCACACACACCAATACAATGCGCACCACCCCGTGATGTTTTTCTCAGTCCTACTAGTGAATGTAATGTAACACACACCCATACAATGCGCACCACCCCGTGATGTTTTTCTCACTCCTACTAGTGAATGTAATGTAACACACACCCATACAATGCGCACCACCCCGTGATGTTTTTCTCACTGCTACTAGTGAATGTAATGTAACACACACCCATACAATGCGCACCACCCCGTGATGTTTTTCTCACTCCTATTAGTGAATGTAATGTAACACACACCCATAAAATGCGCACCACCCCGTGATGTTTTTCTCACTCCTACTAGTGAATCTAATGTAACACACACCCATACAATGCGCACCACCCCGCGATGTTTTTCAGAAACCTATCCTACATTGCCACTGCATGTTCCCTGACCTCCCCATGCTGACCACCCCGCGGTGCTTTTCTCCATCCTACATTGCCATTCACTGCCTATCCTAATTCAGATCCTCCAATTCACACCACCCCGTGATGTTTTTCTCACTCCTACTAGTGAATGTAATGTAACACACACCCATACAATGCGCACCACCCCTTAATGTTTTTCTCACTCCTACTAGTGAATGTAATGTACCACACACCCATACAATGCGCACCACCCCGTTATGTTTTTCTCACTCCTACTAGTGAATGTAATGTAACACACACCCATACAATGCGCACCACCCCGTGATGTTTTTCTCACTCCTACTAGTGAATCTAATGTAACACACACCCATAAAATGCGCACCACCGCGTGATGTTTTTCTCACTCCTACTAGTGAGTGTAACGTAACACACACCCATACAATGCGCACCACCCCGTGATGTTTTTCTCACTCCTACTAGTGAATGTAACGTAACACACACCCATACAATGCGCACCACCCCGTGATGTTTTTCTCACTCCTCCTAGTGAATCTAATGTAACACACACCCATACAATGCGCACCACCCCGTGATGTTTTTCTCACTCCTACTAGTGAATGTAATGTAACACACACCCATACAATGCGCACCACCCCGTGATGTTTTTCTCACTGCTACTAGTGAATCTAATGTAACACACACCCATACAATGCGCACCACCCCGTGATGTTTTTCTCACTCCTACTAGTGAATGTAATGTAACACACACCCATACAATGCGCACCACCCCGTGATGTTTTTCTCACTCCTACTAGTGAATGTAATGTAACACACACCCATACAATGCGCACCACCACGTGATGTTTTTCTCAGTCCTACTAGTGAATGTAATGTAACACACACCCATACAATGCGCACCACACCGTGATGTTTTTCTCACTCCTACTAGTGAATCTAATGTAACACACACCCATACAATGCGCACCACCCCGTGATGTTTTTCTCACTCCTACTAGTGAATGTAATGTAACACACACCCATACAATGGGCACCACCCCGTGATGTTTTTCTCACTCCTACTAGTGAATGTAATGTAACACACACCCATACAATGCGCACCACCCCGTGATGTTTTTCTCACTCCTCCTAGTGAATCTAATGTAACACACACCCATACAATGCGCACCACCCCGTGATGTTTTTCTCACTCGTCCTAGTGAATCTAATGTAACACACACCCATACAATGCGCACCACCCCGTGATGTTTTTCTCACTCCCACTAGTGAATGTAATGTAACACACACCCATACAATGCGCACCACCCCGTGATGTTTTTCTCACTCCCACTAGTGAATCTAATGTAACACACACCCCTACAATGCGCACCACCCCGTGATGTTTTTCTCACTCCTACTAGTGAATGTAATGTAACACACACCCATACAATGCGCACCACCCCGTGATGTTTTTCTCACTCCTACTAGTGAATGTAATGTAACACACACCCATACAATGCGGACCACCCCGTGATGTTTTTCTCACTCCTACTAGTGAATGTAATGTAACACACACCCATACAATGGGCACCTCCCCGTGATGTTTTTCTCACTCCTACTAGTGAATGTAATGTAACACACACCCATACAATGCGCACCACCCCGTGATGTTTTTGTCACTCCTACTAGTGAATGTAATGTAACACACACCCATACAATGCGCACCACCCGTGATGTTTTTCTCACTGCTACTAGTGAATCTAATGTAACACACACCCATACAATGCGCACCACAACGTGATGTTTTTCTCACTCCTCCTAGTGAATCTAATGTAACACACACCCATACAATGCGCACCACCCCGTGATGTTTTTCTCACTCCTACTAGTGAATGTAATGTAACACACACCCATACAATGCGCACCACCCCGTGATGTTTTTCTCACTCCTACTAGTGAATGTAATGTAACACACACCCATACAATTCGCACCACCCCGTGATGTTTTTCTCACTCCTCCTAGTGAATCTAATGTAACACACACCAATACAATGCGCACCACCCCGTGATGTTTTTCTCACTCCTACTAGTGAATGTAATGTAACACACACCCATACAATTCGCACCACCCCGTGATGTTTTTCTCACTCCTACTAGTGAATGTAATGTAACACACAGCCAAACAATGCGCACCACCCCGTGATGTTTTTCTCACTACTACTAGTGAATGTAATGTAACACACACCCATACAATGCGCACCACCCCGTGATGTTTTTCTCACTCCTACTAGTGAATGTAATGTAACACACACCCATACAATGCGCACCACCCCGTGATGTTTTTCTCACTCCTCCTAGTGAATCTAATGTAACACACACCCATACAATGCGCACCACCCCGTGATGTTTTTCTCACTCCTCCTAGTGAATCTAATGTAACACACACCCATACAATGCGCACCACCCCGTGATGTTTTTCTCACTCCCACTAGTGAATGTAATGTAACACACACCCATACAATGCGCACCACCCCGTGATGTTTTTCTCACTCCTACTAGTGAATCTAATGTAACACACACCAATACAATGCGCACCACCCCGTGATGTTTTTCTCAGTCCTACTAGTGAATGTAATGTAACACACACCCATACAATGCGCACCACCCCGTTATGTTTTTCTCACTCCTACTAGTGAATGTAATGTAACACACACCCATACAATGCGCACCACCCCTTGATGTTTTTCTCACTGCTACAAGTGCATGTAATGTAACACACACCCATACAATGCGCACCACCCCGTGATGTTTTTCTCACTGATACTAGTGAATGTAATGTAACACACACCCATACAATGCGCACCACCCCGTGATGTTTTTCTCACTGCTACTAGTGAATGTAATGTAACACACACCCATACAATGCGCACCACCCCGTGATGTTTTTCTCACTGCTACTAGTGAATGTAATGTAACACACACCCATACAATGCGCACCACCCCGTGATGTTTTTCTCACTCCTATTAGTGAATGTAATGTAACACACACCCATACAATGCGCACCACCCCGTGATGTTTTTCTCACTCCTACTAGTGAATGTAATGTAACACACACCCATACAATGCGCACCACCCCGTGATGTTTTTCTCACTCCTACTAGTGAATCTAATGTAACACACACCCATACAATGCGCACCACCCCGTGATGTTTCTCTCACTCCTACTAGTGAATGTAATGTAACACACACCCATACAATGCGCACCACCCCGTGATGTTTTTCTCACTCCTACTAGTGAATGTAATGTAACACACACCCATACAATGCGCACCACCCCGTGATGTTTTTCTCACTCCTCCTAGTGAATCTAATGTAACACACACCCATACAATGCGCACCACCCCGTGATGTTTTTCTCACTCCTCCTAGTGAATCTAATGTAACACACACCCATACAATGCGCACCACCCCGTGATGTTTTTCTCACTCCCACTAGTGAATGTAATGTAACACACACCCATACAATGCGCACCACCCCGTGATGTTTTTCTCACTCCCACTAGTGAATCTAATGTAACACACACCCCTACAATGCGCACCACCCCGTGATGTTTTTCTCACTCCTACTAGTGAATGTAATGTAACACACACCCATACAATGCGCACCACCCCGTGATGTTTTTCTCACTCCTACTAGTGAATGTAATGTAACACACACCCATACAATGCGCACCACCCCGTGATGTTTTTCTCACTCCTACTAGTGAATGTAATGTAACACACACCCATACAATGGGCACCTCCCCGTGATGTTTTTCTCACTCCTACTAGTGAATGTAATGTAACACACACCCATACAATGCACACCACCCCGTGATGTTTTTCTCACTCCTACTAGTGAATGTAATGTAACACACACCCATACAATGCGCACCTCCCCGTGATGTTTTTCTCACTCCTACTAGTGAATGTAATGTAACACACACCCATACAATGCGCACCACCTCGTGATGTTTTTCTCACTCCTACTAGTGAATGTAATGTAACACACACCCATACAATGCGCACCACCCCGTGATGTTTTTCTCACTCCTACTAGTGAATCTAATGTAACACACACCCATACAATGCGCACCACACCGTGATGTTTTTCTCACTCCTAATAGTGAAAGTAATTTAACACACACCCATACAATGCGCACCACCCCGTGATGTTTTTCTCACTCCTACTAGTGAATGTAATGTAACACACACCCATACAATGCGCACCACCCCGTGATGTTTTTCTCACACCTCCTAGTGTATCTAATGTAACACACACCCATACAATGCGCACCACCCCGTGATGTTTTTCTCACTCCTCCTAGTGAATCTAATGTAACACACACCCATACAATGCGCACCATCCCGTGATGTTTTTCTCACTCCCACTAGTGAATGTAATGTAACACACACCCATACAATGCGCACCACCCCGTGATGTTTTTCTCACTCCTACTAGTGAATCTAATGTAACACACACCCATACAATGCGCACCACCCCGTGATGTTTTTCTCACTCCTACTAGTGAAGGAAATGTAACACACACCCATACAATGCGCACCACCCCGTGATGTTTTTCTCACTGCTACTAGTGAATGTAATGTAACACACACCCATACAATGCGCACCACCCCGTGATGTTTTTCTCACTGCTACTAGTGAATGTAATGTAACACACACCCATACAATGCGCACCACCCCGTGATGTTTTTCTCACTCCTATTAGTGAATGTAATGTAACACACACCCATACAATGCGCACCACCCCGTGATGTTTTTCTCACTCCTACTAGTGAATGTAATGTAACACACACCCATACAATGCGCACCACTCCTTAAAGTTTTTCTCACTCCTACTAGTGAATGTAATGTACCACACACCCATACAATGCGCACCACCCCGTTATGTTTTTCTCACTCCTACTAGTGAATGTAACGTAACACACACCCATACAATGCGCACCACCCCGTGATGTTTTTCTCACTCCTCCTAGTGAATCTAATGTAACACACACCCATACAATGCGCACCACCCCGTGATGTTTTTCTCACTCCTACTAGTGAATGTAATGTAACACACACCCATACAATGCGCACCACCCCGTGATGTTTTTCTCACTGCTACTAGTGAATCTAATGTAACACACACCCATACAATGCGCACCACCCCGTGATGTTTTTCTCACTCCTACTAGTGAATGTAATGTAACACACACCGATACAATGCGCACCACCCCGTGATGTTTTTCTCACTCCTACTAGTGAATGTAATGTAACACACACCCATACAATGCGCACCACCCCGTGATGTTTTTCTCAGTCCTACTAGTGAATGTAATGTAACACACACCCATACAATGCGCACCACCACGTGATGTTTTTCTCACTCCTACTAGTGAATCTAATGTAACACACACCCATACAATGCGCACCACCCCGTGATGTTTCTCTCACTCCTACTAGTGAATGTAATGTAACACACACCCATACAATGCGCACCACCCCGTGATGTTTTTCTCACTCCTACTAGTGAATGTAATGTAACACACACCCATACAATGCGCACCACCCCGTGATGTTTTTCTCACTCCTCCTAGTGAATCTAATGTAACACACACCCATACAATGCGCACCACCCCGTGATGTTTTTCTCACTCCTCCTAGTGAATCTAATGTAACACACACCCATACAATGCGCACCACCCCGTGATGTTTTTCTCACTCCCACTAGTGAATGTAATGTAACACACACCCATACAATGCGCACCACCTCGTGATGTTTTTCTCACTCCTACTAGTGAATGTAATGTAACACACACCCATACAATGCGCACCACCCCGTGATGTTTTTCTCACTCCTACTAGTGAATGTAATGTAACACACACCCATACAATGCGCACCGCCCCGTGATGTTTTTCTCACTCCTCCTAGTGAATCTAATGTAACACACACCCATACAATGCGCACCGCCCCGTGATGTTTTTCTCACTCCTCCTAGTGAATCTAATGTAACACACACCCATACAATGCGCACCACCCCGAGATGTTTTTCTCACTCCCACTAGTGAATGTAATGTAACACACACCCATACAATGCGCACCAGCCCGTGATGTTTTTCTCACTCCTACTAGTGAATGTAATGTAACACACACCCATACAATGCGCACCACCCCGTGATGTTTTTCTCACTCCTACTAGTGAATGTAATGTAACACACACCCATACAATGCGCACCGCCCCGTGATGTTTTTCTCACTCCTCCTAGTGAATCTAATGTAACACACACCCATACAATGCGCACCGCCCCGTGATGTTTTTCTCACTCCTACTAGTGAATCTAATGTAACACACACCCATTCAATGCGCACCACCCCGTGATGTTTTTCTCACTCCTACTAGTGAATGTAATGTAACACACACCCATACAATGCGCACCACCCCGTGATGTTTTTCTCACACCTACTAGTGAATGTAATGCAACACACACCCATACAATGCGCACCACCCCGTGATGTTTTTCTCACTCCTCCTAGTGAATCTAATGTAACACACACCCATACAATGCGCACCACCCCGTGATGTTTTTCTCACTCCTACTAGTGAATCTAATGTAACACACACCCATACAATGCGCACCACCCCGTGATGTTTCTCTCACTCCTACTAGTGAATGTAATGTAACACACACCCATACAATGCGCACCACCCCGTGATGTTTTTCTCACTCCTACTAGTGAATGTAATGTAACACACACCCATACAATGCGCACCACCCCGTGATGTTTTTCTCACTCCTCCTAGTGAATCTAATGTAACACACACCCATACAATGCGCACCACCCAGTGATGTTTTTCTCACTCCTCCTAGTGAATCTAATGTAACACACACCCATACAATGCGCACCACCCCGTGATGTTTTTCTCACTCCCACTAGTGAATGTAATGTAACACACACCCATACAATGCGCACCACCCCGTGATGTTTTTCTCACTCCCACTAGTGAATCTAATGTAACACACACCCCTACAATGCGCACCACCCCGTGATGTTTTTCTCACTCCTGCTAGTGAATGTAATGTAACACACACCCATACAATGCGCACCACCCCGTGATGTTTTTCTCACTCCTACTAGTGAATGTAATGTAACACACACCCATACAATGCGCACCACCCCGTGATGTTTTTCTCACTCCTACTAGTGAATGTAATGTAACACACACCCATACAATGCGCACCACCCCGTGATGTTTTTCTCACTCCTACTAGTGAATGTAATGTAACACACACCCATACAATGCGCACCTCCCCGTGATGTTTTTCTCACTCCTACTAGTGAATGTAATGTAACACACACCCATACAATGCGCACCACCCCGTGATGTTTTTCTCACTCCTACTAGTGAATGTAATGTAACACACACCCATACAATGCGCACCACCCCGTGATGTTTTTCTCACTCCTACTAGTGAATCTAATGTAACACACACCCATACAATGCGCACCACACCGTGATGTTTTTCTCACTCCTAATAGTGAATGTAATTTAACACACACCCATACAATGCGCACCACCCCGTGATGTTTTTCTCACTCCTACTAGTGAATGTAATGTAACACACACCCATACAATGCGCACCACCCCGTAATGTTTTTCTCACACCTCCTAGTGTATCTAATGTAACACACACCCATACAATGCGCACCACCCCGTGATGTTTTTCTCACTCCTCCTAGTGAATCTAATGTAACACACACCCATACAATGCGCACCATCCCGTGATGTTTTTCTCACTCCCACTAGTGAATGTAATGTAACACACACCCATACAATGCGCACCACCCGGTGATGTTTTTCTCACTCCTACTAGTGAATCAAATGTAACACACACCCATACAATGCGCACCACCCCGTGATGTTTTTCTCACTCCTACTAGTGAATGTAATGTAACACACACCCATACAATGCGCACCACCCCGTGATGTTTTTCTCACTCCTACAAGTGAATGTAATGTAACACACACCCATACAATGCGCACCACCCCGTGATGTTTTTCTCACTCCTACTAGTGAATGTAATGTAACACACACCCATACAATGCGCACCTCCCCGTGATGTTTTTCTCACTCCTACTAGTGAATGTAATGTAACACACACCCATACAATGCGCACCACCCTGTGAAGTTTTTCTCACTCCTACTAGTGAATGTAATGTAACACACACCCATACAATGCGCACATCCCCGTGATGTTTTTCTCACTCCTACTAGTGAATGTAATGTAACACACACCTATACAATGCGCACCACCTCGTGATGTTTTTCTCACTCCTACTAGTGAATGTAATGTAACACACACCCATACAATGCGCACCACCCCGTGATGTTTTTCAGAAACCTATCCTACATTTCCACTGCATGTTCCCTGACCTCCCCATGCTGACCACACCGCGGTGCTTTTCTCCATCCTACATTGCCACTCACTGCCTATCCTAATTCAGACCCTCCGATTCACACCACCCCGTGATGTTTTTCTCACTCCTACTAGTGAATGTAATGTAACACACACCCATACAATGCGCACCACCCCGTAATGTTTTTCTCACTCCTACTAGTGAATGTAATGTAACACACACCCATACAATGCGCACCACCCCGATATGTTTTTCTCACTCCTACTAGTGAATGTAATGTAACACACACCCATACAATGCGCACCACCCCGTGATGTTTTTCTCACTCCTACTAGTGAATCTAATGTAACACACACCCATACAATGCGCACCACCCCGTGATGTTTTTCTCACTCCTACTAGTGAATGTAATGTAACACACACCCATACAATGCGCACCACCCCGTGATGTTTTTCTCACTCCTACTAGTGAATGTAATGTAACACACACCCATACAATGCGCACCGCCCCGTGATGTTTTTCTCACTCCTCCTAGTGAATCTAATGTAACACACACCCATACAATGCGCACCGCCCCGTGATGTTTTTCTCACTCCTCCTAGTGAATCTAATGTAACACACACCCATACAATGCGCACCGCCCCGTGATGTTTTTCTCACTCCTCCTAGTGAATCTAATGTAACACACACCCATACAATGCGCACCACACCGTGATGTTTTTCTCACTCCCACTAGTGAATGTAATGTAACACACACCCATACAATGCGCACCAGCCCGTGATGTTTTTCTCACTCCTACTAGTGAATCTAATATAACACACACCCATACAATGCGCACCACCCCGTGATGTTTTTCTCACTCCTACTAGTGAATGTAATGTAACACACACCCATACAATGCGCACCACCCCGTGATGTTTTTCTCACTCCTACTAGTGAATGTAATGTAACACACACCCATACAATGCGCACCACCCCGTGATGTTTTTCTCACTCCTACTAGTGAATGTAATGTAACACACACCCATACAATGCGCACCACCCCATGATGTTTTTCTCACTCCTACTAGTGAATGTAATGTAACACACACCCATACAATGCACACCACCCCGTAATGTTTTTCTCACTCCTACTAGTGAATGTAATGTAACACACACCCATACAATGCGCACCACCCCGTGATGTTTTTCTCACTCCTACTAGTGAATCTAATGTAACACACACCCATACAATTCGCACCACCACACGATGTTTTCAGAAACCTATCCTACATTGCCACTGCATGTTCCCTGACTTCCCCATGCTGACCACCCCGCGGTGCTTTTCTCCATCCTACATTGCCAATCACTGCCTATCCTAATTCAGACCCTCCGATTCACACCACCCCGTCATGTTTTTCTCACTCCTACTAGTGAATGTAATGTAACACACACCCATACAATGCGCACCACCCCGTGATGTGTTTCTCACTCCTACTAGTGAATGTAATGTAACACACACCCATACAATGCGCACCTCCCCCTGATGTTTTTCTCACTCCTACTAGTGAATGTAATGTAACACACACCCATACAATGCACACCACCCCGTGATGTTTTTCTCACTCCTACTAGTGAATGTAATGTAACACACACCCATACAATGCGCACCACCCCGCGATGTTTTTCAGAAACGTATCCTACATTGCCACTGCATGTTCGCTGACCTCCTCATGCTGACCACACCGCGGTGCTTTTCTCCATCCTACATTGCCACTCACTGCCTATCCTAATTCAGACCCTCCGATTCAAACCACCCCGTGACGTTTTTCTCACTCCTACTAGTGAATGTAATGTAACACACACCCATACAATGCGCACCACCCCGTGATGTTTTTCTCAATCCAACTAGTGAATGTAATGTAACACACACCCATACAATGCGCACCACCCTGTGATATTTTTCTCACTCCTACTAGTGAATGTAATATAACACACACCCAAACAATGCGCACCACCACGTGATGTTTTTCTCACTCCTACTAGTGAATCTAATGTAACACACACCCATACAATGCGCACCACCCCGTGATATTTTTCTCACTCCTACTAGTGAATGTAATGTAACACACACCCATAGAATGCGCACCACCCCGTGATGTTTTTCTCACTCCTACTAGTGAATCTAATGTAACACACACCCATTCAATGCGCACCACCCCGTGATGTTTTTCTCACTCCTACTAGTGAATGTAATGTAACACACACCCATACAATGTGCACCACCCCGTGATGTTTTTCTCACACCTACTAGTGAATGTAATGCAACACACACCCATACAATGCGCACCACCCCGTGATGTTTTTCTCACTCCTCCTAGTGAATCTAATGTAACACACACCCATACAATGCGCACCACCCCGTGATGTTTTTCTCACTCCTCCTAGTGAATCTAATGTAACACACACCCATACAATGCGCACCACCCCGTGATGTTTTTCTCACTCCTACTAGTGAATCTAATGTAACACACACCCATACAATGCGCACCACCCCGTCATGTTTTTCTCACTCCTACTAGTGAATGTAATGTAACACACACCCATACAATGCGCACCACCCCGTGATGTTTTTCTCACTCCTACTAGTGAATCTAATGTAACACACACCCATACAATGCGCACCACCCCGTGATGTTTTTCTCACTCCTACTAGTGAATGTAATGTAACACACACCCATACAATGCGCACCACCCCGTGATGTTTTTCTCACTCCTACTAGTGAATGTAATGTAACACACACCCATACAATGCGCACCACCCCGTGAGGTTTTTCTCACGCCTCCTAGTGAATCTAATGTAACACACACCCATACAATGCGCACCACCCCGTGATGTTTTTCTCACTCCTCCTAGTGAATCTAATGTAACACACACCCATACAATGCGCACCACCCCATGATGTTTTTCTCACTCCCACTAGTGAATGTAATGTAACACACACCCATACAATGCGCACCACCCCGTGATGTTTTTCTCACTCCTACTAGTGAATCTAATGTAACACACACCCATACAATGCGCACCACCCCATGATGTTTTTCTCACTCCTACTAGTGAATGTAATGTAACACACACACATACAATGCGCACCACCCCGTGATGTTTTTCTCACTCCTACTAGTGAATGTAATGTAACACACTCCCATACAATGCGCACCACCCCGTGATGTTTTTCTCACTCCTACTAGTGAATCTAATGTAACACACACCCATACAATTCGCACCACCACACGATGTTTTCAGAAACCTATCCTACATTGCCACTGCATGTTCCCTGACCTCCCCATGCTGACCACCCCGCGGTGCTTTTCTCCATCCTACATTGCCAATCACTGCCTATCCTAATTCAGACCCTCCGATTCACACCACCCCGTCATGTTTTTCTCACTCCTACTAGTGAATGTAATGTAACACACACCCATACAATGCGCACCTCCCCGTGATGTTTTTCTCACTCCTACTAGTGAATGTAATGTAACACACACCCATAAAATGCGCACCACCCCGTGATGTGTTTCTCACTCCTACTAGTGAATGTAATGTAACACACACCCATACAATGCGCACCTCCCCCTGATGTTTTTCTCACTCCTACTAGTGAATGTAATGTAACACACACCCATACAATGCGCACCAACCCGTGATGTTTTTCTCACTCCTACTAGTGAATGTAATGTAACACACACCCATACAATGCGCACCACCCCGCGATGTTTTCCAGAAACCTATCCTACATTGCCACTGCATGTTCCCTGACCTCCTCATGCTGACCACACCGCGGTGCTTTTCTCCATCCTACATTGCCACTCACTGCCTATCCTAATTCAGACCCTCCGATTCACACCACCCCGTGATGTTTTTCTCACTCCTACTAGTGAATGTAATGTAACACACACCCATACAATGCGCACCACCCCGTGATGTTTTTCTCAATCCAACTAGTGAATGTAATGTAACACAGACCCATACAATGCGCACCACTCCGTGATGTTTTTCTCACTCCTACTAGTGAATGTAATGTAACACACACCCAAACAATGCGCACCACCACGTGATGTTTTTCTCACTCCTACTAGTGAATCTAATGTAACACACACCCATACATTGCGCACCACCCCGTGATATTTTTCTCACTCCTACTAGTGAATGTAATGTAACACACACCCATACAATGCGCACCACCCCGTGATGTTTTTCTCACTCCTACTAGTGAATCTAATTTAACACACACCCATACAATGCGCACCACCCCGTGATGTTTTTCTCACTCCTACTAGTGAATCTAATGTAACACACACCCATACAATGCGCACCACCCCGTGATGTTTTTCTCACTGCTACTAGTGAATGTAATGTAACACACACCCATACATTGCTCACCACCCCGTGATGTTTTTCTCACTCCTACTAGTGAATGTAATGTAACACACACACTCATACAATGCGCACCACCCCGTGATGTTTTTCTCACTCCTACTAGTGAATGTAATGTAACACACACCCATTCAATGCGCACCACCCCGTGATGTTTTTCTCACTCCTACTAGTGAATGTAATGTAACACACACCCATACAATGCGCACCACCCCGCGATGTTTTCCAGAAACCTACCCTACATTGCCACTGCATGTTCCCTGACCTCCTCATGCTGACCACACCGCGGTGCTTTTCTCCATCCTACATTGCCACTCACTGCCTATCCTAATTCAGACCTTCCGATTCACACCACCCCGTGATGTTTTTCTCACTCCTACTAGTGAATGTAATGTAACACACACCCATACAATGCGCACCACCCCGTGATGTTTTTCTCAATCCAACTAGTGAATGTAATGTAACACAGACCCATACAATGCGCACCACCCCGTGATGTTTTTCTCACTCCTACTAGTGAATGTAATGTAACACACACCCATACAATGCGCACCACCCCGTGATGTTTTTCTCACTCCTACTAGTGAATCTAATGTAACACACACCCATACAATGCGCACCACCCCGTGATGTTTTTCTCACTGCTACTAGTGAATGTAATGTAACACACACCCATACATTGCTCACCACCCCGTGATGTTTTTCTCACTCCTACTAGTGAATGTAATGTAACACACACACTCATACAATGCGCACCACCCCGTGATGTTTTTCTCACTCCCACTAGTGAATGTAATGTAACACACACCCATTCAATGCGCACCACCCCGTGATGTTTTTCTCACTCCTACTAGTGAATGTAATGTAACACACACCCATACAATGCGCACCACCCCGCGATGTTTTCCAGAAACCTACCCTACATTGCCACTGCATGTTCCCTGACCTCCTCATGCTGACCACACCGCGGTGCTTTTCTCCATCCTACATTGCCACTCACTGCCTATCCTAATTCAGACCCTCCGATTCACACCACCCCGTGATGTTTTTCTCACTCCTACTAGTGAATGTAATGTAACACACACCCATACAATGCGCACCACCCCGTGATGTTTTTCTCAATCCAACTAGTGAATGTAATGTAACACAGACCCATACAATGCGCACCACCCCGTGATGTTTTTCTCACTCCTACTAGTGAATGTAATGTAACACACACCCAAACAATGCGCACCACCACGTGATGTTTTTCTCACTCCTACTAGTGAATCTAATGTAACACACACCCATACATTGCACACCACCCCGTGATACTTTTCTCACTCCTACTAGTGAATGTAATGTAACACACACCCATACAATGCGCACCACCCCGTGATGTTTTTCTCACTCCTACTAGTGAATCTAATTTAACACACACCCATACAATGCGCACCACCCCGTGATGTTTTTCTCACTCCTACTAGTGAATCTAATGTAACACACACCCATACAATGCGCACCACCCCGTGATGTTTTTCTCACTGCTACTAGTGAATGTAATGTAACACACACCCATACATTGCGCACCACCCCGTGATGTTTTTCTCACTCCTACTAGTGAATGTAATGTAACACACACACTCATACAATGCGCACCACCCCGTGATGTTTTTCTCACTCCTACTAGTGAATGTAATGTAACACACACCCATACAATGCGCACCACCCCGTGATGTTTTTCTCACTCCTACTAGTGAATGTAATGTAACACACACCCATACAATGCGCACCACCCCGTGATGTTTTTCTAACTCCTACTAGTGAATGTAATGTAACACACACCAATACAATGCGCACCACCCCGAGATGTTTTTCTCACTCCTACTACTGAATGTAATGTAACACACACCCATACAATGCGAACCACCCCGTGATGTTTTTCTCACTCCTACTAGTGAATGTAATGTAACACACACCCATACATTGCGCACCACCCCGTGATGTTTTTGTCACTCCTGCTAGTGAATGTAATGTAACACACACCCATACAATGCGCACCACCCCGTGATGTTTTTGTCACTCCTGCTAGTGAATGTAATGTAACACACACCCATACAATTCCCACCACCCCGTGATGTATTTCTCACTCCTGCTAGTGAATGTAATGTAACACACACCCATACAATGCGCACCACGCCGTGATGTTTTTCTCACTCCTACTAGTGAATGTAATGTAACACACTCCCATACAATGCGCACCACCCCGTGATGTTTTTCTCACTCCTACTAGTGAATCTAATGTAACACACACTCATACAATTCGCACCACCACACGATGTTTTTAGAAACCTATCCTACATTGCCATTGCATGTTCCCTGACCTCCCCATGCTGACCACCCCGCGGTGCTTTTCTCCATCCTACATTGCCAATCACTGCCTATCCTAATTCAGACCCTCCGATTAATACCACCCCGTCATGTTTTTCTCACTCCTACTAGTGAATGTAATGTAACACACACCCATACAATGCGCACCTCCCCGTGATGTTTTTCTCACTCCTACTAGTGAATGTAATGTAACACACACCCATACAATGCGCACCACCCCGTGAGGTGTTTCTCACTCCTACTAGTGAATGTAATGCAACACACACCCATACAATGCGCACTTCCCCGTGTTGTTTTTCTCACTCCTACTAGTGAATGTAATGTAACACACACCCATACAATGCGCACCACCCCGTGATGTTTTTCTCACTCCTACTAGTGAATGTAATGTAACACACACCCATACAATGCGCACCACTCCGCGATGCTTTTCAGAAACCTATCCTACATTGCCACTGCATGTTCCCTGACCTCCTCATGCTGACCACACCGCGGTGCTTTTCTCCATCCTACATTGCCACTCACTGCCTATCCTAATTCAGACCCTCCGATTCACACCACCCCGTGATGTTTTTCTCACTCCTACTAGTGAATCTAATGTAACACACACCCATACAATGCGCACCACCCCGTGATGTTTTTCTCACTCCTACTAGTGAATGTAATGTAACACACACCCATACAATGCGCACCACCCCGTAATGTTTTTGTCACTCCTACTAGTGAATGTAATGTAACACACACCCATACAATGCGCACCACCCCGTGATGTTTTTCTCACTCCTCCTAGTGAATGTAATGTAACACACACCCATACAATGCGCACCACCCCGTGATGTTTTTCTCACTCCTCCTAGTGAATCTAATGTAACACACACCCATACAATGCGCACCACCCCGTGATGTTTTTCTCACTCCTACTAGTGAATGTAATGTAACACACACCCATACAATGCGCACCACCCCGTGATGTTTTTCTCACTCCTACTAGTGAATGTAATGTAACACACACCCATACAATGCGCACTACCCCGTGATGTTTTTCTCACTCCTACTAGTGAATGTAATGCAACACACACCCATACAATGCGCACCACCCCGTGATGTTTTTCTCACTCCTACTAGTGAATGTAATGTAACACACACCCATACAATGCGCACCACCCCGTGATGTTTTTCTCAGTCCTACTAGTGAATGTAATGTAACACACAGCCATACAATGCGCACCACCCCGTGATGTTTTTCTCACTCCTACTAGTGAATGTAATGTAACACACACCCATAATATGCGCACCACCCCGTGATGTTTTTCTCACTCCTACTAGTGAATGTAATTTAACACACACCCATACAATGCGCACCACCCCGTGATGTTTTTCTCACTCCTACTAGTGAATGTAATGTAACACACACCCATACAATGCGCACCACCCCGTGATGTTTTTCTCACTCCTCCTAGTGAATCTAATGTAACACACACCCAAACAATGCGCACCACCCCGTGATGTTTTTCTCACTCCTCCTAGTGAATCTAATGTAACACACACCCATACAATGCGCACCACCACGTGATGTTTTTCTCACTCCCACTAGTGAATGTAATGTAACACACACCCATACAATGCGCACCACCCCGTGATGTTTTTCTCAATGCTACTAGTGAATCTAATGTAACACACACCCATACAATGCGCACCACCCCGTGATGTTTTTCTCACTCCTACTAGTGAATGTAATGTAACACACACCCATACAATGCGCACCACCCCGTGATGTTTTTCTCACTCCTACTAGTGAATGTAATGTAACACACACCCATACAATGCGCACCACCCCGTGATGTTTTTCTCACTCCTACTAGTGAATGTAATGTAAAACACACCCATAAAATGCGCACCACCCCCTGATGTTTTTCTCACTCCTACTAGTGAATATAATGTAACACACACCCATACAATGCGCACCACCCCGTTATGTTTTTCTCACTCCTACTAGTGATTGTAATGTAACACACACCCATACAATGCGCACCACCCCTTGATGATTTTCTCACTCCTACTAGTGAATGTAATGTAACACACACCCATACAATGCGCACCACCCCGTGATGTTTTTCTCACGCCTACTCGTGAATGTAATGTAATACACACCCATACAATGGGCACCACCCCGTGATGTTTTTCTCACTCCTACTAGTAAATGTAATGTAACACACACCCATACAATGCGCACCACCCCGTGATGTTTTTCTCACTCCCACTAGTGAATGTAATGTAACACACACCCATACAATGCGCACCACCCCGTGATGTTTTTCTCACTCCTATTAGTGAATGTAATGTAACACACACCCATACAATGCGCACCTCCCCGTGATGTTTTTCTCACTCCTACTAGTGAATGTAATGTAACACACACCCATACAATGCGCACCTCCCCGTGATATTTTTCTCACTCCTACTAGTGAATGTAATGTAACACACACCCATACAATGCGCACCACCCGGTGATGTTTTTCTCACTCCTATTAGTGAATGTAATGTAACACACACCCATACAATGCGCACCACCCCGCGATGTTTTTCAGAAACCTATCCTACATTGCCACTGCATGTTCCCTGACCTACCCATGCTGACCACCCTGCGGTGTTTTTCTCCATCCTACATTGCCACTCACTGCCTATCCTAATTCAGACCCTCCGATTCACACCACCCCGTGATGTTTTTCTCACTCCTAGTAGTGAATGTAATGTAACACACACCCTTACAATGCGCACCACCCCGTGATGTTTTTCTCACTCCTACTAGTGAATGTAATGTAACACACACCCATACAATGCGCACCACCCTGTGATGTTTTTCTCACTCCTACTAGTGAATGTAATGTAACACACACCCATACAATGCGCACCACCCCGTGATGTTTTTCTCACTCCTACTAGTGAATCTAATGTAACACACACCCATACAATGCGCACCACCCCGTGATGTTTTTCTCACTCCTAGTAGTGAATGTAATGTAACACACACCCATACAATGCGCACCACCCCGTGATGTTTTTCTCACTCCTACTAGTGAATGTAATGTAACACACACCCATACAATGCGCACCACCCCGTGATGTTTTTCTCACTTTTACTAGTGAATGTAATGTAACACACACCCATACAATGCGCACCACCCCGTGATGTTTTTCTCACTCCTAATAGTGAATGTAATGTAACACACACCCATACAATGCGCACCACCCCGTGATGTTTTTCTCACTCCTATTAGTGAATGTAATGTAACACACACCCATACAATGCGCACCACCCCGTGATGTTTTTCTCACTCCTACTAGTGAATCTAATGTAACACACACCCATACAATTCGCACCACCCCGCGATGTTTTTCAGAAACGTATCCTACATTGCCACTGCATGTTCCCTGACCTCCCCATGCTGACCACCCCGCGGTGCTTTTATCCATCCTACATTGCCAATCACTGCCTATCCTAATTCAGACCCTCCGATTCACACCACCCCGTCATGTTTTTCTCACTCCTACTAGTGAACGTAATGTAACACACACCCATACAATGCGCACCTCCCCGTGATGTTTTTCTCACTCCTACTAGTGAATGTAATGTAACACACACCCATACAATGCACACCACCCCGTGATGTTTTTCAGAAACGTATCCTACATTGCCACTGCATGTTCCCTGACCTCCCCATGCTGACGAACCCGCGGTGCTTTTCTCCATCCTACATTGCCACTCACTGCCTATCCTAATTCAGACCCTCCGATTCACACCACCCCGTGATGTTTTTCTCACTCCTAGTAGTGAATGTAATGTAACACACACCCTTACAATGCGCACCACCCCGTGATGTTTTTCTCACTCCTACTAGTGAATGTAATGTAACACACACCCATACAATGCGCACCACCCTGTGATGTTTTTCTCACTCCTACTAGTGAATGTAATGTAACACACACCCATACAATGCGCACCACCCCGTGATGTTTTTCTCACTCCTACTAGTGAATCTAATGTAACACACACCCATACAATGCGCACCACCCCGTGATGTTTTTCTCACTCCTAGTAGTGAATGTAATGTAACACACACCCATACAATGCGCACCACCCCGTGATGTTTTTCTCACTCCTACTAGTGAATGTAATGTAAAACACACCCATACAATGCGCACCACCCCGTGATGTTTTTCTCACTTTTACTAGTGAATGTAATGTAACACACACCCATACAATGCACACCACCCCGTGATGTTTTTCTCACTCCTAATAGTGAATGTAATGTAACACACACCCATACAATGCGCACCACCCCGTGATGTTTTTCTCACTCCTACTAGTGAATGTAATGTAACACACACCCATACAATGCGCACCACCCCGTGATGTTTTTCTCACTCCTACTAGTGAATCTAATGTAACACACACCCATACAATGCGCACCACCCCGTGATGTTTTCTCACTCCTACTAGTGAATCTAATGTAACACACACCCATACAATTCGCACCACCACACGATGTTTGCAGAAACCTATCCTACATTGCCACTGCATGTTCCCTGACCTCCCCATGCTGACAACCCCGCGGTGCTTTTCTCCATCCTACATTGCCAATCACTGCCTATCCTAATTCAGACCCTCCGATTCACACCACCCCTGTGATGTTTTTCTCACTCCTACTAGTGAATGTAATGTAACACACACCCATACAATTCGAACCACCCCGTGATGTTTTTCTCACTCCTACTAGTGAATGTAATGTAACACACACCCATACAATGAGCACCATCCCGTGATGTTTTTCTCACTCCTACTAGTGAATGTAATGTAACACACACCCATACAATGCGCCCCACGCCGTGATGTTTTTCTCACTCCTACTAGTGAATGTAATGTAACACACACCCATACAATGCGCACCACCCCGTGATGTATTTATCACTCCTACTAGTGAATGTAATGTAACACACACCCATACAATGCGCACCACCCCGCGATGTTTTTCAGAAACCTATCCTACATTGCCACTGCATGTTCCCTGACCTACCCATGCTGACAAACCCGCGGTGCTTTTCTCCATCCTACATTGCCACTCACTGCCTATCCTAATTCAGACCCTCCGATTCACACCACCCCGTGATGTTTTTCTCACTCCTACTAGTGAATGTAATGTAACACACACCCATACAATGCGCACCACCCCGTGATGTTTTTCTCACTCCTACTAGTGAATGTAATGTAACACACACCCATACAATGCGCACCACCCCGTGATGTTTTTCTCACTCCTACTAGTGAATGTAATGTAACACACACCCATACAATGCGCACCTCCTCTTGATGTTTTTCTCACTCCTACTAGTGAATGTAATGTAACACACACCCATACAATGCGCACCACCCCGTGATGTTTTTCTCACTCCTACTAGTGAATGTAATGTAACACACACCCATACAATGCGCACCACCCCGCGATGTTTTTCAGAAACCTATCCTACATTGCCACTGCATGTTCCCTGACCTCCCCATGCTGACCACACAGCGGTGCTTTTCTCCATCCTACATTGCCACTCACTGCCTATCCTAATTCAGACCCTCCGATTCACACCACCCCGTGATTTTTTTCTCACTCCTAGTAGTGAATGTAATGTAACACACACCCATACAATGCGCACCACCCCGTGATGTTTTTCTCACTCCTACTAGTGAATGTAATGTAACACACACCCATACAATGCGCACCACCCCGTGATGTTTTTCTCACTCCTACTAGTGAATGTAATGTAACACACACCCATACAATGCGCACCACCCCGTGATGTTTTTCTCACTCCTACTAGTGAATGTAATGTAACACACACCCATACAATGCGCACCACCCCGTGATGTTTTTCTCACTCCTACTAGTGAATGTAATGTAACACACACCTATACAATGCGCACCACCCCGTGATGTTTTTCTCACTCCTACTAGTGAATGTAATGTAACACACACCCATACAATGCGCACCACCCCGTGATGTTTTTCTCACTCCTACTAGTGAATGTAATGTAACACACACCCATACAATGCGCACCACCCCTTGATGATTTTCTCACTCCTACTAGTGAATGTAATGTAACACACACCCATACAATGCGCACCACCCCGTGATGTTTTTCTCACTCCTACTAGTGAATCTAATGTAACACACACCCATACAATGCGCACCACCCCGTGATGTTTTTCTCACTCCTACTAGTGAATGTAATGTAACACACACCCATACAATGCGCACCACCCCGTGATGTTTTTCTCACTCCTACTAGTGAATGTAATGTAACACACACCCATACAATGCGCACCACCCCGTGATGTTTTTCTCACTCCTACTAGTGAATGTAATGTAAAACACACCCATAAAATGCGCACCACCCCCTGATGTTTTTCTCACTCCTACTAGTGAATATAATGTAACACACACCCATACAATGCGCACCACCCCGTTATGTTTTTCTCACTCCTACTAGTGATTGTAATGTAACACACACCCATACAATGCGCACCACCCCTTGATGATTTTCTCACTCCTACTAGTGAATGTAATGTAACACACACCCATACAATGCGCACCACCCCGTGATGTTTTTCTCACGCCTACTCGTGAATGTAATGTAATACACACCCATACAATGGGCACCACCCCGTGATGTTTTTCTCACTCCTACTAGTAAATGTAATGTAACACACACCCATACAATGCGCACCACCCCGTGATGTTTTTCTCACTCCCACTAGTGAATGTAATGTAACACACACCCATACAATGCGCACCACCCCGTGATGTTTTTCTCAATCCTATTAGTGAATGTAATGTAACACACACCAATACAATGCGCACCTCCCCGTGATGTTTTTCTCACTCCTACTAGTGAATGTAATGTAACACACACCCATACAATGCGCACCTCCCCGTGATATTTTTCTCACTCCTACTAGTGAATGTAATGTAACACACACCCATACAATGCGCACCACCCCGTGATGTTTTTCTCACTCCTATTAGTGAATGTAATGTAACACACACCCATACAATGCGCACCACCCCGCGATGTTTTTCAGAAACCTATCCTACATTGCCACTGCATGTTCCCTGACCTACCCATGCTGACCACCCTGCGGTGTTTTTCTCCATCCTACATTGCCACTCACTGCCTATCCTAATTCAGACCCTCCGATTCACACCACCCCGTGATGTTTTTCTCACTCCTAGTAGTGAATGTAATGTAACACACACCCATACAATGCGCACCACCCCGTGATGTTTTTCTCACTCCTACTAGTGAATGTAATGTAACACACACCCATACAATGCGCACCACCCTGTGATGATTTTCTCACTCCTACTAGTGAATGTAATGTAACACACACCCATACAATGCGCACCACCCCGTGATGTTTTTCTCACTCCTACTAGTGAATCTAATGTAACACACACCCATACAATGCGCACCACCCCGTGATGTTTTTCTCACTCCTAGTAGTGAATGTAATGTAACACACACCCATACAATGCGCACCACCCCGTGATGTTTTTCTCACTCCTACTAGTGAATGTAATGTAACACACACCCATACAATGCGCACCACCCCGTGATGTTTTTCTCACTTTTACTAGTGAATGTAATGTAACACACACCCATACAATGCGCACCACCCCGTGATGTTTTTCTCACTCATAATAGTGAATGTAATGTAACACACACCCATACAATGCGCACCACCCCGTGATGTTTTTCTCACTCCTATTAGTGAATGTAATGTAACACACACCCATACAATGCGCACCACCCCGTGATGTTTTTCTCACTCCTACTAGTGAATCTAATGTAACACACACCCATACAATTCGCACCACCCCGCGATGTTTTTCAGAAACGTATCCTACATTGCCACTGCATGTTCCCTGACCTCCCCATGCTGACCACCCCGCGGTGCTTTTCTCCATCCTACATTGCCAATCACTGCCTATCCTAATTCAGACCCTCCGATTCACACCACCCCGTCATGTTTTTCTCACTCCTACTAGTGAACGTAATGTAACACACACCCATACAATGCGCACCTCCCCGTGATGTTTTTCTCACTCCTACTAGTGAATGTAATGTAACACACACCCATACAATGCACACCACCCCGTGATGTTTTTCAGAAACCTATCCTACATTGCCACTGCATGTTCCCTGACCTCCCCATGCTGACGAACCCGCGGTGCTTTTCTCCATCCTACATTGCCACTCACTGCCTATCCTAATTCAGACCCTCCGATTCACACCACCCCGTGATGTTTTTCTCACTCCTACTAGTGAATGTAATGTAACAAACACCCATACAATGCGCACCACCCCGTGATGTTTTTCTCACTCCTACTAGTGAATGTAATGCAACACACACCCATACAATGCGCACCACCCCGTGAATTTTTTCTCACTCATACTAGTGAATGTAATGTAACACACACCCATACAATGCGCACCACCCCGTGATGTTTTTCTCACTCCTACTAGTGAATGTAATGTAACACACACCCATACAATGCGCACCACCCCGTGATGTTTTTCTCACTCCTACTAGTGAATGTAATGTAACACACACCCATACAATGCGCACCACCCCGTGATGTTTTTCTCACTCCTACTAGTGAATGTAATGTAACACACACCCATACAATGCGCACCACCCCGTGATGTTTTTCTCACTCCTACTAGTGAATGTAATGTAACACACACCCATACAATGCGCACCACCCCTTGATGATTTTCTCACTCCTACTAGTGAATGTAATGTAACACACACCCATACAATGCGCACCACCCCGTGATGTTTTTCTCACTCCTACTAGTGAATCTAATGTAACACACACCCATACAATGCGCACCACCCCGTGATGTTTTTCTCACTCCTACTAGTGAATGTAATGTAACACACACCCATACAATGCGCACCACCCCGTGATGTTTTTCTCACTCCTACTAGTGAATGTAATGTAACACACACCCATACAATGTGCACCACCCCGTGATGTTTTTCTCACTCCTACTAGTGAATGTAATGTAAAACACACCCATAAAATGCGCACCACCCCCTGATGTTTTTCTCACTCCTACTAGTGAATATAATGTAACACACACCCATACAATGCGCACCACCCCGTTATGTTTTTCTCACTCCTACTAGTGATTGTAATGTAACACACACCCATACAATGCGCACCACCCCTTGATGATTTTCTCACTCCTACTAGTGAATGTAATGTAACACACACCCATACAATGCGCACCACCCCGTGATGTTTTTCTCACGCCTACTCGTGAATGTAATGTAATACACACCCATACAATGGGCACCACCCCGTGATGTTTTTCTCACTCCTACTAGTAAATGTAATGTAACACACACCCATACAATGCGCACCACCCCGTGATGTTTTTCTCACTCCCACTAGTGAATGTAATGTAACACACACCCATACAATGCGCACCACCCCGTGATGTTTTTCTCACTCCTATTAGTGAATGTAATGTAACACACACCCATACAATGCGCACCTCCCCGTGATGTTTTTCTCACTCCTACTAGTGAATGTAATGTAACACACACCCATACAATGCGCACCTCCCCGTGATATTTTTCTCACTCCTACTAGTGAATGTAATGTAACACACACCCATACAATGCGCACCACCCCGTGATGTTTTTCTCAGTCCTATTAGTGAATGTAATGTAACACACACCCATACAATGCGCACCACCCCGCGATGTTTTTCAGAAACCTATCCTACATTGCCACTGCATGTTCCCTGACCTACCCATGCTGACCACCCTGCGGTGTTTTTCTCCATCCTACATTGCCACTCACTGCCTATCCTAATTCAGACCCTCCGATTCACACCACCCAGTGATGTTTTTCTCACTCCTAGTAGTGAATGTAATGTAACACACACCCTTACAATGCGCACCACCCCGTGATGTTTTTCTCACTCCTACTAGTGAATGTAATGTAACACACACCCATACAATGCGCACCACCCTGTGATGTTTTTCTCACTCCTACTAGTGAATGTAATGTAACACACACCCATACAATGCGCACCACCCCGTGATGTTTTTCTCACTCCTACTAGTGAATCTAATGTAACACACACCCATACAATGCGCACCACCCCGTGATGTTTTTCTCACTCCTAGTAGTGAATGTAATGTAACACACACCCATACAATGCGCACCACCCCGTGATGTTTTTCTCACTCCTACTAGTGAATGTAATGTAACACACACCCATACAATGCGCACCACCCCGTGATGTTTTTCTCACTTTTACTAGTGAATGTAATGTAACACACACCCATACAATGCGCACCACCCCGTGATGTTTTTCTCACTCCTAATAGTGAATGTAATGTAACACACACCCATACAATGCGCACCACCCCGTGATGTTTTTCTCACTCCTATTAGTGAATGTAATGTAACACACACCCATACAATGCGCACCACCCCGTGATGTTTTTCTCACTCCTACTAGTGAATCTAATGTAACACACACCCATACAATTCGCACCACCCCGCGATGTTTTTCAGAAACGTATCCTACTTTGCCACTGCATGTTCCCTGACCTCCCCATGCTGACCACCCCGCGGTGCTTTTCTCCATCCTACATTGCCAATCACTGCCTATCCTAATTCAGACCCTCCGATTCACACCACCCCGTCATGTTTTTCTCACTCCTACTAGTGAACGTAATGTAACACACACCCATACAATGCGCACCTCCCCGTGATGTTTATCTCACTCCTACTAGTGAATGTAATGTAACACACACCCATACAATGCACACCACCCCGTGATGTTTTTCAGAAACCTATCCTACATTGCCACTGCATGTTCCCTGACCTCCCCATGCTGACGAACCCGCGGTGCTTTTCTCCATCCTACATTGCCACTCACTGCCTATCCTAATTCAGACCCTCCGATTCACACCACCCCGTGATGTTTTTCTCACTCCTAGTAGTGAATGTAATATAACACACACCCTTACAATGCGCACCACCCCGTGATGTTTTTCTCACTCCTACTAGTGAATGTAATGTAACACACACCCATACAATGCGCACCACCCTGTGATGTTTTTCTCACTCCTACTAGTGAATGTAATGTAACACACACCCATACAATGCGCACCACCCCGTGATGTTTTTCTCACTCCTACTAGTGAATCTAATGTAACACACACCCATACAATGCGCACCACCCCGTGATGTTTTTCTCACTCCTAGTAGTGAATGTAATGTAACACACACCCATACAATGCGCACCACCCCGTGATGTTTTTCTCACTCCTACTAGTGAATGTAATGTAACACACACCCATACAATGCGCACCACCCCGTGATGTTTTTCTCACTTTTACTAGTGAATGTAATGTAACACACACCCATACAATGCACACCACCCCGTGATGTTTTTCTCAATCCTAATAGTGAATGTAATGTAACACACACCCATACAATGCGCACCACCCCGTGATGTTTTTCTCACTCCTACTAGTGAATGTAATGTAACACACACCCATACAATGCGCACCACCCCGTGATGTTTTTCTCACTCCTACTAGTGAATCTAATGTAACACACACCCATACAATTCGCACCACCCCGCGATGTTTTTCAGAAACGTATCCTACATTGCCACTGCATGTTCCCTGACCTCCCCATGCTGACCACCCCGCGGTGCTTTTCTCCATCCTACATTGCCAATCACTGCCTATCCTAATTCAGACCCTCCGATTCACACCACCCCGTCATGTTTTTCTCACTCCTACTAGTGAACGTAATGTAACACACACCCATACAATGCGCACCTCCCTGTGATGTTTTTCTCACTCCTACTAGTGAATGTAATGTAACACACACCCATACAATGCACACCACCCCGTGATGTTTTTCAGAAACCTATCCTACATTGCCACTGCATGTTCCCTGACCTCCCAATGCTGACCACACCGCGGTGCTTTTCTCCATCCTACATTGCCACTCACTGCCTATCCTAATTCAGACCCTCCGATTCACACCACCCCGTGATGTTTTTCTCACTCCTAGTAGTGAATGTAATGTAACACACACCCATACAATGCGCACCACCCAGTGATGATTTTCTCACTCCTACTAGTGAATGTAATGTAACACACACCCATACAATGCGCACCACCCCGTGATGTTTTTCTCACTCCTACTAGTGAATGTAATGTAACACACACACATACAATGCGCACCACCCCGTGATGTTTTTATCACTCCTACTAGTGAATGTAATGTAACACACACCCATACAATGCGCACCACCCAGTGATGTTTTTCTAACTCCTACTAGTGAATGTAATGTAACACACACCCATACAATGCGCACCACCCCGTGATGTTTTTCTCACTCCTACTAGTGAATGTAATGTAACACACACCCATACAATGCGCACCACCCCGTGATGTTTTTCTCACTGCTACTAATGAATGTAATGTAAAACACACCCATACAATGCGCACCACCCCGTGATGTTTTTCTCACTCCTACTAGTGAATGTAATGTAACACACACCCATACAATGCGCACCACCCCGTGATGTTTTTCTCACTGCTACTAATGAATGTAATGTAAAACACACCCATACAATGCGCACCACCCCGTGATGTTTTTCTCACTCCTACTAGTGAATGTAATGTAACACACACCCATACAATGCGCACCACCCCGTGATGTTTTTCTCACTCCTACTAGTGAATGTAATGTAACACACACCCATACAATGCGCACCACCCCGTGATGTTTTTATCACTCCTACTAGTGAATGTAATGTAAAACACACCCATACAATGCGCACCACCCCGCCATGTTTCTCAGAAACCTATCCTACATTGCCACTGCATGTTCCCTGACCTACCCATGCTGACCACCCCGCGGTGCTTTTCTCCATCCTACATTGCCACTCACTGCCTATCCTAATTCAGACCCTCCGATTCACACCACCCCGTGATGTTTTTCTCACTCCTACTAGTGAATGTAATGTAACACACAACCATACAATGCGCACCACCCCGTGATGTTTTTCTCACTCCTACTAGTGAATGTAATGTAACACACACCCATACAATGCGCACCACCCCGTGATGTTTTCTCACTCCTACTAGTGAATCTAATGTAACACACACCCATACAATTCGCACCACCACACGATGTTTTCAGAAACCTATCCTACATTGCCACTGCATGTTCCCTGACCTCCCCATGCTGACCAACCCGCGGTGCTTTTCTCCATCCTACATTGCCAATCACTGCCTATCCTAATTCAGACCCTCCGATTCACACAACCCCGTGATGTTTTTCTCACTCCTACTAGTGAATGTAATGTAACACACACCCATACAATGCGCACCACCCCGTGATGTTTTTCTCACTCCTACTAGTGAATGTAATGTAACACACACCCATACAATGAGCACCATCCCGTGTTTTTCTCACTCCTACTAGTGAATGTAATGTAACACACACCCATACAATGCGCACCACGCCGTGATGTTTTTCTCACTCCTACTAGTGAATGTAATGTAACACACACCCATACAATGCGCACCACCCCGTGATGTTTTTATCACTCCTACTAGTGAATGTAATGTAACACACACCCATACAATGCGCACCACCCCGCGATGTTTTTCAGAAACTTATCCTACATTGCCACTGCATGATCCCTGACCTACACATGCTGACCACCCCGCGGTGCTTTTCTCCATCCTACATTGCCACTCACTGCCTATCCTAATTCAGACCCTCCGATTCACACCACCCCGTCATGTTTTTCTCACTCCTACTAGTGAATGTAATGCAACACACACCCATACAATGCGCACCTCCCCGTGATGTTTTTCTCACTCCTACTAGTGAATGTAATGTAACACACACCCATACAATGCGCACCACCCCGTGATGTTTTTCTCACTCCTACTAGTGAATGTAATGTAACACACACCTTTACAATGCGCAACTCCCCGTGATGTTTTTCTCACTCCTTCTAGTCAATGTAATGTAACACACACCCATACAATGCGCACCACCCCGTGATGTTTTTCTCACTCTTACTAGTGAATGTAATGTAACACACACCCTTACAATGCGCACCACCCCGTGATGTTTTTCTCACTCCTACTAGTGAATGTAATGTAACACACACCCATACAATGCGCACCACCCTGTGATGTTTTTCTCACTCCTACTAGTGAATGTAATGTAACACACACCCATACAATGCGCACCACCCCGTGATGTTTTTCTCACTCCTACTAGTGAATCTAATGTAACACACACCCATACAATGCGCACCACCCCGTGATGTTTTTCTCACTCCTAGTAGTGAATGTAATGTAACACACACCCATACAATGCGCACCACCCCGTGATGATTTTCTCACTCCTACTAGTGAATGTAATGTAACACACACCCATACAATGCGCACCACCCCGTGATGTTTTTCTCACTTTTACTAGTGAATGTAATGTAACACACACCCATACAATGCGCACCACCCCTTGATGATTTTCTCACTCCTACTAGTGAATGTAATGTAACACACACCCATACAATGCGCACCACCCCGTGATGTTTTTCTCACTCTTACTAGTGAATCTAATGTAACACACACCCATACAATGCGCACCACCCCGTGACGTTTTTCTCACTCCTACTAGTGAATGTAATGTAACACACACCCATACAATGCGCACCACCCCGTGACGTTTTTCTCACTCCTACTAGTGAATCTAATGTAACACACACCCATACAATGCGCACCACCCCGTGATGTTTTTCTCACTCCTACTAGTGAATGTAATGTAACACACACCCATACAATGCGCACCACCCCGTGATGTTTTTCTCACTCCTACTAGTGAATGTAATGTAAAACACACCCATACAATGCGCACCACCCCGTGATGTTTTTCTCACTCCTAGTAGTGAATGTAATGTAACACACAGCCATACAATGCGCACCACCCCGTGATGTTTTTCTCACTCCTACTAGTGAATGTAATGTAACACACACCCATACAATGCGCACCACCCCGTGATGTTTTTCTCACTCCTACTAGTGAATGTAATGTAAAACACACCCATAAAATGCGCACCACCCCCTGATGTTTTTCTCACTCCTACTAGTGAATATAATGTAACACACACCCATACAATGCGCACCACCCCGTTATGTTTTTCTCACTCCTACTAGTGAATGTAATGTAACACACACCCATACAATGCGCACCACCCCTTGATGATTTTCTCACTCCTACTAGTGAATGTAATGTAACACACACCCATACAATGCGCACCACCCCGTGATGTTTTTCTCACGCCTACTAGTGAATGTAATGTAATACACACCCATACAATGGGCACAACCCCGTGATGTTTTTCTCACTCCTACTAGTGAATGTAATGTAACACACACCCATACAATGCGCACCACCCCGTGATGTTTTTCTCACTCCTACTAGTGAATGTAATGTAACACACACCCATACAATGCGCACCACCCCGTGATGTTTTTCTCACTCCTACTAGTGAATGTAATGTAACACACACCCATACAGTGCGCACCACCCCGTGATGTTTTTCTCACTCCTACTATTGAATGTAATGTAACACACACCCATACAGTGCGCACCACCCCGTGATGTTTTTCTCACTCCTACTAGTGAATGTAATGTAACACACAGCCATACAATGCGCACCACCCCGTGATGTTTTTCTCACTGCTACTAGTGAATGTAATGTAACACACACCCATACAATGCGCCCCACCCCGTGATGTTTTTCTCACTCCTACTAGTGAATGTAATGTAACACACACCCATACAATGCGCAACACCCCGTGATGTTTTTCTCATTCCTACTAGTGAATCTAATGTAACACACATGCATACAATGCGCACCTCCCTGTGATGTTTTTCTCACTGCTACTAGTGAATGTAATGTAACACACCCATACAATGCGCACCACCCCGTGATGTTTTTCTCACTCCTACTAGTGAATGTAATGTAACACACACCCATACAATGCGCACCACCCCGTGATGTTTTTCTCACTCCAACTAGTGAATGTAATGTAACACACACCCATACAATGCGCACCACCCCGTGATGTTTTTCTCACTCCTACTAGGAAATGTAATGTAACACACACCCATACAATGCGCACCACCCCGTGATGTTTTTCTCACGCCTACTTGTGAATGTAATGTAACACACACCCATACAATGCGCACCACCCCGTGTTTTTCTCACTCCTACTAGTGAATGTAATGTAACACACACCCATAAAATGCGCACCACCCCGTGATGTTTTTCTCACTCCTACTAGTGAATGTAATGTAACACACACCCATAAAATGCGCACCACCCCGTGATGTTTTTCTCACTCCTACTAGTGAATGTAATGTAACACACACCCATACAATGCGCACCACCCGGTGATGTTTTTCTCACTCCTACTATTGAATGTAATGTAACACACACCCATACAATGCGCACCACCCCGTGATGTTTTTCTCACTCCTACTAGTGAATGTAATGTAACACACACCCATACAATGCGCACCACCCCGTGATGTTTTTCTCACTCCTACTAGTGAATGTAATGTAACACACACCCATACAATGCGCACCACCCCGTGATGTTTTTCTCACTCCTACTAGTGAATGTAATGTAACACACACCCATACAATGCGCACCACCCCGTGATGTTTTTGTCACTCCTACTAGTGAATGTAATGTAACACACACCCATACAATGCGCACCACCCCGTGATGTTTTTCTCACTCCTACTAGTGAATGTAATGTAACACACACCCATACAATGCGCACCACCCCGTGATGTTTTTCTCACTCCTACTAGTGAATGTAATGTAACACACACCCATACAATGCGCACCACCCCGTGATGTTTTTCTCACTCCTACTAGTGAATCTAATGTAACACACACCCATACAATTCTCACCACCACACGATGTTTTCAGAAACCTATCCTACATTGCCACTGCATGTTCCCTGACCTCCCCATGCTGACCACCCCGCGGTGCTTTTCTCCATCCTACCTTGCCAATCACTGCCTATCCTAATTCAGACCCTCCGATTCACACCACCCCGTCATGTTTTTCTCACTCCTACTAGTGAATGTAATGTAACACACACCCATACAATGCGCACCACACCGTGATGTTTTTCTCACTCCTACTAGTGAATGTAATGTAACACACACCCATACAATGCGCACCACCCCGTGATCTTTTTCTCACTCCTACTAGTTAATGTAATGTAACACACACCCATACAATGCGCACCACCCCGTGATGTTTTTCTCACTCCTACTAGTGAATGTAATGTAACACACACCCATACAATGCGCACCACCCCGTAATGTTTTTCTCACTCCTACTAGTGAATGTAATGTAACACACACCCATACAATGCGCACCACCCCTTGATGATTTTCTCACTCCTACTAGTGAATGTAATGTTACACACACCCATACAATGCGCACCACCCCGTGATGTTTTTCTCACTCCTACTAGTGAATGTAATGTAACACACACCCATACAATGCGCACCACCCCGTGATGTTTTTCTCACTCCTACTAGTGAATGTAATGTAACACACACCCATACAATGCGCACCACCCCGTGATGCTTTTCTCACTCCTACTAGTGAATGTAATGTAACACACACCCATACAATGCGCACCACCCCGTGATGTTTTTCTCACTCCTACTAGTGAATGTAATGTAACACACACCCATACAATGCGCACCACCCCGTGATGTTTTTCTCACTCCTACTAGTGAATGTAATGTAACACACACCCATACAATGCGCACCACCCCGTGATGTTTTTCTCACTCCTACTAGTGAATGTAATGTAACACACACCCATACAATGCGCACCACCCCGTGATGTTTTTCTCACTCCTACTAGTGAATGTAATGTAACACACACGATACAATGCGCACCACCACGTGATGTTTTTCTCAATGCTACGAGTGAATGTAATGTAACACACACCCATACAATGCGCACCACCCCGTGATGTTTTTCTCACTCCTACTAGTGAATCTAATGTAACACACACCCATACAATGCGCACCACCCCGTGATGTTTTTCTCACTCCTACTAGTGAATCTAATGTAACACACACACATACAATGCGCACCACCCCGTGATGTTTTTCTCACTCCTACTAGTGAATCTAATGTAACACACACACATACAATGCGCACCACCCCGTGATGTTTTTCTCACTCCTACTAGTGAATCTAATGTAACACACACCCATACAATGCGCACCACCCCGTGATGTTTTTCTCACTCCTACTAGTGAATCTAATGTAACACACACCCATACAATGCGAACCACCCTGTGATGTTTTTCTCACTCCTACTAGTGAATCTAATGTAACACACACCCATACAATGCGCACCACCCCGTGATGTTTTTCTCACTCCTACTAGTGAATCTAATGTAACACACACCCATACAATGCGCACCACCCCGTGATGTTTTTCTCACTCCTAGTAGTGAATGTAATGTAACACACACCCATACAATGCGCACCACCCCGTGATGTTTTTCTCACTCCTACTAGTGAATCTAATGTAACACACACCCATACAATGCGCACCACCCCTTGATGTTTTTCTCACTCCTACTAGTGAATGTAATGTAACACACACCCATACAATGCGCACCACCCCGTGATGTTTTTCTCACTCCTACTAGTGAATGTAATGTAACACACACCCATACAATGCGCACCACCCCGTGATTTTTTTCTCACTCCTACTAGTGAATGTAATGTAACACACACCCATACAATGCGCACCACCCCGTGATGTTTTTCTCACTCCTACTAGTGAATGTAATGTAACACACACCCATACAATGCGCATCACCCCGTGATATTTTTCTCACTCCTACTAGTGAATGTAATGTAACACACACCCATACAATGCGCACCACCCCGTGATGTTTTTCTCACTCTTACTAGTGAATGTAATGTAACACACACCCATACAATGCGCACCTCCCCGTGATATTTTTCTCACTCCTACTAGTGAATGTAATGTAACACACACCCATACAATGCGCACCACCCCGTGATGTTTTTCTCACTCCTACTAGTGAATCTAATGTAACACACACCCATACAATGCGCACCACCCCGTGATGTTTTTCTCACTCCTACTAGTGAATCTAATGTAACACACACCCATACAATGCTCACCGCCCCGCGATGTTTTTCAGAAACCTATCCTACATTGCCACTGCATGTTCCCTGACCTCCCCATGCTGACCACCCCAGGTGCTTTTCTCCATCCTACATTGCCACTCACTGCCTATCCTAATTCAGACCCTCCGATTCACACCCCCCCGTGATGTTTTTCTCACTCCTAGTAGTGAATGTAATGTAACACACACCCATACAATGCGCACCACCCCGTGATGTTTTTCTCACTCCTACTAGTGAATGTAATGTAACACACACCCATACAATGCGCACCACCCCGTGATGTTTTTCTCACTCCTACTAGTGAATGTAACACACACCCATACAATGCCCACCACCCAGTGATGTTTTTCTCACTCCTACTAGTGAATGTAATGTAACACACACCCATACAATGCGCACCACCCCGTGATGTTTTTCTCACTCCTACTAGTGAATGTAATGTAACACACACCCATACAATGCTCACCACCCCGCGATGTTTTTCAGAAACCTATCCTACATTGCCACTGCATGTTCCCTGACCTCCCCATGCTGACCACCCCGCGGTGCTTTTCTCCATCCTACATTGCCACTCACTGCCAATCCTAATTCAGACCCTCCGATTCACACCACCCCGTGATGTTTTTCTCACTCCTACTAGTGAATGTAATGTAACACACACCCATACAATGCGCACCACACCGTGATGTTTTTCTCACTCCTACTAGTGAATGTAATGTAACACACACCCATACAATGCGCACCACCCCGTGATGGTTTTCTCACTCCGACTAGTGAATGTAATGTAACACACACCCATACAATGCGCACCTCCCCGTGATGTTTTTCTCACTCCTACTAGTGAATGTAATGTAACACACACCCAAACAATGCGCACGATCCTGTAATGTTTTTCTCACTCCTACTAGTGAATGTAATGTAACACACACCCATACAATGCGCACCACCCCGTGATGTTTTTCTCACTCCTACTAGTGAATGTAATGTAACACACACCCATACAATGCGCACCACCCCGTGATGTTTTTCTCACTCCTACTAGTGAATCTAATGTAACACACACCCATACAATGCGCACCACCCCGTGATGTTTTTCTGACTCCTACTAGTGAATGTAATGTAACACACACCCATACAATGCGCACCACCCCGTGATGTTTTTCTCACTCCTACTAGTGAAGGTAATGTAACACACACCCATACAATGCGCACCACCCCGTGATGTTTTTATCACTCCTACTAGTGAATGTAATGTAACACACACCCATACAATGCGCACCACCCCGCGATGTTTTTCAGAAACCTATCCTACATTGCCACTGCATGTTCCCTGACCTCCCATGCTGACCACCCCGCGGTGCTTTTCTCCATCCTACATTGCCACTCACTGCCTATCCTAATTCAGACCCTCCGATTCACACCACCCCATGATGTTTTTCTCACTCCTACTAGTGAATGTAATGTAACACACACCCATACAATGCGCACCACACCGTGATGTTTTTCTCACTCCTACTAGTGAATGTAATGTAACACACACCCATACAATGCGCACCACCCCGTGAAGGTTTTCTCACTCCGACTAGTGAATGTAATGTAACACACACCCATACAATGCGCACCTCCCCGTGATGTTTTTCTCACTCCTACTAGTGAATGTAATGTAACACACACCCAAACAATGCGCACCATCCTGTGATGTTTTTCTCACTCCTACTAGTGAATGTAATGTAACACACACCCATAAAATGCGCACCACCCCGTGATGTTTTTCTCACTCCTACTAGTGAATGTAATGTAACACACCCTCATACAATGCGCACCACCCCGTGATGTTTTTCTCACTCCTACTAGTGAATGTAATGTAACACACACCCATACAATGCGCACCACTCCGTGATGTTTTTCTCACTCCTACTAGTGAATGTAATGTAACACACACCCATACAATGCGCACCACCCCGTGATGTTTTTCTCACTCCTACTAGTGAATGTAATGTAACACACACCCATACAATGCGCACCACCCCGCCATGTTTTTCCGAAACCTATCCTACATTGCCACTGCATGTTCCCTGACCTCCCCATGCTGACAACACCGCTGTGCTTTTCTCCATCCTACATTGCCTCTCACTGCCTATCCTAATTCAGACCCTCCGATTCACACCACCCCGTGATGTTTTTCTCACCCCTACTAGTGAATCTAATGTAACACACACCCATACAATGCGCACCACCCCGTGATGTTTTTCTCACTGCCACTAGTGAATGTAATGTAACACACACCCATACAATGCGCGCCACCCCGTGACGTTTTTCTCCCTCCTACTAGTGAATGTAATGTAACACACACCCATACAATGCGCACCACCCCGTGATGTTTTTCTCACTCCTACTAGTGAATGTAATGTAACACACACCCATACAATGCGCACCACCCCGTGATGTTTTTCTCACTCCTACTAGTGAATGTAATGTAACACACACCCATACAATGCGCACCACCCCGTGATGTTTTTCTCACTCCTACTAGTGAATGTAATGTAACACACACCCATACAATGCGCACCACCCCGTGATGTTTTTCACACTCCTACTAGTGAATGTAATGTAACACACACCCATAAAATGCGCACCACCCCGTGATGTTTTTCTCACTCCTACTAGTGAATGTAATGTAACACACACCCATACAATGCGCACCACCCCGTGATGTTTTTCTCACTCCTACTAGTGAATGTAATGTAACACACACCCATACAATGCGCACCACCCGGTGATGTTTTTCTCACTCCTACTATTGAATGTAATGTAACACACACCCATACAATGCGCACCACCCCGTGATGTTTTTCTCACTCCTACTAGTGAATGTAATGTAACACACACCCATACAATGCGCACCACCCCGTGATGTTTTTCTCACTCCTACTAGTGAATGTAATGTAACACACACCCATACAATGCGCACCACCCCGTGATGTTTTTCTCACTCCTACTAGTGAATGTAATGTAACACACACCCATACAATGCGCACCTCCCCGTGATGTTTTTGTCACTCCTACTAGTGAATGTAATATAACACACACCCATACAATGCGCACCACCCCGTGATGTTTTTCTCACTCCTACTAGTGAATGTAATGTAACACACACCCATACAATGCGCACCACCCCGTGATGTTTTTCTCACTCCTACTAGTGAATGTAATGTAACACACACCCATACAATGCGCACCACCCCGTGATGTTTTTCTCACTCCTACTAGTGAATCTAATGTAACACACACCCATACAATTCTCACCACCACACGATGTTTTCAGAAACCTATCGTACATTGCCACTGCATGTTCCCTGACCTCCCCATGCTGACCACCCCGCGGTGCTTTTCTCCATCCTACCTTGCCAATCACTGCCTATCCTAATTCAGACCCTCCGATTCACACCACCCCGTCATGTTTTTCTCACTCCTACTAGTGAATGTAATGTAACACACACCCATACAATGCGCACCACCCCGTGATGTTTTTCTCACTCCTACTAGTGAATGTAATGTAACACACACCCATACAATGCGCACCACACCGTGATCTTTTTCTCACTCCTACTAGTTAATGTAATGTAACACACACCCATACAATGCGCACCACCCCGTGATGTTTTTCTCACTCCTACTAGTGAATGTAATGTAACACACACCCATACAATGCGCACCACCCCGTAATGTTTTTCTCACTCCTACTAGTGAATGTAATGTAACACACACCCATACAATGCGCACCACCCCTTGATGATTTTCTCACTCCTACTAGTGAATGTAATGTTACACACACCCATACAATGCGCACCACCCCGTGATGTTTTTCTCACTCCTACTAGTGAATGTAATGTAACACACACCCATACAATCCGCATCACCCCGTGATGTTTTTCTCACTCCTACTAGTGAATGTAATGTAACACACACCCATACAATGCGCACCACCCCGTGATGCTTTTCTCACTCCTACTAGTGAATGTAATGTAACACACACCCATACAATGCACACCACCCCGTGATGTTTTTCTCACTCCTACTAGTGAATGTAATGTAACACACACCCATACAATGCGCACCACCCCGTGATGTTTTTCTCACTCCTACTAGTGAATGTAATGTAACACACACCCATACAATGCGCACCACCCCGTGATGTTTTTCTCACTCCTACTAGTGAATGTAATGTAACACACACCCATACAATGCGCACCACCCCGTGATGTTTTTCTCACTCCTACTAGTGAATGTAATGTAACACACACCCATACAATGCTCACCACCCCGCGATGTTTTTCAGAAACCTATCCTACATTGCCACTGCATGTTCCCTGACCTCCCCATGCTGACCACCCCGCGGTGCTTTTCTCCATCCTACATTGCCACTCACTGCCAATCCTAATTCAGACCCTCCGATTCACACCACCACGTGATGTTTTTCTCACTCCTACTAGTGAATGTAATGTAACACACACCCATACAATGCGCACCACACCGTGATGTTTTTCTCACTCCTACTAGTGAATGTAATGTAACACACACCCATACAATGCGCACCACCCCGTGATGGTTTTCTCACTCCGACTAGTGAATGTAATGTAACACACACCCATACAATGCGCACCTCCCCGTGATGTTTTTCTCACTCCTACTAGTGAATGTAATGTAACACACACCCAAACAATGCGCACGATCCTGTAATGTTTTTCTCACTCCTACTAGTGAATGTAATGTAACACACACCCATACAATGCGCACCACCCCGTGATGATTTTCTCACTCCTACTAGTGAATGTAATGTAACACACACCCATACAATGCGCACCACCCCGTGATGTTTTTCTCACTCCTACTAGTGAATGTAATGTAACACACACCCATACAATGCGCACCACCCCGTGATGTTTTTCTCACTCCTACTAGTGAATGTAATGTAACACACACCCATACAATGCGCACCACCCCGTGATGTTTTTCTCACTCCTACTAGTGAATGTAATGTAACACACACCCATACAATGCGCACCACCCCGTGATGTTTTTATCACTCCTACTAGTGAATGTAATGTAACACACACCCATACAATGCGCACCACCCCGCGATGTTTTTCAGAAACCTATCCTACATTGCCACTGCATGTTCCCTGACCTCCCATGCTGACCACCCCGCGGTGCTTTTCTCCATCCTACATTGCCACTCACTGCCTATCCTAATTCAGACCCTCCGATTCACACCACCCCATGATGTTTTTCTCACTCCTACTAGTGAATGTAATATAACACACACCCATACAATGCGCACCACACCGTGATGTTTTTCTCACTCCTACTAGTGAATGTAATGTAACACACACCCATACAATGCGCACCACCCCGTGATGGTTTTCTCACTCCTACTAGTGAATGTAATGTAACACACACCCATACAATGCGCACCTCCCCGTGATGTTTTTCTCACTCCTACTAGTGAATGTAATGTAACACACACCCAAACAATGCGCACCATCCTGTGATGTTTTTCTCACTCCTACTAGTGAATGTAATGTAACACACACCCATACAATGCGCACCACCCCGTGATGTTTTTCTCACTCCTACTAGTGAATGTAATGTAACACACCCTCATACAATGCGCACCACCCCGTGATGTTTTTCTCACTCCTACTAGTGAATGTAATGTAACACACACCCATACAATGCGCACCACCCCGTGATGTTTTTCTCACTCCTACTAGTGAATGTAATGTAACACACACCCATACAATGCGCACCACCCCGCCATGTTTTTCCGAAACCTATCCTGCATTGCCACTGCATGTTCCCTGACCTCCCCATGCTGACCACACCGCTGTGCTTTTCTCCATCCTACATTGCCTCTCACTGCCTATCCTAATTCAGACCCTCCGATTCTCACCACCCCATGATGTTTTTCTCACTCCTACTAGTGAATCTAATGTAACACACACCCATACAATGCGCACCACCCCGTGATGTTTTTCTCACTGCTACTAGTGAATGTAATGTAACACACACCCATACAATGCGCGCCACCCCGTGATGTTTTTCTCACTCCTACTAGTGAATGTAATGTAACACACACCCATACAATGCGCACCACCCCGTGATGTTTTTCTCACTCCTACTAGTGAATGTAATGTAACACACACCCATACAATGCGCACCACCCCGTGATGTTTTTCTCACTCCTACTAGTGAATGTAATGTAACACACACCCATACAATGCGCACCACCCCGTGATGTTTTTCTCACGCCTACTTGTGAATGTAATGTAACACACACCCATACAATGCGCACCACCCCGTGTTTTTCTCACTCCTACTAGTGAATGTAATGTAACACACACCCATAAAATGCGCACCACCCCGTGATGTTTTTCTCACTCCTACTAGTGAATGTAATGTAACACACACCCATAAAATGCGCACCACCCCGTGATGTTTTTCTCACTCCTACTAGTGAATGTAATGTAACACACACCCATACAATGCGCACCACCCGGTGATGTTTTTCTCACTCCTACTATTGAATGTAATGTAACACACACCCATACAATGCGCACCACCCCGTGATGTTTTTCTCACTCCTACTAGTGAATGTAATGTAACACACACCCATACAATGCGCACCACCCCGTGATGTTTTTCTCACTCCTACTAGTGAATGTAATGTAACACACACCCATACAATGCGCACCACCCCGTGATGTTTTTCTCACTCCTACTAGTGAATGTAATGTAACACACACCCATACAATGCGCACCACCCCGTGATGTTTTTGTCACTCCTACTAGTGAATGTAATGTAACACACACCCATACAATGCGCACCACCCCGTGATGTTTTTCTCACTCCTACTAGTGAATGTAATGTAACACACACCCATACAATGCGCACCACCCCGTGATGTTTTTCTCACTCCTACTAGTGAATGTAATGTAACACACACCCATACAATGCGCACCACCCCGTGATGTTTTTCTCACTCCTACTAGTGAATCTAATGTAACACACACCCATACAATTCTCACCACCACACGATGTTTTCAGAAACCTATCCTACATTGCCACTGCATGTTCCCTGACCTCCCCATGCTGACCACCCCGCGGTGCTTTTCTCCATCCTACCTTGCCAATCACTGCCTATCCTAATTCAGACCCTCCGATTCACACCACCCCGTCATGTTTTTCTCACTCCTACTAGTGAATGTAATGTAACACACACCCATACAATGCGCACCACACCGTGATGTTTTTCTCACTCCTACTAGTGAATGTAATGTAACACACACCCATACAATGCGCACCACCCCGTGATCTTTTTCTCACTCCTACTAGTTAATGTAATGTAACACACACCCATACAATGCGCACCACCCCGTGATGTTTTTCTCACTCCTACTAGTGAATGTAATGTAACACACACCCATACAATGCGCACCACCCCGTAATGTTTTTCTCACTCCTACTAGTGAATGTAATGTAACACACACCCATACAATGCGCACCACCCCTTGATGATTTTCTCACTCCTACTAGTGAATGTAATGTTACACACACCCATACAATGCGCACCACCCCGTGATGTTTTTCTCACTCCTACTAGTGAATGTAATGTAACACACACCCATACAATGCGCACCACCCCGTGATGTTTTTCTCACTCCTACTAGTGAATGTAATGTAACACACACCCATACAATGCGCACCACCCCGTGATGCTTTTCTCACTCCTACTAGTGAATGTAATGTAACACACACCCATACAATGCGCACCACCCCGTGATGTTTTTCTCACTCCTACTAGTGAATGTAATGTAACACACACCCATACAATGCGCACCACCCCGTGATGTTTTTCTCACTCCTACTAGTGAATGTAATGTAACACACACCCATACAATGCGCACCACCCCGTGATGTTTTTCTCACTCCTACTAGTGAATGTAATGTAACACACACCCATACAATGCGCACCACCCCGTGATGTTTTTCTCACTCCTACTAGTGAATGTAATGTAACACACACGATACAATGCGCACCACCACGTGATGTTTTTCTCAATGCTACGAGTGAATGTAATGTAACACACACCCATACAATGCGCACCACCCCGTGATGTTTTTCTCACTCCTACTAGTGAATCTAATGTAACACACACCCATACAATGCGCACCACCCCGTGATGTTTTTCTCACTCCTACTAGTGAATCTAATGTAACACACACACATACAATGCGCACCACCCCGTGATGTTTTTCTCACTCCTACTAGTGAATCTAATGTAACACACACACATACAATGCGCACCACCCCGTGATGTTTTTCTCACTCCTACTAGTGAATCTAATGTAACACACACCCATACAATGCGCACCACCCCGTGATGTTTTTCTCACTCCTACTAGTGAATCTAATGTAACACACACCCATACAATGCGAACCACCCTGTGATGTTTTTCTCACTCCTACTAGTGAATCTAATGTAACACACACCCATACAATGCGCACCACCCCGTGATGTTTTTCTCACTCCTACTAGTGAATCTAATGTAACACACACCCATACAATGCGCACCACCCCGTGATGTTTTTCTCACTCCTAGTAGTGAATGTAATGTAACACACACCCATACAATGCGCACCACCCCGTGATGTTTTTCTCACTCCTACTAGTGAATCTAATGTAACACACACCCATACAATGCGCACCACCCCTTGATGTTTTTCTCACTCCTACTAGTGAATGTAATGTAACACACACCCATACAATGCGCACCACCCCGTGATGTTTTTCTCACTCCTACTAGTGAATGTAATGTAACACACACCCATACAATGCGCACCACCCCGTGATTTTTTTCTCACTCCTACTAGTGAATGTAATGTAACACACACCCATACAATGCGCACCACCCCGTGATGTTTTTCTCACTCCTACTAGTGAATGTAATGTAACACACACCCATACAATGCGCATCACCCCGTGATATTTTTCTCACTCCTACTAGTGAATGTAATGTAACACACACCCATACAATGCGCACCACCCCGTGATGTTTTTCTCACTCTTACTAGTGAATGTAATGTAACACACACCCATACAATGCGCACCTCCCCGTGATATTTTTCTCACTCCTACTAGTGAATGTAATGTAACACACACCCATACAATGCGCACCACCCCGTGATGTTTTTCTCACTCCTACTAGTGAATCTAATGTAACACACACCCATACAATGCGCACCACCCCGTGATGTTTTTCTCACTCCTACTAGTGAATCTAATGTAACACACACCCATACAATGCTCACCGCCCCGCGATGTTTTTCAGAAACCTATCCTACATTGCCACTGCATGTTCCCTGACCTCCCCATGCTGACCACCCCAGGTGCTTTTCTCCATCCTACATTGCCACTCACTGCCTATCCTAATTCAGACCCTCCGATTCACACCCCCCCGTGATGTTTTTCTCACTCCTAGTAGTGAATGTAATGTAACACACACCCATACAATGCGCACCACCCCGTGATGTTTTTCTCACTCCTACTAGTGAATGTAATGTAACACACACCCATACAATGCGCACCACCCCGTGATGTTTTTCTCACTCCTACTAGTGAATGTAACACACACCCATACAATGCCCACCACCCAGTGATGTTTTTCTCACTCCTACTAGTGAATGTAATGTAACACACACCCATACAATGCGCACCACCCCGTGATGTTTTTCTCACTCCTACTAGTGAATGTAATGTAACACACACCCATACAATGCTCACCACCCCGCGATGTTTTTCAGAAACCTATCCTACATTGCCACTGCATGTTCCCTGACCTCCCCATGCTGACCACCCCGCGGTGCTTTTCTCCATCCTACATTGCCACTCACTGCCAATCCTAATTCAGACCCTCCGATTCACACCACCCCGTGATGTTTTTCTCACTCCTACTAGTGAATGTAATGTAACACACACCCATACAATGCGCACCACACCGTGATGTTTTTCTCACTCCTACTAGTGAATGTAATGTAACACACACCCATACAATGCGCACCACCCCGTGATGGTTTTCTCACTCCGACTAGTGAATGTAATGTAACACACACCCATACAATGCGCACCTCCCCGTGATGTTTTTCTCACTCCTACTAGTGAATGTAATGTAACACACACCCAAACAATGCGCACGATCCTGTAATGTTTTTCTCACTCCTACTAGTGAATGTAATGTAACACACACCCATACAATGCGCACCACCCCGTGATGTTTTTCTCACTCCTACTAGTGAATGTAATGTAACACACACCCATACAATGCGCACCACCCCGTGATGTTTTTCTCACTCCTACTAGTGAATCTAATGTAACACACACCCATACAATGCGCACCACCCCGTGATGTTTTTCTGACTCCTACTAGTGAATGTAATGTAACACACACCCATACAATGCGCACCACCCCGTGATGTTTTTCTCACTCCTACTAGTGAAGGTAATGTAACACACACCCATACAATGCGCACCACCCCGTGATGTTTTTATCACTCCTACTAGTGAATGTAATGTAACACACACCCATACAATGCGCACCACCCCGCGATGTTTTTCAGAAACCTATCCTACATTGCCACTGCATGTTCCCTGACCTCCCATGCTGACCACCCCGCGGTGCTTTTCTCCATCCTACATTGCCACTCACTGCCTATCCTAATTCAGACCCTCCGATTCACACCACCCCATGATGTTTTTCTCACTCCTACTAGTGAATGTAATGTAACACACACCCATACAATGCGCACCACACCGTGATGTTTTTCTCACTCCTACTAGTGAATGTAATGTAACACACACCCATACAATGCGCACCACCCCGTGAAGGTTTTCTCACTCCGACTAGTGAATGTAATGTAACACACACCCATACAATGCGCACCTCCCCGTGATGTTTTTCTCACTCCTACTAGTGAATGTAATGTAACACACACCCAAACAATGCGCACCATCCTGTGATGTTTTTCTCACTCCTACTAGTGAATGTAATGTAACACACACCCATAAAATGCGCACCACCCCGTGATGTTTTTCTCACTCCTACTAGTGAATGTAATGTAACACACCCTCATACAATGCGCACCACCCCGTGATGTTTTTCTCACTCCTACTAGTGAATGTAATGTAACACACACCCATACAATGCGCACCACTCCGTGATGTTTTTCTCACTCCTACTAGTGAATGTAATGTAACACACACCCATACAATGCGCACCACCCCGTGATGTTTTTCTCACTCCTACTAGTGAATGTAATGTAACACACACCCATACAATGCGCACCACCCCGCCATGTTTTTCCGAAACCTATCCTACATTGCCACTGCATGTTCCCTGACCTCCCCATGCTGACAACACCGCTGTGCTTTTCTCCATCCTACATTGCCTCTCACTGCCTATCCTAATTCAGACCCTCCGATTCACACCACCCCGTGATGTTTTTCTCACCCCTACTAGTGAATCTAATGTAACACACACCCATACAATGCGCACCACCCCGTGATGTTTTTCTCACTGCTACTAGTGAATGTAATGTAACACACACCCATACAATGCGCGCCACCCCGTGACGTTTTTCTCCCTCCTACTAGTGAATGTAATGTAACACACACCCATACAATGCGCACCACCCCGTGATGTTTTTCTCACTCCTACTAGTGAATGTAATGTAACACACACCCATACAATGCGCACCACCCCGTGATGTTTTTCTCACTCCTACTAGTGAATGTAATGTAACACACACCCATACAATGCGCACCACCCCGTGATGTTTTTCTCACTCCTACTAGTGAATGTAATGTAACACACACCCATACAATGCGCACCACCCCGTGATGTTTTTCACACTCCTACTAGTGAATGTAATGTAACACACACCCATAAAATGCGCACCACCCCGTGATGTTTTTCTCACTCCTACTAGTGAATGTAATGTAACACACACCCATACAATGCGCACCACCCCGTGATGTTTTTCTCACTCCTACTAGTGAATGTAATGTAACACACACCCATACAATGCGCACCACCCGGTGATGTTTTTCTCACTCCTACTATTGAATGTAATGTAACACACACCCATACAATGCGCACCACCCCGTGATGTTTTTCTCACTCCTACTAGTGAATGTAATGTAACACACACCCATACAATGCGCACCACCCCGTGATGTTTTTCTCACTCCTACTAGTGAATGTAATGTAACACACACCCATACAATGCGCACCACCCCGTGATGTTTTTCTCACTCCTACTAGTGAATGTAATGTAACACACACCCATACAATGCGCACCACCCCGTGATGTTTTTGTCACTCCTACTAGTGAATGTAATATAACACACACCCATACAATGCGCACCACCCCGTGATGTTTTTCTCACTCCTACTAGTGAATGTAATGTAACACACACCCATACAATGCGCACCACCCCGTGATGTTTTTCTCACTCCTACTAGTGAATGTAATGTAACACACACCCATACAATGCGCACCACCCCGTGATGTTTTTCTCACTCCTACTAGTGAATCTAATGTAACACACACCCATACAATTCTCACCACCACACGATGTTTTCAGAAACCTATCGTACATTGCCACTGCATGTTCCCTGACCTCCCCATGCTGACCACCCCGCGGTGCTTTTCTCCATCCTACCTTGCCAATCACTGCCTATCCTAATTCAGACCCTCCGATTCACACCACCCCGTCATGTTTTTCTCACTCCTACTAGTGAATGTAATGTAACACACACCCATACAATGCGCACCACCCCGTGATGTTTTTCTCACTCCTACTAGTGAATGTAATGTAACACACACCCATACAATGCGCACCACACCGTGATCTTTTTCTCACTCCTACTAGTTAATGTAATGTAACACACACCCATACAATGCGCACCACCCCGTGATGTTTTTCTCACTCCTACTAGTGAATGTAATGTAACACACACCCATACAATGCGCACCACCCCGTAATGTTTTTCTCACTCCTACTAGTGAATGTAATGTAACACACACCCATACAATGCGCACCACCCCTTGATGATTTTCTCACTCCTACTAGTGAATGTAATGTTACACACACCCATACAATGCGCACCACCCCGTGATGTTTTTCTCACTCCTACTAGTGAATGTAATGTAACACACACCCATACAATCCGCATCACCCCGTGATGTTTTTCTCACTCCTACTAGTGAATGTAATGTAACACACACCCATACAATGCGCACCACCCCGTGATGCTTTTCTCACTCCTACTAGTGAATGTAATGTAACACACACCCATACAATGCACACCACCCCGTGATGTTTTTCTCACTCCTACTAGTGAATGTAATGTAACACACACCCATACAATGCGCACCACCCCGTGATGTTTTTCTCACTCCTACTAGTGAATGTAATGTAACACACACCCATACAATGCGCACCACCCCGTGATGTTTTTCTCACTCCTACTAGTGAATGTAATGTAACACACACCCATACAATGCGCACCACCCCGTGATGTTTTTCTCACTCCTACTAGTGAATGTAATGTAACACACACGATACAATGCGCACCACCACGTGATGTTTTTCTCACTGCTACGAGTGAATATAATGTAACACACACCCATACAATGCGCACCACCCCGTGATATTTTTCTCACTCCTACTAGTGAATGTAATGTAACACACACCCATACAATGCGCACCACCCCGTGATGTTTTTCTCACTCCTACTAGTGAATCTAATGTAACACACACCCATACAATGCGCACCACCCCGTGATGTTTTTCTCACTCCTACTAGTGAATCTAATGTAACACACACACATACAATGCGCACCACCCCGTGATGTTTTTCTCACTCCTACTAGTGAATCTAATGTAACACACACCCATACAATGCGAACCACCCCGTGATGTTTTTCTCACTCCTACTAGTGAATCTAATGTAACACACACCCATACAATGCGCACCACCCCGTGATGTTTTTCTCACTCCTACTAGTGAATCTAATGTAACACACACCCATACAATGCGCACCACCCCGTGATGTTTTTCTCACTCCTAGTAGTGAATGTAATGTAACACAAAACCATACAATGCGCACCACCCCGTGATGTTTTTCTCACTCCTACTAGTGAATGTAATGTAACACACACCCATACAATGCGCACCACCCCGTGATGTTTTTCTCACTCCTACTAGTGAATGTAATGTAACACACACCCATACAATGCGCACCACCCCGTGATTTTTTTCTCACTCCTACTAGTGAATGTAATGTAACACACACCCATACAATGCGCACCACCCCGTGATGTTTTTCTCACTCCTACTAGTGAATGTAATGTAACACACACCCATACAATGCGCATCACCCCGTGATATATTTCTCACTCCTACTAGTGAATGTAATGTAACACACACCCATACAATGCGCACCACCCCGTGCTGTTTTTCTCACTCTTACTAGTGAATGTAATGTAACACACACCCATACAATGCGCACCTCCCCGTGATGTTTTTCTCACTCCTACTAGTGAATGTAATGTAACACACACCCATACAATGCGCACTACTCCGTGATGTTTTTCTCACTCCTACTAGTGAATCTAATGTAACACACACCCATACAATGCGCACCACCCTGTGATGTTTTTCTCACTCCTACTAGTGAATCTAATGTAACACACACCCATACAATGCGCACCTCCCCGTGATGTTTTTCTCACTCCTACTAGTGAATGTAATGTAACACACACCCATACAATGCGCACCACCCCGTGATGTTTTTCTCACTCCTACTAGTGAATGTAATGTAACACACACCCATAAAATGCGCACCACCCCGTGATGTTTTTCTCACTCCTACTAGTGAATGTAATGTAACACACACGATACAATGCGCACCACCACGTGATGTTTTTCTCACTGATACGAGTGAATGTAATGTAACACACACCCATACAATGCGCACCACCCCGTGATATTTTTCTCACTCCTACTAGTGAATGTAATGTAACACACACCCATACAATGCGCACCACCCCGTGATGTTTTTCTCACTCCTACTAGTGAATCTAATGTAACACACACCCATACAATGCGCACCACCCCGTGATGTTTTTCTCACTCCTACTAGTGAATCTAATGTAACACACACCCATACAATGCGCACCACCCCGTGATGTTTTTCTCACTCCTAGTAGTGAATGTAATGTAACACACACCCATACAATGCGCACCACCCCGTGATGTTTTTCTCACTCCTACTAGTGAATGTAATGTAACACACACCCATACAATGCGCAACATCCCGTGATGTTTTTCTCACTCCTACTAGTGAATGTAATGTAACACACACCCATACAATGCGCACCACCCCGTGATGTTTTTCTCACTCCTACTAGTGAATGTAATGTAACACACACCCATACAATGCGCATCACCCCGTGATATTTTTCTCACTCCTACTAGTGAATGTAATGTAACACACACCCATACAATGCGCACCACCCCGTGCTGTTTTTCTCACTCTTACTAGTGAATGTAATGTAACACACACCCATACAATGCGCACCTCCCCGGGTTGTTTTTCTCACTCCTACTAGTGAATGTAATGTAACACACACCCATACAATGCGCACCACCCCGTGATGTTTTTCTCACTCCTACTAGTGAATCTAATGTAACACACACCCATACAATGCGCACCACCCCGTGATGTTTTTCTCACCTCTACTAGTGAATCTAATGTAACACACACCCATACAATGCTCACCACCCCGCGATGTTTTTCAGAAACCTATCCTACATTGCCACTGCATGTTCCCTGACCTCCCCATGCTGACCACCCCAGGTGCTTTTCTCCATCCTACATTGCCACTCACTGCCTATCCTAATTCAGACCCTCCGATTCACACCCCCCCGTGATGTTTTTCTCACTCCTAGTAGTGAATGTAATGTAACACACACCCATACAAAGCGCACCATCCCGTGATGTTTTTCTCACTCCTACTAGTGAATCTAATGTAACACACACCCATACAATGCGCACCACCCCGCGATGTTTTTCAGAAACCTATCCTACATTGCCACTGCATGTTCCCTGACTTCCCCATGCTGACCACCCCGCGGTGCTTTTCTCCATCCTACATTGCCACTCACTGCCTATCCTAATTCAGACCCTCCGATTCACACCACCCCGTGATGTTTTTCTCACTCCTACTAGTGAATGTAATGTAACACACACCCATACAATGCGCACCACACCGTGATATTTTTCTCACTCCTACTAGTGAATGTAATGTAACACACACCCATACAATGCGAACCACCCCGTGATGGTTTTCTCACTCCGACTAGTGAATGTAATGTAACACACACCCATACAATGCGCACCTCCCCGTGATGTTTTTCTCACTCCTACTAGTGAATGTAATGTAACACACACCCAAACAATGCGCACCATCCTGTGATGTTTTTCTCACTCCTACTAGTGAATGTAATGTAACACACACCCATACAATGCGCACCACCCCTGATGTTTTTCTCACTCCTACTAGTGAATCTAATGTAAAACACACCCATACAATGCGCACCACCCCGCGATGTTTTTCAGAAACCTATCCTACATTGCCACTCCATGTTCCCTGACCTCCCCATGCTGACCATCCCGCGGTGCTTTTCTCCATCCTACATTGCCACTCACTGCCTATCCTAATTCAGACCCTCCAATTCACACCACACCGTGATGTTTTTCTCACTCCTACTAGTGAATGTAATGTAACACACACCCGTACAATGCGCACCACCCCGTGATGTTTTCCTCACTCCTACTAGTGAATGTAATGTAACACACACCCATACAATGCGCACCACCCGGTGATGCTTTTCTCACTCCTACTAGTGAATGTAATGTAACACACACCCATACAATGCGCACCACCCCGTGATGTTTTTCTCACTCCTACTAGTGAATGTAATGTAACACACACCCATACAATGCGCACCACCCCGTGATGTTTTTCTCACTCCTACTAGTGAATGTAATGTAACACACACCCATACAATGCGCACCACCCCGTGATGTTTTTCTCACTCCTAGTAGTGAATGTAATGTAACACACACCCATACAATGCGCACCACCCCGTGATGTTTTTCTCACTCCTACTAGTGAATCTAATGTAACACACACCCATACAATGCGCACCACCCCGTGATGTTTTTCTCACTCCTACTAGTGAATGTAATGTAACACACACCCATACAATGCGCACCACCCCGTGATGTTTTTCTCACTCCTACTAGTGAATGTAATGTAACACACACCCATACAATGCGCACCACCCCGTGATGTTTTTCTCACTCCTACTAGTGAATGTAATGTAACACACACCCATACAATGCGCACCACCCCGTGATGTTTTTCTCACTCCTACTAGTGAATGTAATGTAACACACACCCATACAATGCGCATCACCCCGTGATATATTTCTCACTCCTACTAGTGAATGTAATGTAACACACACCCATACAATGCGCACCACCCCGTGATGTTTTTCTCACTCTTACTAGTGAATTTAATGTAACACACACCCATACAATGCGCACCACCCCGTGATGTTTTTCTCACTCCTACTAGTGAATGTAATGTAACACACAAACATACAATGCGCACCACCCCGTGATGTTTTTCTCACTCCTACTAGTGAATCTAATGTAACACACACCCATACGATTCTCACCAGCCCGCGATGTTTTTCAGATACCTATCCTACATTGCCACTGCATGTTCCCTGACCTCCCCATGCTGACCACCCCGCGGTGCTTTTCTCCATCCTACATTGCCACTCACTGCCTATCCTAATTCAGACCCTCCGATTCACACCCCCCCGTGATGTTTTTCTCACTCCTAGTAGTGAATGTAATGTAACACACACCCATACAATGCGCACCACCCCGTGATGTTTTTTTCACTCCTACTAGTGAATCTAATGTAACACACACCCATACAATGGGCACCACCCCGCGATGTTTTTCAGAAACCTATCCTACATTGCCACTGCCTGTTCCCTGACCTCCCCATGCTGACCACCCCGCGGTGCTTTTCTCCATCCTACATTGCCACTCACTGCCTATCCTAATTCAGACCCTCCGATTCACACCACCCCGTGATGTTTTTCTCACTCCTACTAGTGAATGTAATGTAACACACACCCATACAATGCGCACCACACCGTGATATTTTTCTCACTCCTACTACTGAATGTAATGTAACACACACCCATACAATGCGCACCACCCCGTGATGTTTTTCTCACTCCTACTAGTGAATCTAATGTAACACACACACATACAATGCGCACCACCCCGTGATGTTTTTCTCACTCCTACTAGTGAATCTAATGTAACACACACCCATACAATGCGAACAACCCCGTGATGTTTTTCTCACTCCTACTAGTGAATCTAATGTAACACACACCCATACAATGCGCACCACCCCGTGATGTTTTTCTCACTCCTACTAGTGAATCTAATGTAACACACACCCATACAATGCGCACCACCCCGTGATGTTTTTCTCACTCCTAGTAGTGAATGTAATGTAACACAAAACCATACAATGCGCACCACCCCGTGATGTTTTTCTCACTCCTACTAGTGAATCTAATGTAACACACACCCATACAATGCGCACCAACCCGTGATGTTTTTCTCACTCCTACTAGTGAATGTAATGTAACACACACCCATACAATGCGCACCACCCCGTGATGTTTTTCTCACTCCTACTAGTGAATGTAATGTAACACACACCCATACAATGCGCACCACCCCGTGATTTTTTTCTCACTCTTACTAGTGAATGTAATGTAACACACACCCATACAATGCGCACCACCCCGTGATGTTTTTCTCACTCCTACTAGTGAATGTAATGTAACACACACCCATACAATGCGCATCACCCCGTGATATTTTTCTCACTCCTACTAGTGAATGTAATGTAACACACACCCATACAATGCGCACCACCCCGTGCTGTTTTTCTCACTCTTACTAGTGAATGTAATGTAACACACACCCATACAATGCGCACCTCCCCGTGATGTTTTTCTCACTCCTACTAGTGAATGTAATGTAACACACACCCATACAATGCGCACCACCCCGTGATGTTTTTCTCACTCCTACTAGTGAATCTAATGTAACACACACCCATACAATGCGCACCACCCTGTGATGTTTTTCTCACTCCTACTAGTGAATCTAATGTAACACACACCCATACAATGCGCACCTCCCCGTGATGTTTTTCTCACTCCTACTAGTGAATGTAATGTAACACACACCCATACAATGCGCAACATCCCGTGATGTTTTTCTCACTCCTACTAGTGAATGTAATGTAACACACACCCATACAATGCGCACCACCCCGTGATGTTTTTCTCACTCCTACTAGTGAATGTAATGTAACACACACCCATACAATGCGCATCACCCCGTGATATTTTTCTCACTCCTACTAGTGAATGTAATGTAACACACACCCATACAATGCGCACCACCCCGTGCTGTTTTTCTCACTCTTACTAGTGAATGTAATGTAACACACACCCATACAATGCGCACCTCCCCGGGATGTTTTTCTCACTCCTACTAGTGAATGTAATGTAACACACACCCATACAATGCGCACCACACCGTGATGTTTTTCTCACTCCTACTAGTGAATCTAATGTAACACACACCCATACAATGCGCACCACCCCGTGATGTTTTTCTCACTCCTACTAGTGAATCTAATGTAACACACACCCATACAATGCTCACCACCCGGCGATGTTTTTCAGAAACCTATCCTACATTGCCACTGCATGTTCCCTGACCTCCCCATGCTGACCACCCCAGGTGCTTTTCTCCATCCTACATTGCCACTCACTGCCTATCCTAATTCAGACCCTCCGATTCACACCCCCCCGTGATGTTTTTCTCACTCCTAGTAGTGAATGTAATGTAACACACACCCATACAAAGCGCACCATCCCGTGATGTTTTTCTCACTCCTACTAGTGAATCTAATGTAACACACACCCATACAATGCGCACCACCCCGCGATGTTTTTCAGAAACCTATCCTACATTGCCACTGCATGTTCCCTGACTTCCCCATGCTGACCACCCCGCGGTGCTTTTCTCCATCCTACATTGCCACTCACTGCCCATCCTAATTCAGACCCTCCGATTCACACCACCCCGTGATGTTTTTCTCACTCCTACTAGTGAATGTAATGTAACACACACCCATACAATGCGCACCACACCGTGATATTTTTCTCACTCCTACTAGTGAATGTAATGTAACACACACCCATACAATGCGAACCACCCCGTGATGGTTTTCTCACTCCGACTAGTGAATGTAATGTAACACACACCCATACAATGCGCACCTCCCCGTGTTTTTCTCACTCCTACTAGTGAATGTAATGTAACACACACCCAAACAATGCGCACCATCCTGTGATGTTTTTCTCACTCCTACTAGTGAATGTAATGTAACACACACCCATACAATGCGCACCACCCCTGATGTTTTTCTCACTCCTACTAGTGAATCTAATGTAACACACACCCATACAATGCGCACCACCCCGCGATGTTTTTCAGAAACCTATCCTACATTGCCACTGCATGTTCCCTGACCTCCCCATGCTGACCATCCCGCGGTGCTTTTCTCCATCCTACATTGCCACTCACTGCCTATCCTAATTCAGACCCTCCAATTCACACCACACCGTGATGTTTTTCTCACTCCTACTAGTGAATGTAATGTAACACACACCCGTACAATGCGCACCACCCCGTGATGTTTTCCTCACTCCTACTAGTGAATGTAATGTAACACACACCCATACAATGCGCACCACCCGGTGATGCTTTTCTCACTCCTACTAGTGAATGTAATGTAACACACACCCATACAATGCGCACCACCCCGTGATGTTTTTCTCACTCCTACTAGTGAATGTAATGTAACACACACCCATACAATGCGCACCACCCCGTGATGTTTTTCTCACTCCTACTAGTGAATGTAATGTAACACACACCCATACAATGCGCACCACCCCGTGATGTTTTTCTCACTCCTAGTAGTGAATGTAATGTAACACACACCCATACAATGCGCACCACCCCGTGATGTTTTTCTCACTCCTACTAGTGAATCTAATGTAACACACACCCATACAATGCGCACCACCCCGTGATGTTTTTCTCACTCCTACTAGTGAATGTAATGTAACACACACCCATACAATGCGCACCACCCCGTGATGTTTTTCTCACTCCTACTAGTGAATGTAATGTAACACACACCCATACAATGCGCACCACCCCGTGATGTTTTTCTCACTCCTACTAGTGAATGTAATGTAACACACACCCATACAATGCGCATCACCCCGTGATATATTTCTCACTCCTACTAGTGAATGTAATGTAACACACACCCATACAATGCGCACCACCCCGTGATGTGTTTCTCACTCTTACTAGTGAATTTAATGTAACACACACCCATACAATGCGCACCTCCCCGTGATGTTTTTCTCACTCCTCCTAGTGAATGTAATGTAACACACACCCATACAATGCGCACCACCCCGTGATGTTTTTCTCACTCCTACTAGTGAATGTAATGTAACACACACCCATACAATGCGCACCACCCCGTGATGTTTTTCTCACTCCTACTAGTGAATCTAATGTAACACACACCCATACGATTCTCACCAGCCCGCGATGTTTTTCAGATACCTATCCTACATTGCCACTGCATGTTCCCTGACCTCCCCATGCTGACCACCCCGCGGTGCTTTTCTCCATCCTACATTGCTACTCACTGCCTATCCTAATTCAGACCCTCCGATTCACACCCCCCCGTGATGTTTTTCTCACTCCTAGTAGTGAATGTAATGTAACACACACCCATACAATGCGCACCACCCCGTGATGTTTTTCTCACTCCTACTAGTGAATCTAATGTAACACACACCCATACAATGGGCACCACGCCGCGATGTTTTTCAGAAACCTATCCTACATTGCCACTGCCTGTTCCCTGACCTCCCCATGCTGACCACCCCGCGGTGCTTTTCTCCATCCTACATTGCCACTCACTGCCTATCCTAATTCAGACCCTCCGATTCACACCACCCCGTGATGTTTTTCTCACTCCTACTAGTGAATGTAATGTAACACACACCCATACAATGCGCACCACACCGTGATATTTTTCTCACTCCTACTACTGAATGTAATGTAACACACACCCATACAATGCGAACCACCCCGTGATGGTTTTCTCACTCCGACTAGTGAATGTAATGTAACACACACCCATACAATGCGCACCTCCCCGTGATGTTTTTCTCACTCCTACTAGTGAATGTAATGTAACACACACCCAAACAATGCGCACCATCCTGTGATGTTTTTCTCACTCCTACTAGTGAATGTAATGTAACACACACCCATACAATGCGCACCAACCCTGATGTTTTTCTCACTCCTACTAGTGAATCTAATGTAACACACACCCATACAATGCGCACCACCCCGCGATGTTTTTCAGAAACCTATCCTACATTGCCACTGCATGTTCCCTGACCTCCCCATGCTGACCATCCCGCGGTGCTTTTCTCCATCCTACATTGCCACTCACTGCCTATCCTAATTCAGACCCTCCTATTCACACCACACCGTGATGTTTTTCTCACTCCTACTAGTGAATGTAATGTAACACACACCCATACAATGCGCACCACCCCGTGATGTTTTTCTCACTCCTACTAGTGAATGTAATGTAACACACATCCATACAATGCGCACCTCCCCGTGATGTTTTTCTCACTCCTACTAGTGAATGTAATGTAACACACACCCATACAATGCGCACCACCCCGTGATGTTTTTCTCACTCCTACTAGTGAATCTAATGTATCACACACCCATACAATGCGCACCACCCCGTGATGTTTTTCTCACTCTTACTAGTGAATGTAATGTAACACACACGCATACAATGCGCACCTCCCCGTGATGTTTTTCTCACTCCTACTAGTGAATGTAATGTAACACACACCCATACAATGCGCACCACCCCGTGATGTTTTTCTCACTCCTACTAGTGAATCTAATGTAACACACACCCATACAATGCGCACCACCCCGTGATGTTTTTCTCACTCCTACTAGTGAATCTAATGTAACACACACCCATACGATTCTCACCACCCCGCGATGTTTTTCAGATACCTATCCTACATTGCCACTGCATGTTCCCTGACCTCCCCATGCTGACCACCCCGCGGTGCTTTTCTCCATCCTACATTGCCACTCACTGCCTATCCTAATTCAGACCCTCCGATTCACACCCCCCCGTGATGTTTTTCTCACTCCTAGTAGTGAATGTAATGTAACACACACCCATACAATGCGCACCACCCCGTGATGTTTTTCTCACTCCTACTAGTGAATCTAATGTAACACACACCCATACAATGGGCACCACCCCGCGATGTTTTTCAGAAACCTATCCTACATTGCCACTGCCTGTTCCCTGACCTCCCCATGCTGACCACCCCGCGGTGCTTTTCTCCATCCTACATTGCCACTCACTGCCTATCCTAATTCAGACCCTCCGATTCACACCACCCTGTGATGTTTTTCTCACTCCTACTAGTGAATGTAATGTAACACACACCCATACAATGCGCACCACACCGTGATATTTTTCTCACTCCTACTAGTGAATGTAATGTAACACACACCCATACAATGCGAACCACCCCGTGATGGTTTTCTCACTCCGACTAGTGAATGTAATGTAACACACACCCATACAATGCGCACCTCCCCGTGATGTTTTTCTCACTCCTACTAGTGAATGTAATGTAACACACACCCAAACAATGCGCACCATCCTGTGATGTTTTTCTCACTCCTACTAGTGAATGTAATGTAACACACACCCATACAATGCGCACCAACCCTGATGTTTTTCTCACTCCTACTAGTGAATCCAATGTAACACACACCCATACAATGCGCACCACCCCGCGATGTTTTTCAGAAACCTATCCTACATTGCCACTGCATGTTCCCTGACCTCCCCATGCTGACCATCCCGCGGTGCTTTTCTCCATCCTACATTGCCACTCACTGCCTATCCTAATTCAGACCCTCCAATTCACACCACACCGTGATGTTTTTCTCACTCCTACTAGTGAATGTAATGTAACACACACCCATACAATGCGCACCACCCCGTGATGTTTTTCTCACTCCTACTAGTGAATGTAATGTAACACACACCCATACAATGCGCACCACCCCGTGATGTTTTTCTCACTCCTACTAGTGAATGTAATGTAACACACACCCATACAATGCGCACCACCCCGTGATCTTTTTCTCACTCCTACTAGTTAATGTAATGTAACACACACCCATACAATGCGCACCACCCCGTGATGTTTTTCTCACTCCTACTAGTGAATGTAATGTAACACACACCCATACAATGCGCACCACCCCGTAATGTTTTTCTCACTCCTACTAGTGAATGTAATGTAACACACACCCATACAATGCGCACCACCCCTTGATGATTTTCTCACTCCTACTAGTGAATGTAATGTTACACACACCCATACAATGCGCACCACCCCGTGATGTTTTTCTCACTCCTACTAGTGAATGTAATGTAACACACACCCATACAATGCGCACCACCCCGTGATGTTTTTCTCACTCCTACTAGTGAATGTAATGTAACACACACCCATACAATGCGCACCACCCCGCGATGCTTTTCCCACTCCTACTTGTGAATGTAATGTAACACACACCCATACAATGCGCACCACCCCGTGATGTTTTTCTCACTCCTACTAGTGAATGTAATGTAACACACACCCATAAAATGCGCACCACCCCGTGATGTTTTTCTCACTCCTACTAGTGAATGTAATGTAACACACACCCATACAATGCGCACCACCCCGTGATGTTTTTCTCACTCCTACTAGTGAATGTAATGTAACACACACCCATACAATGCGCACCACCCCGTGATGTTTTTCTCACTCCTACTAGTGAATGTAATGTAACACACACGATACAATGCGCACCACCATGTGATGTTTTTCTCACTGCTACGAGTGAATGTAATGTAACACACACCCATACAATGCGCACCACCCCGTGATATTTTTCTCACTCCTACTAGTGAATGTAATGTAACACACACCCATAAAATGCGCACCACCCCGTGATGTTTTTCTCACTCCTACTAGTGAATCTAATGTAACACACACCCATTCAATGCGCACCACCCCGTGATGTTTTTCTCACTCCTACTAGTGAATCTAATGTAACACACACCCATACAATGCGAACCACCCCGTGATGTTTTTCTCACTCCTACTAGTGAATCTAATGTAACACACACCCATACAATGCGCACCAACCCGTGATGTTTTTCTCACTCCTACTAGTGAATGTAATGTAACACACACCCATACAATGCGCACCACCCCGTGATGTTTTTCTCACTCCTACTAGTGAATGTAATGTAACACACACCCATACAATGCGCACCACCCCGTGATTTTTTTCTCACTCCTACTAGTGAATGTAATGTAACACACACCCATACAATGCGCACCACCCCGTGATGTTTTTCTCACTCCTACTAGTGAATGTAATGTAACACACACCCATACAATGCGCATCACCCCGTGATATTTTTCTCACTCCTACTAGTGAATGTAATGTAACACACACCCATACAATGCGCACCACCCCGTGCTGTTTTTCTCACTCTTACTAGTGAATGTAATGTAACACACACCCATACAATGCGCACCTCCCCGTGATGTTTTTCTCACTCCTACTAGTGAATGTAATGTAACACACACCCATACAATGCGCACCACCCCGTGATGTTTTTCTCACTCCTACTAGTGAATCTAATGTAACACACACCCATACAATGCGCACCACCCCGTGATGTTTTTCTCACTCCTACTAGTGAATCTAATGTAACACACACCCATACAATGCGCACCTCCCCGTGATGTTTTTCTCACTCCTACTAGTGAATGTAATGTAACACACACCCATACAATGCGCACCACCCCGTGATGTTTTTCTCACTCCTACTAGTGAATGTAATGTAACACACACCCATACAATGCGCACCACCCCGTGATGTTTTTCTCACTCCTACTAGTGAATGTAATGTAACACACACGATACAATGCGCACCACCACGTGATGTTTTTCTCACTGCTACGAGTGAATGTAATGTAACACACACCCATACAATGCGCACCACCCCGTGATGTTTTTCTCACTCCTACTAGAGAATCTAATGTAACACACACCCATACAATGCGCACCACCCCGTAATGTTTTTCTCACTCCTACTAGTGAATCTAATGTAACACACACCCATACAATGCGAACCACCCCGTGATGTTTTTCTCACTCCTACTAGTGAATCTAATGTAACACACACCCATACAATGCGCACCACCCCGTGATATTTTTCTCACTCCTACTAGTGAATCTAATGTAACACACACCCATACAATGCGCACCACCCCGTGATGTTTTTCTCACTCCTAGTAGTGAATGTAATGTAACACAAACCCATACAATGCGCACCACCCCGTGATGTTTTTCTCACTCCTACTTGTGAATCTAATGTAACACACACCCATACAATGCGCACCAACCCGTGATGTTTTTCTCACTCCTACTAGTGAATGTAATGTAACACACACCCATACAATGCGCACCACCCCGTGATGTTTTTCTCACTCCTACTAGTGAATGTAATGTAACACACACCCATACAATGCGCACCACCCCGTGATTTTTTTCTCACTCCTACTAGTGAATGTAATGTAACACACACCCATACAATGCGCACCACCCCGTGATGTTTTTCTCACTCCTACTAGTGAATGTAATGTAACACCCACCCATACAATGCGCATCACCCCGTGATATTTTTCTCACTCCTACTAGTGAATGTAATGTAACACACACCCATACAATGCGCACCACCCCGTGCTGTTTTTCTCACTCTTACTAGTGAATGTAATGTAACACACACCCATACAATGCGCACCTCCCCGTGATGTTTTTCTCACTCCTACTAGTGAATGTAATGTAACACACACCCATACAATGCGCACCACCCCGTGATGTTTTTCTCACTCCTACTAGTGAATGTAATGTAACACACACCCATACAATGCGCACCACCCCGTGATCTTTTTCTCACTCCTACTAGTTAATGTAATGTAACACACACCCATACAATGCGCACCACCCCGTGATGTTTTTCTCACTCCTACTAGTGAATGTAATGTAACACACACCCATACAATGCGCACCACCCCGTAATGTTTTTCTCACTCCTACTAGTGAATGTAATGTAACACACACCCATACAATGCGCACCACCCCTTGATGATTTTCTCACTCCTACTAGTGAATGTAATGTTACACACACCCATACAATGCGCACCACCCCGTGATGTTTTTCTCACTCCTACTAGTGAATGTAATGTAACACACACCCATACAATGCGCACCACCCCGTGATGTTTTTCTCACTCCTACTAGTGAATGTAATGTAACACACACCCATACAATGCGCACCACCCCGCGATGCTTTTCCCACTCCTACTTGTGAATGTAATGTAACACACACCCATACAATGCGCACCACCCCGTGATGTTTTTCTCACTCCTACTAGTGAATGTAATGTAACACACACCCATACAATGCGCACCACCCCGTGATGTTTTTCTCACTCCTACTAGTGAATGTAATGTAACACACACCCATACAATGCGCACCACCCCGTGATGTTTTTCTCACTCCTACTAGTGAATGTAATGTAACACACACCCATACAATGCGCACCACCCCGTGATGTTTTTCTCACTCCTACTAGTGAATGTAATGTAACACACACGATACAATGCGCACCACCATGTGATGTTTTTCTCACTGCTACGAGTGAATGTAATGTAACACACACCCATACAATGCGCACCACCCCGTGATATTTTTCTCACTCCTACTAGTGAATGTAATGTAACACACACCCATAAAATGCGCACCACCCCGTGATGTTTTTCTCACTCCTACTAGTGAATCTAATGTAACACACACCCATTCAATGCGCACCACCCCGTGATGTTTTTCTCACTCCTACTAGTGAATCTAATGTAACACACACCCATACAATGCGAACCACCCCGTGATGTTTTTCTCACTCCTACTAGTGAATCTAATGTAACACACACCCAAACAATGCGCACCAACCCGTGATGTTTTTCTCACTCCTACTAGTGAATGTAATGTAACACACACCCATACAATGCGCACCACCCCGTGATGTTTTTCTCACTCCTACTAGTGAATGTAATGTAACACACACCCATACAATGCGCACCACCCCGTGATTTTTTTCTCACTCCTACTAGTGAATGTAATGTAACACACACCCATACAATGCGCACCACCCCGTGATGTTTTTCTCACTCCTACTAGTGAATGTAATGTAACACACACCCATACAATGCGCATCACCCCGTGATATTTTTCTCACTCCTACTAGTGAATGTAATGTAACACACACCCATACAATGCGCACCACCCCGTGCTGTTTTTCTCACTCTTACTAGTGAATGTAATGTAACACACACCCATACAATGCGCACCTCCCCGTGATGTTTTTCTCACTCCTACTAGTGAATGTAATGTAACACACACCCATACAATGCGCACCACCCCGTGATGTTTTTCTCACTCCTACTAGTGAATCTAATGTAACACACACCCATACAATGCGCACCACCCCGTGATGTTTTTCTCACTCCTACTAGTGAATCTAATGTAACACACACCCATACAATGCGCACCTCCCCGTGATGTTTTTCTCACTCCTACTAGTGAATGTAATGTAACACACACCCATACAATGCGCACCACCCCGTGATGTTTTTCTCACTCCTACTAGTGAATGTAATGTAACACACACCCATACAATGCGCACCACCCCGTGATGTTTTTCTCACTCCTACTAGTGAATGTAATGTAACACACACGATACAATGCGCACCACCACGTGATGTTTTTCTCACTGCTACGAGTGAATGTAATGTAACACACACCCATACAATGCGCACCACCCCGTGATGTTTTTCTCACTCCTACTAGTGAATCTAATGTAACACACACCCATACAATGCGCACCACCCCGTAATGTTTTTCTCACTCCTACTAGTGAATCTAATGTAACACACACCCATACAATGCGAACCACCCCGTGATGTTTTTCTCACTCCTACTAGTGAATCTAATGTAACACACACCCATACAATGCGCACCACCCCGTGATATTTTTCTCACTCCTACTAGTGAATCTAATGTAACACACACCCATACAATGCGCACCACCCCGTGATGTTTTTCTCACTCCTAGTAGTGAATGTAATGTAACACAAACCCATACAATGCGCACCACCCCGTGATGTTTTTCTCACTCCTACTTGTGAATCTAATGTAACACACACCCATACAATGCGCACCAACCCGTGATGTTTTTCTCACTCCTACTAGTGAATGTAATGTAACACACACCCATACAATGCGCACCACCCCGTGATGTTTTTCTCACTCCTACTAGTGAATGTAATGTAACACACACCCATACAATGCGCACCACCCCGTGATTTTTTTCTCACTCCTACTAGTGAATGTAATGTAACACACACCCATACAATGCGCACCACCCCGTGATGTTTTTCTCACTCCTACTAGTGAATGTAATGTAACACCCACCCATACAATGCGCATCACCCCGTGATATTTTTCTCACTCCTACTAGTGAATGTAATGTAACACACACCCATACAATGCGCACCACCCCGTGCTGTTTTTCTCACTCTTACTAGTGAATGTAATGTAACACACACCCATACAATGCGCACCTCCCCGTGATGTTTTTCTCACTCCTACTAGTGAATGTAACGTAACACACACCCATACAATGCGCACCACCCCGTGATGTTTTTCTCACTCCTACTAGTGAATCTAATGTAACACACACCCATACAATGCGCACCACCCCGTGATGTTTTTCTCACTCCTACTAGTGAATCTAATGTAACACACACCCATACAATGCTCACCACCCCGCGATGTTTTTCAGAAACCTATCCTACATTGCCACTGCATGTTCCCTGACCTCCCCATGCTGACCACCCCAGGTGCTTTTCTCCATCCTACATTGCCACTCACTGCCTATCCTAATTCAGACCCTCCGATTCACACCCCCCCGTGATGTTTTTCTCACTCCTAGTAGTGAATGTAATGTAACACACACCCATACAAAGCGCACCATCCCGTGATGTTTTTCTCACTCCTACTAGTGAATCTAATGTAACACACACCCATACAATGCGCACCACCCCGCGATGTTTTTCAGAAACCTATCCTACATTGCCACTGCATGTTCCCTGACCTCCCCATGCTGACCATCCCGCGGTGCTTTTCTCCATCCTACATTGCCACTCACTGCCTATCCTAATTCAGACCCTCCAATTCACACCAAACCGTGATGTTTTTCTCACTCCTACTAGTGAATGTAATGTAACACACACCCGTACAATGCGCACCACCCCGTGATGTTTTCCTCACTCCTACTAGTGAATGTAATGTAACACACACCCATACAATGCGCACCACCCCGTGATGCTTTTCTCACTCCTACTAGTGAATGTAATGTAACACACACCCATACAATGCGCACCACCCCGTGATGTTTTTCTCACTCCTACTAGTGAATGTAATGTAACACACACCCATACAAGGCGCACCACCGCGTGATGTTTTTCTCACTCCTACTAGTGAATGTAATGTAACACACACCCATACAATGCGCACCACCCCGTGATGTTTTTCTCACTCCTACTAGTGAATGTAATGTAACACACACCCATACAATGCGCACCACCCCGTGATGTTTTTCTCACTCCTACTAGTGAATGTAATGTAACACACACCCATACAATGCGCACCACCACGTGATGTTTTTCTCACTGCTACGAGTGAATGTAATGTAACACAAACCCATACAATGCGCACCACCCCGTGATATTTTTCTCACTCCTACTAGTGAATGTAATGTAACACACAACCATACAATGCGCACCACCCCGTGATGTTTTTCTCACTCCTACTAGTGAATCTAATGTAACACACACCCATACAATGCGCACCACCCCGTGATGTTTTTCTCACTCCTACTAGTGAATGTAATGTAACACACCCCCATACAATGCGCACCACCCCGTGATGTTTTTCTCACTCCTACTAGTGAATGTAATGTAACACACACCCATACAATGCGCACCACCCCGTGATGTTTTTCTCACTCCTAGTAGTGAATGTAATGTAACACACACCCATACAATGCGCACCACCCCGTGATGTTTTTCTCACTCTTACTAGTGAATGTAATGTAACACACACCCATACAATGCGCACCTCCCCGTGATGTTTTTCTCACTCCTCCTAGTGAATGTAATGTAACACACACCCATACAATGCGCACCACCCCGTGATGTTTTTCTCACTCCTACTAGTGAATCTAATGTATCACAACCCATACAATGCGCACCACACCGTGATGTTTTTCTCACTCCTACTAGTGAATGTAATGTAACACACACCCATACAATGCGCACCACCCCGTGATGTTTTTCTCACTCCTACTAGTGAATGTAATGTAACACACATCCATACAATGCGCACCTCCCCGTGATGTTTTTCTCACTCCTACTAGTGAATGTAATGTAACACACACCCATACAATGCGCACCACCCCGTGATGTTTTTCTCACTCCTACTAGTGAATCTAATGTATCACACACCCATACAATGCGCACCACCCCGTGATGTTTTTCTCACTCTTACTAGTGAATGTAATGTAACACACACGCATACAATGCGCACCTCCCCGTGATGTTTTTCTCACTCCTACTAGTGAATGTAATGTAACACACACCCATACAATGCGCACCACCCCGTGATGTTTTTCTCACTCCTACTAGTGAATCTAATGTATCACACACCCATACAATGCGCACCACCCCGTGATGTTTTTCACACTCTTACTAGTGAATGTAATGTAACACACACGCATACAATGCGCACCTCCCCGTGATGTTTTTCTCACTCCTACTAGTGAATGTAATGTAACACACACCCATACAATGCGCACCACCCCGTGATGTTTTTCTCACTCCTACTAGTGAATCTAATGTAACACACACCCATACAATGCGCACCACCCCGTGATGTTTTTCTCACTCCTACTAGTGAATCTAATGTAACACACACCCATACGATTCTCACCACCCCGCGATGTTTTTCAGATACCTATCCTACATTGCCACTGCATGTTCCCTGACCTCCCCATGCTGACCACCCCGCGGTGCTTTTCTCCATCCTACATTGCCACTCACTGCCTATCCTAATTCAGACCCTCCGATTCACACCCCCCCGTGATGTTTTTCTCACTCCTAGTAGTGAATGTAATGTAACACACACCCATACAATGCGCACCACCCCGTGATGTTTTTCTCACTCCTACTAGTGAATCTAATGTAACACACACCCATACAATGGGCACCACCCCGCGATGTTTTTCAGAAACCTATCCTACATTGCCACTGCCTGTTCCCTGACCTCCCCATGCTGACCACCCCGCGGTGCTTTTCTCCATCCTACATTGCCACTCACTGCCTATCCTAATTCAGACCCTCCGATTCACACCACCCCGTGATGTTTTTCTCACTCCTACTAGTGAATGTAATGTAACACACACCCATACAATGCGCACCACACCGTGATATTTTTCTCACTCCTACTAGTGAATGTAATGTAACACACACCCATACAATGCGAAACACCCCGTGATGGTTTTCTCACTCCGACTAGTGAATGTAATGTAACACACACCCATACAATGCGCACCTCCCCGTGATGTTTTTCTCACTCCTACTAGTGAATGTAATGTAACACACACCCAAACAATGCGCACCATCCTGTGATGTTTTTCTCACTCCTACTAGTGAATGTAATGTAACACACACCCATACAATGCGCACCAACCCTGATGTTTTTCTCACTCCTACTAGTGAATCTAATGTAACACACACCCATACAATGCGCACCACCCCGCGATGTTTTTCAGAAACCTATCCTACATTTCCACTGCATGTTCCCTGACCTCCCCATGCTGACCATCCCGCGGTGCTTTTCTCCATCCTACATTGCGACTCACTGCCTATCCTAATTCAGACCCTCCAATTCACACCACACCCTGATGTTTTTCTCACTCCTACTAGTGAATGTAATGTAACACACACCCATACAATGCGCACCACCCCGTGATGTTTTTCTCACTCCTACTAGTGAATGTAATGTAACACACACCCATACAATGCGCACCACCCCGTGATGTTTTTCTCACTCCTACTAGTGAATGTAATGTAACACACACCCATACAATGCGCACCACCCCGTGATGTTTTTCTCACTCCTACTAGTGAATGTAATGTAACACACACCCATACAATGCGCACCACCCCGTGATGTTTTTCTCACTCCTACTAGTGAATGTAATGTAACACACACCCATACAATGCGCACCACCACGTGATGTTTTTCTCACTGCTACGAGTGAATGTAATGTAACACACACCCATACAATGCGCACCACCCCGTGATATTTTTCTCACTCCTACTAGTGAATGTAATGTAACACACACCCATACAATGCGCACCACCCCGTGATGTTTTTCTCACTCCTACTAGTGAATCTAATGTAACACACACCCATACAATGCGCACCACCCCGTGATGTTTTTCTCACTCCTACTAGTGAATGTAATGTAACACACCCCCATACAATGCGCACCACCCCGTGATGTTTTTCTCACTCCTACTGGTGAATGTAATGTAACACACACCCATACAATGCGCACCACCCCGTGATGTTTTTCTCACTCCTAGTAGTGTATGTAATGTAACACACACCCATACAATGCGCACCACCCCGTGATGTTTTTCTCACTCCTACTAGTGAATCTAATGTAACACACACCCATACAATGCGCACCACACCGTGATGTTTTTCTCACTCCTACTAGTGAATGTAATGTAACACACACCCATACAATGGGCACCATCCCGTGATGTTTTTTTCACTCCTACTAGTGAATGTAATGTAACACACACCCATACAATGCGCACCACCCCGTGATGTTTTTCTCACTCCTACTAGTGAATGTAATGTAACACACACCCATACAATGCGCACCACCCCGTGATGTTTTTCTCACTCCTACTAGTGAATGTAATGTAACACACACCCGTACAATGCGCATCACCCCGTGATATATTTCTCACTCCTACTAGTGAATGTAATGTAACACACACCCATACAATGCGCACCACCCCGTGATGTTTTTCTCACTCTTACTAGTGAATGTAATGTAACACACACCCATACAATGCGCACCTCCCCGTGATGTTTTTCTCACTCCTCCTAGTGAATGTAATGTAACACACACCCATACAATGCGCACCACCCCGTGATGTTTTTCTCACTCCTACTAGTGAATCTAATGTATCACACACCCATACAATGCGCACCACACCGTGATGTTTTTCTCACTCCTACTAGTGAATGTAATGTAACACACACCCATACAATGCGCACCACCCCGTGATGTTTTTCTCACTCCTACTAGTGAATGTAATGTAACACACATCCATACAATGCGCACCTCCCCGTGATGTTTTTCTCACTCCTACTAGTGAATGTAATGTAACACACACCCATACAATGCGCACCACCCCGTGATGTTTTTCTCACTCCTACTAGTGAATCTAATGTATCACACACCCATACAATGCGCACCACCCCGTGATGTTTTTCTCACTCTTACTAGTGAATGTAATGTAACACACACGCATACAATGCGCACCTCCCCGTGATGTTTTTCTCACTCCTACTAGTGAATGTAATGTAACACACACCCATACAATGCGCACCACCCCGTGATGTTTTTCTCACTCTTACTAGTGAATCTAATGTAACACACACCCATACAATGCGCAGCACCCCGTGATGTTTTTCTCACTCCTACTAGTGAATCTAATGTAACACACACCCATACGATTCTCACCACCCCGCGATGTTTTTCAGATACCTATCCTACATTGCCACTGCATGTTCCCTGACCTCCCCATGCTGACCACCCCGCGGTGCTTTTCTCCATCCTACATTGCCACTCACTGCCTATCCTAATTCAGACCCTCCGATTCACACCCCCCCGTGATGTTTTTCTCACTCCTAGTAGTGAATGTAATGTAACACACACCCATACAATGCGCACCACCCCGTGATGTTTTTCTCACTCCTACTAGTGAATCTAATGTAACACACACCCATACAATGGGCACCACCCCGCGATGTTTTTCAGAAACCTATCCTACATTGCCACTGCCTGTTCCCTGACCTCCCCATGCTGACCACCCCGCGGTGCTTTTCTCCATCCTACATTGCCACTCACTGCCTATCCTATTTCAGACCCTCCGATTCACACCACCCCGTGATGTTTTTCTCACTCCTACTAGTGAATGTAATGTAACACACACCCATACAATGCGCACCACACCGTGATATTTTTCTCACTCCTACTAGTGAATGTAATGTAACACACACCCATACAATGCGAACCACCCCGTGATGGTTTTCTCACTCCGACTAGTGAATGTAATGTAACACACACCCATACAATGCGCACCTCCCCGTGATGTTTTTCTCACTCCTACTAGTGAATGTAATGTAACACAAACCCATACAATGCGCACCACCCCGCGATGTTTTTCAGAAACCGATCCTACATTGCCACTGCATGTTCCCTGACCTCCCCATGCTGACCATCCCGCGGTGCTTTTCTCCATCCTACATTGCCACTCACTGCCTATCCTAATTCAGACCCTCCAATTCACACCACACCGTGATGTTTTTCTCACTCCTACTAGTGAATGTAATGTAACACACACCCATACAATGCGCACCACCCCGTGATGTTTTTCTCACTCCTACTAGTGAATGTAATGTAACACACACCCATACAATGCGCACCACCCCGTGATGTTTTTCTCACTCCTACTAGTGAATCTAATGTATCACACACCCATACAATGCGCACCACACCGTGATGTTTTTCTCACTACTACTAGTGAATGTAATGTAACACACACCCATACAATGCGCACCACCCCGTGATGTTTTTCTCACTCCTACTAGTGAATCTAATGTATCACACACCCATACAATGCGCACCACCCCGTGATGTTTTTCTCACTCTTACTAGTGAATGTAATGTAACACACACGCATACAATGCGCACCTCCCCGTGATGTTTTTCTCACTCCTACTAGTGAATGTAATGTAACACACACCCATACAATGCGCACCACCCCGTGATGTTTTTCTCACTCCTACTAGTGAATCTAATGTAACACACACCCATACAATGCGCACCACCCCGTGATGTTTTTCTCACTCCTACTAGTGAATCTATTGTAACACACACCCATACGATTCTCACCACCCCGCGATGTTTTTCAGATACCTATCCTACATTGCCACTGCATGTTCCCTGACCTCCCCATGCTGACCACCCCGCGGTGCTTTTCTCCATCCTACATTCCACTCACTGCCTATCCTAATTCAGACCCTCCGATTCACACCCCCCCCGTGATGTTTTTCTCACTCCTAGTAGTGAATGTAATGTAACACACACCCATACAATGCGCACCACCCCGTGATGTTTTTCTCACTCCTACTAGTGAATCTAATGTAACACACACCCATACAATGGGCACCACCCCGCGATGTTTTTCAGAAACCTATCCTACATTGCCACGGCCTGTTCCCTGACCTCCCCATGCTGACCACCCCGCGGTGCTTTTCTCCATCCTACATTGCCACTCACTGCCTATCCTAATTCAGACCCTCCGATTCACACCACCCCGTGATGTTATTCTCACTCCTACTAGTGAATGTAATGTAACACACACCCATACAATGCGCACCACACCGTGATATTTTTCTCACTCCTACTAGTGAATGTAATGTAACACACACCCATACAATGCGAACCACCCCGTGATGGTTTTCTCACTCCGACTAGTGAATGTAATGTAACACACACCCATACAATGCGCACCTCCCCGTGATGTTTTTCTCACTCCTACTAGTGAATGTAATGTAACACACACCCAAACAATGCGCACCATCCTGTGATGTTTTTCTCACTCCTACTAGTGAATGTAATGTAACACACACCCATACAATGCGCACCAACCCTGATGTTTTTCTCACTCCTACTAGTGAATCTAATGTAACACACACCCATACAATGCGCACCACCCCGCGATGTTTTTCAGAAACCTATCCTACATTGCCACTGCATGTTCCCTGACCTCCCCATGCTGACCATCCCGCGGTGCTTTTCTCCATCCTACATTGCCACTCACTGCCTATCCTAATTCAGACCCTCCAATTCACACCACACCGTGATGTTTTTCTCACTCCTACTAGTGAATCTAATGTAACACACACCCATACAATGCGCACCACCCCGTGATGTTTTTCTCACTCCTACTAGTGAATGTAATGTAACACACACCCATACAATGCGCACCACCCCGTGATGTTTTTCTCACTCCTACTAGTGAATGTAATGTAACACACACCCATACAATGCGCACCACCCCGTGATGTTTTTCTCACTCCTACTAGTGAATGTAATGTAACACACACCCATACAATGCGCACCACCACGTGATGTTTTTCTCACTGCTACGAGTGAATGTAATGTAACACACACCCATACAATGCGCACCACCCCGTGATATTTTTCTCACTCCTACTAGTGAATGTAATGTAACACACACCCATACAATGCGCACCACCCCGTGATGTTTTTCTCACTCCTACTAGTGAATCTAATGTAACACACACCCATACAATGCGCACCAACCCGTGATGTTTTTCTCACTGCTACTAGTGAATGTAATGTAACACACCCCCATACAATGCCCACCACCCCGTGATGTTTTTCTCACTCCTACTAGTGAATGTAATGTAACACACACCCATACAATGCGCACCACCCCGTGATGTTTTTCTCACTCCTAGTAGTGAATGTAATGTAACACACACCCATACAATGCGCACCACCCCGTGATGTTTTTCTCACTCCTACTAGTGAATCTAATGTAACACACACCCATACAATGCGCACCAACCCGTGATGTTTTTCTCACTCCTACTAGTGAATGTAATGTAACACACACCCATACAAGGCGCACCACCCCGTGATGTTTTTCTCACTCCTACTAGTGAATGTAATGTAACACACACCCATACAATGCGCACCACCCCGTGATTTTTTTCTCACTCCTACTAGTGAATGTAATGTAACACACACCCATACAATGCGCACCACCCCGTGATGTTTTTCTCACTCCTACTAGTGAATGTAATGTAACACACACCCATACAATGCGCATCACCCCGTGATATTTTTCTCACTCCTACTAGTGAATGTAATGTAACAGACACCCATACAATGCGCACCACCCCGTGCTGTTTTTCTCACTCTTACTAGTGAATGTAATGTAACACACACCCATACAATGCGCACCTCCCCGTGATGTTTTTCTCACTCCTTCTAGTGAATGTAATGTAACACACACCCATACAATGCGCACCACCCCGTGATGTTTTTCTCACTCCTACTAGTGAATCTAATGTAACACACACCCATACAATGCGCACCACCCCGTGATGTTTTTCTCACTCCTACTAGTGAATCTAATGTAACACACACCCATACAATGCTCACCACCCCGCGATGTTTTTCAGAAACCTATCCTACATTGCCACTGCATGTTCCCTGACCTCCCCATGCTGACCACCCCAGGTGCTTTTCTCCATCCTACATTGCCACTCATTGCCTATCCTAATTCAGACCCTCCGATTCACACCCCCCCGTGATGTTTTTCTCACTCCTAGTAGTGAATGTAATGTAACACACACCCATACAAAGCGCACCATCCCGTGATGTTTTTCTCACTCCTACTAGTGAATCTAATGTAACACACACCCATACAATGCGCACCACCCCGCGATGTTTTTCAGAAACCTATCCTACATTGCCACTGCATGTTCCCTGACTTCCCCATGCTGACCACCCCGCGGTGCTTTTCTCCATCCTACATTGCCACTCACTGCCTATCCTAATTCAGACCCTCCGATTCACACCACCCCGTGATGTTTTTCTCACTCCTACTAGTGAATGTAATGTAACACACACCCATACAATGCGCACCACACCGTGATATTTTTCTCACTCCTACTAGTGAATGTAATGTAACACACACCCATACAATGCGAACCACCCCGTGATGGTTTTCTCACTCCGACTAGTGAATGTAATGTAACACACACCCATACAATGCGCACCTCCCCGTGATGTTTTTCTCACTCCTACTAGTGAATGTAATGTAACACACACCCAAACAATGCGCACCATCCTGTGATGTTTTTCTCACTCCTACTAGTGAATGTAATGTAACACACACCCATACAATGCGCACCACCCCTGATGTTTTTCTCACTCCTACTAGTGAATCTAATGTAACACACACCCATACAATGCGCACCACCCCGCGATGTTTTTCAGAAACCTATCCTACATTGCCACTGCATGTTCCCTGACCTCCCCATGCTGACCATCCCGCGGTGCTTTTCTCCATCCTACATTGCCACTCACTGCCTATCCTAATTCAGACCCTCCAATTCACACCACACCGTGATGTTTTTCTCACTCCTACTAGTGAATGTAATGTAACACACACCCGTACAATGCGCACCACCCCGTGATGTTTTCCTCACTCCTACTAGTGAATGTAATGTAACACACACCCATACAATGCGCACCACCCCGTGATGCTTTTCTCACTCCTACTAGTGAATGTAATGTAACACACACCCATACAATGCGCACCACCCCGTGATGTTTTTCTCACTCCTACTAGTGAATGTAATGTAACACACACCCATACAATGCGCACCACCCCGTGATGTTTTTCTCACTCCTACTAGTGAATGTAATGTAACACACACCCATACAATGCGCACCACCCCGTGATGTTTTTCTCACTCCTACTAGTGAATGTAATGTAACACACACCCATACAATGTGCACCACCCCGTGATGTTTTTCTCACTCCTACTTGTGAATGTAATGTAACACACACCCATACAATGCGCACCACCACGTGATGTTTTTCTCACTGCTACGAGTGAATGTAATGTAACACACACCCATACAATGCGCACCACCCCGTGATATTTTTCTCACTCCTACTAGTAAATGTAATGTAACACACACCCATACAATGCGCACCACCACGTGATGTTTTTCTCACTCCTACTAGTGAATCTAATGTAACACACACCCATACAATGCGCACCACCCCGTGATGTTTTTCTCACTCCTACTAGTGAATGTAATGTAACACACCCCCATACAATGCGCACCACCCCGTGATGTTTTTCTCACTCCTACTAGTGAATGTAATGTAACACACACCCATACAATGCGCACCACCCCGTGATGTTTTTCTCACTCCTAGTAGTGAATGTAATGTAACACACACCCATACAATGCGCACCACCCCGTGATGTTTTTCTCACTCCTACTAGTGAATCTAATGTAACACACACCCATACAATGCGCACCACCCCGTGATGTTTTTCTCACTCCTACTAGTAAATGTAATGTAACACACACCCATACAATGCGCACCACCCCGTGATGTTTTTCTCACTCCTACTAGTGAATGTAATGTAACACACACCCATACAATGCGCACCACCCCGTGATGTTTTTCTCACTCCTACTAGTGAATGTAATGTAACACACACCCATACAATGCGCACCACCCCGTGATGTTTTTCTCACTCCTACTAGTGAATGTAATGTAACACACACCCATACAATGCGCATCACCCCGTGATATATTTCTCACTCCTACTAGTGAATGTAATGTAACACACACCCATACAATGCGCACCACCCCGTGATGTTTTTCTCACTCTTACTAGTGAATGTAATGTAACACACACCCATACAATGCGCACCTCCCCGTGATGTTTTTCTCACTCCTCCTAGTGAATGTAATGTAACACACACCCATACAATGCGCACCACCCCGTGATGTTTTTCTCACTCCTACTAGTGAATCTAATGTATCACACACCCATACAATGCGCACCACACCGTGATGTTTTTCTCACTCCTACTAGTGAATGTAATGTAACACACACGCATACAATGCGCACCTCCCCGTGATGTTTTTCTCACTCCTACTAGTGAATGTAATGTAACACACACTCATACAATGCGCACCACCCCGTGATGTTTTTCTCACTCCTACTAGTGAATCTAATGTAACACACACCCATACGATTCTCACCACCCCGCGATGTTTTTCAGATACCTATCCTACATTGCCACTGCATGTTCCCTGACCTCCCCATGCTGACCACCCCGCGGTGCTTTTCTCCATCCTACATTGCCACTCACTGCCTATCCTAATTCAGACCCTCCGATTCACACCCCCCCGTGATGTTTTTCTCACTCCTACTAGTGAATGTAATGTAACACACACCCATACAATGCGCACCACCCCGTGATGTTTTTCTCACTCCTACTGGTGAATCTAATGTAACACACACCCATACAATGGGCACCACCCCGCGATGTTTTTCAGAAACCTATCCTACATTGCCACTGCCTGTTCCCTGACCTCCCCATGCTGACCACCCCGCGGTGCTTTTCTCCATCCTACATTGCCACTCACTGCCTATCCTAATTCAGACCCTCCGATTCACACCACCCCGTGATGTTTTTCTCACTCCTACTAGTGAATGTAATGTAACACACACCCATACAATGCGCACCACACCGTGATATTTTTCTCACTCCTACTAGTGAATGTAATGTAACACACACCCATACAATGCGAACAACCCCGTGATGTTTTTCTCACTCCTACTAGTGAATGTAATGTAACACACACCCAAACAATACGCACCATCCTGTGATGTTTTTCTCACTCCTACTAGTGAATGTAATGTAACACACACCCATACAATGCGCACCAACCCTGATGTTTTTCTCACTCCTACTAGTGAATCTAATGTAACACACACCCATACAATGCGCACCACCCCGCGATGTTTTCCAGAAACCTATCCTACATTGCCACTGCATGTTCCCTGACCTCCCCATGCTGACCATCCCGCGGTGCTTTTCTCCATCCTACATTGCCACTCACTGCCTATCCTAATTCAGACCCTCCAATTCACACCACACCGTGATGTTTTTCTCACTCCTACTAGTGAATGTAATGTAACACACACCCATACAATGCGCACCACCCCATGATGTTTTTCTCACTCCTACTAGTGAATGTAATGTAACACACACCCATACAATGCGCACCACCCCGTGATGTTTTTCTCACTCCTACTAGTGAATGTAATGTAACACACACCCATACAATGAGCACCACCCCGTGATGTTTTTCTCACTCCTACTAGTGAATGTAATGTAACACACACCCATACAATGCGCACCACCACGTGATGTTTTTCTCACTGCTACGAGTGAATGTAATGTAACACACACCCATACAATGCGCACCACCCCGTGATGTTTTTCTCTCTCCTACTAGTGAATGTAATGTAACACACACCCATACAATGCGCACCACCCCGTGATGTTTTTCTCACTCCTACTAGTGAATCTAATGTAACACACACCCATACAATGCGCACCACCCCGTGATGTTTTTCTCACTCCTACTAGTGAATGTAATGTAACACACCCCCATACAATGCGCACCACCCCGTGATGTTTTTCTCACTCCTACTAGTGAATGTAATGTAACACACACCCATACAATGCGCACCACCCCGTGATGTTTTTCTCACTCCTAGTAGTGAATGTAATGTAACACACACCCATACAATGCGCACCACCCCGTGATGTTTTTCTCACTCCTACTAGTGAATCTAATGTAACACACACCCATACAATGCGCACCACCCCGTGATGTTTTTCTCACTCCTACTAGTGAATGTAATGTAACACACACCCATACAATGCGCACCACCCCGTGATGTTTTTCTCACTCCTACTAGTGAATGTAATGTAACACACACCCATACAATGCGCACCACCCCGTGATATTTTTCTCACTCCTACTAGTGAATGTAATGTAACACACACCCATACAATGCGCACCACCCCGTGATGTTTTTCTCACTCTTACTAGTGAATGTAATGTAACACACACCCATACAATGCGCACCTCCCCGTGATGTTTTTCTCACTCCTACTAGTGAATGTAATGTAACACACACCCATACAATGCGCACCACCCCGTGATGTTTTTCTCACTCCTACTAGTGAATCTAATGTATCACACACCCATACAATGCGCACCACCCCGTGATGTTTTTCTCACTCCTACTAGTGAATCTAATGTAACACACACCCATACAATGCTCACCACCCCGCGATGTTTTTCAGAATCCTATCCTACATTGCCACTGCATGTTCCCTGACCTCCCCATGCTGACCACCCCGCGGTGCTTTTCTCCATCCTACATTGCCACTCACTGCCTATCCTAATTCAGACCCTCCGATTCACACCCCCCCGTGATGTTTTTCTCACTCCTAGTAGTGAATGTAATGTAACACACACCCATACAATGCGCACCACCCCGTGATGTTTTTCTCACTCCTACTAATGAATGTAATGTAACACACACCCATACAATGCGCACCATCCCGTGATGTTTTTCTCACTCCTACTAGTGAATCTAATGTAACACACACCCATACAATGGGCACCACCCCGCGATGTTTTTCAGAAACTTTTCCTACATTGCCACTGCATGTTCCCTGACCTCCCCATGCTGACCACCCCGCGGTGCTTTTCTCCATCCTACATCGCCACTCACTGCCTATCCTAATTCAGACCCTCCGATTCACACCACCACGTGATGTTTTTCTCACTCCTACTAGTGAATGTAATGTAACACACACCCATACAATGCGCACCACACCGTGATATTTTTCTCACTCCTACTAGTGAATGTAATGTAACACACACCCATACAATGCGCACCACCCCATGATGGTTTTCTCACTCCGACTAGTGAATGTAATGTAACACACACCCATACAATGCGCACCTCCCCGTGATGTTTTTCTCACTCCTACCAGTGAATATAATGTAACACACACCCAAACAATGCGCACCATCCTGTGATGTTTTTCTCACTCCTACTAGGGAATGTTATGTAACACACACCCATACAATGCGCACCACCCCTGATGTTTTTCTCACTCCTACTAGTGAATCTAATGTAACACACACCCATACAATGCGCACCACCCCGCGATGTTTTTCAGAAACCTATCCTACATTGCCACTGCATGTTCCCTGACCTCCCCATGCTGACCATCCCGCGGTGCTTTTCTCCATCCTACATTGCCACTCACTGCCTATCCTAATTCAGACCCTCCAATTCACAAAACACCGTGATGATTTTCTCACTCCTATTAGTGAATGTAATGTAACACACACCCATACAATGCACACCATCCCGTGATGTTTTTCTCACTCCTACTAGTGAATCTAATGTAACACACACCCATACAATGCGCACCACCCCGTGATGTTTTTCTCACTCCTACTAGTGAATGTAATGTAACACACACCCATACAATGCGCACCACCCCGTGATGTTTTTCTCACTCCTACTAGTGAATGTAATGTAACACACACCCATACAATGAGCACCACCCCGTGATTTTTTTCTCACTCCTACTAGTGAATGTAATGTAACACACACCCATACAATGCGCACCACCCCGTGATGTTTTTCTCACTCCTACTAGTGAATGTAATGTAACACACACCCATACAATGCGCATCACGCCGTGATATTTTTCTCACTCCTACTAGTGAATGTAATGTAACACACACCCATACAATGCGCACCACCCCGTGATGTTTTTCTCACTCTTAGTAGTGAATGTAATGTAACACACACCCATACAATGCGCACCTCCCCGTGATGTTTTTCTCACTCCTACTAGTGAATGTAATGTAACACACACCCATACAATGCGCAGCACCCCGGGATGTTTTTCTCACTCCTACTAGTGAATCTAATGTAACACACACCCATACAATGCGCACCACCCCGTGATGTTTTTCTCACTCCTACTAGTGAATCTAATGTAACACACACCCATACAATGTTCACCACCCCGCGATGTTTTTCAGAAACCTATCCTACATTGCCACTGCATGTTCCCTGACCTCCGCATGCTGACCACCCCGCGGTGCTTTTCTCCATCCTACATTGCCACTCACTGCCTATCCTAATTCAGACCCTCCGATTCACACCCCCCCGTGATGTTTTTCTCACTCCTAGTAGTGAATGTAATGTAACACACACCCATACAATGCGCACCATCCCGTGATGTTTTTCTCACTCCTACTAGTGAATCTAATGTAACACACACCCATACAAAGGGCACCACCCCGCGATGTTTTTCAGAATCCTATCCTACATTGCCACTGCATGTTCCCTGACCTCCCCATGCTGACCACCCCGCGGTGCTTTTCTCCATCCTACATTGCCACTCACTGCCTATCCTAATTCAGACCCTCCGATTCACACCACCCCGTGATGTTTTTCTCACTCCTACTAGTGAATGTAATGTAACACACACCCATACAATGCGCACCACACCGTGATATTTTTCTCACTCCTACTAGTGAATGTAATGTAACACACACCCATACAATGCGAACAACCCCGTGATGGTTTTCTCACTCCGACTAGTGAATGTAATGTAACACACACCCATACAATGCGCACCTCCCCGTGATGTTTTTCTCACTCCTACTAGTGAATGTAATGTAACACACACCCAAACAATACGCACCATCCTGTGATGTTTTTCTCACTCCTACTAGTGAATGTAATGTAACACACACCCATACAATGCGCACCAACCCTGATGTTTTTCTCACTCCTACTAGTGAATGTAATGTAACACACACCCATACAATGCGCACCACCCCGTGATGTTTTTCTGACTCCTACTAGTGAATGTAATGTAACACACACCCATACAATGCGCACCACCCCGTGATGTTTTTCTCACTCCTACTAGTGAATGTAATGTAACACACACCCATACAATGCGCACCACCCCGTGATGTTTTTCTCACTCCTACTAGTGAATGTAATGTAACACACACCCATACAATGCGCACCACCACGTGATGTTTTTCTCACTGCTACGAGTGAATGTAATGTAACACACACCCATACAATGCGCACCACCCCGTGATATTTTTCTCACTCCTACTAGTGAATGTAATGTAACACACACCCATACAATGCGCACCACCCCGTGATGTTTTTCTCACTCCTACTAGTGAATCTAATGTAACACACACCCATACAATGCGCACCACCCCGTGATGTTTTTCTCACTCCTACTAGTGAATGTAATGTAACACACCCCCATACAATGCGCACCACCCCGTGATGTTTTTCTCACTCCTACTAGTGAATGTAATGTAACACACACCCATACAATGCGCACCACCCCGTGATGTTTTTCTCACTCCTAGTAGTGAATGTAATGTAACACACACCCATACAATGCGCACCACCCCGTGATGTTTTTCTCACTCCTACTAGTGAATCTAATGTAACACACACCCATACAATGCGCACCACACCGTGATGTTTTTCTCACTCCTACTAGTGAATGTAATGTAACACACACCCATACAATGCGCACCACCCCGTGATGTTTTTCTCACTCCTACTAGTGAATGTAATGTAACACACACCCATACAATGCGCACCACACCGTGATATTTTTCTCACTCCTACTAGTGAATGTAATGTAACACACACCCATACAATGCGCACCACCCCGTGATATTTTTCTCACTCTTACTAGTGAATGTAATGTAACACACACCCATACAATGCGCACCTCCCCGTGATGTTTTTCTCACTCGTACTAGTGAATGTAATGTAACACACACCCATACAATGCGCACCACCCCGTGATGTTTTTCTCACTCCTACTAGTGAATCTAATGTATCACACACCCATACAATGCGCACCACCCCGTGATGTTTTTCTCACTCCTACTAGTGAATCTAATGTAACACACACCCATACAATGCTCACCACCCCGCGATGTTTTTCAGAAACCTATCCTACATTGCCACTGCATGTTCCCTGACCTCCCCATGCTGACCACCCCGCGGTGCTTTTCTCCATCCTACATTGCCACTCACTGCCTATCCTAATTCAGACCCTCCGATTCACACCCCCCCGTGATGTTTTTCTCACTCCTAGTAGTGAATGTAATGTAACACACACCCATACAATGCGCACCACCCCGTGATGTTTTTCTCACTCCTACTAATGAATGTAATGTAACACACACCCATACAATGCGCACCACCCCGTGATGTTTTTCTCACTCCTACTAGTGAATCTAATGTAACACACACCCATACAATGGGCACCACCCCGCGATGTTTTTCAGAAACTTTTCCTACATTGCCACTGCATGTTCCCTGACCTCCCCATGCTGACCACCCCGCGGTGCTTTTCTCCATCCTACATCGCCACTCACTGCCTATCCTAATTCAGACCCTCCGATTCACACCACCACGTGATGTTTTTCTCACTCCTACTAGTGAATGTCATGTAACACACACCCATACAATGCGCACCACCCCATGATGGTTTTCTCACTCCGACTAGTGAATGTAATGTAACACACACCCATACAATGCGCACCTCCCCGTGATGTTTTTCTCACTCCTACCAGTGAATGTAATGTAACACACACCCAAACAATGCGCACCATCCTGTGATGTTTTTCTCACTCCTACTAGGGAATGTAATGTAACACACACCCATACAATGCGCACCACCCCTGATGTTTTTCTCACTCCTACTAGTGAATCTAATGTAACACACACCCATACAATGCGCACCACCCCGCGATGTTTTTCAGAAACCTATCCTACATTGCCACTGCATGTTCCCTGACCTCCCCATGTTGACCATCCCGCGGTGCTTTTCTCCATCCTACATTGCCACTCACTGCCTATCCTAATTCAGACCCTCCAATTCACAAAACACCGTGATGATTTTCTCACTCCTATTAGTGAATGTAATGTAACACACAACCATACAATGCACACCATCCCGTGATGTTTTTCTCACTCCTACTAGTGAATCTAATGTAACACACACCCATACAATGCGCACCACCCCGTGATGTTTTTCTCACTCCTACTAGTGAATGTAATGTAACACACACCCATACAATGCGCACCACCCCGTGATGTTTTTCTCACTCCTACTAGTGAATGTAATGTAACACACACCCATACAATGAGCACCACCCCGTGATTTTTTTCTCACTCCTACTAGTGAATGTAATGTAACACACACCCATACAATGCGCACCACCCCGTGATGTTTTTCTCACTCCTACTAGTGAATGTAATGTAACACACACCCATACAATGCGCACCACCCCGTGATGTTTTTCTCACTCCTACTAGTGAATGTAATGTAACACACACCCATACAATGCGCACCACCCCGTGATGTTTTTCTCACTCCTAGTAGTGAATGTAATGTAACACACACCCATACAATGCGCACCACCCCGTGATGTTTTTCTCACTCCTACTAGTGAATCTAATGTAACACACACCCATACAATGCGCACCACCCCGTGATGTTTTTCTCACTCCTACTAGTGAATGTAATGTAACACACACCCATACAATGCGCACCACCCCGTGATGTTTTTCTCACTCCTACTAGTGAATGTAATGTAACACACACCCATACAATGCGCACCACCCCGTGATGTTTTTCTCACTCCTACTAGTGAATGTAATGTAACACACACCCATACAATGCGCACCACCCCGTGATGTTTTTCTCACTCTTACTAGTGAATGTAATGTAACACACACCCATACAATGCGCACCTCCCCGTGATGTTTTTCTCACTCCTACTAGTGAATGTAATGTAACACACACCCATACAATGCGCACCACCCCGTGATGTTTTTCTCACTCCTACTAGTGAATCTAATGTATCACACACCCATACAATGCGCACCACCCCGTGATGTTTTTCTCACTCCTACTAGTGAATCTAATGTAACACACACCCATACAATGCTCACCACCCCGCGATGTTTTTCAGAAACCTATCCTACATTGCCACTGCATGTTCCCTGACCTCCCCATGCTGACCACCCCGCGGTGCTTTTCTCCATCCTACATTGCCACTCACTGCCTATCCTAATTCAGACCCTCCGATTCACACCCCCCCGTGATGTTTTTCTCACTCCTAGTAGTGAATGTAATGTAATACACACCCATACAATGCGCACCACCCCGTGATGTTTTTCTCACTCCTACTAATGAATGTAATGTAACACACACCCATACAATGCGCACCATCCCGTGATGTTTTTCTCACTCCTACTAGTGAATCTAATGTAACACACACCCATACAATGGGCACCACCCCGCGATGTTTTTCAGAAACTTTTCCTACATTGCCACTGCATGTTCCCTGACCTCCCCATGCTGACCACCCCGCGGTGCTTTTCTCCATCCTACATTGCCACTCACTGCCTATCCTAATTCAGACCCTCCGATTCACACCACCACGTGATGTTTTTCTCACTCCTACTAGTGAATGTAATGTAACACACACCCATACAATGCGCACCACACCGTGATATTTTTCTCACTCCTACTAGTGAATGTAATGTAACACACACCCATACAATGCGCACCACCCCATGATGGTTTTCTCACTCCGACTAGTGAATGTAATGTAACACACACCCATACAATGCGCACCTCCCCGTGATGTTTTTCTCACTCCTACCAGTGAATGTAATGTAACACACACCCAAACAATGCGCACCATCCTGTGATGTTTTTCTCACTCCTACTAGGGAATGTAATGTAACACACACCCATACAATGCGCACCACCCCTGATGTTTTTCTCACTCCTACTAGTGAATCTAATGTAACACACACCCATACAATGCGCACCACCCCGCGATGTTTTTCAGAAACCTATCCTACATTGCCACTGCATGTTCCCTGACCTCCCCATGCTGACCATCCCGCGGTGCTTTTCTCCATCCTACATTGCCACTCACTGCCTATCCTAATTCAGACCCTCCAATTCACAAAACACCGTGATGATTTTCTCACTCCTATTAGTGAATGTAATGTAACACACACCCATACAATGCACACCATCCCATGATGTTTTTCTCACTCCTACTAGTGAATCTAATGTAACACACACCCATACAATGCGCACCACCCCGTGATGTTTTTCTCACTCCTACTAGTGAATGTAATGTAACACACACCCATACAATGCGCACCACCCCGTGATGTTTTTCTCACTCCTACTAGTGAATGTAATGTAACACACACCCATACAATGAGCACCACCCCGTGATTTTTTTCTCACTCCTACTAGTGAATGTAATGTAACACACACCCATACAATGCGCACCACCCCGTGATGTTTTTCTCACTCCTACTAGTGAATGTAATGTAACACACACCCATACAATGCGCATCACCCCGTGATATTTTTCTCACTCCTACTAGTGAATGTAATGTAACACACACCCATACAATGCGCACCACCCCGTGATGTTTTTCTCACTCTTACTAGTGAATGTAATGTAACACACACCCATACAATGCGCACCTCCCCGTGATGTTTTTCTCACTCCTACTAGTGAATGTAATGTAACACACACCCATACAATGCGCACCACCCCGTGATGTTTTTCTCACTCCTACTAGTGAATCTAATGTATCACACACCCATACAATGCGCACCACACCGTGATGTTTTTCTCACTCCTACTAGTGAATGTAATGTAACACACACGCATACAATGCGCACCTCCCCGTGATGTTTTTCTCACTCCTACTAGTGAATGTAATGTAACACACACCCATACAATGCGCACCACCCCGTGATGTTTTTCTCACTCCTACTAGTGAATCTAATGTAACACACACCCAAAGGATTCTCACCACCCCGCGATGTTTTTCAGATACCTATCCTACATTGCCAATGCATGTTCCCTGACCTCCCCATGCTGACCACCCCGCGGTGCTTTTCTCCATCCTACATTGCCACTCACTGCCTATCCTAATTCAGACCCTCCGATTCACACCCCCCCGTGATGTTTTTCTCACTCCTAGTAGTGAATGTAATGTAACACAAACCCATACAATGCGCACCACCCCGTGATGTTTTTCTCACTCCTACTGGTGAATCTAATGTAACACACACCCATACAATGGGCACCACCCCGCGATGTTTTTCAGAAACCTATCCTACATTGCCACTGCCTGTTCCCTGACCTCCCCATGCTGACCACCCCGCGGTGCTTTTCTCCATCCTACATTGCCACTCACTGCCTATCCTAATTCAGACCCTCCGATTCACACCACCCCGTGATGTTTTTCTCACTCCTACTAGTGAATGTAATGTAACACACACCCATACAATGCGAACAACCCCGTGATGGTTTTCTCACTCCGACTAGTGAATGTAATGTAACACACACCCATACAATGCGCACCTCCCCGTGATGTTTTTCTCACTCCTACTAGTGAATGTAATGTAACACACACCCAAACAATACGCACCATCCTGTGATGTTTTTCTCACTCCTACTAGTGAATGTAATGTAACACACACCCATACAATGCGCACCAACCCTGATGTTTTTCTCACTCCTACTAGTGAATCTAATGTAACACACACCCATACAATGCGCACCACCCCGCGATGTTTTCCAGAAATCTATCCTACATTGCCACTGCATGTTCCCTGACCTCCCCATGCTGACCATCCCGCGGTGCTTTTCTCCATCCTACATTGCCACTCACTGCCTATCCTAATTCAGACCCTCCAATTCACACCACACCGTGATGTTTTTCTCACTCCTACTAGTGAATGTAATGTAACACACACCCATACAATGCGCACCACCCCATGATGGTTTTCTCACTCCTACTAGTGAATGTAATGTAACACACACCCATACAATGCGCACCACCCCGTGATGTTTTTCTCACTCCTACTAGTGAATCTAATGTAACACACACCCATACAATGAGCACCACCCCGTGATGTTTTTCCCACTCCTACTAGTGAATGTAATGTAACACACACCCATACAATGCGCACCACCACGTGATGTTTTTCTCACTGCTACGAGTGAATGTAATGTAACACACACCCATACAATGCGCACCACCCCGTGATGTTTTTCTCACTCCTACTAGTGAATGTAATGTAACACACACCCATACAATGCGCACCACCCCGTGATCTTTTTCTCACTCCTACTAGTGAATCTAATGTAACACACACCCATACAATGGGCACCACCCCGTGATGTTTTTCTCACTCCTACTAGTGAATGTAATGTAACACACCCCCATACAATGCGCACCACCCCGTGATGTTTTTCTCACTCCTACTAGTGAATGTAATGTAACACACACCCATACAATGCGCACCACCCCGTGATGTTTTTCTCACTCCTAGTAGTGAATGTAATGTAACACACACCCATACAATGCGCACCACCCCGTGATGTTTTTCTCACTCCTACTAGTGAATCTAATGTAACACACACCCATACAATGCGCACCACCCCGTGATGTTTTTCTCACTCCTACTAGTGAATGTAATGTAACACACACCCATACAATGCGCACCACCCCGTGATGTTTTTCTCACTCCTACTAGTGAATGTAATGTAACACACACCCATACAATGCGCACCACCCCGTGATATTTTTCTCACTCCTACTAGTGAATGTAATGTAACACACACCCATACAATGCGCACCACCCCGTGATGTTTTTCTCACTCCTACTAGTGAATGTAATGTAACACACACCCAAACAATGCGCACCATCCTGTGATGTTTTTCTCACTCCTACTAGTGAATGTAATGTAACACACACCCATACAATGCGCACCACCCCGTGATGTTTTTCTCACTCCTACTAGTGAATCTAATGTAACACACACCCATACAATGCGCACCACCCCGCGATGTTTTTCAGAAACCTATCCTACATTGCCACTGCATGTTCCCTGACCTCCCCATGCTGACCATCCCGCGGTGCTTTTCTCCATCCTACATTGCCACTCACTGCCTATCCTAATTCAGACCCTCCAATTCACACCACACCGTGATGTTTTTCTCACTCCTACTAGTGAATGTAATGTAACACACACCCATACAATGCGCACCACCCCGTGATGCTTTTCTCACTCCTACTAGTGAATGTAATGTAACACACACCCATACAATGCGCACCACCCCGCGATGTTTTTCAGAAACCTATCCTACATTGCCACTGCATGTTCCCTGACCTCCCCATGCTGACCATCCCGCGGTGCTTTTCTCCATCCTACATTGCCACTCACTGCCTATCCTAATTCAGACCCTCCGATTCACACCCCCCCGTGATGTTTTTCTCACTCCTAGTAGTGAATGTAATGTAACACACACCCATACAATGCGCACCACCCCGTGATGTTTTTCTCACTCCTACTGGTGAATCTAATGTAACACACACCCATACAATGGGCACCACCCCGCGATGTTTTTCAGAAACCTATCCTACATTGCCACTGCCTGTTCCCTGACCTCCCCATGCTGACCACCCCGCGGTGCTTTTCTCCATCCTACATTGCCACTCACTGCCTATCCTAATTCAGACCCTCCGATTCACACCCCCCCGTGATGTTTTTCTCACTCCTAGTAGTGAATGTAATGTAACACACACCCATACAATGCGCACCACCCCGTGATGTTTTTCTCACTCCTACTGGTGAATCTAATGTAACACACACCCATACAATGGGCACCACCCCGCGATGTTTTTCAGAAACCTATCCTACATTGCCACTGCCTGTTCCCTGACCTCCCCATGCTGACCACCCCGCGGTGCTTTTCTCCATCCTACATTGCCACTCACTGCCTATCCTAATTCAGACCCTCCGATTCACACCACCCCGTGATGTTTTTCTCACTCCTACTAGTGAATGTAATGTAACACACACCCATACAATGCGCACCACACCGTGATATTTTTCTCACTCCTACTAGTGAATGTAATGTAACACACACCCATACAATGCGAACAACCCCGTGATGGTTTTCTCACTCCGACTAGTGAATGTAATGTAACACACACCCAGACAATGCGCACCTCCCCGTGATGTTTTTCTCACTCCTACTAGTGAATGTAATGTAACACACACCCAAACAATACGCACCATCCTGTGATGTTTTTCTCACTCCTACTAGTGAATGTAATGTAACACACACCCATACAATGCGCACCAACCCTGATGTTTTTCTCACTCCTACTAGTGAATCTAATGTAACACACACCCATACAATGCGCACCACCCCGCGATGTTTTCCAGAAACCTATCCTACATTGCCACTGCATGTTCCCTGACCTCCCCATGCTGACCATCCCGCGGTGCTTTTCTCCATCCTACATTGCCACTCACTGCCTATCCTAATTCAGACCCTCCAATTCACACCACACCGTGATGTTTTTCTCACTCCTACTAGTGAATGTAATGTAACACACACCCATACAATGCGCACCACCCCGTGATGTTTTTCTCACTCCTACTAGTGAATGTAATGTAACACACACCCATACAATGCGCACCACCCCGTGATGTTTTTCTCACTCCTACTAGTGAATGTAATGTAACACACACCCATACAATGAGCACCACCCCGTGATGTTTTTCTCACTCCTACTAGTGAATGTAATGTAACACACACCCATACAATGCGCACCACCACGTGATGTTTTTCTCACTGCTACGAGTGAATGTAATGTAACACACACCCATACAATGCGCACCACCCCGTGATGTTTTTCTCACTCCTACTAGTGAATGTAATGTAACACACCCCCATACAATGCGCACCACCCCGCGATGTTTTCCAGAAACCTATCCTACATTGCCACTGCATGTTCCCTGACCTCCCCATGCTGACCATCCCGCGGTGCTTTTCTCCATCCTACATTGCCACTCACTGCCGATCCTAATTCAGACCCTCCAATTCACACCACACCGTGATGTTTTTCTCACTCCTACTAGTGAATGTAATGTAACACACACCCATACAATGCGCACCACCCCGTGATGTTTTTCTCACTCCTACTAGTGAATGTAATGTAACACACACCCATACAATGCGCACCACCCCGTGATGTTTTTCTCACTCCTACTAGTGAATGTAATGTAACACACACCCATACAATGAGCACCACCCCGTGATGTTTTTCTCACTCCTACTAGTGAATGTAATGTAACACACACCCATACAATGCGCACCACCACGTGATGTTTTTCTCACTGCTACGAGTGAATGTAATGTAACACACACCCATACAATGCGCACCACCCCGTGATGTTTTTCTCACTCCTACTAGTGAATGTAATGTAACACACACCCATACAATGCGCACCACCCCGTGATCTTTTTCTCACTCCTACTAGTGAATCTAATGTAACACACACCCATACAATGCGCACCACCCCGTGATGTTTTTCTCACTCCTACTAGTGAATGTAATGTAACACACACCCATACAATGCGCACCACCCCGTGATGTTTTTCTCACTCCTACTAGTGAATCTAATGTAACACACACCCATACAATGCGCACCACCCCGTGATGTTTTTCTCACTCCTAGTAGTGAATGTAATGTAACACACACCCATACAATGCGCACCACCCCGTGATGTTTTTCTCACTCCTACTAGTGAATCTAATGTAACACACACCCATACAATGCGCACCACCCCGTGATGTTTTTCTCACTCCTACTAGTGAATGTAATGTAACACACACCCATACAATGCGCACCACCCCGTGATGTTTTTCTCACTCCTACTAGTGAATGTAATGTAACACACACCCATACAATGCGCACCACCCCGTGATATTTTTCTCACTCCTACTAGTGAATGTAATGTAACACACACCCATACAATGCGCACCACCCCGTGATGTTTTTCTCACTCCTACTAGTGAATGTAATGTAACACACACCCAAACAATGCGCACCATCCTGTGATGTTTTTCTCACTCCTACTAGTGAATGTAATGTAACACACACCCATACAATGCGCACCACCCCGTGATGTTTTTCTCACTCCTACTAGTGAATCTAATGTAACACACACCCATACAATGCGCACCACCCCGCGATGTTTTTCAGAAACCTATCCTACATTGCCACTGCATGTTCCCTGACCTCCCCATGCTGACCATCCCGCGGTGCTTTTCTCCATCCTACATTGCCACTCACTGCCTATCCTAATTCAGACCCTCCAATTCACACCACACCGTGATGTTTTTCTCACTCCTACTAGTGAATGTAATGTAACACACACCCATACAATGCGCACCACCCCGTGATGCTTTTCTCACTCCTACTAGTGAATGTAATGTAACACACACCCATACAATGCGCACCACCCCGTGATGTTTTTCTCACTCCTACTAGTGAATGTAATGTAACACACACCCATACAATGAGCACCACCCCGTGATGTTTTTCTCACTCCTACTAGTGAATGTAATGTAACACACACCCATACAATGCGCACCACCACGTGATGTTTTTCTCACTGCTACGAGTGAATGTAATGTAACACACACCCATACAATGCGCACCACCCCGTGATGTTTTTCTCACTCCTACTAGTGAATGTAATGTAACACACACCCATACAATGCGCACCACCCCGTGATGTTTTTCTCACTCCTACTAGTGAATCTAATGTAACACACACCCATACAATGCGCACCACCCCGTGATGTTTTTCTCACTCCTACTAGTGAATGTAATGTAACACACCCCCATACAATGCGCACCACCCCGTGATGTTTTTCTCACTCCTACTAGTGAATGTAATGTAACACACACCCATACAATGCGCACCACCCCGTGATGTTTTTCTCACTCCTAGTAGTGAATGTAATGTAACACACACCCATACAATGCGCACCACCCCGTGATGTTTTTCTCACTCCTACTAGTGAATCTAATGTAACACACACCCATACAATGCGCACCACCCCGTGATGTTTTTCTCACTCCTACTAGTGAATGTAATGTAACACACACCCATACAATGCGCACCACCCCGTGATGTTTTTCTCACTCCTACTAGTGAATGTAATGTAACACACACCCATACAATGCGCACCACCCCGTGATATTTTTCTCACTCCTACTAGTGAATGTAATGTAACACACACCCATACAATGCGCACCACCCCGTGATGTTTTTCTCACTCTTACTAGTGAATGTAATGTAACACACACCCATACAATGCGCACCTCCCCGTGATGTTTTTCTCACTCCTACTAGTGAATGTAATGTAACACACACCCATACAATGCGCACCACCCCGTGATGTTTTTCTCACTCCTACTAGTGAATCTAATGTAACACACACCCATACAATGCGCACCACCCCGCGATGTTTTTCAGAAACCTATCCTACATTGCCACTGCATGTTCCCTGACCTCCCCATGCTGACCATCCCGCGGTGCTTTTCTCCATCCTACATTGCCACTCACTGCCTATCCTAATTCAGACCATCCAATTCACACCACACCGTGATGTTTTTCTCACTCCTACTAGTGAATGTAATGTAACACACACCCATACAATGCGCACCACCCCGTGATGTTTTCCTCTCTCCTACTAGTGAATGTAATGTAACACACACCCATACAATGCGCACCACCCCGTGATGCTTTTCTCACTCCTACTAGTGAATGTAATGTAACACACACCCATACAATGCGCACCACCCCGTGATGTTTTTCTCACTCCTACTAGTGAATGTAATGTAACACACACCCATACAATGCGCACCACCCCGTGATGTTTTTCTCACTCCTACTAGTGAATGTAATGTAACAAACACCCATACAATGCGCACCACCCCGTGATGTTTTTCTCACTCCTACTAGTGAATGTAATGTAACACACACCCATACAATGCGCACCACCCCGTGATGTTTTTCTCACTCCTACTAGTGAATGTAATGTAACACACACCCATACAATGCGCACCACCACGTGATGTTTTTCTCACTGCTACGAGTGAATGTAATGTAACACACACCCATACAATGAGCACCACCCCGTGATATTTTTCTCACTCCTACTAGTGAATGTAATGTAACACACACCCATACAATGCGCACCACCCCGTGATGTTTTTCTCACTCCTACTAGTGAATCTAATGTAACACACACCCATACAATGCGCACCACCCCGTGATGTTTTTCTCACTCCTACTAGTGAATGTAATGTAACACACCCCCATACAATGCGCACCACCCCGTGATGTTTTTCTCACTCCTACTAGTGAATGTAATGTAACACACACCCATACAATGCGCACCACCCCGTGATGTTTTTCTCACTCCTAGTAGTGAATGTAATGTAACACACACCCATACATTGCGCACCACCCCGTGATGTTTTTCTCACTCCTACTAGTGAATCTAATGTAACACACACCCATACAATGCGCACCACCCCGTGATGTTTTTCTCACTCCTACTAGTGAATGTAATGTAACACACACCCATACAATGCGGACCACCCCGTGATGTTTTTCTCACTCCTACTAGTGAATGTAATGTAACACACACCCATACAATGCGCACCACCCCGTGATATTTTTCTCACTCCTACTAGTGAATGTAATGTAACACACACCCATACAATGCGCACCACCCCGTGATGTTTTTCTCACTCCTACTAGTGAATCTAATGTAACACACACCCATACAATGCGCACCACCCCGTGATGTTTTTCTCACTCCTACTAGTGAATGTAATGTAACACACCCCCATACAATGCGCACCACCCCGTGATGTTTTTCTCACTCCTACTAGTGAATGTAATGTAACACACACCCATACAATGCGCACCACCCCGTGATGTTTTTCTCACTCCTAGTAGTGAATGTAATGTAACACACACCCATACATTGCGCACCACCCCGTGATGTTTTTCTCACTCCTACTAGTGAATCTAATGTAACACACACCCATACAATGCGCACCACCCCGTGATGTTTTTCTCACTCCTACTAGTGAATGTAATGTAACACACACCCATACAATGCGGACCACCCCGTGATGTTTTTCTCACTCCTACTAGTGAATGTAATGTAACACACACCCATACAATGCGCACCACCCCGTGATATTTTTCTCACTCCTACTAGTGAATGTAATGTAACACACACCCATACAATGCGCACAACCCCGTGATGTTTTTCTCACTCTTACTAGTGAATGTAATGTAACACACACCCATACAATGCGCACCTCCCCGTGATGTTTTTCTCACTCCTACTAGTGAATGTAATGTAACACACACCCATACAATGCGCACCACCCCGTGATGTTTTTCTCACTCCTACTAGTGAATCTAATGTATCACACACCCATACAATGCGCACCACCCCGTGATGTTTTTCTCACTCCTACTAGTGAATCTAATGTAACACACACCCATACAATGCTCACCACCCCGCGATGTTTTTCAGAAACCTATCCTACATTGCCACTGCATGTTCCCTGACCTCCCCATGCTGACCACCCCGCGGTGCTTTTCTCCATCCTACATTGCCACTCACTGCCTATCCTAATTCAGACACTCCGATTCACACCCCCCCGTGATGTTTTTCTCACTCCTAGTAGTGAATGTAATGTAACACACACCCATACAATGCGCACCACCCCGTGATGTTTTTCTCACTCCTACTAATGAATGTAATGTAACACACACCCATACAATGCGCACCATCCCGTGATGTTTTTCTCACTCCTACTAGTGAATCTAATGTAACACACACCCATACAATGGGCACCACCCCGCGATGTTTTTCAGAAACTTTTCCTACATTGCCACTGCATGTTCCCTGACCTCCCCATGCTGACCACCCCGCGGTCCTTTTCTCCATCCTACATCGCCACTCACTGCCTATCCTAATTCAGACCCTCCGATTCACACCACCACGTGATGTTTTTCTCACTCCTACTAGTGAATGTAATGTAACACACACCCATACAATGCGCACCACACCGTGATATTTTTCTCACTCCTACTAGTGAATGTAATGTAACACACACCCATACAATGCGCACCACCCCATGATGGTTTTCTCACTCCGACTAGTGAATGTAATGTAACACACACCCATACAATGCGCACCTCCCCGTGATGTTTTTCTCACTCCTACCAGTGAATGTAATGTAACACACACCCAAACAATGCGCACCATCCTGTGATGTTTTTCTCACTCCTACTAGGGAATGTAATGTAACACACACCCATACAATGCGCACCACCCCTGATGTTTTTCTCACTCCTACTAGTGAATCTAATGTAACACACACCCATACAATGCGCACCACCCCGCGATGTTTTTCAGAAACCTATCCTACATTGCCATTGCATGTTCCCTGACCTCCCCATGCTGACCATCCCGCGGTGCTTTTCTCCATCCTACATTGCCACTCACTGCCTATCCTAATTCAGACCCTCCAATTCACAAAACACCGTGATGATTTTCTCACTCCTATTAGTGAATGTAATGTAACACACACCCATACAATGCACACCATCCCATGATGTTTTTCTCACTCCTACTAGTGAATCTAATGTAACACACACCCATACAATGCGCACCACCCCGTGATGTTTTTCTCACTCCTACTAGTGAATGTAATGTAACACACACCCATACAATGCGCACCACCCCGTGATGTTTTTCTCACTCCTACTAGTGAATGTAATGTAACACACACCCATACAATGAGCACCACCCCGTGATTTTTTTCTCACTCCTACTAGTGAATGTAATGTAACACACACCCATACAATGCGCACCACCCCGTGATGTTTTTCTCACTCCTACTAGTGAATGTAATGTAACACACACCCATACAATGCGCATCACCCCGTGATATTTTTCTCACTCCTACTAGTGAATGTAATGTAACACACACCCATACAATGCGCACCACCCCGTGATGTTTTTCTCACTCTTACTAGTGAATGTAATGTAACACACACCCATACAATGCGCACCTCCCCGTGATGTTTTTCTCACTCCTACTAGTGAATGTAATGTAACACACACCCATACAATGCGCACCACCCCGTGATGTTTTTCTCACTCCTACTAGTGAATCTAATGTATCACACACCCATACAATGCGCACCACACCGTGATGTTTTTCTCACTCCTACTAGTGAATGTAATGTAACACACACGCATACAATGCGCACCTCCCCGTGATGTTTTTCTCACTCCTACTAGTGAATGTAATGTAACACACACCCATACAATGCGCACCACCCCGTGATGTTTTTCTCACTCCTACTAGTGAATCTAATGTAACACACACCCATACGATTCTCACCACCCCGCGATGTTTTTCAGATACCTATCCTACATTGCCACTGCATGTTCCCTGACCTCCCCATGCTGACCACCCCGCGGTGCTTTTCTCCATCCTACATTGCCACTCACTGCCTATCCTAATTCAGACCCTCCGATTCACACCCCCCCGTGATGTTTTTCTCACTCCTAGTAGTGAATGTAATGTAACACACACCCATACAATGCGCACCACCCCGTGATGTTTTTCTCACTCCTACTGGTGAATCTAATGTAACACACACCCATACAATGGGCACCACCCCGCGATGTTTTTCAGAAACCTATCCAACATTGCCACTGCCTGTTCCCTGACCTCCCCATGCTGACCACCCCGCGGTGCTTTTCTCCATCCTACATTGCCACTCACTGCCTATCCTAATTCAGACCCTCCGATTCACACCACCCCGTGATGTTTTTCTCACTCCTACTAGTGAATGTAATGTAACACACACCCATACAATGCGCACCACACCGTGATATTTTTCTCACTCCTACTAGTGAATGTAATGTAACACACACCCATACAATGCGAACAACCCCGTGATGGTTTTCTCACTCCGACTAGTGAATGTAATGTAACACACACCCATACAATGCGTACCTCCCCGTGATGTTTTTCTCACTCCTACTAGTGAATGTAATGTAACACACACCCAAACAATACGCACCATCCTGTGATGTTTTTCTCACTCCTACTAGTGAATGTAATGTAACACACACCCATACAATGCGCACCAACCCTGATGTTTTTCTCACTCCTACTAGTGAATCTAATGTAACACACACCCATACAATGCGCACCACCCCGCGATGTTTTCCAGAAACCTATCCTACATTGCCACTGCATGTTCCCTGACCTCCCCATGCTGACCATCCCGCGGTGCTTTTCTCCATCCTACATTGCCACTCACTGCCTATCCTAATTCAGACCCTCCAATTCACACCACACCGTGATGTTTTTCTCACTCCTACTAGTGAATGTAATGTAACACACACCCATACAATGCGCACCACCCCGTGATGTTTTTCTCACTCCTACTAGTGAATGTAATGTAACACACACCCATACAATGCGCACCACCCCGTGATGTTTTTCTCACTCCTACTAGTGAATGTAATGTAACACACACCCATACAATGAGCACCACCCCGTGATGTTTTTCTCACTCCTACTAGTGAATGTAATGTAACACACACCCATACAATGCGCACCACCACGTGATGTTTTTCTCACTGCTACGAGTGAATGTAATGTAACACACACCCATACAATGCGCACCACCCCGTGATGTTTTTCTCACTCCTACTAGTGAATGTAATGTAACACACACCCATACAATGCGCACCACCCCGTGATGTTTTTCTCACTCCTACTAGTGAATCTAATGTAACACACACCCATACAATGCGCACCACCCCGTGATGTTTTTCTCACTCCTACTAGTGAATGTAATGTAACACACCCCCATACAATGCGCACCACCCCGTGATGTTTTTCTCACTCCTACTAGTGAATGTAATGTAACACACACCCATACAATGCGCACCACCCCGTGATGTTTTTCTTACTCCTAGTAGTGAATGTAATGTAACACACACCCATACAATGCGCACCACCCCGTGATGTTTTTCTCACTCCTACTAGTGAATCTAATGTAACACACACCCATACAATGCGCACCACCCCGTGATGTTTTTCTCACTCCTACTAGTGAATGTAATGTAACACACACCCATACAATGCGCACCACCCCGTGATGTTTTTCTCACTCCTACTAGTGAATGTAATGTAACACACACCCATACAATGCGCACCACCCCGTGATATTTTTCTCACTCCTACTAGTGAATGTAATGTAACACACACCCATACAATGCGCACCACCCCGTGATGTTTTTCTCACTCTTACTAGTGAATGTAATGTAACACACACCCATACAATGCGCACCTCCCCGTGATGTTTTTCTCACTCCTACTAGTGAATGTAATGTAACACACACCCATACAATGCGCACCACCCCGTGATGTTTTTCTCACTCCTACTAGTGAATCTAATGTATCACACACCCATACAATGCGCACCACCCCGTGATGTTTTTCTCACTCCTACTAGTGAATCTAATGTAACACACACCCATACAATGCTCACCACCCCGCGATGTTTTTCAGAAACCTATCCTACATTGCCACTGCATGTTCCCTGACCTCCCCATGCTGACCACCCCGCGGTGCTTTTCTCCATCCTACATTGCCACTCACTGCCTATCCTAATTCAGACCCTCCGATTCACACCCCCCCGTGATGTTTTTCTCACTCCTAGTAGTGAATGTAATGTAACACACACCCATACAATGCGCACCACCCCGTGATGTTTTTCTCACTCCTACTAATGAATGTAATGTAACACACACCCATACAATGCGCACCATCCCGTGATGTTTTTCTCACTCCTACTAGTGAATCTAATGTAACACACACCCATACAATGGGCACCACCCCGCGATGTTTTTCAGAAACTTTTCCTACATTGCCACTGCATGTTCCCTGACCTCCCCATGCTGACCACCCCGCGGTGCTTTTCTCCATCCTACATCGCCACTCACTGCCTATCCTAATTCAGACCCTCCGATTCACACCACCACGTGATGTTTTTCTCACTCCTACTAGTGAATGTAATGTAACACACACCCATACAATGCGCACCACACCGTGATATTTTTCTCACTCCTACTAGTGAATGTAATGTAACACACACCCATACAATGCGCACCACCCCATGATGGTTTTCTCACTCCGACTAGTGAATGTAATGTAACACACACCCATACAATGCGCACCTCCCCGTGATGTTTTTCTCACTCCTACCAGTGAATATAATGTAACACACACCCAAACAATGCGCACCATCCTGTGATGTTTTTCTCACTCCTACTAGGGAATGTTATGTAACACACACCCATACAATGCGCACCACCCCTGATGTTTTTCTCACTTCTACTAGTGAATCTAATGTAACACACACCCATACAATGCGCACCACCCCGCGATGTTTTTCAGAAACCTATCCTACATTGCCACTGCATGTTCCCTGACCTCCCCATGCTGACCATCCCGCGGTGCTTTTCTCCATCCTACATTGCCACTCACTGCCTATCCTAATTCAGACCCTCCAATTCACAAAACACCGTGATGATTTTCTCACTCCTATTAGTGAATGTAATGTAACACACACCCATACAATGCACACCATCCCGTGATGTTTTTCTCACTCCTACTAGTGAATCTAATGTAACACACACCCATACAATGCGCACCACCCCGTGATGTTTTTCTCACTCCTACTAGTGAATGTAATGTAACACACACCCATACAATGCGCACCACCCCGTGATGTTTTTCTCACTCCTACTAGTGAATGTAATGTAACACACACCCATACAATGAGCACCACCCCGTGATTTTTTTCTCACTCCTACTAGTGAATGTAATGTAACACACACCCATACAATGCGCACCACCCCGTGATGTTTTTCTCACTCCTACTAGTGAATGTAATGTAACACACACCCATACAATGCGCATCACCCCGTGATATTTTTCTCACTCCTACTAGTGAATGTAATGTAACACACACCCATACAATGCGCACCACCCCGTGATGTTTTTCTCACTCCGACTAGTGAATGTAATGTAACACACACCCATACAATGCGCACCTCCCCGTGATGTTTTTCTCACTCCTACTAGTGAATGTAATGTAACACACACCCATACAATGCGCAGCACCCCGTGATGTTTTTCTGACTCCTACTAGTGAATCTAATGTAACACACACCCATACAATGCGCACCACCCCGTGATGTTTTTCTCACTCCTACTAGTGAATCTAATGTAACACACACCCATACAATGCTCACCACCCCGCGATGTTTTTCAGAAACCTATCCTACATTGCCACTGCATGTTCCCTGACCTCCGCATGCTGACCACCCCGCGGTGCTTTTCTCCATCCTACATTGCCACTCACTGCCTATCCTAATTCAGACCCTCCGATTCACACCCCCCCGTGATGTTTTTCTCACTCCTAGTAGTGAATGTAATGTAACACACACCCATACAATGCGCACCATCCCGTGATGTTTTTCTCACTCCTACTAGTGAATCTAATGTAACACACACCCATACAATGGGCAACACCCCGCGATGTTTTTCAGAATCCTATCCTACATTGCCACTGCATGTTCCCTGACCTCCCCATGCTGACCACCCCGCGGTGCTTTTCTCCATCCTACATTGCCACTCACTGCCTATCCTAATTCAGACCCTCCGATTCACACCACCCCGTGATGTTTTTCTCACTCCTACTAGTGAATGTAATGTAACACACACCCATACAATGCGCACCACACCGTGATATTTTTCTCACTCCTACTAGTGAATGTAATGTAACACACACCCATACAATGCGAACAACCCCGTGATGGTTTTCTCACTCCGACTAGTGAATGTAATGTAACACACACCCATACAATGCGCACCTCCCCGTGATGTTTTTCTCACTCCTACTAGTGAATGTAATGTAACACACACCCAAACAATACGCACCATCCTGTGATGTTTTTCTCACTCCTACTAGTGAATGTAATGTAACACACACCCATACAATGCGCACCAACCCTGATGTTTTTCTCACTCCTACTAGTGAATCTAATGTAACACACACCCGTACAATGCGCACCACCCCGCGATGTTTTTCAGAAACCTATCCTACATTGCCACTGCATGTTCCCTGACCTCCCCATGCTGACCATCCCGCGGTGCTTTTCTCCATCCTACATTGCCACTCACTGCCTATCCTAATTCAGACCCTCCAATTCACACCACACCGTGATGTTTTTCTCACTCCTACTAGTGAATGTAATGTAACACACACCCATACAATGCGCACCACCCCGTGATGTTTTTCTCACTCCTACTAGTGAATGTAATGTAACACACACCCATACAATGCGCACCACCCCGTGATGTTTTTCTCACTCCTACTAGTGAATGTAATGTAACACACACCCATACAATGCGCACCACCCCGTGATGTTTTTCTCACTCCTACTAGTGAATGTAATGTAACACACACCCATACAATGCGCACCACCACGTGATGTTTTTCTCACTGCTACGAGTGAATGTAATGTAACACACACCCATACAATGCGCACCACCCCGTGATATTTTTCTCACTCCTACTAGTGAATGTAATGTAACACACACCCATACAATGCGCACCACCCCGTGATGTTTTTCTCACTCCTACTAGTGAATCTAATGTAACACACACCCATACAATGCGCACCACCCCGTGATGTTTTTCTCACTCCTACTAGTGAATGTAATGTAACACACCCCCATACAATGCGCACCACCCCGTGATGTTTTTCTCACTCCTACTAGTGAATGTAATGTAACACACACCCATACAATGCGCACCACCCCGTGATGTTTTTCTCACTCCTAGTAGTGAATGTAATGTAACACACACCCATACAATGCGCACCACCCCGTGATGTTTTTCTCACTCCTACTAGTGAATCTAATGTAACACACACCCATACAATGCGCACCACCCCGTGATGTTTTTCTCACTCCTACTAGTGAATGTAATGTAACACACACCCATACAATGCGCACCACCCCGTGATGTTTTTCTCACTCCTACTAGTGAATGTAATGTAACACACACCCATACAATGCGCACCACCCCGTGATATTTTTCTCACTCCTACTAGTGAATGTAATGTAAAACACACCCATACAATGCGCACCACCCCGTGATGTTTTTCTCACTCTTACTAGTGAATGTAATGTAACACACACCCATACAATGCGCACCTCCCCGTGATGTTTTTCTCACTCCTACTAGTGAATGTAATGTAACACACACCCATACAATGCGCACCACCCCGTGATGTTTTTCTCACTCCTACTAGTGAATCTAATGTATCACACACCCATACAATGCGCACCACCCCGTGATGTTTTTCTCACTCCTACTAGTGAATCTAATGTAACACACACCCATACAATGCTCACCACCCCGCGATGTTTTTCAGAAACCTATCCTACATTGCCACTGCATGTTCCCTGACCTCCCCATGCTGACCACCCCGCGGTGCTTTTCTCCATCCTACATTGCCACTCACTGCCTATCCTAATTCAGACCCTCCGATTCACACCCCCCCATGATGTTTTTCTCACTCCTAGTAGTGAATGTAATGTAACACACACCCATACAATGCGCACCACCCCGTGATGTTTTTCTCACTCCTACTAATGAATGTAATGTAACACACACCCATACAATGCGCACCATCCCGTGATGTTTTTCTCACTCCTACTAGTGAATCTAATGTAACACACACCCATACAATGGGCACCACCCCGCGATGTTTTTCAGAAACTTTTCCTACATTGCCACTGCATGTTCCCTGACCTCCCCATGCTGACCACCCCGCGGTGCTTTTCTCCATCCTACATCGCCACTCACTGCCTATCCTAATTCAGACCCTCCGATTCACACCACCACGTGATGTTTTTCTCACTCCTACTAGTGAATGTAATGTAACACACACCCATACAATGCGCACCACCCCATGATGGTTTTCTCACTCCGACTAGTGAATGTAATGTAACACACACCCATACAATGCGCACCTCCCCGTGATGTTTTTCTCACTCCTACCAGTGAATGTAATGTAACACACACCCAAACAATGCGCACCATCCTGTGATGTTTTTCTCACTCCTACTAGGGAATGTAATGTAACACACACCCATACAATGCGCACCACCCCTGATGTTTTTCTCACTCCTACTAGTGAATGTAATGTAACACACACCCATACAATGCGCACCACCCCGCGATGTTTTTCAGAAACATATCCTACATTGCCACTGCATGTTCCCTGACCTCCCCATGCTGACCATCCCGCGGTGCTTTTCTCCATCCTACATTGCCACTCACTGCCTATCCTAATTCAGACCCTCCAATTCACAAAACACCGTGATGATTTTCTCACTCCTATTAGTGAATGTAATGTAACACACACCCATACAATGCACACCATCCCGTGATGTTTTTCTCACTCCTACTAGTGAATCTAATGTAACACACACCCATACAATGCGCACCACCCCGTGATGTTTTTCTCACTCCTACTAGTGAATGTAATGTAACACACACCCATACAATGCGCACCACCCCGTGATGTTTTTCTCACTCCTACTAGTGAATGTAATGTAACACACACCCATACAATGAGCACCACCCCGTGATTTTTTTCTCACTTCTACTAGTGAATGTAATGTAACACACACCCATACAATGCGCACCACCCCGTGATGTTTTTCTCACTCCTACTAGTGAATGTAATGTAACACACACCCATACAATGCGCATCACCCCGTGATATTTTTCTCACTCCTACTAGTGAATGTAATGTAACACACACCCATACAATGCGCACCACCCCGTGATGTTTTTCTCACTCTTACTAGTGAATGTAATGTAACACACACCCATACAATGCGCACCTCCCCGTGATGTTTTTCTCACTCCTACTAGTGAATGTAATGTAACACACACCCATACAATGCGCACCACCCCGTGATGTTTTTCTCACTCCTACTAGTGAATCTAATGTAACACACACCCATACAATGCGCACCACCCCGTGATGTTTTTCTCACTCCTACTAGTGAATCTAATGTAACACACACCCATACAATGCTCACCACCCCGCGATGTTTTTCAGAAACCTATCCTACATTGCCACTGCATGTTCCCTGACCTCCGCATGTTGACCACCCCGCGGTGCTTTTCTCCATCCTACATTGCCACTCACTGCCTATCCTAATTCAGACCCTCCGATTCACACCCCCCCGTGATGTTTTTCTCACTCCTAGTAGTGAATGTAATGTAACACACACCCATAAAATGCGCACCATCCCGTGATGTTTTTCTCACTCCTACTAGTGAATCTAATGTAACACACACCCATACAATGGGCACCACCCCGCGATGTTTTTCAGAATCCTATCCTACATTGCCACTGCATGTTCCCTGACCTCCCCATGCTGACCACCCCGCGGTGCTTTTCTCCATCCTACATTGCCACTCACTGCCTATCCTAATTCAGACCCTCCGATTCACACCACCCTGTGATGTTTTTCTCACTCCTACTAGTGAATGTAATGTAACACACACCCATACAATGCGCACCACACCGTGATATTTTTCTCACTCCTACTAGTGAATGTAATGTAACACACACCCATACAATGCGAACAACCCCGTGATGGTTTTCTCACTCCGACTAGTGAATGTAATGTAACACACACCCATACAATGCGCACCTCCCCGTGATGTTTTTCTCACTCCTACTAGTGAATGTAATGTAACACACACCCAAACAATGCGCACCATCCTGTGATGTTTTTCTCACTCCTACTAGTGAATGTAATGTAACACACACCCATACAATGCGCACCACCCCGTGATGTTTTTCTCACTCCTACTAGTGAATCTAATGTAACACACACCCATACAATGCGCACCACCCCGCGATGTTTTTCAGAAACCTATCCTACATTGCCACTGCATGTTCCCTGACCTCCCCATGCTGACCATCCCGCGGTGCTTTTCTCCATCCTACATTGCCACTCACTGCCTATCCTAATTCAGACCCTCCAATTCACACCACACCGTGATGTTTTTCTCACTCCTACTAGTGAATGTAATGTAACACACACCCATACAATGCGCACCACCCCGTGATGTTTTCCTCACTCCTACTAGTGAATGTAATGTAACACACACCCATACAATGCGCACCACCCCGTGATGCTTTTCTCACTCCTACTAGGGAATGTAATGTAACACACACCCATACAATGCGCACCACCCCGTGATGTTTTTCTCACTCCTACTAGTGAATGTAATGTAACACACACCCATACAATGCGCACCACCCCGTGATGTTTTTCTCACTCCTACTAGTGAATGTAATGTAACACACACCCATACAATGCGCACCACCCCGTGATGTTTTTCTCACTCCTACTAGTGAATGTAATGTAACACACACCCATACAATGCGCACCACACCGTGATGTTTTTCTCACTCCTACTAGTGAATGTAATGTAACACACACCCATACAATGCGCACCACCACGTGATGTTTTTCTCACTGCTACGAGTGAATGTAATGTAACACACACCCATACAATGAGCACCACCCCGTGATATTTTTCTCACTCCTACTAGTGAATGTAATGTAACACACACCCATACAATGCGCACCACCCCGTGATGTTTTTCTCACTCCTACTAGTGAATCTAATGTAACACACACCCATACAATGCGCACCACCCCGTGATGTTTTTCTCACTCCTACTAGTGAATGTAATGTAACACACCCCCATACAATGCGCACCACCCCGTGATGTTTTTCTCACTCCTACTAGTGAATGTAATGTAACACACACCCATACAATGCGCACCACCCCGTGATGTTTTTCTCACTCCTAGTAGTGAATGTAATGTAACACACACCCATACAATGCGCACCACCCCGTGATGTTTTTCTCACTCCTAGTAGTGAATGTAATGTAACACACACCCATACAATGCGCACCACCCCGTGATGTTTTTCTCACTCCTACTAGTGAATGTAATGTAACACACACCCATACAATGCGCACCACCCCGTGATGTTTTTCTCACTCCTACTAGTGAATGTAATGTAACACACACCCATACAATGCGCACCACCCCGTGATATTTTTCTCACTCCTACTAGTGAATGTAATGTAACACACACCCATACAATGCGCACCACCCCGTGATGTTTTTCTCACTCTTACTAGTGAATGTAATGTAACACACACCCATACAATGCGCACCTCCCCGTGATGTTTTTCTCACTCCTACTAGTGAATGTAATGTAACACACACCCATACAATGCGCACCACCCCGTGATGTTTTTCTCACTCCGACTAGTGAATCTAATGTATCACACACCCATACAATGCGCACCACCCCGTGATGTTTTTCTCACTCCTACTAGTGAATCTAATGTAACACACACCCATACAATGCTCACCACCCCGCGATGTTTTTCAGAAACCTATCCTACATTGCCACTGCATGTTCCCTGACCTCCCCATGCTGACCACCCCGCGGTGCTTTTCTCCATCCTACATTGCCACTCACTGCCTATCCTAATTCAGACCCTCCGATTCACACCCCCCCGTGATGTTTTTCTCACTCCTAGTAGTGAATGTAATGTAACACACACCCATACAATGCGCACCACCCCGTGATGTTTTTCTCACTCCTACTAATGAATGTAATGTAACACACACCCATACAATGCGCACCATCCCGTGATGTTTTTCTCACTCCTACTAGTGAATCTAATGTAACACACACCCATACAATGGGTACCACCCCGCGATGTTTTTCAGAAACTTTTCCTACATTGCCACTGCATGTTCCCTGACCTCCCCATGCTGACCACCCCGCGGTGCTTTTCTCCATCCTACATCGCCACTCACTGCCTATCCTAATTCAGACCCTCCGATTCACACCACCACGTGATGTTTTTGTCACTCCTACTAGTGAATGTAATGTAACACACACCCATACAATGCGCACCACACCGTGATATTTTTCTCACTCCTACTAGTGAATGTAATGTAACACACACCCATACAATGCGCACCACCCCATGATGGTTTTCTCACTCCGACTAGTGAATGTAATGTAACACACACCCATACAATGCGCACCTCCCCGTCATGTTTTTCTCACTCCTACCAGTGAATGTAATGTAACACACACCCAAACAATGCGCACCATCCTGTGATGTTTTTCTCACTCCTACTAGGGAATGTAATGTAACACACACCCATACAATGCGCACCACCCCTGATGTTTTTCTCACTCCTACTAGTGAATCTAATGTAACACACACCCATACAATGCGCACCACCCCGCGATGTTTTTCAGAAACCTATCCTACATTGCCACTGCATGTTCCCTGACCTCCCCATGCTGACCATCCCGCGGTGCTTTTCTCCATCCTACATTGCCACTCACTGCCTATCCTAATTCAGACCCTCCAATTCACAAAACACCGTGATGATTTTCTCACTCCTATTAGTGAATGTAATGTAACACACACCCATACAATGCACACCATCCCGTGATGTTTTTCTCACTCCTACTAGTGAATCTAATGTAACACACACCCATACAATGCGCACCACCCCGTGTTGTTTTTCTCACTCCTACTAGTGAATGTAATGTAACACACACCCATACAATGCGCACCACCCCGTGATGTTTTTCTCACTCCTACTAGTGAATGTAATGTAACACACACCCATACAATGAGCACCACCCCGTGATATTTTTCTCACTCCTACTAGTGAATGTAATGTAACACACACCCATACAATGCGCACCACCCCGTGATGTTTTTCTCACTCCTACTAGTGAATGTAATGTAACACACACCCATACAATGCGCATCACCCCGTGATATTTTTCTCACTCCTACTAGTGAATGTAATGTAACACACACCCATACAATGCGCACCACCCCGTGATGTTTTTCTCACTCTTACTAGTGAATGTAATGTAACACACACCCATACAATGCGCACCTCCCCGTGATGTTTTTCTCACTCCTACTAGTGAATGTAATGTAACACACACACATACAATGCGCACCACCCCGTGATGTTTTTCTCACTCCTACTAGTGAATCTAATGTAACACACACCCATACAATGCGCACCACCCCGTGATGTTTTTCTCACTCCTACTAGTGAATCTAATGTAACACACACCCATACAATGCTCACCACCCCGCGATGTTTTTCAGAAACCTATCCTACATTGCCACTGCATGTTCCCTGACCTCCGCATGCTGACCACCCCGCGGTGCTTTTCTCCATCCTACATTGCCACTCACTGCCTATCCTAATTCAGACCCTCCGATTCACACCCCCCCGTGATGTTTTTCTCACTCCTAGTAGTGAATGTAATGTAACACACACCCATACAATGCGCACCATCCCGTGATGTTTTTCTCACTCCTACTAGTGAATCTAATGTAACACACACCCATACAATGGGCACCACCCCGCGATGTTTTTCAGAATCCTATCCTACATTGCCACTGCATGTTCCCTGACCTCCCCATGCTGACCACCCCGCGGTGCTTTTCTCCATCCTACATTGCCACTCACTGCCTATCCTAATTCAGACCCTCCGATTCACACCACCCCGTGATGTTTTTCTCACTCCTACTAGTGAATGTAATGTAACACACACCCATACAATGCGCACCACACCGTGATATTTTTCTCACTCCTACTAGTGAATGTAATGTAACACACACCCATACAATGCGAACAACCCCGTGATGGTTTTCTCACTCCGACTAGTGAATGTAATGTAACACACACCCATACAATGCGCACCTCCCCGTGATGTTTTTCTCACTCCTACTAGTGAATGTAATGTAACACACACCCAAACAATGCGCACCATCCTGTGATGTTTTTCTCACTCCTACTAGTGAATGTAATGTAACACACACCCATACAATGCGCACCACCCCGTGATGTTTTTCTCACTCCTACTAGTGAATCTAATGTAACACACACCCATACAATGCGCACCACCCCGCGATGTTTTTCAGAAACCTATCCTACATTGCCACTGCATGTTCCCTGACCTCCCCATGCTGACCATCCCGCGGTGCTTTTCTCCATCCTACATTGCCACTCACTGCCTATCCTAATTCAGACCCTCCAATTCACACCACACCGTGATGTTTTTCTCACTCCTACTAGTGAATGTAATGTAACACACACCCATAAAATGCGCACCACCCCGTGATGTTTTCCTCACTCCTACTAGTGAATGTAATGTAACACACACCCATACAATGCGCACCACCCCGTGATGCTTTTCTCACTCCTACTAGTGAATGTAATGTAACACACACCCATACAATGCGCACCACCCCGTGATGTTTTTCTCACTCCTACTAGTGAATGTAATGTAACACACACCCATACAATGCGCACCACCCCGTGATGTTTTTCTCACTCCTACTAGTGAATGTAATGTAACACACACCCATACAATGCGCACCACCCCGTGATGTTTTTCTCACTCCTACTAGTGAATGTAATGTAACACACACCCATACAATGCGCACCACCCCGTGATGTTTTTCTCACTCCTACTAGTGAATGTAATGTAACACACACCCATACAATGCGCACCACCACGTGATGTTTTTCTCACTGCTACGAGTGAATGTAATGTAACACACACCCATACAATGAGCACCACCCCGTGATATTTTTCTCACTCCTACTAGTGAATGTAATGTAACACACACCCATACAATGCGCACCACCCCGTGATGCTTTTCTCACTCCTACTAGTGAATCTAATGTAACACACACCCATACAATGCGCACCACCCCGTGATGTTTTTCTCACTCCTACTAGTGAATGTAATGTAACACACCCCCATACAATGCGCACCACCCCGTGATGTTTTTCTCACTCCTACTAGTGAATGTAATGTAACACACACCCATACAATGCGCACCACCCCGTGATGTTTTTCTCACTCCTAGTAGTGAATGTAATGTAACACACACCCATACAATGCGCACCACCCCGTGATGTTTTTCTCACTCCTACTAGTGAATCTAATGTAACACACACCCATACAATGCGCACCACCCCGTGATGTTTTTCTCACTCCTACTAGTGAATGTAATGTAACACACACCCATACAATGCGCACCACCCCGTGATGTTTTTCTCACTCCTACTAGTGAATGTAATGTAACACACACCCATAAAATGCGCACCACACCGTGATGTTTTTCTCACTCCTACTAGTGAATGTAATGTAACACACACCCATACAATGCGCACCACACCGTGATGTTTTTCTCACTCCTACTAGTGAATGTAATGTAACACACACCCATACAATGCGCATCACCCCGTGATATTTTTCTCACTCCTACTAGTGAATGTAATGTAACACACACCCATACAATGAGCACCACCCCGTGATGTTTTTCTCACTCTTACTAGTGAATGTAATGTAACACACACCCATACAATGCGCACCTCCCCGTGATGTTTTTCTCACTCCTACTAGTGAATGTAATGTAACACACACCCATACAATGCGCACCACCCCGTGAAGTTTTTCTCACTCCTACTAGTGAATCTAATGTATCACACACCCATAAAATGCGCACCACCCCGTGATGTTTTTCTCACTCCTACTAGTGAATCTAATGTAACACACACCCATACAATGCTCACCACCCCGCGATGTTTTTCAGAAACCTATCCTACATTGCCACTGCATGTTCACTGACCTCCCCATGCTGACCACCCCGCGGTGCTTTTCTCCATCCTACATTGCCACTCACTGCCTATCCTAATTCAGACCCTCCGATTCACACCACCACGTGATGTTTTTCTCACTCCTACTAGTGAATGTAATGTAACACACACCCATACAATGCGCACCACACCGTGATATTTTTCTCACTCCTACTAGTGAATGTAATGTAACACACACCCAAACAATGCGCACCATCCTGTGATGTTTTTCTCACTCCTACTAGGGAATGTAATGTAACACACACCAATACAATGCGCACCACCCCTGATGTTTTTCTCACTCCTACTAGTGAATCTAATGTAACACACACCCATACAATGCGCACCACACCGCGATATTTTTCAGAAACCTATCCTACATTGCCACTGCATGTTCTCTGACCTCCCCATGCTGACCATCCCGCGGTGCTTTTCTCCATCCTACATTGCCACTCACTGCCTATCCTAATTCAGACCCTCCAATTCACAAAACACCGTGATGTTTTTCTCACTCCTAGTAGTGAATGTAATGTAACACACACCCATACAATGCGCACCACCCCGTGATGTTTTTCTCACTCCTACTAGTGAATGTAATGTAACACACACCCATACAATGCGCACCACCACGTGATGTTTTTCTCACTCCTACTAGTGAATGTAATGTAACACACACCCATACAATGCGCACCACCCCGTGATGTTTTCCTCACTCCTACTAGTGAATGTAATGTAACACACACCAATACAATGTGCACCACCCCGTGATGTTTTTCTCACTCCTACTAGTGAATGTAATGTAACACACACCCATACAATACGCACCACCCAGTGATGTTTTTCTCACTCCTACTAGTGAGTGTAATGTAACACACACCCATACAATGCGCACCACCCCGTGATGTTTTTCTCACTCATACTAGTGAATGTAATGTAACACACACCCATACAATGCGCAGAATCCCGTGCTGTTTTTCTCACTCCTACTAGTGAATATAATGTAACACACACCCATGCAATGCGCACTACCCCGTGCTGTTTTTCTCACTCCTACTAGTGAATGTAATGTAACACACACCCATACAATGCGCACCTCCCCGTGATGTTTTTCTCACTCCTACTAGTGAATGTAATGTAACACACACACATACAATGCGCACCACCCCGTGATGTTTTTCTCACTCCTACTAGTGAATGTAATGTAACACACACCCATACAATGCGTACCACCCTTGATGTATTTCTCACTCCTACTAGTGAATCTAATGTAACACACACCCATACAATGCGCACCACCCCGCGATGTTTTTCAGAAACCTATCCTACATTGCCACTGCATCTTCCCTGACCTCCCCATGCTGACCACCCCGCGATGCTTTTCACCATCCTACATTGCCACTCACTGCCTATCCTAATTCAGACCCTCCGATTCACACCACCCCGTGATGTTTTTCTCACTCCTAGTAGTGAATGTAATGTAACACACACCCATACAATACGCACCACCCCGTGATGTTTTTCTCACTCCTACTAGTGAATGTAATGTAACACACCCCCAAACAATGCGCACCACACCGTGATGTTTTTCTCACTCCTACTAGTGAATGTAATGTAACACACACCCATACAATGCGCACCACACCGTGATGTTTTTCTCACTCCTACTAGTGAATGTAATGTAACACACACCCATACAATGCGCACCACCACGTGATGTTTTTCTCACTGCTACGAGTGAATGTAATGTAACACACACCCATACAATGAGCACCACCCCGTGATATTTTTCTCACTCCTACTAGTGAATGTAATGTAACACACACCCATACAATGCGCACCACCCCGTGATGTTTTTCTCACTCCTACTAGTGAATCTAATGTAACACACACCCATACAATGCGCACCACCCCGTGATGTTTTTCTCGCTCCTACTAGTGAATGTAATGTAACACACCCCCATACAATGCGCACCACCCCGTGATGTTTTTCTCACTCCTACTAGTGAATGTAATGTAACACACACCCATACAATGCGCACCACCCCGTGATGTTTTTCTCACTCCTAGTAGTGAATGTAATGTAACACACACCCATACAATGCGCACCACCCCGTGATGTTTTTCTCACTCCTACTAGTGAATCTAATGTAACACACACCCATACAATGCTCACCACCCCGCGATGTTTTTCAGAAACCTATCCTACATTGCCACTGCATGTTCACTGACCTCCCCATGCTGACCACCCCGCGGTGCTTTTCTCCATCCTACATTGCCACTCACTGCCTATCCTAATTCAGACCCTCCGATTCACACCACCACGTGATGTTTTTCTCACTCCTACTAGTGAATGTAATGTAACACACACCCATACAATGCGCACCACACCGTGATATTTTTCTCACTCCTACTAGTGAATGTAATGTAACACACACCCAAACAATGCGCACCATCCTGTGATGTTTTTCTCACTCCTACTAGGGAATGTAATGTAACACACACCAATACAATGCGCACCACCCCTGATGTTTTTCTCACTCCTACTAGTGAATCTAATGTAACACACACCCATACAATGCGCACCACACCGCGATATTTTTCAGAAACCTATCCTACATTGCCACTGCATGTTCTCTGACCTCCCCATGCTGACCATCCCGCGGTGCTTTTCTCCATCCTACATTGCCACTCACTGCCTATCCTAATTCAGACCCTCCAATTCACAAAACACCGTGATGTTTTTCTCACTCCTATTAGTGAATGTAATGTAACACACACCCATACAATGCACACCACCCCGTGATGTTTTTCTCACTCCTAGTAGTGAATGTAATGTAACACACACCCATACAATGCGCACCACCCCGTGATGTTTTTCTCACTCCTACTAGTGAATGTAATGTAACACACACCCATACAATGCGCACCACCACGTGATGTTTTTCTCACTCCTACTAGTGAATGTAATGTAACACACACCCATACAATGCGCACCACCCCGTGATGTTTTCCTCACTCCTACTAGTGAATGTAATGTAACACACACCAATACAATGTGCACCACCCCGTGATGTTTTTCTCACTCCTACTAGTGAATGTAATGTAACACACACCCATACAATACGCACCACCCAGTGATGTTTTTCTCACTCCTACTAGTGAGTGTAATGTAACACACACCCATACAATGCGCACCACCCCGTGATGTTTTTCTCACTCATACTAGTGAATGTAATGTAACACACACCCATACAATGCGCAGAATCCCGTGCTGTTTTTCTCACTCCTACTAGTGAATATAATGTAACACACACCCATGCAATGCGCACTACCCCGTGCTGTTTTTCTCACTCCTACTAGTGAATGTAATGTAACACACACCCATACAATGCGCACCTCCCCGTGATGTTTTTCTCACTCCTACTAGTGAATGTAATGTAACACACACACATACAATGCGCACCACCCCGTGATGTTTTTCTCACTCCTACTAGTGAATGTAATGTAACACACACCCATACAATGCGCACCACCCCGTGATGTTTTTCTCACTCCTACTAGTGAATCTAATGTAACACACACCCATACAATGCGCACCACCCCGCGATGTTTTTCAGAAACCTATCCTACATTGCCACTGCATCTTCCCTGACCTCCCCATGCTGACCACCCCGCGATGCTTTTCACCATCCTACATTGCCACTCACTGCCTATCCTAATTCAGACCCTCCGATTCACACCACCCCGTGATGTTTTTCTCACTCCTAGTAGTGAATGTAATGTAACACACACCCATACAATACGCACCACCCCGTGATGTTTTTCTCACTCCTACTAGTGAATGTAATGTAACACACCCCCAAACAATGCGCACCACACCGTGATGTTTTTCTCACTCCTACTAGTGAATGTAATGTAACACACACCCATACAATGCGCACCACACCGTGATGTTTTTCTCACTCCTACTAGTGAATGTAATGTAACACACACCCATACAATGCGCACCACCACGTGATGTTTTTCTCACTGTTACGAGTGAATGTAATGTAACACACACCCATACAATGAGCACCACCCCGTGATATTTTTCTCACTCCTACTAGTGAATGTAATGTAACACACACCCATACAATGCGCACCACCCCGTGATGTTTTTCTCACTCCTACTAGTGAATCTAATGTAACACACACCCATACAATGCGCACCACCCCGTGATGTTTTTCTCGCTCCTACTAGTGAATGTAATGTAACACACCCCCATACAATGCGCACCACCCCGTGATGTTTTTCTCACTCCTACTAGTGAATGTAATGTAACACACACCCATACAATGCGCACCACCCCGTGATGTTTTTCTCACTCCTAGTAGTGAATGTAATGTAACACACACCCATACAATGCGCACCACCCCGTGATGTTTTTCTCACTCCTACTAGTGAATCTAATGTAACACACACCCATACAATGCGCACCACCCCGTGATGTTTTTCTCACTCCTACTAGTGAATGTAATGTAACACACACCCATACAATGCGCACCACCCCGTGATGTTTTTCTCACTCCTACTAGTGAATGTAATGTAACACACACCCATACAATGCGCACCACCCCGTGATATTTTTCTCACTCCTACTAGTGAATGTAATGTAACACACACCCATACAATGCGCACCACCCCGTGATGTTTTTCTCACTCTTACTAGTGAATGTAATGTAACACACACCCATACAATGCGCACCTCCCCGTGATGTTTTTCTCACTCCTACTAGTGAATGTAATGTAACACACACCCATACAATGCGCACCACCCCGTGATGTTTTTCTCACTCCTACTAGTGAATCTAATGTATCACACACCCATACAATGCGCACCACCCCGTGATGTTTTTCTCACTCCTACTAGTGAATCTAAGGTAACACACACCCATACAATGCTCACCACCCCGCGATGTTTTTCAGAAACCTATCCTACATTGCCACTGCATGTTCCCTGACCTCCCCATGCTGACCACCCCGCGGTGCTTTTCTCCATCCTACATTGCCACTCACTGCCTATCCTAATTCAGACCCTCCGATTCACACCCCCCCGTGATGTTTTTCTCACTCCTAGTAGTGAATGTAATGTAACACACACCCATACAATGCGCACCACCCCGTGATGTTTTTCTCACTCCTACTAATGAATGTAATGTAACACACACCCATACAATGCGCACCATCCCGTGATGTTTTTCTCACTCCTACTAGTGAATCTAATGTAACACACACCCATACAATGGGCACCACCCCGCGATGTTTTTCAGAAACTTTTCCTACATTGCCACTGCATGTTCCCTGACCTCCCCATGCTGACCACCCCGCGGTGCTTTTCTCCATCCTACATCGCCACTCACTGCCTATCCTAATTCAGACCCTCCGATTCACACCACCACGTGATGTTTTTGTCACTCCTACTAGTGAATGTAATGTAACACACACCCATACAATGCGCACCACACCGTGATATTTTTCTCACTCCTACTAGTGAATGTAATGTAACACACACCCATACAATGCGCACCACCCCATGATGGTTTTCTCACTCCGACTAGTGAATGTAATGTAACACACACCCATACAATGCGCACCTCCCCGTCATGTTTTTCTCACTCCTACCAGTGAATGTAATGTAACACACACCCAAACAATGCGCACCATCCTGTGATGTTTTTCTCACTCCTACTAGGGAATGTAATGTAACACACACCCATACAATGCGCACCACCCCTGATGTTTTTCTCACTCCTACTAGTGAATCTAATGTAACACACACCCATACAATGCGCATCACCCCGTGATATTTTTCTCACTCCTACTAGTGAATGTAATGTAACACACACCCATACAATGCGCACCACCCCGTGATGTTTTTCTCACTCTTACTAGTGAATGTAATGTAACACACACCCATACAATGCGCACCTCCCCGTGATGTTTTTCTCACTCCTACTAGTGAATGTAATGTAACACACACCCATACAATGCGCACCACCCCGTGATGTTTTTCTCACTCCTACTAGTGAATCTAATGTAACACACACCCATACAATGCGCACCACCCCGTGATGTTTTTCTCACTCCTACTAGTGAATCTAATGTAACACACACCCATACAATGCTCACCACCCCGCGATGTTTTTCAGAAACCTATCCTACATTGCCACTGCATGTTCCCTGACCTCCGCATGCTGACCACCCCGCGGTGCTTTTCTCCATCCTACATTGCCACTCACTGCCTATCCTAATTCAGACCCTCCGATTCACACCCCCCCGTGATGTTTTTCTCACTCCTAGTAGTGAATGTAATGTAACACACACCCATACAATGTGCACCATCCCGTGATGTTTTTCTCACTCCTACTAGTGAATCTAATGTAACACACACCCATACAATGGGCACCACCCCGCGATGTTTTTCAGAATCCTATCCTACATTGCCACTGCATGTTCCCTGACCTCCCCATGCTGACCACCCCGCGGTGCTTTTCTCCATCCTACATTGCCACTCACTGCCTATCCTAATTCAGACCCTCCGATTCACACCACCCCGTGATGTTTTTCTCACTCCTACTAGTGAATGTAATGTAACACACACCCATACAATGCGCACCACACCGTGATATTTTTCTCACTCCTACTAGTGAATGTAATGTAACACACACCCATACAATGCGAACAACCCCGTGATGGTTTTCTCACTCCGACTAGTGAATGTAATGTAACACACACCCATACAATGCGCACCTCCCCGTGATGTTTTTCTCACTCCTACTAGTGAATGTAATGTAACACACACCCAAACAATGCGCACCATCCTGTGATGTTTTTCTAACTCCTACTAGTGAATGTAATGTAACACACACCCATACAATGCGCACCACCCCGTGATGTTTTTCTCACTCCTACTAGTGAATCTAATGTAACACACACCCATACAATGCGCACCACCCCGCGATGTTTTTCAGAAACCTATCTTACATTGCCACTGCATGTTCCCTGACCTCCCCATGCTGACCATCCCGCGGTGCTTTTCTCCATCCTACATTGCCACTCACTGCCTATCATAATTCAGACCCTCCAATTCACACCACACCGTGATGTTTTTCTCACTCCTACTAGTGAATGTAATGTAACACACACCCATACAATGCGCACCACCCCGTGATGTTTTCCTCACTCCTACTAGTGAATGTAATGTAACACACACCCATACAATGCGCACCACCCCGTGATGTTTTTCTCACTCCTACTAGTGAATGTAATGTAACACACCCCCATACAATGCGCACCACCCCGTGATGTTTTTCTCACTCCTACTAGTGAATGTAATGTAACACACACCCATACAATGCGCACCACCCCGTGATGTTTTTCTCACTCCTAGTAGTGAATGTAATGTAACACACACCCATACAATGCGCACCACCCCGTGATGTTTTTCTCACTCCTACTAGTGAATCTAATGTAACACACACCCATACAATGCGCACCACCCCGTGATGTTTTTCTCACTCCTACTAGTGAATCTAATGTAACACACACCCATACAATGCGCACCACCCCGTGATGTTTTTCTCACTCCTACTAGTGAATGTAATGTAACACACACCCATACAATGCGCACCACCCCGTGATGTTTTTCTCACTCCTACTATTGAATGTAATGTAACGCAGACCCATACAATGCGCACCACCCCGTGATGTTTTTCTCACTCCTACTAGTGAATGTAATGTAACACACACCCATACAATGCGCATCACCCCGTGATATTTTTCTCACTCCTACTAGTGAATGTAATGTAACACACACCCATACAATGAGCACCACCCCGTGATGTTTTTCTCACTCTTACTAGTGAATGTAATGTAACACACACCCATACAATGCGCACCTCCCCGTGATGTTTTTCTCACTCCTACTAGTGAATGTAATGTAACACACACCCATACAATGCGCACCACCCCGTGATGTTTTTCTCACTCCTACTAGTGAATCTAATGTATCACACACCCATAAAATGCGCACCACCCCGTGATGTTTTTCTCACTCCTACTAGTGAATCTAATGTAACACACACCCATACAATGCTCACCACCCCGCGATGTTTTTCTCACTCCTACTAGTGAATCTAAAGTAACACACACCCATACAATGCGCACCACCCCGTGATGTTTTTCTCACTGTTACTAGTGAATGTAATGTAACACACACCCATACAATGCGCACCTCCCCGTGATGTTTTTCTCACTCCTACTAGTGAATGTAATGTAACACACACCCATACAATGCGCACCACCCCGTGATGTTTTTCTCACTCCTACTAGTGAATCTAATGTATCACACACCCATACAATGCGCACCACCCCGTGATGTTTTTCTCACTCCTACTAGTGAATCTAATGTAACACACACCCATACAATGCGCACCACCCCGCGATATTTTTCAGAAACCTATCCTACATTGCCACTGCATGTTCTCTGACCTCCCCATGCTGACCATCCCGCGGTGCTTTTCTCCATCCTACATTGCCACTCACTGCCTATCCTAATTCAGACCCTCCAATTCACAAAACACCGTGATGTTTTTCTCACTCCTATTAGTGAATGTAATGTAACACACACCCATACAATGCACACCACCTCGTGATGTTTTTCTCACTCCTAGTAGTGAATGTAATGTAACACACACCCATACAATGCGCACCACCCCGTGATGTTTTTCTCACTCCTACTAATGAATGTAATGTAACACACACCCATACAATGCGCACCATCCCGTGATGTTTTTCTCACTCCTACTAGTGAATCTAATGTAACACACACCCATACAATGGGCACCACCCCGCGATGTTTTTCAGAAACTTTTCCTACATTGCCACTGCATGTTCCCTGACCTCCCCATGCTGACCACCCCGCGGTGCTTTTCTCCATCCTACATCGCCACTCACTGCCTATCCTAATTCAGACCCTCCGATTCACACCACCACGTGATGTTTTTGTCACTCCTACTAGTGAATGTAATGTAACACACACCCATACAATGCGCACCACACCGTGATATTTTTCTCACTCCTACTAGTGAATGTAATGTAACACACACCCATACAATGCGCACCACCCCATGATGGTTTTCTCACTCCGACTAGTGAATGTAATGTAACACACACCCATACAATGCGCACCTCCCCGTCATGTTTTTCTCACTCCTACCAGTGAATGTAATGTAACACACACCCAAACAATGCGCACCATCCTGTGATGTTTTTCTCACTCCTACTAGGGAATGTAATGTAACACACACCCATACAATGCGCACCACCCCTGATGTTTTTCTCACTCCTACTAGTGAATCTAATGTAACACACACCCATACAATGCGCACCACCCCGCGATGTTTTTCAGAAACCTATCCTACATTGCCACTGCATGTTCCCTGACCTCCCCATGCTGACCATCCCGCGGTGCTTTTCTCCATCCTACATTGCCACTCACTGCCTATCCTAATTCAGACCCTCCAATTCACAAAACACCGTGATGATTTTCTCACTCCTATTAGTGAATGTAATGTAACACACACCCATACAATGCACACCATCCCGTGATGTTTTTCTCACTCCTACTAGTGAATCTAATGTAACACACACCCATACAATGCGCACCACCCCGTGTTGTTTTTCTCACTCCTACTAGTGAATGTAATGTAACACACACCCATACAATGCGCACCACCCCGTGATGTTTTTCTCACTCCTACTAGTGAATGTAATGTAACACACACCCATACAATGAGCACCACCCCGTGATATTTTTCTCACTCCTACTAGTGAATGTAATGTAACACACACCCATACAATGCGCACCACCCCGTGATGTTTTTCTCACTCCTACTAGTGAATGTAATGTAACACACACCCATACAATGCGCATCACCCCGTGATATTTTTCTCACTCCTACTAGTGAATGTAATGTAACACACACCCATACAATGCGCACCACCCCGTGATGTTTTTCTCACTCTTACTAGTGAATGTAATGTAACACACACCCATACAATGCGCACCTCCCCGTGATGTTTTTCTCACTCCTACTAGTGAATGTAATGTAACACACACCCATACAATGCGCACCACCCCGTGATGTTTTTCTCACTCCTACTAGTGAATCTAATGTAACACACACCCATACAATGCGCACCACCCCGTGATGTTTTTCTCACTCCTACTAGTGAATCTAATGTAACACACACCCATACAATGCTCACCACCCCGCGATGTTTTTCAGAAACCTATCCTATATTGCCACTGCATGTTCCCTGACCTCCGCATGCTGACCACCCCGCGGTGCTTTTCTCCATCCTACATTGCCACTCACTGCCTATCCTAATTCAGACCCTCCGATTCACACCCCCCCGTGATGTTTTTCTCACTCCTAGTAGTGAATGTAATGTAACACACACCCATACAATGTGCACCATCCCGTGATGTTTTTCTCACTCCTACTAGTGAATCTAATGTAACACACACCCATACAATGGGCACCACCCCGCGATGTTTTTCAGAATCCTATCCTACATTGCCACTGCATGTTCCCTGACCTCCCCATGCTGACCACCCCGCGGTGCTTTTCTCCATCCTACATTGCCACTCACTGCCTATCCTAATTCAGACCCTCCGATTCACACCACCACGTGATGTTTTTCTCACTCCTACTAGTGAATGTAATGTAACACACACCCATACAATGCGCACCACACCGTGATATTTTTCTCACTCCTACTAGTGAATGTAATGTAACACACACCCATACAATGCGAACAACCCCGTGATGGTTTTCTCACTCCGACTAGTGAATGTAATGTAACACACACCCATACAATGCGCACCTCCCCGTGATGTTTTTCTCACTCCTACTAGTGAATGTAATGTAACACACACCCATACAATGCGCACCACACCGTGATATTTTTCTCACTCCTACTAGTGAATGTAATGTAACACACACCCATACAATGCGAACAACCCCGTGATGGTTTTCTCACTCCGACTAGTGAATGTAATGTAACACACACCCATACAATGCGCACCTCCCCGTGATGTTTTTCTCACTCCTACTAGTGAATGTAATGTAACACACACCCAAACAATGCGCACCATCCTGTGATGTTTTTCTAACTCCTACTAGTGAATGTAATGTAACACACACCCATACAATGCGCACCACCCCGTGATGTTTTTCTCACTCCTACTAGTGAATCTAATGTAACACACACCCATACAATGCGCACCACCCCGCGATGTTTTTCAGAAACCTATCCTACATTGCCACTGCATGTTCCCTGACCTCCCCATGCTGACCATCCCGCGGTGCTTTTCTCCATCCTACATTGCCACTCACTGCCTATCCTAATTCAGACCCTCCAATTCACACCACACCGTGATGTTTTTCTCACTCCTACTAGTGAATGTAATGTAACACACACCCATACAATGCGCACCACCCCGTGATGTTTTCCTCACTCCTACTAGTGAATGTAATGTAACACACACCCATACAATGCGCACCACCCCGTGATGCTTTTCTCACTCCTACTAGTGAATGTAATGTAACACACACCCATACAATGCGCACCACCCCGTGATGTTTTTCTCACTCCTACTAGTGAATGTAATGTAACACACACCCATACAATGCGCACCACCCCGTGATGTTTTTCTCACTCCTACTAGTGAATGTAATGTAACACACACCCATACAATGCGCACCACCCCGTGATGTTTTTCTCACTCCTACTAGTGAATGTAATGTAACACACACCCATACAATGCGCACCACCCCGTGATGTTTTTCTCACTCCTACTAGTGAATGTAATGTAACACACACCCATACAATGCGCACCACCACGTGATGTTTTTCTCACTGCTACGAGTGAATGTAATGTAACACACACCCATACAATGAGCACCACCCCGTGATATTTTTCTCACTCCTACTAGTGAATGTAATGTAACACACACCCATACAATGCGCACCACCCCGTGATGCTTTTCTCACTCCTACTAGTGAATCTAATGTAACACACACCCATACAATGCGCACCACCCCGTGATGTTTTTCTCACTCCTACTAGTGAATGTAATGTAACACACCCCCATACAATGCGCACCACCCCGTGATGTTTTTCTCACTCCTACTAGTGAATGTAATGTAACACACACCCATACAATGCGCACCACCCCGTGATGTTTTTCTCACTCCTAGTAGTGAATGTAATGTAACACACACCCATACAATGCGCACCACCCCGTGATGTTTTTCTCACTCCTACTAGTGAATCTAATGTAACACACACCCATACAATGCGCACCACCCCGTGATGTTTTTCTCACTCCTAATAGTGAATGTAATGTAACACACACCCATACAATGCGCACCACCCCGTGATGTTTTTCTCACTCCTACTAGTGAATGTAATGTAACACACACCCATACAATGCGCACCACCCCGTGATGTTTTTCTCACTCCTACTAGTGAATGTAATGTAACACAGACCCATACAATGCGCACCACCCCGTGATGTTTTTCTCACTCCTACTAGTGAATGTAATGTAACACACACCCATACAATGCGCATCACCCCGTGATATTTTTCTCACTCCTACTAGTGAATGTAATGTAACACACACCCATACAATGAGCACCACCCCGTGATGTTTTTCTCACTCTTACTAGTGAATGTAATGTAACACACACCCATACAATGCGCACCTCCCCGTGATGTTTTTCTCACTCCTACTAGTGAATGTAATGTAACACACACCCATACAATGCGCACCACCCCGTGATGTTTTTCTCACTCCTACTAGTGAATCTAATGTATCACACACCCATAAAATGCGCACCACCCCGTGATGTTTTTCTCACTCCTACTAGTGAATCTAATGTAACACACACCCATACAATGCTCACCACCCCGCGATGTTTTTCAGAAACCTATCCTACATTGCCACTGCATGTTCCCTGACCTCCCCATGCTGACCACCCCGCGGTGCTTTTCTCCATCCTACATTGCCACTCACTGCCTATCCTAATTCAGACCCTCCGATTCACACCACCACGTGATGTTTTTCTCACTCCTACTAGTGAATGTAATGTAACACACACCCATACAATGCGCACCACACCGTGATATTTTTCTCACTCCTACTAGTGAATGTAATGTAACACACACCCAAACAATGCGCACCATCCTGTGATGTTTTTCTCACTCCTACTAGGGAATGTAATGTAACACACACCAATACAATGCGCACCACCCCTGATGTTTTTCTCACTCCTACTAGTGAATCTAATGTAACACACACCCATACAATGCGCACCACCCCGCGATATTTTTCAGAAACCTATCCTACATTGCCACTGCATGTTCTCTGACCTCCCCATGCTGACCATCCCGCGGTGCTTTTCTCCATCCTACATTGCCACTCACTGCCTATCCTAATTCAGACCCTCCAATTCACAAAACACCGTGATGTTTTTCTCACTCCTATTAGTGAATGTAATGTAACACACACCCATACAATGCACACCACCTCGTGATGTTTTTCTCACTCCTAGTAGTGAATGTAATGTAACACACACCCATACAATGCGCACCACCCCGTGATGTTTTTCTCACTCCTACTAGTGAATGTAATGTAACACACACCCATACAATGCGCACCACCACGTGATGTTTTTCTCACTCCTACTAGTGAATGTAATGTAACACACACCCATACAATGCGCACCACCCCGTGATGTTTTCCTCACTCCTACTAGTGAATGTAATGTAACACACACCCATACAATGTGCACCACCCCGTGATGTTTTTCTCACTCCTACTAGTGAATGTAATGTAACACACACCCATACAATACGCACCACCCAGTGATGTTTTTCTCACTCCTACTAGTGAGTGTAATGTAACACACACCCATACAATGCGCACCACCCCGTGATGTTTTTCTCACTCATACTAGTGAATGTAATGTAACACACACCCATACAATGCGCAGAATCCCGTGCTGTTTTTCTCACTCCTACTAGTGAATATAATGTAACACACACCCATGCAATGCGCACTACCCCGTGCTGTTTTTCTCACTCCTACTAGTGAATGTAATGTAACACACACCCATACAATGCGCACCACCCCGTGATGTTTTTCTCACTCCTACTAGTGAATGTAATGTTACACACACCCATACAATGCGCACCACCCCGTGATGTTTTTCTCACTCCTACTAGTGAATGTAATGTAACACACACCCATACAATGCGTACCACCCTTGATGTATTTCTCACTCCTACTAGTGAATCTAATGTAACACACACCCATACAATGCGCACCACCCCGCGATGTTTTTCAGAAACCTATCCTACATTGCCACTGCATCTTCCCTGACCTCCCCATGCTGACCACCCCGCGATGCTTTTCACCATCCTACATTGCCACTCACTGCCTATCCTAATTCAGACCCTCCGATTCACACCACCCCGTGATGTTTTTCTCACTCCTAGTAGTGAATGTAATGTAACACACACCCATACAATACGCACCACCCCGTGATGTTTTTCTCACTCCTCCTAGTGAATGTAATGTAACACACCCCCAAACAATGCGCACCACACCGTGATGTTTTTCTCACTCCTACTAGTGAATGTAATGTAACACACACCCATACAATGGGCACCACACGGTGATGTTTTTCTCACTCCTACTAGTGAATGTAATATAACACACACCCATACAATGCGCACCACCCCGTGATGTTTTTCTCACTCCTACTAGTGAATCTAATGTAACACACACCCATACAATGCGCACCACCCCGTGATGTTTTTCTCACACCTACTAGTGAATCTAATGTAACACACACCCATACAATGCGCACCACCCCGTGATGTTTTTCTCACTCCTACTAGTGAATCTAATGTAACACACACCCATACAATGCGCACCACCCCGTGATGTTTTTCTCACTGCTACTAGTGAATGTAATGTAACACACACCCATACAATGCGCACCACCCCGTGATGTTTTTCTCACTCCTACTAGTGAATGTAATGTAACACACACCCATACAATGCGCACCACCCTGTGATGTTTTTCTCACTCCTACTAGTGAATGTAATGTAACACACACCCATACAATGCGCACCACCCCGTGATGTTTTTCTCACTCCTACTAGTGAATCTAATGTAACACACACCCATACAATGCGCACCACCCCGTGATGTTTTTCTCACTCCTACTAGTGAATCTAATGTAACACACACCCATACAATGCGCACCACCCCGTGATTTTTTTCTCACTCCTACTAGTGAATCTAATGTAACACACACCCATACAATTCGCAACACCCCGCGATATTTTTCAGAATCCTATCCTACATTTCCACTGCATGTTCCCTGACCTCCCCATGCTGACCACCCCGCGGTGCTTTTCTCCATCCTACATTGCCAATCACTCCCTATCCTAATTCAGACCCTCCGATTCACACCACCCCGTCATGTTTTTCTCACTCCTACTAGTGAATGTAATGTAACACACACCCATACAATGCGCACCACCCCGTGAGGTTTTTCTCACTCCTACTAGTGAATGTAATGTAACACACACCCATACAATGCGCACCACCCCGTGATGTTTTTCTCACTCATACTAGTGAATGTAATGTAACACACACCCATACAATGCGCAGAATCCCGTGCTGTTTTTCTCACTCCTACTAGTGAATATAATGTAACACACACCCATGCAATGCGCACTACCCCGTGCTGTTTTTCTCACTCCTACTAGTGAATGTAATGTAACACACACCCATACAATGCGCACCACCCCGTGATGTTTTTCTCACTCCTACTAGTGAATGTAATGTAACACACACACATACAATGCGCACCACCCCGTGATGTTTTTCTCACTCCTACTAGTGAATGTAATGTAACAAACACCCATACAATGCGTACCACCCTTGATGTATTTCTCACTCCTACTAGTGAATCTAATGTAACACACACCCATACAATGCGCACCACCCCGCGATGTTTTTCAGAAACCTATCCTACATTGCCACTGCATGTTCCCTGACCTCCCCATGCTGACCACCCCGCGATGCTTTTCTCCATCCTACATTGCCACTCACTGCCTATCCTAATTCAGACCCTCCGATTCACACCACCCCGTGATGTTTTTCTCACTCCTAGTAGTGAATGTAATGTAACACACACCCATACAATGCGCACCACCCCGTGATGTTTTTCTCACTCCTACTAGTGAATGTAATGTAACACACCCCCAAACAATGCGCACCACACCGTGATATTTTTCTCACTCCTACTAGTGAATGTAATGTAACACACACCCATACAATGGGCACCACACGGTGATTTTTTTTTTCACTCCTACTAGTGAATGTAATATAACACACACCCATACAATGCGCACCACCCCGTGATGTTTTTCTCACTCCTACTAGTGAATCTAATGTAACACACACCCATACAATGCGCACCACCCCGTGATGTTTTTCTCACTCCTACTGGTGAATCTAATGTAACACACACCCATACAATGCGCACCACCCCGTGATGTTTTTCTCACTCCTACTAGTGAATCTAATGTAACACACACCCATACAATGCGCACCACCCCGTGATGTTTTTCTCACTCCTACTAGTGAATGTAATGTAACACACACCCATACAATGCGCACCACACCGTGATGTTTTTCTCACTCCTACTAGTGAATGTAATGTAACACACACCCATACAATGCGCACCACCCCGTGATGTTTTTCTCACTCCTACTAGTGAATCTAATGTAACACACACCCATACAATGCGCACCACCCCGTGATGTTTTTCTCACTCCTACTAGTGAATCTAATGTAACACACACCCATACAATGCGCACCACCCCGTGATTTTTTTCTCACTCCTACTAGTGAATCTAATGTAACACACACCCATACAATTCGCAACACCCCGCGATATTTTTCAGAATCCTATCCTACATTTCCACTGCATGTTCCCTGACCTCCCCATGCTGACCACCCCGTGGTGCTTTTCTCCATCCTACATTGCCAATCACTCCCTATCCTAATTCAGACCCTGCGATTCACACCACCCCGTCATGTTTTTCTCACTCCTACTAGTGAATGTAATGTAACACACACCCATACAATGCGCACCACCCCGTGATGTTTTTCTCACTCATACTAGTGAATGTAATGTAACACACACCCATACAATGCGCAGAATCCCGTGCTGTTTTTCTCACTCCTACTAGTGAATATAATGTAACACACACCCATGCAATGCGCACTACCCCGTGCTGTTTTTCTCACTCCTACTAGTGAATGTAATGTAACACACACCCATACAATGCGCACCACCCCGTGATGTTTTTCTCACTCCTACTAGTGAATGTAATGTAACACACACACATACAATGCGCACCACCCCGTGATGTTTTTCTCACTCCTACTAGTGAATGTAATGTAACACACACCCATACAATGCGTACCACCCTTGATGTATTTCTCACTCCTACTAGTGAATCTAATGTAACACACACCCATACAATGCGCACCACCCCGCGATGTTTTTCAGAAACCTATCCTACATTGCCACTGCATGTTCCCTGACCTCCCCATGCTGACCACCCCGCGATGCTTTTCTCCATCCTACATTGCCACTCACTGCCTATCCTAATTCAGACCCTCCGATTCACACCACCCCGTGATGTTTTTCTCACTCCTAGTAGTGAATGTAATGTAACACACACCCATACAATGCGCACCACCCCGTGATGTTTTTCTCACTCCTACTAGTGAATGTAATGTAACACACCCCCAAACAATGCGCACCACACCGTGATGTTTTTCTCACTCCTACTAGTGAATGTAATGTAACACACACCCATACAATGGGCACCACACGGTGATGTTTTTCTCACTCCTACTAGTGAATGTAATATAACACACACCCATACAATGCGCACCACCCCGTGATGTTTTTCTCACTCCTACTAGTGAATGTAATGTAACACACACCCATACAATGCGCACCACCCCGTGATGTTTTTCTCACTCCTACTAGTGAATGTAATGTAACACACACCCATACAATGCGCACCACCCCGTGATGTTTTTCTCACTCCTACTAGTGAATCTAATGTAACACACACCCATACAATGCGCACCACCCCGTGATGTTTTTCTCACTCCTACTAGTGAATCTAATGTAACACACACCCATACAATGCGCACCACCCCGTGATGTTTTTCTCACTCCTACTAGTGAATGTAATGTAACACACACCCATACAATGCGCACCACCCCGTGATGTTTTTCTCACTCCTACTAGTGAATGTAATGTAACACACACCCATACAATGCGCACCACCCCGTGATGTTTTTCTCATTCCTACTAGTGAATCTAATGTAACACACACCCATACAATGCGCACCACCCCGTGATGTTTTTCTCACTCCTACTAGTGAATCTAATGTAACACACACCCATACAATGCGCACCACACCGTGATTTTTTTCTCACTCCTACTAGTGAATCTAATGTAACACACACCCATACAATTCGCAACACCCCGCGATATTTTTCAGAATCCTATCCTACATTTCCACTGCATGTTCCCTGACCTCCCCATGCTGACCACCCCGCGGTGCTTTTCTCCATCCTACATTGCCAATCACTCCCTATCCTAATTCAGACCCTCCGATTCACACCACCCCGTCATGTTTTTCTCACTCCTACTAGTGAATGTAATGTAACACACACCCATACAATGCGCACCACCCCGTGAGGTTTTTCTCACTCCTACTAGTGAATGTAATGTAACACACACCCATACAATGTGCACCACCCCGTGATGTTTTTCTCACTCCTACTAGTGAATGTAATGTAACACACACCCATACAATGCGCACCACCCCGTGATGTTTTTCTCACTCCTACTAGTGAATGTAATGTAACACACATCCATACAATGCGCACCACCCCGTGATGTTTTTCTCACTCCTACTAGTGAATCTAATGTAACACACACCCATACAATGCGCCCCACCCCGTGATGTTTTTCTCACTCCTACTAGTGAATCTAAAGTAATACACACCCATACAATGCACACCACCCCGTGATGTTTTTCTCACTCCTACTAGTGAATGTAATGTTACACATACCCATACAATGCGCTCCACCCCGTGATGTTTTTCTCACTCCTACTAGTGAATGTAATGTAACACACACGCATACAATGCGCACCACCCCGTGATGTTTTTCTCACTGCTGCTAGTGAATGTAATGTAACACACACCCATACAATGCGCACCACCCCGTGATGTTTTTCTCACTCCTACTAGTGAATGTAATGTAACACACACCCATACAATGCGCACCACCCCGTGATGTTTTTCTCACTCCTACTAGTGAATGTAATGTAACACACAGCCATACAATGCGCACCACCCCGTGATGTTTTTCTCACTCCTACTAGTGAATCTAATGTAACACACACCCATACATTTCGCACCACCACACGATGTTTTCAGAAACCTATCCTACATTGCCACTGCATGTTCCCTGACCTCCCCATGCTGACCACCCCGCGGTGCTTTTCTCCATCCTACCTTGCCAATCACTGCCTATCCTAATTCAGACCCTCCGATTCACACCACCCCGTCATGTTTTTCTCACTCCTACTAGTGAATGTAATGTAACACACACCCATACAATGCGCACCACCCCGTGATGTTTTTCTCACTCCTACTAGTGAATGTAATGTAACACACACGCATACAATGCGCACCACCCCGTGATGTTTTTCTCACTCCTACTAGTGAATCTAATGTAACACACACCCATACAATGCGCACCACCCCGTGATGTTTTTCTCACTCCTACTAGTGAATGTAATGTAACACACACCCATACAATGCGCACCACCCCGTGATGTTTTTCTCACTCCTACTAGTGAATGTAATGTAACACACACCCATACAATGCGCACCACCCCGTGATGTTTTTCTCACTCCTACTAGTGAATGTAATGTAACACACACCCATACAATGCGCACCACCCCGTGATGTTTTTCTCACTGCTACTAGTGAATGTAATGTAACACACACCCATAACGTGCGCACCACCCCGTGATATTTTTCTCACACCTACTAGTGAATGTAATGTAACACACACCCATACAATGCGCACCACCCCGTGATGTTTTTCTCACTCCTACTAGTGAATCTATTGTAACAAACACCCATACAATGCGCACCACCCCGTGATGTTTTTCTCACTCCTACTAGTGAATCTAATGTAACACACACCCATACAATGCGCACCACCCCGTGATGTTTTTTTCACTCCTACTAGTGAATCTAATGTAACACACACCCATACAATGCGCACCACCCCGTGATGTTTTTCTCACTCCTACTAGTGAATCTAATGTAACACACACCCATACAATGCGCACCACCCCGTCATGTTTTTCTCACTCCTACTAGTGAATCTAATGTAACACACACCCATACAATGCGCACCACCCCGTGATGTTTTTCTCACTCCTACTAGTGAATGTAATGTAACACACACCCATAGAATGCGCACCAACCCGTGATGTTTTTCTCACTCCTACTAGTGAATGTAATGTAACACACACCCATACAATGCGCACCACCCCGTGATGTTTTTCTCACTCCTACTAGTGAATGTAATGTAACACACACCCATACAATGCGCATCACCCCGTGATGTTTTTCTCACTCCTACTAGTGAATGTAATGTAACACACACCCATACAATGCGCACCACCCCGTGATGTTTTTCTCACTCCTACTAGTGAATGTAATGTAACACACACCCATACAATGCGCACCACCCCGTGATGTTTTTCTCATTCCTACTAGTGAATCTAATGTAACACACACCCATACAATGCGCACCACCCCGTGATGTTTTTCTCACTCCTACTAGTGAATCTAATGTAACACACACCCATACAATGCGCACCACCCCGTGATTTTTTTCTCACTCCTACTAGTGAATCTAATGTAACACACACCCATACAATTCGCAACACCCCGCGATATTTTTCAGAATCCTATCCTACATTTCCACTGCATGTTCCCTGACCTCCCCATGCTGACCACCCCGCGGTGCTTTTCTCCATCCTACATTGCCAATCACTCCCTATCCTAATTCAGACCCTCCGATTCACACCACCCCGTCATGTTTTTCTCACTCCTACTAGTGAATGTAATGTAACACACACCCATACAATGCGCACCACCCCGTGAGGTTTTTCTCACTCCTACTAGTGAATGTAATGTAACACACACCCATACAATGTGCACCACCCCGTGATGTTTTTCTCACTCCTACTAGTGAATGTAATGTAACACACACCCATACAATGCGCACCACCCCGTGATGTTTTTCTCACTCCTACTAGTGAATGTAATGTAACACACATCCATACAATGCGCACCACCCCGTGATGTTTTTCTCACTCCTACTAGTGAATCTAATGTAACACACACCCATACAATGCGCCCCACCCCGTGATGTTTTTCTCACTCCTACTAGTGAATCTAAAGTAATACACACCCATACAATGCACACCACCCCGTGATGTTTTTCTCACTCCTACTAGTGAATGTAATGTTACACATACCCATACAATGCGCTCCACCCCGTGATGTTTTTCTCACTCCTACTAGTGAATGTAATGTAACACACACGCATACAATGCGCACCACCCCGTGATGTTTTTCTCACTGCTGCTAGTGAATGTAATGTAACACACACCCATACAATGCGCACCACCCCGTGATGTTTTTCTCACTCCTACTAGTGAATGTAATGTAACACACACCCATACAATGCGCACCACCCCGTGATGTTTTTCTCACTCCTACTAGTGAATGTAATGTAACACACAGCCATACAATGCGCACCACCCCGTGATGTTTTTCTCACTCCTACTAGTGAATCTAATGTAACACACACCCATACATTTCGCACCACCACACGATGTTTTCAGAAACCTATCCTACATTGCCACTGCATGTTCCCTGACCTCCCCATGCTGACCACCCCGCGGTGCTTTTCTCCATCCTACCTTGCCAATCACTGCCTATCCTAATTCAGACCCTCCGATTCACACCACCCCGTCATGTTTTTCTCACTCCTACTAGTGAATGTAATGTAACACACACCCATACAATGCGCACCACCCCGTGATGTTTTTCTCACTCCTACTAGTGAATGTAATGTAACACACACGCATACAATGCGCACCACCCCGTGATGTTTTTCTCACTCCTACTAGTGAATCTAATGTAACACACACCCATACAATGCGCACCACCCCGTGATGTTTTTCTCACTCCTACTAGTGAATGTAATGTAACACACACCCATACAATGCGCACCACCCCGTGATGTTTTTCTCACTCCTACTAGTGAATGTAATGTAACACACACCCATACAATGCGCACCACCCCGTGATGTTTTTCTCACTCCTACTAGTGAATGTAATGTAACACACACCCATACAATGCGCACCACCCCGTGATGTTTTTCTCACTGCTACTAGTGAATGTAATGTAACACACACCCATAACGTGCGCACCACCCCGTGATATTTTTCTCACACCTACTAGTGAATGTAATGTAACACACACCCATACAATGCGCACCACCCCGTGATGTTTTTCTCACTCCTACTAGTGAATCTATTGTAACAAACACCCATACAATGCGCACCACCCCGTGATGTTTTTCTCACTCCTACTAGTGAATCTAATGTAACACACACCCATACAATGCGCACCACCCCGTGATGTTTTTTTCACTCCTACTAGTGAATCTAATGTAACACACACCCATACAATGCGCACCACCCCGTGATGTTTTTCTCACTCCTACTAGTGAATCTAATGTAACACACACCCATACAATGCGCACCACCCCGTCATGTTTTTCTCACTCCTACTAGTGAATCTAATGTAACACACACCCATACAATGCGCACCACCCCGTGATGTTTTTCTCACTCCTACTAGTGAATGTAATGTAACACACACCCATAGAATGCGCACCAACCCGTGATGTTTTTCTCACTCCTACTAGTGAATGTAATGTAACACACACCCATACAATGCGCACCACCCCGTGATGTTTTTCTCACTCCTACTAGTGAATGTAATGTAACACACACCCATACAATGCGCATCACCCCGTGATGTTTTTCTCACTCCTACTAGTGAATGTAATGTAACACACACCCATACAATGCGCACCACCCCGTGATGTTTTTCTCACTCTTACTAGTGAATGTAATGTAACACACACCCATACAATGCGCACCACCCCGTGATGTTTTTCTCACTCCTACTAGTGAATGTAATGTAACACACACCCATACAATGCGCACCACCCCGTGATGTTTTTCTCACTCCTACTAGTGAATCTAATGTAACACACACCCATACAATGCGCACCACCCCGTGATGTTTTTCTCACTCCTACTAGTGAAAGTAATGTAACACGCCCCCATACAATGCGCACCACCCCGTGATGTTTTTCTCACTCCTACTAGTGAATGTAATGTAACACACACCCATACAATGCGCACCACCCCGTGATGTTTTTCTCACTCCTAGTAGTGAATGTAATGTAACACACACCCATACAATGCGCACCACCCCGTGATGTTTTTCTCACTCCTACTAGTGAATCTAATGTAACACACACTCATACAATGCGCACCACCCCGTGATGTATTTCTCACTCCTACTAGTGAATCTAATGTAACACACACCCATACAATGCGCACCACCCCGCCATGTTTTTCAGAAACCTATCCTACATTGCCACTGGATGTTCCCTGACCTCCCCATGCTAACCACCCCGCGATACTTTTCTCCATCCTACATTGCCACTCACTGCCTATCCTAATTCAGACCCTCCGATTCACACCACCCCGTGGTGTTTTTCTCACTCCTAGTAGTCAATGTAATGTAACACACACCCATACAATGCGCACCACCCCGTGATGTTTTTCTCACTCCTACTAGTGAATGTAATGTAACACACACCCATACAATGCGCACCACCCCGTGATGTTTTTCTCACTCCTACTAGTGAATGTACTGTAACACACACCCATACAATGCGCACCACCCCGTGATGTTTTTCTCACTCCTACTAGTGAATGTAATGTAACACACACCCATACAATGCGCACCACCCCGTGATGTTTTTCTCACTCCTACTAGTGAATCTAATGTTACACACACCCATACAATGCACCCCCGCCCGTGATGTTTTTCTCACTCCTACTAGTGAATCTAAAGTAACACACACCCATACAATGCACACCACCCCGTGATGTTTTTCTCACTCCTACTAGTGAATGTAATGTAACACACACCCATACAATGCGCACCACCCCGTGATGTTTTTCTCACTCCTACTAGTGAATGTAATGTAACACACACCCATACAATGCGCACCACCCCGTGATGTTTTTCTCACTCCTACTAGTGAATGTAATGTAACACACACCCATACAATGCGCACCACCCCGTGATGTTTTTCTCACTCCTACTAGTGAATGTAATGTAACACACACCCATACAATGCGCACCACCCCGTGATGTTTTTCTCACTCCTACTAGTGAATCTAATGTAACACACACCCATACAATTCGCACCACCACACGATGTTTTCAGAAACCTATCCTACATTGCCACTGCATGTTCCCTGACCTCCCCATGCTGACCACCCCGCGGTGCTTTTCTCCATCCTACCTTGCCAATCACTGCCTATCCTAATTCAGACCCTCCGATTCACACCACCCCGTCATATTTTTCTCACTCCTACTAGTGAATGTAATGTAACACACACCCATACAATGCGCACCACCCCGTGATGTTTTTCTCACTCCTACTAGTGAATGTAATGTAACACACACCCATACAATGCGCACCACCCCGTGATGTTTTTCTCACTCCTACTAGTGAATGTAATGTAACACACACCCATACAATGCGCACCACCCCGTGATGTTTTTCTCACTCCTACTAGTGAATGTAATGTAACACACACCCATACAATGCGCACCACCCCGTGATGTTTTTCTCACTCCTACTAGTGAATGTAATGTAACACACACCCATACAATGCGCACCACCCCGTGATGTTTTTCTCACTCCTACTAGTGAATGTAATGTAACACACACCCATACAATGCGCACCACCCCGTGATGTTTTTCTCACTGCTACTAGTGAATGTAATGTAACACACACCAATACAACGCGCACCACCCCGTGATATTTTTCTCACACCTACTAGTGAATGTAATGTAACACACACCCATACAATGCGCACCACCCCGTGATGTTTTTCTCACTCCTACTAGTGAATCTATTGTAACACACACCCATACAATGCGCACCACCCCGTGATGTTTTTCTCACTCCTACTAGTGAATCTAATGTAACACACACCCATACAATGCGCACCACCCCGTGATGTTTTTTTCACTCCTACTAGTGAATCTAATGTAACACACACCCATACAATGCGCACCACCCCGTGATGTTTTTCTCACTCCTACTAGTGAATCTAATGTAACACACACCCATACAATGCGCACCACCCCGTGATGTTTTTCTCACTCCTACTAGTGAATCTAATGTAACACACACCCATACAATGCGCACCACCCCGTGATGTTTTTCTCACTCCTACTAGTGAATCTAATGTAACACACACCCATACAATGCGCACCACCCCGTGATGTTTTTCTCACTCCTACTAGTGAATGTAATGTAACACACACCCATACAATGCGCACCACCCCGTGATGTTTTTCTCACTCCTACTAGTGAATGTAATGTAACACACACCCATACAATGCGCACCACCCCGTGATGTTTTTCTCACTCCTACTAGTGAATGTAATGTAACACACACCCATACAATGCGCATCACCCCGTGATGTTTTTCTCACTCCTACTAGTGAATGTAATGTAACACACACCCATACAATGCGCACCACCCCGTGATGTTTTTCTCACTCTTACTAGTGAATGTAATGTAACACACACCCATACAATGCGCACCACCCCGTGATGTTTTTCTCACTCCTACTAGTGAATGTAATGTAACACACACCCATACAATGCGCACCACCCCGTGATGTTTTTCTCACTCCTACTAGTGAATCTAATGTAACACACACCCATACAATGCGCACCACCCCGTGATGTTTTTCTCACTCCTACTAGTGAATGTAATGTAACACACCCCCATACAATGCGCACCACCCCGTGATGTTTTTCTCACTCCTACTAGTGAATGTAATGTAACACACACCCATACAATGCGCACCACCCCGTGATGTTTTTCTCACTCCTAGTAGTGAATGTAATGTAACACACACCCATACAATGCGCACCACCCCGTGATGTTTTTCTCACTCCTACTAGTGAATCTAATGTAACACACACTCATACAATGCGCACCACCCCGTGATGTATTTCTCACTCCTACTAGTGAATCTAATGTAACACACACCCATACAATGCGCACCACCCCGCCATGTTTTTCAGAAACCTATCCTACATTGCCACTGCATGTTCCCTGACCTCCCCATGCTGACCACCCCGCGATACTTTTCTCCATCCTACATTGCCACTCACTGCCTATCCTTTCAGACCCTCCGATTCACACCACCCCGTGATGTTTTTCTCACTCCTAGTAGTCAATGTAATGTAACACACACCCATACAATGCGCACCACCCCGTGATGTTTTTCTCACTCCTACTAGTGAATCTAATGTTACACACACCCATACAATGCACCCCCCCGTGATGTTTTTCTCACTCCTACTAGTGAATCTAAAGTAACACACACCCATACAATGCGCACCACCCCGTGATGTTTTTCTCACTCCTACTAGTGAATGTAATGTAACACACACCCATACAATGCGCACCACCCCGTGATGTTTTTCTCACTCCTACTAGTGAATGTAATGTAACACACACCCATACAATGCGCACCACCCCGTGATGTTTTTCTCACTCCTAGTAGTGAATGTAATGTAACACACACCCATACAATGCGCATCACCCCGTGATATTTTTCTCACTCCTACTAGTGAATGTAATGTAACACACACCCATACAATGCGCACCACCCCGTGATGTTTTTCTCACTCTTACTAGTGAATGTAATGTAACACACACCCATACAATGCGCACCTCCCCGTGATGTTTTTCTCACTCCTACTAGTGAATGTAATGTAACACACACCCATACAATGCGCACCACCCCGTGATGTTTTTCTCACTCCTACTAGTGAATCTAATGTAACACACACCCATACAATGCGCACCACCCCGTGATGTTTTTCTCACTCCTACTAGTGAATCTAATGTAACACACACCCATACAATGCTCAACACCCCGCGATGTTTTTCAGAAACCTATCCTACATTGCCACTGCATGTTCCCTGACCTCCCCATGCTGACCACCCCGCGGTGCTTTTCTCCATCCTACATTGCCACTCACTGCCTATCCTAATTCAGACCCTCCGATTCACACCCCCCCGTGATGTTTTTCTCACTCCTAGTAGTGAATGTAATGTACCACACACCCATACAATGCGCACCACCCCGTGATGTTTTTCTCACTCCTACTAATGAATGTAATGTAACACACACCCATACAATGCGCACCATCCCGTGATGTTTTTCTCACTCCTACTAGTGAATCTAAGGTAACACACACCCATACAATGGGCACCACCCCGCGATGTTTTTCAGAAACCTATCCTACATTGCCACTGCATGTTCCCTGACCTCCCCATGCTGACCACCCCGCGGTGCTTTTCTCCATCTTACATTGCCACTCACTGCCTATTCTAATTCAGACCCTCCGATTCACACCACCCCGTGATGTTTTTCTCACTCTTACTAGTGAATGTAATGTAACACACACCCATACAATGCGCACCACACCGTGATATTTTTCTCACTCCTACTAGTGAATGTAATGTAACACACACCCATACAATGCGCACCACCCCGTGATGGATTTCTCACTCCGACTAGTGAATGTAATGTAACACACACCCATACAATGCGCACCTCCCCGTGATGTTTTTCTCAATCCTACTAGTGAATGTAATGTAACACACACCCAAACAATGCGCACCATCCTGTGATGTTTTTCTCACTCCTACTAGTGAATGTAATGTAACACACCCCCATACAATGCGCACCACCCCGTGATGTTTTTCTCACTCCTACTAGTGAATCTAATGTAACACACACCCATACAATGCGCACCACCCCGCGATGTTTTTCAGAAACCTATCCTACATTGCCACTGCATGTTCCCTGACCTCCCCATGCTGACCATCCCGCGGTGCTTTTCTCCATCCTACATTGCCACTCACTGCCTATCCTAATTCAGACCCTCCAATTCACACCACACCGTGATGTTTTTCTCACTCCTATTAGTGAATGTAATGTAACACACACCCATACAATGCACACCACCCCGTGATATTTTTCTCACTCCTATCAGTGAATGTAATGTAACACACACCCATACAATGCGCACCACCCCGTGATGTTTTTCTCACTCCTACTAGTGAATGTAATGTAACACACACCCATACAGTGCGCACCACCACGTGATGTTTTTCTCACTCCTACTAGTGAATGTAATGTAACACACACACATACAATGCGCACCACGCCGTGATGTTTTCCTCACTCCTACTAGTGAATGTAATGTAACACACACCCATACAATGTCCACAACCCCGTGATGTTTTCCTCACTCCTACTAGTGAATGTAATGTAACACACACCCATGCAATGCGCACCACCCCGTGATGTTTTTCTCACTCCTACTAGTGAATGTAATGTAACACACACCCATACAATGCGCAGAATCCCGTGCTGTTTTTCTCACTCCTACTAGTGAATATAATGTAACACACACCCATGCAATGCGCACCACCCCGTGATGTTTTTCTCACTCCTACTAGTGAATGTATTGTAACACACACCCATACAATGCGCACCACCCCGTGATGTTTTTCTCACTCCTACTAGTGAATGTATTGTAACACACACCCATACAATGCGCACCACCCCGTGATGTTTTTCTCACTCCTACTAGTGAATGTAATGTAACACACACCCATACAATGCGTACCACCCCGTGATGTATTTCTCACTCCTACTAGTGAATCTAATGTAACACACACCCATACAATGCGCACCACCCCGCGATGTTTTTCAGAAACCTATCCTACATTGCCACTGCATGTTCCCTGACCTCCCCATGCTGACCACCCCGCGATGCTTTTCTCCATCCTACATTGCCACTCACTGACTATCCTAATTCAGACCCTCCAATTCACACCACCCCGTGATGTTTTTCTCACTCCTAGTAGTCAATGTAATGTAACACACACCCATACAATGCGCACCACCCCGAGATGTTTTTCTCACTCCTAGTAGTGAATGTAATGTAACACACCCCCAAACAATGCGCACCACACAGTGATGATTTTCTCACTCCTACTCGTGAATGTAATGTAACACACACCCATACAATGGGCACCACCCGGTGATGTTTTTCTCACTCCTACTAGTGAATGTAATATAACACACACCCATACAATGCGCACCACCCCGTGATGTTTTTCTCACTCCTACTAGTGAATCTAATGTAACACACACCCATACAATGCTCACCACCCCGTGATATTTTTCTCACTGCTACTAGTGAATGTAATGTAACACACACCCATACAATGCGCACCACCCCGTGATGTTTTCCTCACTCCTACTAGTGAATCTAATGTAACACACACCCATACAATGCGCACCACCCCGTGATGTTTTTCTCACTCCTACTAGTGAATGTAATGTAACACACACCCATACAATGCGCATCACCCCGTGATGTTTTTCTCACTCCTACTAGTGAATGTAATGTAACACACACCCATACAATGCGCACCACCCCGTGATGTTTTTCTCACTCCTACTAGTGAATGTAATGTAACACACACCCATACAATGCGCACCACCCCGTGATGTTTTTCTCACTCCTACTAGTGAATGTAATGTAACACACACCCATAGAATGTGCACCACCCCGTGATGTTTTTCTCACTCCTACTAGTGAATGTAATGTAACACACACCCATACAATGCGCACCACGCCGTGATGTGTTCCTCACTCCTACTACTGAATGTAATGTAACACACACCCATCCAATGTGCACCACCCCGTGATGTTTTTCTCACTCCTACTAGTGAATGTAATGTAACACACACCCATACAATACGCACCACCCCGTGATGTTTTTCTCACTCCTACTAGTGAATGTAATGTAACACACACCCATACAATGCGCACCACCCCGTGATGCTTTTCTCACTCCTACTAGTGAATGTAATGTAACACACACCCATACAATGCGCAGAATCCCGTGCTGTTTTTCTCACTCCTACTAGTGAATATAATGTAACACACACCCATGCAATCCGCACCACCCCGTGATGTTTTTCTCACTCCTACTAGTGAATGTAATGTAACACACACCCATACAATGCGCACCACCCCGTGATGTTTTTCTCACTCCTACTAGTGAATGTAATGTAACACACACCCATACAATGCGCACCACCCCGTGATGTTTTTCTCACTCCTACTAGTGAATGTAATGTAACACACACCCATACAATGCGTACCACCCCGTGATGTATTTCTCACTCCTACTAGTGAATCTAATGTAACACACACCCATACAATGCGCACCACCCCGCGATGTTTTTCAGAAACCTATCCTACATTGCCACTGCATGTCCCCTGACCTCCCCATGCTGACCACCCCGCGATGCTTTTCTCCATCCTACATTGCCACTCACTGCGTATCCTAATCCAGACCCTCCGATTCACACCACCCCGTGATGTTTTTCTCACTCCTAGTAATCAATGTAATGTAACACACACCCATACAATGCGCACCACCCCGTGATGTTTTTCTCACTCCTAGTAGTGAATGTAATGTAACACACCCCCAAACAATGCGCACCACACCGTGATGTTTTTCTCACTCCTACTCGTGAATGTAATGTAACACACACCCATACAATGGGCACCACCCGGTGATGTTTTTCTCTCTCCTACTAGTGAATGTAATATAACACACACCCATGCAATGCGCACCACCCCGTGATGTTTTTCTCACTCCTACTAGTGAATGTAATGTAACACACACCCATACAATGCTCACCACCCCGTGATGTTTTTCTCACTGCTACTAGTGAATGTAATGTAACACACACCCATTCAATGCGCACCACCCCTTGATGTTTTTCTCACTCCTACTAGTGAATCTAATGTAACACACACCCATACAATGCGCACCACCCCGTGATGTTTTTCTCACTCCTACTAGTGAATGTAATGTAACAAACCCCCATACAATGCGCACCACCCCGTGATGTTTTTCTCACTCCTACTAGTGAATGTAATGTAACACACACCCATACAATGCGCACCACCCCGTGATGTTTTTCTCACTCCTACTAGTGAATCCAATGTAACACACACCCATACAATGCGCACCACCCCGTCATGTTTTTCTCACTCCTACTAGTGAATGTAATGTAACACACACCCATACAATGCGCACCACCCCGTGATGTTTTTCTCACTCCTACTAGTGAATGTAATGTAACACACACCCATACAATGCGCACCACCCCATGATTTTTTTCTCACTCCTACTAGTGAATCTAATGTAACACACACCCATACAATTCGCACCACCCCGCGATGTTTTTCAGAATCCTATCCTACATTGCCCCTGCATGTTCCCTGACCTCCCCATGCTGACCACCCCGCGGTGCTTTTCTCCATCCTACATTGCCAATCACTCCCTATCCTAATTCAGACCCTCTGATTCACACCACCCCGTCATGTTTTTCTCACTCCTACTAGTGAATGTAATGTAACACACACCCATACAATGCGCACCACCCCGTGATGTTTTTCTCACTCCTACTAGTGAGTGTAATGTAACACACACCCATACAATGCGCACCACCCCGTGAGGTTTTTCTCACTCCTACTAGTGAATGTAATGTAACACACACCCATACAATGCGCACCATCCCGTGATGTTTTTCTCACTCCTACTAGTGAATGTAATGTAACACACACCCATACAATGCGCACCACCCCGTGATGTTTTTCTCACTCCTACTAGTGAATGTAATGTAACACACACCCATACAATGCGCACCACCCCGTGATGTTTTTCTCACTCCTACTAGTGAATGTAATGTAACACACACCCATACAATTCGCACCACCCCGTGATGTTTTTCTCACTCCTACTAGTGAATCTAATGTAACACACACCCATACAATGCGCCCCCCCGTGATGTTTTTCTCACTCCTACTAGTGAATCTAAAGTAACACACACCCATACAATGCGCACCACCACGTGATGTTTTTCTCACTCCTACTAGTGAATGTAATGTAACACACACCCATACAATGCGCACCACCCCGTGATGTTTTTCTCACTCCTACTAGTGAATGTAATGTAACACACACCCATACAATGCGCACCACCCCGTGATGTTTTTCTCACTCCTAGTAGTGAATGTAATGTAACACACACCCATACAATGCGCATCACCCCGTGATATTTTTCTCACTCCTACTAGTGAATGTAATGTAACACACACCCATACAATGCGCACCACCCCGTGATGTTTTTCTCACTCTTACTAGTGAATGTAATGTAACACACACCAATACAATGCGCACCTCCCCGTGACGTTTTTCTCACTCCTACTAGTGAATGTAATGTAACACACACCCATACAATGCGCACCACCCCGTGATGTTTTTCTCACTCCTACTAGTGAATCTAATGTAACACACACCCATACAATGCGCACCACCCCGTGATGTTTTTCTCACTCCTACTAGTGAATCTAATGTAACACACACCCATACAATGCTCACCACCCCGCGATGTTTTTCAGAAACCTATCCTACATTGCCACTGCATGTTCCCTGACCTCCCCATGCTGACCACCCCGCGGTGCGTTTCTCCATCCTACATTGCCACTCACTGCCTATCCTAATTCAGACCCTCCGATTCACACCCCCCCGTGATGTTTTTCTCACTCCTAGTACTGAATGTAATGTACCACACACCCATACAATGCGCACCACCCCGTGATGTTTTTCTCACTCCTACTAATGAATGTAATGTAACACACACCCATACAATGCGCACCATCCCGTGATGTTTTTCTCACTCCTACTAGTGAATCTAATGTAACACACACCCATACAATGGGCACCACCCCGCGATGTTTTTCAGAAACCTATCCTACATTGCCACTGCATGTTCCCTGACCTCCCCATGCTGACCACCCCACGGTGCTTTTCTCCATCCTACATTGCAACTCACTGCCTATCCTAATTCAGACCCTCCGATTCACACCACCCCGTGATGTTTTTCTCACTCCTACTAGTGAATGTAATGTAACACACACCCATACAATGCGCACAACACCGTGATATTTTTCTCACTCCTACTAGTGAATGTAATGTAACACACACCCATACAATGCGCACCACCCCGTGATGGATTTCTCACTCCGACTAGTGAATGTAATGTAACACACACCCATACAATGCGCACCTCCCCGTGATGTTTTTCTCACTCCTACTAGTGAATGTAATGTAGCACACACCCAAACAATGCGCACCATCCTGTGATGTTTTTCTCACTCCTATTAGTGAATGTAATGTAACACACACCCATACAATGCGCACCACCCCGTGATGTTCTTCTCACTCCTACTAGTGAATCTAATGTAACACACACCCATACAATGCGCACCACCCCGCGATGTTTTTCAGAAACCTATCCTACATTGCCACTGCATGTTCCCTGACCTCCCCATGCTGACCATCCCGCGGTGCTTTTCTCCATCCTACATTGCCACTCACTGCCTATCCTAATTCAGACCCTCCAATTCACACCACACCGTGATGTTTTTCTCACTCCTATTAGTGAATGTAATGTAACACACACCCATTCAATGCACACCACCCCGTGATGTTTTTCTCACTCCTACTAGTGAATGTAATGTAACACACACCCATACAATGCGCACCACCCCGTGATGGATTTCTCACTCCGACTAGTGAATGTAACGTAACACACACCCATACAATGCGCACCTCCCCGTGATGTTTTTCTCACTCCTACTAGTGAATGTAATGTAACACACACCCAAACAATGCGCACCATCCTGTGATGTTTTTCTCACTCCTACTAGTGAATGTAATGTAACACACCCCCATACAATGCGCACCACCCCGTGATGTTTTTCTCACTCCTACTAGTGAATCTAATGTAACACACACCCATACAATGCGCACCACCCCGCGATGTTTTTCAGAAACCTATCCTACATTGCCACTGCATGTTCCCTGACCTCCCCATGCTGACCATCCCGCGGTGCTTTTCTCCATCCTACATTGCCACTCACTGCCTATCCTAATTCAGACCCTCCAATTCACACCACACCGTGATGTTTTTCTCACTCCTATTAGTGAATGTAATGTAACACACACCCATACAATGCACACCACCCCGTGATGTTTTTCTCACTCCTAGCAGTGAATGTAATGTAACACACACCCATACAATGCGCACCACCCCGTGATGTTTTTCTCACTCCTACTAGTGAATGTAATGTAACACACACCCATACAGTGCGCACCACCACGTGATGTTTTTCTCACTCCTACTAGTGAATGTAATGTAACACACACCCATACAATGCGCACCACGCCGTGATGTTTTCCTCACTCCTACTAGTGAATGTAATGTAACACACACCCATACAATGTCCACAACCCCGAGATGTTTTCCTCACTCCTACTAGTGAATGTAATGTAACACACACCCATGCAATGCGCACCACCCCGTGATGTTTTTCTCACTCCTACTAGTGAATGTAATGTAACACACACCCATACAATGCGCAGAATCCCGTGCTGTTTTTCTCACTCCTACTAGTGAATATAATGTAACACACACCCATGCAATGCGCACCACCCCGTGATGTTTTTCTCACTCCTACTAGTGAATGTAATGTAACACACACCCATACAATGCGCACCACCCCGTGATGTTTTTCTCACTCCTACTAGTGAATGTAATGTAACACACACCCATACAATGCGCACCACCCCGTGATGTTTTTCTCACTCCTACTAGTGAATGTAATGTAACACACACCCATACAATGCGTACCACCCCGTGATGTATTTCTCACTCCTACTAGTGAATCTAATGTAACACACACCCATACAATGCGCACCACCCCGCGATGTTTTTCAGAAACCTATCCTATATTGCCACTGCATGTTCCCTGACCTCCCCATGCTGACCACCCCGCGATGCTTTTCTCCATCCTACATTGCCACTCACTGACTATCCTAATTCAGACCCTCCGATTCACACCACCCCGTGATGTTTTTCTCACTCCTAGTAGTCAATGTAATGTAACACACACCCATACAATGCGCACCACCCTGAGATGTTTTTCTCACTCCTAGTAGTGAATGTAATGTAACACACCCCCAAACAATGCGCACCACACAGTGATGATTTTTTCACTCCTACTCGTGAATGTAATGTAACACACACCCATACAATGGGCACCACCCGGTGATGTTTTTCTCACTCCTACTAGTGAATGTAATATAACACACACCCATACAATGCGCACCACCCCGTGATGTTTTTCTCACTCCTACTAGTGAATCTAATGTAACACACACCCATACAATGCTCACCACCCCGTGATATTTTTCTCACTGCTACTAGTGAATGTAATGTAACACACACCCATACAATGCGCACCACCCCGTGATGTTTTTCTCACTCCTACTAGTGAATCTAATGTAACACACACCCATACAATGCGCACCACCCCGTGATGTTTTTCTCACTCCTACTAGTGAATGTAATGTAACACACACCCATACAATACGCATCACCCCGTGATGTTTTTCTCACTCCTACTAGTGAATGTAATGTAACACACACCCATACAATGCGCACCACCCCGTGATGTTTTTCTCACTCCTACTAGTGAATGTAATGTAACACACACCCATACAATGCGCACCACCCCGTGATGTTTTTCTCACTCCTACTAGTGAATGTAATGTAACACACACCCATAGAATGTGCACCACCCCGAGATGTTTTTCTCACTCCTACTAGTGAATGTAATGTAACACACACCCATACAATGCGCACCACGCCGTGATGTGTTCCTCACTCCTACTAGTGAATGTAATGTAACACACACCCATACAATGTGCACCACCCCGTGATGTTTTTCTCACTCCTACTAGTGAATGTAATGTAACACACACCCATACAATACGCACCACCCCGTGATGTTTTTCTCACTCCTACTAGTGAATGTAATGTAACACACACCCATACAATGCGCACCACCCCGTGATGCTTTTCTCACTCCTACTAGTGAATGTAAGGTAACACACACCCATACAATGCGCAGAATCCCGTGCTGTTTTTCTCACTCCTACTAGTGAATATAATGTAACACACACCCATGCAATCCGCACCACCCCGTGATGTTTTTCTCACTCCTACTAGTGAATGTAATGTAACACACACCCATACAATGCGCACCACCCTGTGATGTTTTTCTCACTCCTACTAGTGAATGTAATGTAACACACACCCATACAATGCGCACCACCGCGTGATGTTTTTCTCACTCCTACTAGTGAATGTAATGTAACACACACCCATACAATGCGTACCACCCCGTGATGTATTTCTCACTCCTACTAGTGAATCTAATGTAACACACACCCATACAATGCGCACCACCCCGCGATGTTTTTCAGAAACCTATCCTACATTGCCACTGCATGTCCCCTGACCTCCCCATGCTGACCACCCCGCGATGCTTTTCTCCATCCTACATTGCCACTCACTGCGTATCCTAATTCAGACCCTCCGATTCACACCACCCCGTGATGTTTTTCTCACTCCTAGTAATCAATGTAATGTAACACACACCCATACAATGCGCACCACCCCGTGATGTTTTTCTCACTCTTACTAGTGAATGTAATGTAACACACACCAATACAATGCGCACCTCCCCGTGACGTTTTTCTCACTCCTACTAGTGAATGTAATGTAACACACACCCATACAATGCGCACCACCCCGTGATGTTTTTCTCACTCCTACTAGTTAATCTAATGTAACACACACCCATACAATGCGCACCACCCCGTGATGTTTTTCTCACTCCTACTAGTGAATCTAATGTAACACACACCCATACAATGCTCACCACCCCGCGATGTTTTTCAGAAACCTATCCTACATTGCCACTGCATGTTCCCTGACCTCCCCATGCTGACCACCCCGCGGTGCTTTTCTCCATCCTACATTGCCACTCACTGCCTATCCTAATTCAGACCCTCCGATTCACACCCCCCCGTGATGTTTTTCTCACTCCTAGTAGTGAATGTAATGTAACACACACCCATACAATGCGCACCACCCCGTGATGTTTTTCTCACTCCTACTAATGAATGTAATGTAACACACACCCATACAATGCGCACCATCCCGTGATGTTTTTCTCACTCCTACTAGTGAATCTAATGTAACACACACCCATACAATGGGCACCACCCCGCGATGTTTTTCAGAAACCTATCCTACATTGCCACTGCGTGTTCCCTGACCTCCCCATGCTGACCACCCCGCGGTGCTTTTCTCCATCCTACATTGCAACTCACTGCCTATCCTAATTCAGACCCTCCGATTCACACCACCCCGTGATGTTTTTCTCACTCCTACTAGTGAATGTAATGTAACACACACCCATACAATGCGCACCACACCGTGATATTTTTCTCACTCCTACTAGTGAATGTAATGTAACACACACCCATACAATGCGCACCACCCCGTGATGGATTTCTCACTCCGACTAGTGAATGTAATGTAACACACACCCATACAATGCGCACCTCCCCGTGATGTTTTTCTCACTCCTACTAGTGAATGTAATGTAACACACACCCAAACAATGCGCACCATCCTGTGATGTTTTTCTCACTCCTACTAGTGAATGTAATGTAACACACACCCATACAATGCGCACCACCCCGTGATGTTTTTCTCACTCCTACTAGTGAATGTAATGTAACACACACCCATACAATGCGCACCACCCCGTGATGTTTTTCTCACTCCTACTAGTGAATGTAATGTAACACACACCCATACAATGCGTACCACCCCGTGATGTATTTCTCACTCCTACTAGTGAATCTAATGTAACACACACCCATACAATGCGCACCACCCCGCGATGTTTTTCAGAAACCTATCCTATATTGCCACTGCATGTTCCCTGACCTCCCCATGCTGACCACCCCGCGATGCTTTTCTCCATCCTACATTGCCACTCACTGACTATCCTAATTCAGACCCTCCGATTCACACCACCCCGTGATGTTTTTCTCACTCCTAGTAGTCAATGTAATGTAACACACACCCATACAATGCGCACCACCCTGAGATGTTTTTCTCACTCCTAGTAGTGAATGTAATGTAACACACCCCCAAACAATGCGCACCACACAGTGATGATTTTCTCACTCCTACTCGTGAATGTAATGTAACACACACCCATACAATGGGCACCACCCGGTGATGTTTTTCACACTCCTACTAGTGAATGTAATATAACACACACCCATACAATGCGCACCACCCCGTGATGTTTTTCTCACTCCTACTAGTGAATCTAATGTAACACACACCCATACAATGCTCACCACCCCGTGATATTTTTCTCACTGCTACTAGTGAATGTAATGTAACACACACCCATACAATGCGCACCACCCCGTGATGTTTTTCTCACTCCTACTAGTGAATCTAATGTAACACACACCCATACAATGCGCACCACCCCGTGATGTTTTTCTCACTCCTACTAGTGAATGTAATGTAACACACACCCATACAATACGCATCACCCCGTGATGTTTTTCTCACTCCTACTAGTGAATGTAATGTAACACACACCCATACAATGCGCACCACCCCGTGATGTTTTTCTCACTCCTACTAGTGAATGTAATGTAACACACACCCATACAATGCGCACCACCCCGTGATGTTTTTCTCACTCCTACTAGTGAATGTAATGTAACACACACCCATAGAATGTGCACCACCCCGTGATGTTTTTCTCACTCCTACTAGTGAATGTAATGTAACACACACCCATACAATGCGCACCACGCCGTGATGTGTTCCTCACTCCTACTAGTGAATGTAATGTAACACACACCCATACAATGTGCACCACCCCGTGATGTTTTTCTCACTCCTACTAGTGAATGTAATGTAACACACACCCATACAATACGCACCACCCCGTGATGTTTTTCTCACTCCTACTAGTGAATGTAATGTAACACACACCCATACAATGCGCACCACCCCGTGATGCTTTTCTCACTCCTACTAGTGAATGTAAGGTAACACACACCCATACAATGCGCAGAATCCCGTGCTGTTTTTCTCACTCCTACTAGTGAATATAATGTAACACACACCCATGCAATCCGCACCACCCCGTGATGTTTTTCTCACTCCTACTAGTGAATGTAATGTAACACACACCCATACAATGCGCACCACCCCGTGATGTTTTTCTCACTCCTACTAGTGAATGTAATGTAACACACACCCATACAATGCGCACCACCCCGTGATGTTTTTCTCACTCCTACTAGTGAATGTAATGTAACACACACCCATACAATGCGTACCACCCCGTGATGTATTTCTCACTCCTACTAGTGAATCTAATGTAACACACACCCATACAATGCGCACCACCCCGCGATGTTTTTCAGAAACCTATCCTACATTGCCACTGCATGTCCCCTGACCTCCCCATGCTGACCACCCCGCGATGCTTTTCTCCATCCTACATTGCCACTCACTGCGTATCCTAATTCAGACCCTCCGATTCACACCACCCCGTGATGTTTTTCTCACTCCTAGTAATCAATGTAATGTAACACACACCCATACAATGCGCACCACCCCGTGATGTTTTTCTCACTCTTACTAGTGAATGTAATGTAACACACACCAATACAATGCGCACCTCCCCGTGACGTTTTTCTCACTCCTACTAGTGAATGTAATGTAACACACACCCATACAGTGCGCACCACCCCGTGATGTTTTTCTCACTCCTACTAGTGAATCTAATGTAACACACACCCATACAATGCGCACCACCCCGTGATGTTTTTCTCACTCCTACTAGTGAATGTAATGTAACACACACCCATACAATGCTCACCACCCCGCGATGTTTTTCAGAAACCTATCCTACATTGCCACTGCATGTTCCCTGACCTCCCCATGCTGACCACCCCGCGGTGCTTTTCTCCATCCTACATTGCCACTCACTGCCTATCCTAATTCAGACCCTCCGATTCACACCCCCCCGTGATGTTTTTCTCACTCCTAGTAGTGAATGTAATGTACCACACACCCATACAATGCGCACCACCCCGTGATGTTTTTCTCACTCCTACTAATGAATGTAATGTAACACACACCCATACAATGCGCACCATCCCGTGATGTTTTTCTCACTCCTACTAGTGAATCTAATGTAACACACACCCATACAATGGGCACCACCCCGCGATGTTTTTCAGAAACCTATCCTACATTGCCACTGCATGTTCCCTGACCTCCCCATGCTGACCACCCCGCGGTGCTTTTCTCCATCCTACATTGCAACTCACTGCCTATCCTAATTCAGACCCTCCGATTCACACCACCCCGTGATGTTTTTCTCACTCCTACTAGTGAATGTAATGTAACACACACCCATACAATGCGCACCACACCGTGATATTTTTCTCACTCCTACTAGTGAATGTAATGTAACACACACCCATACAATGCGCACCACCCCGTGATGGATTTCTCGCTCCGACTAGTGAATGTAATGTAACACACACCCATACAATGCGCACCTCCCCGTGATGTTTTTCTCACTCCTACTAGTGAATGTAATGTAACACACACCCAAACAATGCGCACCATCCTGTGATGTTTTTCTCACTCCTACTAGTGAATGTAATGTAACACACACCCATACAATGCGCACCACCCCGTGATGTTTTTCTCACTCCTACTAGTGAATGTAATGTAACACACACCCATACAATGCGCACCACCCCGTGATGTTTTTCTCACTCCTACTAGTGAATGTAATGTAACACACACCCATACAATGCGCACCACCCCGTGATGTTTTTCTCACTCCTACTAGTGAATGTAATGTAACACACACCCATACAATTCGCACCACCCCGTGATGTTTTTCTCACTCCTACTAGTGAATCTAATGTAACACACACCCATACAATGCGCCCCCCCGTGATGTTTTTCTCACTCCTACTAGTGAATCTAAAGTAACACACACCCATACAATGCGCACCACCCCGTGATGTTTTTCTCACTCCTACTAGTGAATGTAATGTAACACACACCCATACAATGCGCACCACCCCGTGATGTTTTTCTCACTCCTACTAGTGAATGTAATGTAACACACACCCATACAATGCGCACCACCCCGTGATGTTTTTCTCACTCCTAGTAGTGAATGTAATGTAACACACACCCATACAATGCGCATCACCCCGTGATATTTTTCTCACTCCTACTAGTGAATGTAATGTAACACACACCCATACAATGCGCACCACCCCGTGATGTTTTTCTCACTCTTACTAGTGAATGTAATGTATCACACACCAATACAATGCGCACCTCCCCGTGACGTTTTTCTCACTCCTACTAGTGAATGTAATGTAACACACACCCATACAATGCGCACCACCCCGTGATGTTTTTCTCACTCCTACTAGTGAATCTAATGTAACACACACCCATACAATGCGCACCACCCCGTGATGTTTTTCTCACTCCTACTAGTGAATCTAATGTAACACACACCCATACAATGCTCACCACCCCGCGATGTTTTTCAGAAACCTATCCTACATTGCCACTGCATGTTCCCTGACCTCCCCATGCTGACCACCCCGCGGTGCTTTTCTCCATCCTACATTGCCACTCACTGCCTATCCTAATTCAGACCCTCCGATTCACACCCCCCCGTGATGTTTTTCTCACTCCTAGTAGTGAATGTAATGTACCACACACCCATACAATGCGCACCACCCCGTGATGTTTTTCTCACTCCTACTAATGAATGTAATGTAACACACACCCATACAATGCGCACCATCCCGTGATGTTTTTCTCACTCCTACTAGTGAATCTAATGTAACACACACCCATACAATGGGCACCACCCCGCGATGTTTTTCAGAAACCTATCCTACATTGCCACTGCATGTTCCCTGACCTCCTCATGCTGACCACCCCGCGGTGCTTTTCTCCATCCTACATTGCAACTCACTGCCTATCCTAATTCAGACCCTCCGATTCACACCACCCCGTGATGTTTTTCTCACTCCTACTAGTGAATGTAATGTAACACACACCCATACAATGCGCACCACACCGTGATATTTTTCTCACTCCTACTAGTGAATGTAATGTAACACACACCCATACAATGCGCACCACCCCGTGATGGATTTCTCACTCCGACTAGTGAATGTAATGTAACACACACCCATACAATGCGCACCTCCCCGTGATGTTTTTCTCACTCCTACTAGTGAATGTAATGTAACACACACCCAAACAATGCGCACCATCCTGTGATGTTTTTCTCACTCCTACTAGTGAATGTAATGTAACACACACCCATACAATGCGCACCACCCCGTGATGTTTTTCTCACTCCTACTAGTGAATCTAATGTAACACACACCCATACAATGCGCACCACCCCGCGATGTTTTTCAGAAACCTATCCTACATTGCCACTGCATGTTCCCTGACCTCCCCATGCTGACCATCCCGCGGTGCTTTTCTCCATCCTACATTGCCACTCACTGCCTATCCTAATTCAGACCCTCCAATTCACACCACACCGTGATGTTTTTCTCACTCCTATTAGTGAATGTAATGTAACACACACCCATACAATGCACACCACCCCGTGATGTTTTTCTCACTCCTAGTAGTGAATGTAATGTAACACACACCCATACAATGCGCACCACCCCGTGATGTTTTTCTCACTCCTACTAGTGAATGTAATGTAACACACACCCATACAGTGCGCACCACCACGTGATGTTTTTCTCACTCCTACTAGTGAATGTAATGTAACACACACCCATACAATGCACACCACGCCGTGATATTTTCCTCACTCCTACTAGTGAATGTAATGTAACACAAACCCATACAATGTGCACCACCCCGTGATGTTTTTCTCACTCCTACTAGTGAATGTAATGTAACACACACCCATGCAATGCGCACCACCCCGTGATGTTTTTCTCACTCCTACTAGTGAATGTAATGTAACACACACCCATACAATGCGCATAATCCCGTGCTGTTTTTCTCACTCCTACTAGTGAATATAATGTAACACACACCCATGCAATGCGCACCACCCCGTAATGTTTTTCTCACTCCTACTAGTGAATGTAATGTAACACACACCCATACAATGCGCACCACCCCGTGATGTTTTTCTCACTCCTACTAGTGAATGTAATGTAACACACACCCATACAATGCGCACCACCCCGTGATGTTTTTCTCACTCCTACTAGTGAATGTAATGTAACACACACCCATACAATGCGTACCACCCCGTGATGTATTTCTCACTCCTACTAGTGAATCTAATGTAACACACAACCATACAATGCGCACCACCCCGCGATGTTTTTCAGAAACCTATCCTACATTGCCACTGCATGTTCCCTGACCTCCCCATGCTGACCACCCCGCGATGCTTTTCTCCATTCTACATTGCCACTCACTGACTATCCTAATTCAGACCCTCCGATTCACACCACCCCGTGATGTTTTTCTCACTCCTAGTAGTCAATGTAATGTAACACACACCCATACAATGCGCACCACCCCGAGATGTTTTTCTCACTCCTAGTAGTGAATGTAATGTAACACACCCCCAAACAATGCACACCACACAGTGAGGTTTTTCTCACTCCTACTCGTGAATGTAATGTAACACACACCCATACAATGGGCACCACCCGGTGATGTTTTTCTCACTCCTACTAGTGAATGTAATATAACACACACCCATACAATGCGCACCACCCCGTGATGTTTTTCTCACTCCTACTAGTGAATGTAATGTAACACACACCCATACAATGCTCACCACCCCGTGATGTTTTTCTCACTGCTACTAGTGAATGTAATGTAACACACACCCATACAATGCGCACCACCCCGTGATGTTTTTCTCACTCCTACTAGTGAATGTAATGTAACACACACCCATACAATGCGCACCACCCCGTGATGTTTTTCTCACTCCTACTAGTGAATGTAATGTAACACACACCCATACAATGCGCACCACCCCGTGATGTTTTTCTCACTCCTACTAGTGAATGTAATGTAACACACACCCATACAATGCGCACCACCCCGTGATGTTTTTCTCACTCCTACTAGTGAATCCAATGTAACACACACCCATACAATGCGCACCACACCGTGATGTTTTTCTCACTCCTACTAGTGAATGTAATGTAACACACACCCATACAATGCGCACCACCTCGTGATATTTTTCTCACACCTACTAGTGAATGTAATGTAACACACACCCATACAATGCGCACCACCCCGTGATTTTTTTCTCTCTCCTACTATTGAATCTAATGTAACACACACCCATACAATTCGCACCACCCCGCGATGTTTTTCATAATCCTATCCTACATTGCCACTGCATGTTCCCTGACCTCCCCATGCTGACCACCCCGCGGTGCTTTTCTCCATCCTACATTGCCAATCACTCCCTATCCTAATTCAGACCCTCCGATTCACACCACCCCGTCATGTTTTTCTCACTCCTACTAGTGAATGTAATGTAACACACACCCATACAATTCGCACCACCCCGCGATGTTTTTCAGAATCCTATCCTACATTGCCACTGCATGTTCCCTGAATTCCCCATGCTGACCACCCCGGGGTGCTTTTCTCCATCCTACATTGCCAATCACTCCCTATCCTAATTCAGACCCTCCGATTCACACCACCCCGTCATGTTTTTCTCACTCCTACTAGTGAATGTAATGTAACACACACCCATACAATGCGCACCACCCCGTGATGTTTTTCTCACTCCTACTAGTGAATGTAATGTAACACACACCCATACAATGCGCACCACCCCGTGATGTTTTTCTCACTCCCACTAGTGAATGTAATGTAACACAAACCCATACAGTGCGCACCACCCCGTGATGTTTTTCTCACTCCTACTAGTGAATGTAATGTAACACACACCCATACAATGCGCACCACCCCGTGATGTTTTTCTCACTCCTACTAGTGAATGTAATGTAACACACACCCATACAATTCGCACCACCCCGTGATGTTTTTCTCACTCCTACTAGTGAATCTAATGTAACACACACCCATACAATGCGCCCCCCCCCCGTGATGTTTTTCTCACTCCTACTAGTTAATCTAAAGTAACACACACCCATACAATGCGCACCACCCCGTGATGTTTTTCTCACTCCTACTAGTGAATGTAATGTAACACACACCCATACAATGCGCACCACCCCGTGATGTTTTTCTCACTCCTACTAGTGAATGTAATGTAACACACACCCATACAATGCGCACCACACCGTGATGTTTTTCTCACTCCTAGTAGTGAATGTAATGTAACACACACCCATACAATGCGCATCACCCCGTGATATTTTTCTCACTCCTACTAGTGAATGTAATGTAACACACACCCATACAATGCGCACCACCCCGTGATGTTTTTCTCACTCTTACTAGTGAATGTAATGTAACACACACCCATACAATGCGCACCTCCCCGTGACGTTTTTCTCACTCCTACTAGTGAATGTAATGTAACACACACCCATACAATGCGCACAACCCCGTGATGTTTTTCTCACTCCTACTAGTGAATCTAATGTAACACACACCCATACAATGCGCACCACCCCGTGATGTTTTTCTCACTCCTACTAGTGAATCTAATGTAACACACACCCATACAATGCTCACCACCCCGCGATGTTTTTCAGAAACCTATCCTACATTGCCACTGCATGTTCCCTGACCTCCCCATGCTGACCACCCCGCGGTGCTTTTCTCCATCCTACATTGCCACTCACTGCCTATCCTAATTCAGACCCTCCGATTCACACCCCCCCCGTGATGTTTTTCTCACTCCTAGTAGCGAATGTAATGTACCACACACCCATACAATGCGCACCACCCCGTGATGTTTTTCTCACTCCTACTAATGAATGTAATGTAACACACACCCATACAATGCGCACCATCCCGTGATGTTTTTCTCACTCCTACTAGTGAATCTAATGTAACACACACCCATACAATGGGCACCACCCCGCGATGTTTTTCAGAAACCTATCCTACATTGCCACTGCATGTTCCCTGACCTCCCCATGCTGACCACCCCGTGGTGCTTTTCTCCATCCTACATTGCAACTCACTGCCTATCCTAATTCAGACCCTCCGATTCACACCACCCCGTGATGTTTTTCTCACTCCTACTAGTGAATGTAATGTAACACACACCCATACAATGCGCACCACACCGTGATATTTTTCTCACTCCTACTAGTGAATGTAATGTAACACACACCCATACAATGCGCACCACCCCGTGATGGATTTCTCACTCCGACTAGTGAATGTAATGTAACACACACCCATACAATGCGCACCTCCCCGTGATGTTTTTCTCACTCCTACTAGTGAATGTAATGTAACACACACCCAAAAATGCGCACCATCCTGTGATGTTTTTCTCACTCCTACTAGTGAATGTAATGTAACACACACCCATACAATGCGCACCACCCCGTGATGTTTTTCTCACTCCTACTAGTGAATCTAATGTAACACACACCCATACAATGCGCACCACCCCGCGATGTTTTTCAGAAACCTATCCTACATTGCCACTGCATGTTCCCTGACCTCCCCATGCTGACCATCCCGCGGTGCTTTTCTCCATCCTACATTGCCACTCACTGCCTATCCTAATTCAGACCCTCCAATTCACACCACACCGTGATGTTTTTCTCACTCCTATTAGTGAATGTAATGTAACACACACCCATACAATGCACACCACCCCGTGATGTTTTTCTCACTCCTAGTAGTGAATGTAATGTAACACACACCCATACAATGCGCACCACCCCGTGATGTTTTTCTCACTCCTACTAGTGAATGTAATGTAACACACACCCATACAGTGCGCACCACCACGTGATGTTTTTCTCACTCCTACTAGTGAATGTAATGTAACACACACCCATACAATGCACACCACGCCGTGATGTTTTCCTCACTCCTACTAGTGAATGTAATGTAACACAAACCCATACAATGTGCACCACCCCGTGATGTTTTTCTCACTCCTACTAGTGAATGTAATGTAACACACACCCATACAATACGCACCACCCCGTCATGTTTTTCTCACTCCTACTAGTGAATGTAATGTAACACACACCCATGCAATGCGCACCACCCCGTGATGTTTTTCTCACTCCTACTAGTGAATGTAATGTAACACACACCCATACAATGCGCAGAATCCCGTGCTGTTTTTCTCACTCCTACTAGTGAATATAATGTAACACACACCCATGCAATGCGCACCACCCCGTAATGTTTTTCTCACTCCTACTAGTGAATGTAATGTAACACACACCCATACAATGCGCACCACCCCGTGATGTTTTTCTCACTCCTACTAGTGAATGTAATGTAACACACACCCATACAATGCGCACCACCCCGTCATGTTTTTCTCACTCCTACTAGTGAATGTAATGTAACACACACCCATACAATGCGTACCACCCCGTGATGTATTTCTCACTCCTACTAGTGAATCTAATGTAACACACAACCATACAATGCGCACCACCCCGCGATGTTTTTCAGAAACCTATCCTACATTGCCACTGCATGTTCCCTGACCTCCCCATGCTGACCACCCCGCGATGCTTTTCTCCATTCTACATTGCCACTCACTGAATATCCTAATTCAGACCCTCCGATTCACACCACCCCGTGATGTTTTTCTCACTCCTAGTAGTCAATGTAATGTAACACACACCCATACAATGCGCACCACCCCGAGATGTTTTTCTCACTCCTAGTAGTGAATGTAATGTAACACACCCCCAAACAATGCGCACCACACAGTGAGGTTTTTCTCACTCCTACTCGTGAATGTAATGTAACACACACCCATACAATGGGCACCACCCGGTGATGTTTTTCTCACTCCTACTAGTGAATGTAATATAACACACACCCATACAATGCGCACCACCCCGTGATGTTTTTCTCACTCCTACTAGTGAATGTAATGTAACACACACCCATACAATGCACACCACCCCGTGATGTTTTTCTCACTGCTACTAGTGAATGTAATGTAACACACACCCATACAATGCGCACCACCCCGTGATGTTTTTCTCACTCCTACTAGTGAATCTAATGTAACACACACCCATACAATGCGCACCACCCCGTGATGTTTTTCTCACTCCTACTATTGAATGTAATGTAACACACACCCATACAATGCACACCACCCCGTGATGTTTTTCTCACTCCTACTAGTGAATGTAATGTAACACACACCCATACAATGCGCACCACCCCGTGATGTTTTTCTCACTCCTACTAGTGAATCCAATGTAACACACACCCATACAATGCGCACCACACCGTGATGTTTTTCTCACTCCTACTAGTGAATGTAATGTAACACACACCCATACAATGCGCACCACCTCGTGATATTTTTCTCACACCTACTAGTGAATGTAATGTAACACACACCCATACAATGCGCACCACCCCGTGATTTTTTTCTCTCTCCTACTGTTGAATCTAATGTAACACACACCCATACAATTCGCACCACCCCGCGATGTTTTTCATAATCCTATCCTACATTGCCACTGCATGTTCCCTGACCTCCCCATGCTGACCACCCCGCGGTGCTTTTCTCCATCCTACATTGCCAATCACTCCCTATCCTAATTCAGACCCTCCGATTCACACCACCCCGTCATGTTTTTCTCACTCCTACTAGTGAATGTAATGTAACACACACCAATAGAATTCGCACCACCCCGCGATGTTTTTCAGAATCCTATCCTACATTGCCACTGCATGTTCCCTGACCTCCCCATGCTGACCACCCCGGGGTGCTTTTCTCCATCCTACATTGCCAATCACTCCCTATCCTAATTCAGACCCTCCGATTCACACCACCCCGTCATGTTTTTCTCACTCCTACTAGTGAATGTAATGTAACACACACCCATACAATGCGCACCACCCCGTGATGTTTTTCTCACTCCTACTAGTGAATGTAATGTAACACACACCCATACAATGCGCACCACCCCGTGATGTTTTTCTCACTCCTACTAGTGAATGTAATGTAACACAAACCCATACAGTGCGCACCACCCCGTGATGTTTTTCTCACTCCTACTAGTGAATGTAATGTAACACACACCCATACAATGCGCACCACCCCGTGATGTTTTTCTCACTCCTACTAGTGAATGTAATGTAACACACACCCATACAATGCGCACCACCCCGTGATGTTTTTCTCACTCCTACTAGTGAATGTAATGTAACACACACCCATACAATGCGCACCACCCCGTGATGTTTTTCTCACTCCTACTAGTGAATGTAATGTAACACACATCCATACAATGCGCACCACCCCGTCATGTTTTTCTCACTCCTACTAGTGAATCTAAAGTAACACACACCCATACAATGCGCACCACCCCGTGATGTTTTTCTCACTCCTACTAGTGAATGTAATGTAACACACACCCATACAATGTGCACCACCCCGTGATGTTTTTCTCACTCCTACTAGTGAATGTAATGTTACACACACCCATACAATGCGCACCACCCCGTGATGTTTTTCTCACTCCTACTAGTGAATGTAATGTAACACACACCCATAGAATGCGAACCAACCCGTGATGTTTTTCTCACTCCTACTAGTGAATCTAATGTAACACACACCCATACAATGCGCACCACCCCGTGATGTTTTTCTCACTCCTACTAGTGAATGTAATGTAACACACACCCATACAATGCGCACCACTCCGTGATGTTTTTCTCACTCCTACTAGTGAATGTAATGTAACACACACCCATAGAATGCGCACCAACCCGTGATGTTTTTCTCACTCCTACTAGTGAATCTAATGTAACACACACCCATACAATGCGCACCAACCCGTGATGTTTTTCTCAATCCTACTAGTGAATGTAATGTAACACACACCCATACAATGCGCACCACCCCGTGATGTTTTTCTCACTCCTACTAGTGAATGTAATGTAACACACACCCATACAATGCGCACCACCCCGTGATGTTTTTCTCACTCCTACTAATGAATGTAATGTAACACACACCCATAAAATGCGCACCACCCCGTGATGTTTTTCTCACTCCTACTAGTGAATCTAATGTAACACACACCCATACAATGCGCCCCACCCCGCGATGTTTTTCAGAAACCTATCCTACATTGCCACTGCATGTTCCCTGACCTCCCCATGCTGACCACCCCGCGATGCTTTTCTCCATCCTACATTGCCACTCACTGCCTATTCTAATTCAGACCCTCCGATTCACACCACCCCATGATGTTTTTCTCACTCCTACTAGTGAATGTAATGTAACACAAACGCGTACAATGCGCACCACCCCGTGATGTTTTTCTCACTGCTACTAGTGAATGTAATGTAACACACACCCATACAATGCGCACCACCCCGTGATGTTTTTCTCACAGCTACTAGTGAATGTAATGTAACACACACCCATACAATGCGCACCACCCCGTGATGTTTTTCTCACTCCTACTACTGAATGTAATGTAACACACACCCATACAATGCGCACCACCCCGTGATGTTTTTCTCACTCCTACTAGTGAATGTAATGTAACACACACCCATACAATGCGCACCACCCCGTGGTGTTTTTCTAACTCCTACTAGTGAATGTAATGTAACACACACCCATACAATGCGCACCACCCCGTGATGTTTTTCTAACTCCTACTAGTGAATGTAATGTAACACACACCCATACAATGCGCACCACCCCGTGATGTTTTTCTCACTCCTACTAGTGAATGTAATGTAACACACACCCATACAATGCGCACCACCCCGTGATGTTTTTCTCACTCCTACTAGTGAATGTAATGTAACACACACCCATACAATGCGCACCACCCCGTGATGTTTTTCTCACTCCTACTAGTGAATGTAATGTATCACACACCCATACAATGCGCACCACCCCATGATGTTTTTCTCACTCCTACTAGTGAATGTAATGTAACACACACCCATACAATGCGCACCACCCCGTGATGTTTTTCTCACTCCTACTAGTGAATGTAATGTAACACACACCCATACAGTGCGCACCACCCCGTGATGTTTTACTCACTCCTACTAGTGAATGTAATGTAACACACACCCATACAATGTGCACCACCCCGTGATGTTTTTCTCACTCCTACTAGTGAATGTAATGTAACACACACCCATACAATGCGCACCACCCCGTGATGTTTTTCTCACTCCTACTAGTTAATGTAATGTAACACACACCCATAGAATGCGCACCACCCCGTGATGTTTTTCTCACTCCTACTAGTGAATGTAATGTGACACACATCCATACAATGCGCACCACCCGTGATGTTTTTCTCACTCCTACTAGTGAATCTAAAGTAACACACACCCATACAATGCGCACCACCCCGTGATGTTTTTCTCACTCCTACTAGTGAATGTAATGTAACACACACCCATACAATGCGCACCACCCCGTGATGTTTTTCTCACTCCTACTAGTGAATGTAATGTAACACACACCCATACAATGCGAACCACCCCGTGATGTTTTTCTCACTGCTACTAGTGAATGTAATGTAACACACACCCATACAATGCGCACCACCCCGTCATGTTTTTCTCACTCCTACTAGTGAATGTAATGTAACACACACCCATACAATGTGCACCACCCCGTGATGTTTTTCTCACTCCTACTAGTGAATGTAATGTAACACACACCCATACATTGCGCACCACCCCGTGATGTTTTTCTCACTGCTACTAGTGAATGTAATGTAACACACACCCATACAATGCGCACCACCCCGTGATGTTTTTCTCACTCCTACTAGTGAATGTAATGTAACACACACCCATAGAATGCGCACCAACCCGTGATGTTTTTCTCACTCCTACTAGTAAATCTAATGTAACACACACCCATACAATGCGCACCACCCCGTGATGTTTTTCTCACTCCTACTAGTGAATGTAATGTAACACACACCCATACAATGCGCAACACCCCGTGATGTTTTTCTCACTCCTACTAGTGAATGTAATGTAACACACACCCATAGAATGCGCACCAACCCGTGATGTTTTTCTCACTCCTACTAGTGAATCTAATGTAACACACACCCATACAATGCGCACCACCCCGTGATGTTTTTCTCACTCCTAGTAGTGAATGTAATGTAACACACACCCATACAATGCGCACCACCCCGTGATGTTTTTCTCACTCCTACTAGTGAATGTAATGTAACACACACCCATACAATGCGCACCACCCCGTGATGTTTTTCTCATTCCTACTAGTGAATGTAATGTAACACACACCCATACAATGCGCACCACCCCGTGATGTTTTTCTCACTCCTACTAGTGAATCTAATGTAACACACACCCATACAATGCGCACCACCCCGCGATGTTTTTCAGAAACCTATCCTACATTGCCACTGCATGTTCCCTGACCTCCCCATGCTGACCACCCCGCGATGCTTTTCTCCATCCTACATTGCCACTCACTGCCTATTCTAAGTCAAACCCTCCGATTCACACCACCCTGTGATGTTTTTCTCACTCCTAGTAGTGAATGTAATTTAACACACACCCATACAATGCGCACCACCCCGTGATGTTTTTCTCACTCCTACTAGTGAATGTAATGTAACACACACGCGTACAATGCGCACCACCCCGTGATGTTTTTCTCACTGCTACTAGTGAATGTAATGTAACACACACCCATACAATGCGCACCACCCCGTGATGTTTTTCTCACTGCTACTAGTGAATGTAATGTAACACACACCCATACAATGCGCACCACCCGTGATGTTTTTCTCACTCCTACTACTGAATGTAATGTAACACACACCCATACAATGCACACCACCCCGTGCTGTTTTTCTCACTCCTACTAGTGAATATAATGTAACACACACCCATGCAATGCGCACCACCCCGTAATGTTTTTCTCACTCCTACTAGTGAATGTAATGTAACACACACCCATACAATGCGCACCACCCCGTGATGTTTTTCTCACTCCTACTAGTGAATGTAATGTAACACACACCCATACAATGCGCACCACCCCGTCATGTTTTTCTCACTCCTACTAGTGAATGTAATGTAACACACACCCATACAATGCGTACCACCCCGTGATGTATTTCTCACTCCTACTAGTGAATCTAATGTAACACACAACCATACAATGCGCACCACCCCGCGATGTTTTTCAGAAACCTATCCTACATTGCCACTGCATGTTCCCTGACCTCCCCATGCTGACCACCCCGCGATGCTTTTCTCCATTCTACATTGCCACTCACTGACTATCCTAATTCAGACCCTCCGATTCACACCACCCCGTGATGTTTTTCTCACTCCTAGTAGTCAATGTAATGTAACACACACCCATACAATGCGCACCACCCCGAGATGTTTTTCTCACTCCTAGTAGTGAATGTAATGTAACACACCCCCAAACAATGCGCACCACACAGTGAGGTTTTTCTCACTCCTACTCGTGAATGTAATGTAACACACACCCATACAATGGGCACCACCCGGTGATGTTTTTCTCACTCCTACTAGTGAATGTAATATAACACACACCCATACAATGCGCACCACCCCGTGATGTTTTTCTCACTCCTACTAGTGAATGTAATGTAACACACACCCATACAATGCACACCACCCCGTGATGTTTTTCTCACTGCTACTAGTGAATGTAATGTAACACACACCCATACAATGCGCACCACCCCGTGATGTTTTTCTCACTCCTACTAGTGAATCTAATGTAACACACACCCATACAATGCGCACCACCCCGTGATGTTTTTCTCACTCCTACTAGTGAATGTAATGTAACACACACCCATACAATGCACACCACCCCGTGATGTTTTTCTCACTCCTACTAGTGAATGTAATGTAACACACACCCATAAAATGCGCACCACCCCGTGATGTTTTTCTCACTCCTACTAGTGAATCCAATGTAACACACACCCATACAATGCGCACCACACCGTGATGTTTTTCTCACTCCTACTAGTGAATGTAATGTAACACACACCCATACAATGCGCACCACCTCGTGATATTTTTCTCACACCTACTAGTGAATGTAATGTAACACACACCCATACAATGCGCACCACCCCGTGATTTTTTTCTCTCTCCTACTATTGAATCTAATGTAACACACACCCATACAATTCGCACCACCCCGCGATGTTTTTCATAATCCTATCCTACATTGCCACTGCATGTTCCCTGACCTCCCCATGCTGACCACCCCGCGGTGCTTTTCTCCATCCTACATTGCCAATCACTCCCTATCCTAATTCAGACCCTCCGATTCACACCACCCCGTCATGTTTTTCTCACTCCTACTAGTGAATGTAATGTAACACACACCCATACAATTCGCACCACCCCGCGATGTTTTTCAGAATCCTATCCTACATTGCCACTGCATGTTCCCTGACCTCCCCATGCTGACCACCCCGTGGTGCTTTTCTCCATCCTACATTGCCAATCACTCCCTATCCTAATTCAGACCCTCCGATTCACACCACCCCGTCATGTTTTTCTCACTCCTACTAGTGAATGTAATGTAACACACACCCATACAATGCGCACCACCCCGTGATGTTTTTCTCACTCCTACTAGTGAATGTAATGTAACACACACCCATACAATGCGCACCACCCCGTGATGTTTTTCTCACTCCTACTAGTGAATGTAATGTAACACAAACCCATACAGTGCGCACCACCCCGTGATGTTTTTCTCACTCCTACTAGTGAATGTAATGTAACACACACCCATACAATGCGCACCACCCCGTGATGTTTTTCTCACTCCTACTAGTGAATGTAATGTAACACACACGCATACAATGTGCACCACCCCGTGATGTTTTTCTCACTCCTACTAGTGAATGTAATGTAACACACACCCATACAATGCGCACCACCCCGTGATGTTTTTCTCACTCCTACTAGTGAATGTAATGTAACACACATCCATACAATGCGCACCACCCCGTCATGTTTTTCTCACTCCTACTAGTGAATCTAAAGTAACACACACCCATACAATGCGCACCACCCCGTGATGTTTTTCTCACTCCTACTAGTGAATGTAATGTAACACACACCCATACAATGCGCACCACCACGTGATGTTTTTCTCACTCCTACTAGTGAATGTAATGTTACACACACCCATACAATGCGCACCACCCCGTGATGTTTTTCTCACTCCTACTAGTGAATGTAATGTAACACACATCCATACAATGCGCACCACCCCGTCATGTTTTTCTCACTCCTACTAGTGAATCTAAAGTAACACACACCCATACAATGCGCACCACCCCGTGATGTTTTTCTCACTCCTACTAGTGAATGTAATGTAACACACACCCATACAATGCGCACCACCCCGTGATGTTTTTCTCACTCCTACTAGTGAATGTAATGTTACACACACCCATACAATGCGCACCACCCCGTGATGTTTTTCTCACTCTTACTAGTGAATGTAATGTAACACACACCCATAGAATGCGAACCAACCCGTGATGTTTTTCTCACTCCTACTAGTGAATCTAATGTAACACACACCCATACAATGCGCACCACCCCGTGATGTTTTTCTCACTCCTACTAGTGAATGTAATGTAACACACACCCATACAATGCGCACCACTCCGTGATGTTTTTCTCACTCCTACTAGTGAATGTAATGTAACACACACCCATAGAATGCGCACCAACCCGTGATGTTTTTCTCACTCCTACTAGTGAATCTAATGTAACACACACCCATACAATGCGCACCAACCCGTGATGTTTTTCTCAATCCTACTAGTGAATGTAATGTAACACACACCCATACAATGCGCACCACCCCGTGATGTTTTTCTCACTCCTACTAGTGAATGTAATGTAACACACACCCATACAATGCGCACCACCCCGTGATGTTTTTCTCACTCCTACTAATGAATGTAATGTAACACACACCCATACAATGCGCACCACCCCGTGATGTTTTTCTCACTCCTACTAGTGAATCTAATGTAACACACACCCATACAATGCGCCCCACGCCGCGATGTTTTTCAGAAACCTATCCTACATTGCCACTGCATGTTCCCTGACCTCCCCATGCTGACCACCCCGCGATGCTTTTCTCCATCCTACATTGCCACTCACTGCCTATTCTAATTCAGACCCTCCGATTCACACCACCCCATGATGTTTTTCTCACTCCTACTAGTGAATGTAATGTAACACAAACGCGTACAATGCGCACCACCCCGTGATGTTTTTCTCACTGCTACTAGTGAATGTAATGTAACACACACCCATACAATGCGCACCACCCCGTGATGTTTTTCTCACTCCTAGTAGTGAATGTAATGTAACACACACCCATACAATGCGCACCACCCCGTGATGTTTTTCTCACTCCTACTAGTGAATGTAATGTAACACACAACCATACAATGCGCACCACCCCGTGATGTTTTTCTAACTCCTACTAGTGAATGTAATGTAACACACACCCATACAATGCGCACCACCCCGTGATGTTTTTCTCACTCCTACTAGTGAATGTAATGTAACACACACCCATACAATGCGCACCACCCCGTGATGTTTTTCTCACTCCTACTAGTGAATGTAATGTAACACACACCGATACAATGCGCACCACCCCGTGATGTTTTTCTCACTCCTACTAGTGAATGTAATGTAACCCACACCCATACAATGCGCACCACCCCATGATGTTTTTCTCACTCCTACTAGTGAATGTAATGTAACACACACCCATACAATGCGCACCACCCCGTGATGTTTTTCTCACTCCTACTAGTGAATGTAATGTAACACACACCCATACAGTGCGCACCACCCCGTGATGTTTTACTCACTCCTACTAGTGAATGTAATGTAACACACACCCATACAATGCGCACCACCCCGTGATGTTTTTCTCACTCCTACTAGTGAATGTAATGTAACACACACCCATACAATGCGCACCACCCCGTGATGTTTTTCTCACTCCTACTAGTTAATGTAATGTAACACACACCCATAGAATGCGCACCACCCCGTGATGTTTTTCTCACTCCTACTAGTGAATGTAATGTGACACACATCCATACAATGCGCACCACCCCGTGATGTTTTTCTCACTCCTACTAGTGAATCTAAAGTAACACACACCCATACAATGCGCACCACCCCGTGATGTTTTTCTCACTCCTACTAGTGAATGTAATGTAACACACACCCATACAATGCGCACCACCCCGTGATGTTTTTCTCACTCCTACTAGTGAATGTAATGTAACACACACCCATAGAATGCGCACCAACCCGTGATGTTTTTCTCACTCCTACTAGTGAATCTAATGTAACACACACCCATACAATACGCACCACCCCGTGATGTTTTTCTCACTCCTACTAGTGAATGTAATGTAACACACACCCATACAATGCGCAACACCCCGTGATGTTTTTCTCACTCCTACTAGTGAATGTAATGTAACACACACCCATAGAATGCGCACCACCCCGTGATGTTTTTCTCACTCCTAGTAGTGAATGTAATGTAACACACACCCATACAATGCGCACCACCCCGTGATGTTTTTCTCACTCCTAGTAGTGAATGTAATGTAACACACACCCATACAATGCGCACCACCCCGTGATGTTTTTCTCACTCCTACTAGTGAATGTAATGTAACACACACCCATACAATGCGCACCACCCCGTGATGTTTTTCTCACTCCTACTAGTGAATGTAATGTAACACACACCCATACAATGCGCACCACCCCGTGATGTTTTTCTCACTCCTACTAGTGAATCTAATGTAACACACACCCATACAATGCGCACCACCCCTCGATGTTTTTCAGAAACCTATCCTACATTGCCACTGCATGTTCCCTGACCTCTCCATGCTGACCACCCCGCGATGCTTTTCTCCATCCTACATTGCCACTCACTGCCTATTCTAATTCAAACCCTCCGATTCACACCACCCTGTGATGTTTTTCTCACTCCTAGTAGTGAATGTAATTTAACACACACCCATACAATGCGCACCACCCCGTGATGTTTTTCTCACTCCTACTAGTGAATGTAATGTAACACACACGCGTACAATGCGCACCACCCCGTGATGTTTTTCTCACTGCTACTAGTGAATGTAATGTAACACACACCCATACAATGCGCACCACCCCGTGATGTTTTTCTCACTGCTACTAGTGAATGTAATGTAACACACACCCATACAATGCGCACCACCCGTGATGTTTTTCTCACTCCTACTACTGAATGTAATGTAACACACACCCATACAATGCGCACCACCCCGTTATGTTTTTCTCACTGCTACTAGTGAATCTAATGTAACACACACCCATACAATGCGCACCACCCCGTGATGTTTTTCTCAATCCTACTAGTGAATGTAATGTAACACACACCCATACAATGCGCACCACCCCGTGATGTTTTTCTCACTCCTACTAGTGAATGTAATGTAACACACACCCATACAATGCGCACCACCCCATGATGTATTTCTCACTACTACTAGTGAATCTAATGTAACACACACCCATACAATGCGCACCACCCCGTGATGTTTTTCTCACTCCTACTAGTGAATCTAAAGTAACACACACCCATACAATGCGCACCACCCCGTGATGTTTTTCTCACTCCTAATAGTGAATGTAATGTAACACACACCCATACAATGCGCACCACCCCGTGATGTTTTTCTCACTCCTACTAGTGAATGTAATGTAACACACACACATACAGTGCGCACCACCCCGTGATGTTTTTCTCACTCCTACTAGTGAATGTAATGTAACACACACCCATACAACGTGCACCACCCCGTGATGTTTTTCTCACTCCTACTAGTGAATGTAATGTAACACACACCCATACATTGCGCACCACCCTGTGATGTTTTTCTCACTGCTACTAGTGAATGTAATGTAACACACACCCATACAATGCGCACCACCCCGTGATGTTTTTCTCACTCCTACTAGTGAATGTAATGTAACACACACCCATAGAATGCGCACCAACCCGTGATATTTTTCTCACTCCTACTAGTGAATCTAATGTAACACACACCCATACAATGCGCACCACCCCGTGATGTTTTTCTCACTCCTACTCGTGAATGTAATGTAACACACACCCATACAATGCGCAACACCCCGTGATGTTTTTCTCACTCTTACTAGTGAATGTAATGTAACACACACCCATAGAATGCGCACCAACCCGTGATGTTTTCCTCACTCCTACTAGTGAATCTAATGTAACACACACCCATACAATGCGCACCACCCCGTGATGTTTTTCTCACTCCTAGTAGTGAATGTAATGTAACACACACCCATACAATGCGCACCACCCCGTGATGTTTTTCTCACTCCTACTAGTGAATGTAATGTAACACACACCCATACAATGCGCACCACCCCGTGATGTATTTCTCACTACTACTAGTGAATCTAATGTAACACACACCCATACAATGCGCACCACCCCGTGATGTTTTTCTCACTCCTACTAGTGAATCTAAAGTAACACACACCCATACAATGCGCACCACCCCGTGATGTTTTTCTCACTCCTAATAGTGAATGTAATGTAACACACACCCATACAATGCGCACCACCCCGTGATGTTTTTCTCACTCCTACTAGTGAATGTAATGTAACACACACACATACAGTGCGCACCACCCCGTGATGTTTTTCTCACTCCTACTAGTGAATGGAATGTAACACACACCCATACAACGTGCACCACCCCGTGATGTTTTTCTCACTCCTACTAGTGAATGTAATGTAACACACACCCATACATTGCGCACCACCCTGTGATGTTTTTCTCTCTGCTACTAGTGAATGTAATGTAACACACACCCATAGAATGCGCACCACCCCGTGATGTTTTTCTCACTCCTACTAGTGAATGTAATGTAACACACACCCATAGAATGCGCACCAACCCGTGATGTTTTTCTCACTCCTACTAGTGAATCTAATGTAACACACACCCATACAATGCGCACCACCCCGTGATGTTTTTCTCACTCCTACTAGTGAATGTAATGTAACACACACCCATACAATGCGCAACACCCCGTGATGTTTTTCTCACTCTTACTAGTGAATGTAATTTAACACACACCCATAGAATGCACACCAACCCGTGATGTTTTCCTCACTCCTACTAGTGAATCTAATGTAACACACACCCATACAATGCGCACCACCCCGTGATGTTTTTCTCACTCCTAGTAGTCAATGTAATGTAACACACACCCATACAATGCGCACCACCCCGTGATGTTTTTCTCACTCCTACTAGTGAATGTAATGTAACACACACCCATACAATGCGCACCACCCCGTGATGTTTTTCTCACTCCTACTAGTGAATGTAATGTAACACACACCCATACAATGCGCACCACCCCGTGATGTTTTTCTCACTCCTACTAGTGAATCTAATGTAACACACACCCATACAATGCGCACCACCCCGCGATGTTTTTTAGAAACCTATCCTAAATTGCCACTGCATGTTCCCTGACCTCCCCATGCTGACCACCCCGCGATGCTTTTCTCCATCCTACATTGCCACTCACTGCCTATTCTAATTCAGACCCTCCGATTCACACCAACCCGTGATGTTTTACTCACTCCTAGTAGTGAATGTAATGTAACACACACCCATACAATGCGCACCACCCCGTGATGTTTTTCTCACTCCTACTAGTGAATGTAATGTAACACACACCCATACAATGCGCACCACACCGTGATGTTTTTCTCACTCCTACTAGTGAACCTAATGTAACACACACCCATACAATGCGCCCCACCCCGTGATTTTTTTCTCACTCCTACTAGTGAATCTAAAGTAACACACACCTATACAATGCGCACCACCCCGTGATGTTTTTCTCACTCCTACTAGTGAATGTAATGTAACACACACCCATACAATGTGCACCACCCCGTGATGTTTTTCTCACTCCTACTAGTGAATGTAATGTAACACACACCCATACAATGCGCACCACCACGTGATGTTTTTCTCACTCCTACTAGTGAATGTAATGTAACACACACCCATACAATGAGCACCACCCCGTGATGTTTTTCTCACTGCTACTAGTGAATGTAATGTAACACACACCCATACAATGCGCCCCACCCCGTGATGTTTTTCTCACTCCTACTAGTGAATGTAATGTAACACACACCCATACAATGCGCACCACCCCGTGATGTTTTTCTCACTCCTACTAGTGAATGTAACACACACCCATACAATGCGCACCACCCCGTGATGTTTTTCTCACTCCTACTAGTGAATGTAATGTAACACAAACCCATACAATGCGCACCACCCCGTGATGTTTTTCTCACTCCTACTAGTGAAGGTAATGTAACACACACCCATACAGTGCGCACCACCCCGTGATGTTTTTCTCACTCCTACTAGTGAATGTAATGTAACACACACCCATACAATGCGCACCACCCCGTGATGTTTTTCTCACTCCTACTAGTGAATGTAATGTAACACACACCCATACAATGCGCACCACCCCGTGATGTTTTTCTCACTCCTACTAGTGAATGTAATGTAACACACACCCATACAATGCGCACCACCCCGTGATGTTTTTCTCACTCCTACTAGTGAATGTAATGTAACACACATCCATACAATGCGCACCACCCCGTGATGTTGTTCTCACTCCTACTAGTGAATCTAAAGTAACACACACCCATACAATGCGCACCACCCCGTGATGTTTTTCTCACTCCTACTAGTGAATGTAATGTAACACACACCAATACAATGCGCACCACCCCGTGATGTTTTTCTCACTGCTACTAGTGAATGTAATGTAACACACACCCATACAATGCGCACCACCCCGTGATGTTTTTCTCACTCCTACTAGTGAATGTAATGTAACACACACCCATACAACGTGCACCACCCCGTGATGATTTTCTCACTCCTACTAGTGAATGTAATGTAACACACACCCATACAATGCGCACCACCCCGTGATGCTTTTCTCACTCCTACTAGTGAATGTAATGTAACACACACCCATACAATGCGCAACACTCCGTGATGTTTTTCTCACTCCTACTAGTGAATGTAATGTAACACACACCCATACAATGCGCAACACCCCGTGATGTTTTTCTCACTCCTACTAGTGAATGTAATGTAACACACACCCATAGAATGCGCACCAACCCGTGATGTTTTTCTCACTCCTACTAGTGAATCTAATGTAACACACACCCATACAATGCGCACCACCCCGTGATGTTTTTCTCACTCCTAGTAGTGAATGTAATGTAACACACACCCATACAATGCGCACCACCCCGTGATGTTTTTCTCACTCCTACTAGTGAATGTAATGTAACACACACCCATACAATGCGCACCACCCCGTGATGTTTTTCTCACTCCTACTAGTGAATGTAATGTAACACACACCCATACAATGCGCACCACCCCGTGATGTTTTTCTCACTCCTACTAGTGAATCTAATGTAACACACACCCATACAATGCGCACCACCCCGCGATGTTTTTCAGAAACCTATCCTAAATTGCCACTGCATGTTCCCTGACCTCCCCATGCTGACCACCCCGCGATGCTTTTCTCCATCCTACATTGCCACTCACTGCCTATTCTAATTCAGACCCTCCGATTCACACCAACCCGTGATGTTTTACTCACTCCTAGTAGTGAATGTAATGTAACACACACCCATACAATGCGCACCACCCCGTGATGTTTTTCTCACTCCTACTAGTGAATGTAATGTAACACACACCCATACAATGCGCACCACACCGTGATGTTTTTCTCACTCCTACGAGTGAACCTAATGTAACACACACCCATACAATGCGCCCCACCCCGTGATTTTTTTCTCACTCCTACTAGTGAATCTAAAGTAACACACACCTATACAATGCGCACCACCCCGTGATGTTTTTCTCATTCCTACTAGTGAATGTAATGTAACACACACGCGTACAATGCGCACCACCACGTGATATTTTTCTCACTGCTACTAGTGAATGTAATGTAACACACACCCATACAATGCGCACCACCCTGTGATGTTTTTCTCACTGCTACTAGTGAATGTAATGTAACACACACCTATACAATGTGCACCACCCCGTGATGTTTTTCTCACTCCTACTAGTGAATGTAATGTAACACACACCCATACAATGCGCACCACCCCGTGATGTATTTCTCACTCCTACTAGTGAAACTAATGTAACACACACCCATACAATGCACACCACCCCGTGATGTTTTTCTCACTCCTACTAGTGAATCTAAAGTAACACACACCCATACAATGCGCACCACTCCGTGATGTTTTTCTCACTCCCACTAGTGAATGTAATGTAACACACACCCATACAATGCGCACCAACCCGTGATGTTTTTCTCACTCCTACTAGTGAATGTAATGTAACACACACCCATACAATGCGCACCACCCCGTGATGTTTTTCTCACTCCTACTAGTGAATGTAATGTAACACACACCCATACAATGCGCACCACCCCGTGATGTTTTTCTCACTGCTAATAGTGAATGTAATGTAACACACACCCATACAATGCGCACCACCCCGTGATGTTTTTCTCACTCCTACTAGTGAATGTAATGTAACACACACCCATACAATGCGCACCACCCCGTGATGTTTTTCTCACTCCTACTAGTGAATGTAATGTAACACACACCCATACAATGCGCACCACCCCGTGATGTTTTTCTCACTCCTACTAGTGAATGTAATGTAACACACACCCATACAATGCGCACCACCCCGTGATGTTTTTCTCACTCCTACTAGTGAATGTAATGTAACACACACCCATACAATTCGCACCACCCCGTGATGTTTTTCTCACTCCTACTAGTGAATGTAATGTAACACACATCCATACAATGCGCACCACCCCGTGATGTTTTTCTCACTCCTACTAGTGAATCTAAAGTAACACACACCCATACAATGCGCACCACCCCGTGATGTTTTTCTCACTCCTACTAGTGAATGTAATGTAACACACACCAATACAATGCGCACCACCCCGTGATGTTTTTCTCACTGCTACTAGTGAATGTAATGTAACACACACCCATACAATGCGCACCACCCCGTGATGTTTTTCTCACTCCTACTAGTGAATGTAATGTAACACACACCCATACAACGTGCACCACCCCGTGATGATTTTCTCACTCCTACTAGTGAATGTAATGTAACACACACCCATACAATGCGCACCACCCCGTGATGTTTTTCTCACTCCTACTAGTGAATGTAATGTAACACACACCCATACAATGCGCAACACCCCGTGATGTTTTTCTCACTCCTACTAGTGAATGTAATGTAACACACACCCATACAATGCGCAACACCCCGTGATGTTTTTCTCACTCCTACTAGTGAATGTAATGTAACACACACCCATAGAATGCGCACCAACCCGTGATGTTTTTCTCACTCCTACTAGTGAATCTAATGTAACACACACCCATACAATGCGCACCACCCCGTGATGTTTTTCTCACTCCTAGTAGTGAATGTAATGTAACACACACCCATACAATGCGCACCACCCCGTGATGTTTTTCTCACTCCTACTAGTGAATGTAATGTAACACACACCCATACAATGCGCACCACCCCGTGATGTTTTTCTCACTCCTACTAGTGAATGTAATGTAACACACACCCATACAATGCGCACCACCCCGCGATGTTTTTCAGAAACCTATCCTAAATTGCCACTGCATGTTCCCTGACCTCCCCATGCTGACCACCCCGCGATGCTTTTCTCCATCCTACATTGCCACTCACTGCCTATTCTAATTCAGACCCTCCGATTCACACCAACCCGTGATGTTTTACTCACTCCTAGTAGTGAATGTAATGTAACACACACCCATATAATGCGCACCACCCCGTGATGTTTTTCTCACTCCTACTAGTGAATGTAATGTAACACACACCCATACAATGCGCACCACACCGTGATGTTTTTCTCACTCCTACGAGTGAACCTAATGTAACACACACCCATACAATGCGCCCCACCCCGTGATTTTTTTCTCACTCCTACTAGTGAATCTAAAGTAACACACACCTATACAATGCGCACCACCCAGTGATGTTTTTCTCACTCCTAATAGTGAATGTAATGTAACACACACCCATACAATGCGCACCACCCCGTGATGTTTTTCTCACTCCTACTAGTGAATGTAATGTAACACACACGCGTACAATGCGCACCACCCCGTGATATTTTTCTCACTGCTACTAGTGAATGTAATGTAACACACACCCATACAATGCGCACCACCCTGTGATGTTTTTCTCACTGCTACTAGTGAATGTAATGTAACACACACCTATACAATGTGCACCACCCCGTGATGTTTTTCTCACTCCTACTAGTGAATGTAATGTAACACACACCCATACAATGCGCACCACCCCGTGATGTATTTCTCACTCCTACTAGTGAAACTAATGTAACACACACCCATACAATGCGCACCACCCCGTGATGTTTTTCTCACTCCTACTAGTGAATCTAAAGTAACACACACCCATACAATGCGCACCACTCCGTGATGTTTTTCTCACTCCCACTAGTGAATGTAATGTAACACACACCCATACAATGCGCACCAACCCGTGATGTTTTTCTCACTCCTACTAGTGAATCTAATGTAACACACACCCATACAATGCGCACCACCCCGTGATGTTTTTCTCACTCCTACTAGTGAATGTAATGTAACACACACCCATACAATGCGCACCACCCCGTGATGTTTTTCTCACTCCTACTAGTGAATATAATGTAACACACACCCATACAATGCGCACCACCCCGTGATGTTTTTCTCACTGCTAATAGTGAATGTAATGTAACACACACCCATACAATGCGCACCACCCCGTGATGTTTTTCTCACTCCTACTAGTGAATGTAATGTAACACACACCCATACAATGCGCACCACCCCGTGATGTTTTTCTCACTCCTACTAGTGAATGTAATGTAACACACACCCATACAATGCGCACCACCCCGTGATGTTTTTCTCACTCCTACTAGTGAATGTAATGTAACACACACCCATACAATGCTCACCACCCCGGGATGTTTTTCTCACTCCTACTAGTGAATCTAATGTAACACACACCCATACAATGCGCACCACCCCGTGATGTTTTTCTCACTCCTACTAGTGAATGTAATGTAACACACACCCATACAATGCGCACCACCCCGTGATGTTTTTCTCACTCCTACTAGTGAATGTAATGTAACACACACCAATACAATGCGCACCACCCCGTGATGTTTTTCTCACTCCTACTAGTGAATGTAATGTAACACACACCCATACAATGCGCACCACCCCGTGATGTTTTTCTCACTCCTACTAGTGAATGTAATGTAACACACACCCATACAGTGCGCACCACCCCGTGATGTTTTTCTCACTCCTACTAGTGAATGTAATGTAACACACACGCGTACAATGCGCACCACCCCGTGATGTTTTTCTCACTGCTACTATTGAATGTAATGTAACACACACCCATACAATGCGCACCACCCCGTGATGTTTTTCTCACTCCTACTAGTGAATGTAATGTAACACACACCCATACAATGCGCACCACCCCGTGATGTTTTTCTCACTCCTACTAGTGAATGTAATGTAACACACACCCATACAATGCTCACCACCCCGGGATGTTTTTCCCACTGCTACTAGTGAATCTAATGTAACACACACCCATACAATGCGCACCACCCCGTGATGTTTTTCTCACTCCTAGTAGTGAATGTAATGTAACACACACCCATACAATGCGCACCACCCCGTGATGTTTTTCTCACTCCTACTAGTGAATCTAAAGTAACACACACCCATACAATGCGCACCACCCCGTGATGTTTTTCTCACTCCTACTAGTGAATGTAATGTAACACACACCCATACAATGCGCACCACCCCGTGATGTTTTTCTCACTCCTCCTAGTGAATGTAATGTAACACACACCCATACAATGCGCACCACCCCGTGATGTTTTTCTCACTGCTAATAGTGAATGTAATGTAACACACACCCATACAATGCGCACCACCCCGTGATGGTTTTCTCACTCCTACTAGTGAATGTAATGTAACACACACCCATACAATGCGCACCACCCCGTGATGTTTTTCTCACTCCTACTAGTGAATGTAATGTAACACACACCAATACAATGCGCACCACCCCGTGATGTTTTTCTCACTCCTACTAGTGAATGTAATGTAACACACACCCATACAATGGGTACCACCCGATGATGTTTTTCTCACTCCTACTAGTGAATGTAATGTAACACACACCCATACAATGCGCACCACCCCGTGATGTTTTTCTCACTCCTACTAGTGAATGTAATGTAACACACACCCATACAATGCGCACCACCCCGTGATGTTTTTCTCACTGCTACTAGTGAATGTAATGTAACACACACCCATACAATGCGCCCCACCCCGTGATGTTTTTCTCACTCCTACTAGTGAATGTAATGTAACACACACCCATACAATGCGCACCACCCCGTGATGTTTTTCTCACTCCTACTAGTGAATGTAATGTAACACACACCCATACAATGCGCACCACCCCGTGATGTTTTTCTCACTCCTACTAGTGAATGTAATGTAACACACACCCATACAATGCGCACCACCCCGTGATGTTTTTCTCACTCCTACTAGTGAATGTAATGTAACACACACCCATACAGTGCGCACCACCCCGTGATGTTTTTCTCACTCCTACTAGTGAATGTAATGTAACACACACGCGTACAATGCGCACCACCCCGTGATGTTTTTCTCACTGCTACTATTGAATGTAATGTAACACACACCCATACAATGCGCACCACCCCGTGATGTTTTTCTCACTCCTACTAGTGAATGTAATGTAACACACACCCATACAATGCGCACCACCCCGTGATGTTTTTCTCACTCCTACTAGTGAATGTAATGTAACACACACCCATACAATGCTCACCACCCCGGGATGTTTTTCCCACTGCTACTAGTGAATCTAATGTAACACACACCCATACAATGCGCACCACCCCGTGATGTTTTTCTCACTCCTAGTAGTGAATGTAATGTAACACACACCCATACAATGCGCACCACCCCGTGATGTTTTTCTCACTCCTACTAGTGAATCTAAAGTAACACACACCCATACAATGCGCACCACCCCGTGATGTTTTTCTCACTCCTACTAGTGAATGTAATGTAACACACACCCATACAATGCGCACCACCCCGTGATGTTTTTCTCACTCCTCCTAGTGAATGTAATGTAACACACACCCATACAATGCGCACCACCCCGTGATGTTTTTCTCACTGCTAATAGTGAATGTAATGTAACACACACCCATACAATGCGCACCACCCCGTGATGGTTTTCTCACTCCTACTAGTGAATGTAATGTAACACACACCCATACAATGCGCACCACCCCGTGATGTTTTTCTCACTCCTACTAGTGAATGTAATGTAACACACACCAATACAATGCGCACCACCCCGTGATGTTTTTCTCACTCCTACTAGTGAATGTAATGTAACACACACCCATACAATGGGTACCACCCGATGATGTTTTTCTCACTCCTACTAGTGAATGTAATGTAACACACACCCATACAATGCGCACCACCCCGTGATGTTTTTCTCACTCCTACTAGTGAATGTAATGTAACACACACCCATACAATGCGCACCACCCCGTGATGTTTTTCTCACTGCTACTAGTGAATGTAATGTAACACACACCCATACAATGCGCCCCACCCCGGGATGTTTTTCTCACTCCTACTAGTGAATGTAATGTAACACACACCCATACAATGCGCACCACCCCGTGATGTTTTTCTCACTCCTACTAGTGAATGTAATGTAACACACACCCATACAATGCGCACCACCCCGTGATGTTTTTCTCACTCCTACTAGTGAATGTAATGTAACACACACCCATACAATGCGCACCACCCCGTGATGTTTTTCTCACTCCTACTAGTGAATGTAATGCAACACACACCCATACAGTGCGCACCACCCCGTGATGTTTTTCTCACTCCTACTAGTGAATGTAATGTAACACACACGCGTACAATGCGCACCACCCCGTGATGTTTTTCTCACTGCTACTAGTGAATGTAATGTAACACACACCCATACAATGCGCACCACCCCGTGATGTTTTTCTCACTCCTACTAGTGAATGTAATGTAACACACACCCATACAATGCGCACCACCCCGTGATTTTTTTCTCACTCCTACTAGTGAATGTAATGTAACACACACCCATACAATGCTCACCACCCCGGGATGTTTTTCCCACTGCTACTAGTGAATCTAATGTAACACACACCCATACAATGCGCACCACCCCGTGATGTTTTTCTCACTCCTAGTAGTGAATGTAATGTAACACACACCCATACAATGCGCACCACCCCGTGATGTTTTTCTCACTCCTACTAGTGAAACTAAAGTAACACACACCCATACAATGCGCACCACCCCGTGATGTTTTTCTCACTCCTACTAGTGAATGTAATGTAACACACACCCATACAATGCGCACCACCCCGTGATGTTTTTCTCACTCCTACTAGTGAATGTAATGTAACACACACCCATACAATGCGCACCACCCCGTGATGTTTTTCTCACTGCTAATAGTGAATGTAATGTAACACACACCCATACAATGTGCACCACCCCGTGATGTTTTTCTCACTCCTACTAGTGAATGTAATGTAACACACACCCATACAATGCGCACCACCCCGTGATGTTTTTCTCACTCCTACTACTGAATCTAATGTAACACACACCCATACAATGCGCACCACCCCGTGATGTTTTTCTCACTCCTACTAGTGAATGTAATGTAACACACACCCATACAATGCGCACCACCCCGTGATGTTTTTCTCACTCCTACTAGTGAATGTAATGTAACACACACCCATACAATGCGCACCACCCCGTGATGTTTTTCTCACTCCTACTAGTGAATGTAATGTAACACACACCCATACAATGCTCACCACCCCGGGATGTTTTTCCCACTGCTACTAGTGAATCTAATGTAACACACACCCATACAATGCGCACCACCCCGTGATGTTTTTCTCACTCCTAGTAGTGAATGTAATGTAACACACACCCATACAATGCGCACCACCCCGTGATGTTTTTCTCACTCCTACTAGTGAAACTAAAGTAACACACACCCATACAATGCGCACCACCCCGTGATGTTTTTCTCACTCCTACTAGTGAATGTAATGTAACACACACCCATACAATGCGCACCACCCCGTGATGTTTTTCTCACTCCTACTAGTGAATGTAATGTAACACACACCCATACAATGCGCACCACCCCGTGATGTTTTTCTCACTGCTAATAGTGAATGTAATGTAACACACACCCATACAATGTGCACCACCCCGTGATGTTTTTCTCACTCCTACTAGTGAATGTAATGTAACACACACCCATACAATGCGCACCACCCCGTGATGTTTTTCTCACTCCTACTAGTGAATCTAATGTAACACACACCCATACAATGCGCACCACCCCGTGATGTTTTTCTCACTCCTACTAGTGAATGTAATGTAACACACACCCATACAATGCTCACCACCCCGGGATGTTTTTCCCACTCCTAGTAGTGAATCTAATGTAACACACACCCATACAATGCGCACCACCCAGTGATGTTTTTCTCACTCCTACTAGTGAATGTAATGTAACACACACCCATACAATGCGCACCACCCCGTGATGTTTTTCTCACTCCTACTAGTGAATCTAAAGTAACACACACGCATACAATGCGCACCACCCCGTGATGTTTTTCTCACTCCTACTAGTGAATGTAATGTAACACACACCCATACAATGCGCACCACCCCGTGATGTTTTTCTCACTCCTACTAGTGAATGTAATGTAACACACACCCATACAATGCGCACCACCCCGTGATGTTTTTCTCACTGCTACTAGTGAATGTAATGTAACACACACCCATACAATACGCACCACCCCGTGATGTTTTTCTCACTCCTACTAGTGAATGTAATGTAACACACACCCATACAATGCGCACCACCCCGTGATGTTTTTCTCACTCCTACTAGTGAATGTAATGTAACACACACCCATACAATGCGCAACACCCCGTGATGTTTTTCTCACTCCTACTAGTGAATGTAATGTAACACACACCCATAGAATGCGCACCAACCCGTGATGTTTTTCTCACTCCTACTAGTGAATCTAATGTAACACACACCCATACAATGCGTACCACCCCGTGATGTTTTTCTCACTCCTAGTATTGAATGTAATGTAACACACACCCATACAATGCGCACCACCCCGTGATGTTTTTCTCACTCCTACTAGTGAATGTAATGTAACACACACCCATACAATGCGCACCACCCCGTGATGTTTTTCTCACTCCTACTAGTGAATCTAATGTAACACACACCCATATAATGCGCACCACCCCGCGATGTTTTTCAGAAACCTATCCTAAATTGCCACTGCATGTTCCATGACCTCCCCATGCTGACCACCCCGCGATGCTTTTCTCTATCCTACATTGCCACTCACTGCCTATTCTAATTCAGACCCTCCGATTCACACCAACCCGTGATGTTTTACTCACTCCTAGTAGTGAATGTAATGTAACACACACCCATACAATGTGCACCACCCCGTGATGTTTTTCTCACTCCTACTAGTGAATGTAATGTAACACACACCCATACAATGCGCACCACACCGTGATGTTTTTCTCACTCCTACTAGTGAACCTAATGTAACACACACCCATACAATGCGCCCCACCCCGTGATTTTTTTCTCACTCCTACTAGTGAATCTAAAGTAACACACACCTATACAATGCGCACCACCCCGTGATGTTTTTCTCACTCCTACTAGTGAATGTAATGTAACACACACCCATACAATGCTCACCACCCCGGGATGTTTTTCTCACTCCTACTAGTGAATGTATTGTAACACACACGCGTACAATGCGCACCACCCCGTGATATTTTTCTCACTGCTACTAGTGAATGTAATGTAACACACACCCATACAATGCGCACCACCCTGTGATGTTTTTCTCACTGCTACTAGTGAATGTAATGTAACACACACCCATACAATGTGCACCACCCCGTGATGTTTTTCTCACTCCTACTAGTGAATGTAATGTAACACACACCCATACAATGCGCACCACCCCGTGATGTATTTCTCACTCCTACTAGTGAAACTAATGTAACACACACCCATACAATGCGCACCACCCCGTGATGTTTTTCTCACTCCTACTAGTGAATCTAAAGTAACACACACCCATACAATGCGCACCACTCCGTGATGTTTTTCTCACTCCCACTAGTGAATGTAATGTAACACACACCCATACAATGCGCACCAACCCGTGATGTTTTTCTCACTCCTACTAGTGAATCTAATGTAACACACACCCATACAATGCGCACCACCCCGTGATGTTTTTCTCACTCCTACTAGTGAATGTAATGTAACACACACCCATACAATGCGCACCACCCCGTGATGTTTTTCTCACTCCTACTAGTGAATGTAATGTAACACACACCCATACAATGCGCACCACCCCGTGATGTTTTTCTCACTGCTAATAGTGAATGTAATGTAACACACACCCATACAATGCGCACCACCCCGTGATGTTTTTCTCACTCCTACTAGTGAATGTAATGTAACACACACCCATACAATGCGCACCACCCCGTGATGTTTTTCTCACTCCTACTAGTGAATGTAATGTAACACACACCCATACAATGCGCACCACCCCGTGATGTTTTTCTCACTCCTACTAGTGAATGTAATGTAACACACACCCATACAATGCTCACCACCCCGGGATGTTTTTCTCACTCCTACTAGTGAATCTAATGTAACACACACCCATACAATGCGCACCACCCCGTGATGTTTTTCTCACTCCTACTAGTGAATGTAATGTAACACACACCCATACAATGCGCACCACCCCGTGATGTTTTTCTCACTCCTACTAGTGAATGTAATGTAACACACACCAATACAATGCGCACCACCCCGTGATGTTTTTCTCACTCCTACTAGTGAATGTAATGTAACACACACCCATACAATGCGCACCACCCCGTGATGTTTTTCTCACTCCTACTAGTGAATGTAATGTAACACACACCCATACAGTGCGCACCACCCCGTGATGTTTTTCTCACTCCTACTAGTGAATGTAATGTAACACACGCGTACAATGCGCACCACCCCGTGATGTTTTTCTCACTGCTACTATTGAATGTAATGTAACACACACCCATACAATGCGCACCACCCCGTGATGTTTTTCTCACTCCTACTAGTGAATGTAATGTAACACACACCCATACAATGCGCACCACACCGTGATGTTTTTCTCACTCCTACTAGTGAATGTAATGTAACACACACCCATACAATGCTCACCACCCCGGGATGTTTTTCCCACTGCTACTAGTGAATCTAATGTAACACACACCCATACAATGCGCACCACCCCGTGATGTTTTTCTCACTCCTAGTAGTGAATGTAATGTAACACACACCCATACAATGCACACCACCCCGTGATGTTTTTCTCACTCCTACTAGTGAATCTAAAGTAACACACACCCATACAATGCGCACCACCCCGTGATGTTTTTCTCACTCCTACTAGTGAATGTAATGTAACACACACCCATACAATGCGCACCACCCCGTGATGTTTTTCTCACTCCTCCTAGTGAATGTAATGTAACACACACCCATACAATGCGCACCACCCCGTGATGGTTTTCTCACTCCTACTAGTGAATGTAATGTAACACACACCAATACAATGCGCACCACCCCGTGATGTTTTTCTCACTCCTACTAGTGAATGTAATGTAACACACACCCATACAATGGGTACCACCCGATGATGTTTTTCTCACTCCTACTAGTGAATGTAATGTAACACACACCCATACAATGCGCACCACTCCGTGATGTTTTTCTCACTCCTACTAGTGAATGTAATGTAACACACACCCATACAATGCGCACCACCCCGTGATGTTTTTCTCACTGCTACTAGTGAATGTAATGTAACACACACCCATACAATGCGCCCCACCCCGTGATGTTTTTCTCACTCCTACTAGTGAATGTAATGTAACACACACCCATACAATGCGCACCACCCCGTGATGTTTTTCTCACTCCTACTAGTGAATGTAATGTAACACACACCCATACAATGCGCACCACCCCGTGATGTTTTTCTCACTCCTACTAGTGAATGTAATGTAACACACACCCATACAATGCGCACCACCCCGTGATGTTTTTCTCACTCCTACTAGTGAATGTAATGTAACACACACCCATACAGTGCGCACCACCCCGTGATGTTTTTCTCACTCCTACTAGTGAATGTAATGTAACACACACGCGTACAATGCGCACCACCCCGTGATGTTTTTCTCACTGCTACTAGTGAATGTAATGTAACACACACCCATACAATGCGCACCACCCCGTGATGTTTTTCTCACTCCTACTAGTGAATGTAATGTAACACACACCCATACAATGCGCACCACCCCGTGATGTTTTTCTCACTCCTACTAGTGAATGTAATGTAACACACACCCATACAATGCTCACCACCCCGGGATGTTTTTCCCACTGCTACTAGTGAATCTAATGTAACACACACCCATACAATGCGCACCACCCCGTGATGTTTTTCTCACTCCTAGTAGTGAATGTAATGTAACACACACCCATACAATGCGCACCACCCCGTGATGTTTTTCTCACTCCTACTAGTGAAACTAAAGTAACACACACCCATACAATGCGCACCACCCCGTGATGTTTTTCTCACTCCTACTAGTGAATGTAATGTAACACACACCCATACAATGCGCACCACCCCGTGATGTTTTTCTCACTCCTACTAGTGAATGTAATGTAACACACACCCATACAATGCGCACCACCCCGTGATGTTTTTCTCACTGCTAATAGTGAATGTAATGTAACACACACCCATACAATGTGCACCACCCCGTGATGTTTTTCTCACTCCTACTAGTGAATGTAATGTAACACACACCCATACAATGCGCACCACCCCGTGATGTTTTTCTCACTCCTACTAGTGAATCTAATGTAACACACACCCATACAATGCGCACCACCCCGTGATGTTTTTCTCACTCCTACTAGTGAATGTAATGTAACACACACCCATACAATGCGCACCACCCCGTGATGTTTTTCTCACTCCTACTAGTGAATGTAATGTAACACACACCCATACAATGCGCACCACCCCGTGATGTTTTTCTCACTCCTACTAGTGAATGTAATGTAACACACACCCATACAATGCTCACCACCCCGGGATGTTTTTCCCACTGCTACTAGTGTATCTAATGTAACACACACCCATACAATGCGCACCACCCCGTGATGTTTTTCTCACTCCTAGTAGTGAATGTAATGTAACACACACCCATACAATGCGCACCACCCCGTGATGTTTTTCTCACTCCTACTAGTGAATCTCAAGTAACACACACCCATACAATGCGCACCACCCCGTGATGTTTTTCTCACTCCTACTAGTGAATGTAATGTAACACACACCCATACAATGCGCACCACCCCGTGATGTTTTTCTCACTCCTCCTAGTGAATGTAATGTAACACACACCCATACAGTGCGCACCACCCCGTGATGTTTTTCTCACTCCTACTAGTGAATGTAATGTAACACACACGCGTACAATGCGCACCACCCCGTGATGTTTTTCTCACTGCTACTAGTGAATGTAATGTAACACACACCCATACAATGCGCACCACCCCGTGATGTTTTTCTCACTCCTACTAGTGAATGTAATGTAACACACACCCATACAATGCGCACCACCCCGTGATGTTTTTCTCACTCCTACTAGTGAATGTAATGTAACACACACCCATACAATGCTCACCACCCCGGGATGTTTTTCCCACTGCTACTAGTGAATCTAATGTAACACACACCCATACAATGCGCACCACCCCGTGATGTTTTTCTCACTCCTAGTAGTGAATGTAATGTAACACACACCCATACAATGCGCACCACCCCGTGATGTTTTTCTCACTCCTACTAGTGAAACTAAAGTAACACACACCCATACAATGCGCACCACCCCGTGATGTTTTTCTCACTCCTACTAGTGAATGTAATGTAACACACACCCATACAATGCGCACCACCCCGTGATGTTTTTCTCACTCCTACTAGTGAATGTAATGTAACACACACCCATACAATGCGCACCACCCCGTGATGTTTTTCTCACTCCTACTAGTGAATCTAATGTAACACACACCCATACAATGCGCACCACCCCGTGATGTTTTTCTCACTCCTACTAGTGAATGTAATGTAACACACACCCATACAATGCGCACCACCCCGTGATGTTTTTCTCACTCCTACTAGTGAATGTAATGTAACACACACCCATACAATGCGCACCACCCCGTGATGTTTTTCTCACTCCTACTAGTGAATGTAATGTAACACACACCCATACAATGCTCACCACCCCGGGATGTTTTTCCCACTGCTACTAGTGAATCTAATGTAACACACACCCATACAATGCGCACCACCCCGTGATGTTTTTCTCACTCCTAGTAGTGAATGTAATGTAACACACACCCATACAATGCGCACCACCCCGTGATGTTTTTCTCACTCCTACTAGTGAATCTAATGTAACACACACCCATACAATGCGCACCACCCCGTGATGTTTTTCTCACTCCTACTAGTGAATGTAATGTAACACACACCCATACAATGCTCACCACCCCGGGATGTTTTTCCCACTCCTAGTAGTGAATCTAATGTAACACACACCCATACAATGCGCACCACCCAGTGATGTTTTTCTCACTCCTACTAGTGAATGTAATGTAACACACACCCATACAATGCGCACCACCCCGTGATGTTTTTCTCACTCCTACTAGTGAATCTAAAGTAACACACACGCATACAATGCGCACCACCCCGTGATGTTTTTCTCACTCCTACTAGTGAATGTAATGTAACACACACCCATACAATGCGCACCACCCCGTGATGTTTTTCTCACTCCTACTAGTGAATGTAATGTAACACACACCCATACAATGCGCACCACCCCGTGATGTTTTTCTCACTGCTACTAGTGAATGTAATGTAACACACACCCATACAATACGCACCACCCCGTGATGTTTTTCTCACTCCTACTAGTGAATGTAATGTAACACACACCCATACAATGCGCACCACCCCGTGATGTTTTTCTCACTCCTACTAGTGAATGTAATGTAACACACACCCATACAATGCGCAACACCCCGTGATGTTTTTCTCACTCCTACTAGTGAATGTAATGTAACACACACCCATAGAATGCGCACCAACCCGTGATGTTTTTCTCACTCCTACTAGTGAATCTAATGTAACACACACCCATACAATGCGTACCACCCCGTGATGTTTTTCTCACTCCTAGTATTGAATGTAATGTAACACACACCCATACAATGCGCACCACCCCGTGATGTTTTTCTCACTCCTACTAGTGAATGTAATGTAACACACACCCATACAATGCGCACCACCCCGTGATGTTTTTCTCACTCCTACTAGTGAATCTAATGTAACACACACCCATATAATGCGCACCACCCCGCGATGTTTTTCAGAAACCTATCCTAAATTGCCACTGCATGTTCCATGACCTCCCCATGCTGACCACCCCGCGATGCTTTTCTCTATCCTACATTGCCACTCACTGCCTATTCTAATTCAGACCCTCCGATTCACACCAACCCGTGATGTTTTACTCACTCCTAGTAGTGAATGTAATGTAACACACACCCATACAATGCGCACCACCCCGTGATGTTTTTCTCACTCCTATTAGTGAATGTAATGTAACACACACCCATACAATGCGCACCACACCGTGATGTTTTTCTCACTCCTACTAGTGAACCTAATGTAACACACACCCATACAATGCGCCCCACCCCGTGATTTTTTTCTCACTCCTACTAGTGAATCTAAAGTAACACACACCTATACAATGCGCACCACCCCGTGATGTTTTTCTCACTCCTACTAGTGAATGTAATGTAACACACACCCATACAATGCGCACCACCCCGTGATGTTTTTCTCACTCCTACTAGTGAATGTAATGTAACACACACCCATACAATGCGCACCACCCCGTGATGTTTTTCTCACTCCTACTAGTGAATGTAATGTAACACACACCCATACAATGCGCACCACCCCGTGATGTTTTTCTCACTCCTACTAGTGAATGTAATGTAACACACACCCATACAATGCTCACCACCCCGGGATGTTTTTCCCACTGCTACTAGTGAATCTAATGTAACACACACCCATACAATGCGCACCACCCCGTGATGTTTTTCTCACTCCTAGTAGTGAATGTAATGTAACACACACCCATACAATGCGCACCACCCCGTGATGTTTTTCTCACTCCTACTAGTGAATCTAATGTAACACACACCCATACAATGCGCACCACCCCGTGATGTTTTTCTCACTCCTACTAGTGAATGTAATGTAACACACACCCATACAATGCTCACCACCCCGGGATGTTTTTCCCACTCCTAGTAGTGAATCTAATGTAACACACACCCATACAATGCGCACCACCCAGTGATGTTTTTCTCACTCCTACTAGTGAATGTAATGTAACACACACCCATACAATGCGCACCACCCCGTGATGTTTTTCTCACTCCTACTAGTGAATCTAAAGTAACACACACGCATACAATGCGCACCACCCCGTGATGTTTTTCTCACTCCTACTAGTGAATGTAATGTAACACACACCCATACAATGCGCACCACCCCGTGATGTTTTTCTCACTCCTACTAGTGAATGTAATGTAACACACACCCATACAATGCGCACCACCCCGTGATGTTTTTCTCACTGCTACTAGTGAATGTAATGTAACACACACCCATACAATACGCACCACCCCGTGATGTTTTTCTCACTCCTACTAGTGAATGTAATGTAACACACACCCATACAATGCGCACCACCCCGTGATGTTTTTCTCACTCCTACTAGTGAATGTAATGTAACACACACCCATACAATGCGCAACACCCCGTGATGTTTTTCTCACTCCTACTAGTGAATGTAATGTAACACACACCCATAGAATGCGCACCAACCCGTGATGTTTTTCTCACTCCTACTAGTGAATCTAATGTAACACACACCCATACAATGCGTACCACCCCGTGATGTTTTTCTCACTCCTAGTATTGAATGTAATGTAACACACACCCATACAATGCGCACCACCCCGTGATGTTTTTCTCACTCCTACTAGTGAATGTAATGTAACACACACCCATACAATGCGCACCACCCCGTGATGTTTTTCTCACTCCTACTAGTGAATCTAATGTAACACACACCCATATAATGCGCACCACCCCGCGATGTTTTTCAGAAACCTATCCTAAATTGCCACTGCATGTTCCATGACCTCCCCATGCTGACCACCCCGCGATGCTTTTCTCTATCCTACATTGCCACTCACTGCCTATTCTAATTCAGACCCTCCGATTCACACCAACCCGTGATGTTTTACTCACTCCTAGTAGTGAATGTAATGTAACACACACCCATACAATGCGCACCACCCCGTGATGTTTTTCTCACTCCTATTAGTGAATGTAATGTAACACACACCCATACAATGCGCACCACACCGTGATGTTTTTCTCACTCCTACTAGTGAACCTAATGTAACACACACCCATACAATGCGCCCCACCCCGTGATTTTTTTCTCACTCCTACTAGTGAATCTAAAGTAACACACACCTATACAATGCGCACCACCCCGTGATGTTTTTCTCACTCCTACTAGTGAATGTAATGTAACACACACCCATACAATGCTCACCACCCCGGGATGTTTTTCTCACTCCTACTAGTGAATGTAATGTAACACACACGCGTACAATGCGCACCACCCCGTGATATTTTTCTCACTGCTACTAGTGAATGTAATGTAACACACACCCATACAATGCGCACCACCCTGTGATGTTTTTCTCACTGCTACTAGTGAATGTAATGTAACACACACCCATACAATGTGCACCACCCCGTGATGTTTTTCTCACTCCTACTAGTGAATGTAATGTAACACACACCCATACAATGCGCACCACCCCGTGATGTATTTCTCACTCGTACTAGTGAATCTAATGTAACACACACCCATACAATGCGCACCACCCCGTGATGTTTTTCTCACTCCTACTAGTGAATCTAAAGTAACACACACCCATACAATGCGCACCACCCCGTGATGTTTTTCTCACTCCTACTAGTGAATGTAATGTAACACACACCCATACAATGCGCACCACCCAGTGATGTTTTTCTCACTCCTACTAGTGAATGTAATGTAACACACACCCATACAATGCGCACCACCCCGTGATGTTTTTCTCACTCCTACTAGTGAATCTAAAGTAACACACACGCATACAATGCGCACGACCCCGTGATGTTTTTCTCACTCCTACTAGTGAATGTAATGTAACACACACCCATACAATGCGCACCACCCCGTGATGTTTTTCTCACTCCTACTAGTGAATGTAATGTAACACACACCCATACAATGCGCACCACCCCGTGATGTTTTTCTCACTGCTACTAGTGAATGTAATGTAACACAAACCCATACAATACGCACCACCCCGTGATGTTTTTCTCACTCCTACTAGTGAATGTAATGTAACACACACCCATACAATGCGCACCACCCCCTGATGTTTTTCTCACTCCTACTAGTGAATGTAATGTAACACACACCCATACAATGCGCAACACCCCGTGATGTTTTTCTCACTCCTACTAGTGAATGTAATGTAACACACACCCATAGAATGCGCACCAACCCGTGATGTTTTTCTCACTCCTACTAGTGAATCTAATGTAACACACACCCATACAATGCGCACCACCCCGTGATGTTTTTCTCACTCCTAGTATTGAATGTAATGTAACACACACCCATACAATGCGCACCACCCCGTGATGTTTTTCTCACTCCTACTAGTGAATGTAATGAAACACACACCCATACAATGCGCACCACCCCGTGATGTTTTTCTCACTCCTACTAGTGAATCTAATGTAACACACACCCATACAATGCGCACCACCCCGCGATGTTTTTCAGAAACCTATCCTAAATTGCCACTGCATGTTCCCTGACCTCCCCATGCTGACCACCCCGCGATGCTTTTCTCCATCCTACATTGCCACTCACTGCCTATTCTAATTCAGACCCTCCGATTCACACCAACCCGTGATGTTTTACTCACTCCTACTAGTGAATGTAATGTAACACACACCCATACAATGCGCACCACCCCGTGATGTTTTTCTCACTCCTACTAGTGAATGTAATGTAACACACACCCATACAATGCGCAACACCCCGTGATGTTTTTCTCACTGCTACTAGTGAATGTAATTTAACACACACCCATACAATACGCACCACCCCGTGATGTTTTTCTCACTCCTACTAGTGAATGTAATGTAACACACACCCATACAATGCGCACCACCCCGTGATGTTTTTCTCACTCCTACTAGTGAATGTAATGTAACACACACCCATACAATGCGCAACACCCCGTGATGTTTTTCTCACTCCTACTAGTGAATGTAATGTAACACACACCCATAGAATGCGCACCAACCCGTGATGTTTTTCTCACTCCTACTAGTGAATCTAATGTAACACACACCCATACAATGCGTACCACCCCGTGATGTTTTTCTCACTCCTAGTATTGAATGTAATGTAACACACACCCATACAATGCGCACCACCCCGTGATGTTTTTCTCACTCCTACTAGTGAATGTAATGTAACACACACCCATACAATGCGCACCACCCCGTGATGTTTTTCTCACTCCTACTAGTGAATCTAATGTAACACACACCCATATAATGCGCACCACCCCGCGATGTTTTTCAGAAACCTATCCTAAATTGCCACTGCATGTTCCATGACCTCCCCATGCTGACCACCCCGCGATGCTTTTCTCTATCCTACATTGCCACTCACTGCCTATTCTAATTCAGACCCTCCGATTCACACCAACCCGTGATGTTTTACTCACTCCTAGTAGTGAATGTAATGTAACACACACCCATACAATGCGCACCACCCCGTGATGTTTTTCTCACTCCTACTAGTGAATGTAATGTAACACACACCCATACAATGCGCACCACACCGTGATGTTTTTCTCACTCCTACTAGTGAACCTAATGTAACACACACCCATACAATGCGCCCCACCCCGTGATTTTTTTCTCACTCCTACTAGTGAATCTAAAGTAACACACACCTATACAATGCGCACCACCCCGTGATGTTTTTCTCACTCCTACTAGTGAATGTAATGTAACACACACCCATACAATGCTCACCACCCCGGGATGTTTTTCTCACTCCTACTAGTGAATGTAATGTAACACACACGCGTACAATGCGCACCACCCCGTGATATTTTTCTCACTGCTACTAGTGAATGTAATGTAACACACAGCCATACAATGCGCACCACCCTGTGATGTTTTTCTCACTGCTACTAGTGAATGTAATGTAACACACACCCATACAATGTGCACCACCCCGTGATGTTTTTCTCACTCCTACTAGTGAATGTAATGTAACACACACCCATACAATGCGCACCACCCCGTGATGTATTTCTCACTCGTACTAGTGAATCTAATGTAACACACACCCATACAATGCGCACCACCCCGTGATGTTTTTCTCACTCCTACTAGTGAATCTAAAGTAACACACACCCATACAATGCGCACCACCCCGTGATGTTTTTCTCACTCCTACTAGTGAATGTAATGTAACACACACCCATACAATGCGCACCACCCAGTGATGTTTTTCTCACTCCTACTAGTGAATGTAATGTAACACACACCCATACAATGCGCACCACCCCGTGATGTTTTTCTCACTCCTACTAGTGAATCTAAAGTAACACACACGCATACAATGCGCACGACCCCGTGATGTTTTTCTCACTCCTACTAGTGAATGTAATGTAACACACACCCATACAATGCGCACCACCCCGTGATGTTTTTCTCACTCCTACTAGTGAATGTAATGTAACACACACCCATACAATGCGCACCACCCCGTGATGTTTTTCTCACTGCTACTAGTGAATGTAATGTAACACAAACCCATACAATACGCACCACCCCGTGATGTTTTTCTCACTCCTACTAGTGAATGTAATGTAACACACACCCATACAATGCGCACCACCCCGTGATGTTTTTCTCACTCCTACTAGTGAATGTAATGTAACACACACCCATACAATGCGCAACACCCCGTGATGTTTTTCTCACTCCTACTAGTGAATGTAATGTAACACACACCCATACAATGCGCAACACCCCGTGATGTTTTTCTCACTCCTACTAGTGAATGTAATGTAACACACACCCATACAATGCGCACCACCCCGTGATGTTTTTCTCACTGCTACTAGTGAATGTAATGTAACACACACCCATACAATACGCACCACCCCGTGATGTTTTTCTCACTCCTACTAGTGAATGTAATGTAACACACACCCATACAATGCGCACCACCCCGTGATGTTTTTCTCACTCCTACTAGTGAATGTAATGTAACACACACCCATACAATGCGCAACACCCCGTGATGTTTTTCTCACTCCTACTAGTGAATGTAATGTAACACACACCCATAGAATGCGCACCAACCCGTGATGTTTTTCTCACTCCTACTAGTGAATCTAATGTAACACACACCCATACAATGCGTACCACCCCGTGATGTTTTTCTCACTCCTAGTATTGAATGTAATGTAACACACACCCATACAATGCGCACCACCCCGTGATGTTTTTCTCACTCCTACTAGTGAATGTAATGTAACACACACCCATACAATGCGCACCACCCCGTGATGTTTTTCTCACTCCTACTAGTGAATCTAATGTAACACACACCCATATAATGCGCACCACCCCGCGATGTTTTTCAGAAACCTATCCTAAATTGCCACTGCATGTTCCATGACCTCCCCATGCTGACCACCCCGCGATGCTTTTCTCTATCCTACATTGCCACTCACTGCCTATTCTAATTCAGACCCTCCGATTCACACCAACCCGTGATGTTTTACTCACTCCTAGTAGTGAATGTAATGTAACACACACCCATACAATGCGCACCACCCCGTGATGTTTTTCTCACTCCTACTAGTGAATGTAATGTAACACACACCCATACAATGCGCACCACACCGTGATGTTTTTCTCACTCCTACTAGTGAACCTAATGTAACACACACCCATACAATGCGCCCCACCCCGTGATTTTTTTCTCACTCCTACTAGTGAATCTAAAGTAACACACACCTATACAATGCGAACCACCCCGTGATGTTTTTCTCACTCCTACTAGTGAATGTAATGTAACACACACCCATACAATGCTCACCACCCCGGGATGTTTTTCTCACTCCTACTAGTGAATGTAATGTAACACACACGCGTACAATGCGCACCACCCCGTGATATTTTTCTCACTGCTACTAGTGAATGTAATGTAACACACACCCATACAATGCGCACCACCCTGTGATGTTTTTCTCACTGCTACTAGTGAATGTAATGTAACAGACACCCATACAATGTGCACCACCCCGTGATGTTTTTCTCACTCCTACTAGTGAATGTAATGTAACACACACCCATACAATGCGCACCACCCCGTGATGTATTTCTCACTCGTACTAGTGAATCTAATGTAACACACACCCATACAATGCGCACCACCCCGTGATGTTTTTCTCACTCCTACTAGTGAATCTAAAGTAACACACACCCATACAATGCGCACCACCCCGTGATGTTTTTCTCACTCCTACTAGTGAATGTAATGTAACACACACCCATACAATGCGCACCACCCAGTGATGTTTTTCTCACTCCTACTAGTGAATGTAATGTAACACACACCCATACAATGCGCACCACCCCGTGATGTTTTTCTCACTCCTACTAGTGAATCTAAAGTAACACACACGCATACAATGCGCACGACCCCGTGATGTTTTTCTCACTCCTACTAGTGAATGTAATGTAACACACACCCATACAATGCGCACCACCCCGTGATGTTTTTCTCACTCCTACTAGTGAATGTAATGTAACACACACCCATACAATGCGCACCACCCCGTGATGTTTTTCTCACTGCTACTAGTGAATGTAATGTAACACAAACCCATACAATACGCACCACCCCGTGATGTTTTTCTCACTCCTACTAGTGAATGTAATGTAACACACACCCATACAATGCGCACCACCCCGTGATGTTTTTCTCACTCCTACTAGTGAATGTAATGTAACACACACCCATACAATGCGCAACACCCCGTGATGTTTTTCTCACTCCTACTAGTGAATGTAATGTAACACACACCCATAGAATGCGCACCAACCCGTGATGTTTTTCTCACTCCTACTAGTGAATCTAATGTAACACACACCCATACAATGCGCACCACCCCGTGATGTTTTTCTCACTCCTAGTATTGAATGTAATGTAACACACACCCATACAATGCGCACCACCCCGTGATGTTTTTCTCACTCCTACTAGTGAATGTAATGTAACACACACCCATACAATGCGCACCACCCCGTGATGTTTTTCTCACTCCTACTAGTGAATCTAATGTAACACACACCCATACAATGCGCACCACCCCGCGATGTTTTTCAGAAACCTATCCTAAATTGCCACTGCATGTTCCCTGACCTCCCCATGCTGACCACCCCGCGATGCTTTTCTCCATCCTACATTGCCACTCACTGCCTATTCTAATTCAGACCCTCCGATTCACACCAACCCGTGATGTTTTACTCACTCCTACTAGTGAATGTAATGTAACACACACCCATACAATGCGCACCACCCCGTGATGTTTTTCTCACTCCTACTAGTGAATGTAATGTAACACACACCCATACAATGCGCAACACCCCGTGATGTTTTTCTCACTGCTACTAGTGAATGTAATGTAACACACACCCATACATTACGCACCACCCCGTGATGTTTTTCTCACTCCTACTAGTGAATGTAATGTAACACACACCCATACAATGCGCACCACCCCGTGATGTTTTTCTCACTCCTACTAGTGAATGTAATGTAACACACACCCATACAATGCGCAACACCCCGTGATGTTTTTCTCACTCCTACTAGTGAATGTAATGTAACACACACCCATAGAATGCGCACCAACCCGTGATGTTTTTCTCACTCCTACTAGTGAATCTAATGTAACACACACCCATACAATGCGTACCACCCCGTGATGTTTTTCTCACTCCTAGTATTGAATGTAATGTAACACACACCCATACAATGCGCACCACCCCGTGATGTTTTTCTCACTCCTACTAGTGAATGTAATGTAACACACACCCATACAATGCGCACCACCCCGTGATGTTTTTCTCACTCCTACTAGTGAATCTAATGTAACACACACCCATATAATGCGCACCACCCCGCGATGTTTTTCAGAAACCTATCCTAAATTGCCACTGCATGTTCCATGACCTCCCCATGCTGACCACCCCGCGATGCTTTTCTCTATCCTACATTGCCACTCACTGCCTATTCTAATTCAGACCCTCCGATTCACACCAACCCGTGATGTTTTACTCACTCCTAGTAGTGAATGTAATGTAACACACACCCATACAATGCGCACCACCCCGTGATGTTTTTCTCACTCCTACTAGTGAATGTAATGTAACACACACCCATACAATGCGCACCACACCGTGATGTTTTTCTCACTCCTACTAGTGAACCTAATGTAACACACACCCATACAATGCGCCCCACCCCGTGATTTTTTTCTCACTCCTACTAGTGAATCTAAAGTAACACACACCTATACAATGCGCACCACCCCGTGATGTTTTTCTCACTCCTACTAGTGAATGTAATGTAACACACACCCATACAATGCTCACCACCCCGGGATGTTTTTCTCACTCCTACTAGTGAATGTAATGTAACACACACGCGTACAATGCGCACCACCCCGTGATATTTTTCTCACTGCTACTAGTGAATGTAATGTAACACACACCCATACAATGCGCACCACCCTGTGATGTTTTTCTCACTGCTACTAGTGAATGTAATGTAACACACACCCATACAATGTGCACCACCCCGTGATGTTTTTCTCACTCCTACTAGTGAATGTAATGTAACACACACCCATACAATGCGCACCACCCCGTGATGTATTTCTCACTCGTACTAGTGAATCTAATGTAACACACACCCATACAATGCGCACCACCCCGTGATGTTTTTCTCACTCCTACTAGTGAATCTAAAGTAACACACACCCATACAATGCGCACCACCCCGTGATGTTTTTCTCACTCCTACTAGTGAATGTAATGTAACACACACCCATACAATGCGCACCACCCAGTGATGTTTTTCTCACTCCTACTAGTGAATGTAATGTAACACACACCCATACAATGCGCACCACCCCGTGATGTTTTTCTCACTCCTACTAGTGAATCTAAAGTAACACACACGCATACAATGCGCACGACCCCGTGATGTTTTTCTCACTCCTACTAGTGAATGTAATGTAACACACACCCATACAATGCGCACCACCCCGTGATGTTTTTCTCACTCCTACTAGTGAATGTAATGTAACACACACCCATACAATGCGCACCACCCCGTGATGTTTTTCTCACTGCTACTAGTGAATGTAATGTAACACAAACCCATACAATACGCACCACCCCGTGATGTTTTTCTCACTCCTACTAGTGAATGTAATGTAACACACACCCATACAATGCGCACCACCCCGTGATGTTTTTCTCACTCCTACTAGTGAATGTAATGTAACACACACCCATACAATGCGCAACACCCCGTGATGTTTTTCTCACTCCTACTAGTGAATGTAATGTAACACACACCCATAGAATGCGCACCAACCCGTGATGTTTTTCTCACTCCTACTAGTGAATCTAATGTAACACACACCCATACAATGCGCACCACCCCGTGATGTTTTTCTCACTCCTAGTATTGAATGTAATGTAACACACACCCATACAATGCGCACCACCCCGTGATGTTTTTCTCACTCCTACTAGTGAATGTAATGTAACACACACCCATACAATGCGCACCACCCCGTGATGTTTTTCTCACTCCTACTAGTGAATCTAATGTAACACACACCCATACAATGCGCACCACCCCGCGATGTTTTTCAGAAACCTATCCTAAATTGCCACTGCATGTTCCCTGACCTCCCCATGCTGACCACCCCGCGATGCTTTTCTCCATCCTACATTGCCACTCACTGCCTATTCTAATTCAGACCCTCCGATTCACACCAACCCGTGATGTTTTACTCACTCCTAGTAGTGAATGTAATGTAACACACACCCATACAATGCGCACCACCCCGTGATGTTTTTCTCACTCCTACTAGTGAATGTAATGTAACACACACCCATACAATGCGCACCAAACCGTGATGTTTTTCTCACTCCTACTAGTGAACCTAATGTAACACACACCCATACAATGCGCCCCACCCCGTGATTTTTTTCTCACTCCTACTAGTGAATCTAAAGTAACACACACCTATACAATGCGCACCACCCCGTGATGTTTTTATCACTCCTACTAGTGAATGTAATGTAACACACACCCATACAATGCTCACCACCCCGGGATGTTTTTCTCACTCCTACTAGTGAATGTAATGTAACACACACGCGTTCAATGCGCACCACCCCGTGATATTTTTCTCACTGCTACTAGTGAATGTAATGTAACACACACCCATACAATGCGCACCACCCTGTGATGTTTTTCTCACTGCTACTAGTGAATGTAATGTAACACACACCCATACAATGTGCACCACCCCGTGATGTTTTTCTCACTCCTACTAGTGAATGTAATGTAACACACACCCATACAATGCGCACCACCCCGTGATGTATTTCTCACTCGTACTAGTGAATCTAATGTAACACACACCCATACAATGTGCACCACCCCGTGATGTTTTTCTCACTCCTACTAGTGAATCTAAAGTAACACACACCCATACAATGCGCACCACCCCGTGATGTTTTTCTCACTCCTACTAGTGAATGTAATGTAACACACACCCATACAATGCGCACCACCCCGTGATGTTTTTCTCACTCCTACTAGTGAATGTAATGTAACACACACCCATACAATGCGCACCACCCCTTGATGTTTTTCTCACTGCTACTAGTGAATGTAATGTAACACACACCCATACAATGCGCACCACCCCGTGATGTTTTTCTCACTCCTACTAGTGAATGTAATGTAACACACACCCATACAATGCGCACCACCCCGTGATGTTTTTCTCACTCCTACTAGTGAATGTAATGTAACACACACCCATACAATGCGCACCACCCCGTGATGTTTTTCTCACTCCTACTAGTGAATGTAATGTAACACACACCCATACAATGCTCACCACCCCGGGATGTTTTTCCCACTGCTACTAGTGAATCTAATGTAACACACACCCATACAATTCGCACCACCCCGTGATGTTTTTCTCACTCCTAGTAGTGAATGTAATGTAACACACACCCATACAATGCGCACAACCCCGTGATGTTTTTCTCACTCCTACTAGTGAATCTAAAGTAACACACACCCATACAATGCGCACCACCCCGTGATGTTTTTCTCACTCCTACTAGTGAATGTAATGTAACACACACCCATACAATGTGCACCACCCCGTGATGTTTTTCTCACTGCTAATTGTGAATGTAATGTAACACACACCCATACAATGCGCACCACCCCGTGATGTTTTTCTCACTCCTACTAGTGAATGTAATGTAACACACACCCATACAATGCGCACCACCCCGTGATGTTTTTCTCACTCCTACTAGTGAATGTAATGTAACACACACCCATACAATGCGCACCACCCCGTGATGTTTTTCTCACTCCTACTAGTGAATGTAATGTAACACACACCCATACAATGCTCACCACCCCGGGATGTTTTTCCCACTCCTACTAGTGAATCTAATGTAACACACACCCATACAATGCGCACCACCCCGTGATGTTTTTCTCACTCCTACTAGTGAATGTAATGTAACACACACCCATACAATGCGCACCACCCCGTGATGTTTTTCTCACTGCTACTAGTGAATGTAATGTAACACACACCAATACAATGCGCACCACCCCGTGATGTTTTTCTCACTCCTACTATTGAATGTAATGTAACACACACCCATACAATGCGCACCACCCCGTGATGTTTTTCTCACTCCTACTAGTGAATGTAATGTAACACACACCCATACAATGCACACCACCCCTTTCTCATTCCTACTAGTGAATTTAATGTAACACACACCCATACAATGCGCACCACCCCGTGATGTTTTTCTCACTCCTACTAGTGAATGTAATGTAACACACACCCATACAATGCGCACCACCCCGTGATGTTTTTCTCACTCCTACTAGTGAATGTAATGTAACACACACCAATACAATGCGCACCACCCCGTGATGTTTTTCTCACTCCTACTAGTGAATCTAATGTAACACACACCCATACAATGCGCACCACCCCGTGATGTTTTTCTCACTCCTACTAGTGAATGTAATGTAACACACACCCATACAATGCACACCACCCCTTTCTCATTCCTACTAGTGAATTTAATGTAACACACACCCATACAATGCGCACCACCCCGTGATGTTTTTCTCACTCCTACTAGTGAATGTAATGTAACACACACCCATACAATGCGCACCACCCCGTGATGTTTTTCTCACTCCTACTAGTGAATGTAATGTAACACACACCAATACAATGCGCACCACCCCGTGATGTTTTTCTCACTCCTACTAGTGAATCTAATGTAACACACACCAATACAATGCGCACAACCCCGTGATGTTTTTCTCACTCCTACTAGTGAATGTAATGTAACACACACCCATACAATGCGCACCACCCCGTGATGTTTTTCTCACTCCTACTAGTGAATCTAATGTAACACACACCCATACAATGCGCACAACCCCGTGATGTTTTTCTCACTCCTACTAGTGAATGTAATGTAACACACACCCATACAATGCGCACCACCCAGTGATGTATTTCTCACTCGTACTAGTGAATCTAATGTAACACACACCCATACAATGCGCACCACCCCGTGATGTTTTTCTCACTCCTACTAGTGAATCTAAAGTAACACACACCCATACAATGCGCACCACCCCGTGATGTTTTTCTCACTCCTACTAATGAATGTAATGTAACACACACCCATACAATGCGCACCACCCAGTGATGTTTTTCTCACTCCTACTAGTGAATGTAATGTAACACACACCCATACAATGCGCACCACCCCGTGATGTTTTTCTCACTCCTACTAGTGAATCTAAAGTAACACACACGCATACAATGCGCACCACCCCGTGATGTTTTTCTCACTCCTACTAGTGAATGTAATGTAACACACACCCATACAATGCGCACCACCCCGTGATGTTTTTCTCACTCCTATTAGTGAATGTAATGTAACACACACCCATACAATGCGCACCACCCCGTGATGTTTTTCTCACTCCTACTAGTGAATGTAATGTAACACACACCCATACAATGCGCACCACCCCGTGATGTTTTTCTCACTCCTACTAGTGAAACTAAAGTAACACACACCCATACAATGCGCACCACCCCGTGATGTTTTTCTCACTCCTACTAGTGAATGTAATGTAACACACACCCATACAATGCGCACCACCCCGTGATGTTTTTCTCACTCCTACTAGTGAATGTAATGTAACACACACCCATACAATGCGCACCACCCCGTGATGTTTTTCTCACTGCTAATAGTGAATGTAATGTAACACACACCCATACAATGTGCACCACCCCGTGATGTTTTTCTCACTCCTACTAGTGAATGTAATGTAACACACACCCATACAATGCGCACCACCCCGTGATGTTTTTCTCACTCCTACTAGTGAATCTAATGTAACACACACCCATACAATGCGCACCACCCCGTGATGTTTTTCTCACTCCTACTAGTGAATGTAATGTAACACACACCCATACAATGCGCACCACCCAGTGATGTTTTTCTCACTCCTACTAGTGAATGTAATGTAACACACACCCATACAATGCGCACCACCCCGTGATGTTTTTCTCACTCCTACTAGTGAATCTAAAGTAACACACACGCATACAATGCGCACGACCCCGTGATGTTTTTCTCACTCCTACTAGTGAATGTAATGTAACACACACCCATACAATGCGCACCACCCCGTGATGTTTTTCTCACTCCTACTAGTGAATGTAATGTAACACACACCCATACAATGCGCACCACCCCGTGATGTTTTTCTCACTGCTACTAGTGAATGTAATGTAACACAAACCCATACAATACGCACCACCCCGTGATGTTTTTCTCACTCCTACTAGTGAATGTAATGTAACACACACCCATACAATGCGCACCACCCCGTGATGTTTTTCTCACTCCTACTAGTGAATGTAATGTAACACACACCCATACAATGCGCAACACCCCGTGATGTTTTTCTCACTCCTACTAGTGAATGTAATGTAACACACACCCATAGAATGCGCACCAACCCGTGATGTTTTTCTCACTCCTACTAGTGAATCTAATGTAACACACACCCATACAATGCGCACCACCCCGTGATGTTTTTCTCACTCCTAGTATTGAATGTAATGTAACACACACCCATACAATGCGCACCACCCCGTGATGTTTTTCTCACTCCTACTAGTGAATGTAATGTAACACACACCCATACAATGCGCACCACCCCGTGATGTTTTTCTCACTCCTACTAGTGAATCTAATGTAACACACACCCATACAATGCGCACCACCCCGCGATGTTTTTCAGAAACCTATCCTAAATTGCCACTGCATGTTCCCTGACCTCCCCATGCTGACCACCCCGCGATGCTTTTCTCCATCCTACATTGCCACTCACTGCCTATTCTAATTCAGACCCTCCGATTCACACCAACCCGTGATGTTTTACTCACTCCTAGTAGTGAATGTAATGTAACACACACCCATACAATGCTCACCACCCCGTGATGTTTTTCTCACTCCTACTAGTGAATGTAATGTAACACACACCCATACAATGCGCACCAAACCGTGATGTTTTTCTCACTCCTACTAGTGAACCTAATGTAACACACACCCATACAATGCGCCCCACCCCGTGATTTTTTTCTCACTCCTACTAGTGAATCTAAAGTAACACACACCTATACAAAGCGCACCACCCCGTGATGTTTTTATCACTCCTACTAGTGAATGTAATGTAACACACACCCATACAATGCTCACCACCCCGGGATGTTTTTCTCACTCCTACTAGTGAATGTAATGTAACACACACGCGTACAATGCGCACCACCCCGTGATATTTTTCTCACTGCTACTAGTGAATGTAATGTAACACACACCCATACAATGCGCACCACCCCGCGATGTTTTTCAGAAACCTATCCTAAATTGCCACTGCATGTTCCCTGACCTCCCCATGCTGACCACCCCGCGATGCTTTTCTCCATCCTACATTGCCACTCACTGCCTATTCTAATTCAGACCCTCCGATTCACACCAACCCGTGATGTTTTACTCACTCCTAGTAGTGAATGTAATGTAACACACACCCATACAATGCGCACCACCCTGTGATGTTTTTCTCACTGCTACTAGTGAATGTAATGTAACACACACCCATACAATGTGCACCACCCCGTGATGTTTTTCTCACTCCTACTAGTGAATGTAATGTAACATACACCCATACAATGCGCACCACCCCGTGATGTATTTCTCACTCGTACTAGTGAATCTAATGTAACACACACCCACACAATGCGCACCACCCCGTGATGTTTTTCTCACTCCTACTAGTGAATCTAAAGTAACACACACCCATACAATGCGCACCACCCCGTGATGTTTTTCTCACTCCTACTAGTGAATGTAATGTAACACACACCCATACAATGCGCACCACCCCGTGATGTTTTTCTCACTCCTACTAGTGAATGTAATGTAACACACACCCATACAATGCGCACCACCCCTTGATGTTTTTCTCACTGCTACTAGTGAAGGTAATGTAACACACACCCATACAATGCGCACGACCCCGTGATGTTTTTCTCACTCCTACTAGTGAATGTAATGTAACACACACCCATACAATGCGCACCACCCCGTGATGTTTTTCTCACTCCTACTAGTGAATGTAATGTAACACACACCCATACAATGCTCACCACCCCGGGATGTTTTTCCCACTGCTACTAGTGAATCTAATGTAACACACACCCATACAATTCGCACCACCCCGTGATGTTTTTCTCACTCCTAGTAGTGAATGTAATGTAACACACACCCATACAATGCGCACCACCCCGTGATGTTTTTCTCACTCCTACTAGTGAATCTAAAGTAACACACACCCATACAATGCGCACCACCCCGTGATGTTTTTCTCACTCCTACTAGTGAATCTAATGTAACACACACCCATACAATGCGCACAACCCCGTGATGTTTTTCTCACTCCTACTAGTGAATGTAATGTAACACACACCCATACAATGCGCACCACCCAGTGATGTATTTCTCACTCGTACTAGTGAATCTAATGTAACACACACCCATACAATGCGCACCACCCCGTGATGTTTTTCTCACTCCTACTAGTGAATCTAAAGTAACACACACCCATACAATGCGCACCACCCCGTGATGTTTTTCTCACTCCTACTAATGAATGTAATGTAACACACACCCATACAATGCGCACCACCCAGTGATGTTTTTCTCACTCCTACTAGTGAATGTAATGTAACACACACCCATACAATGCGCACCACCCCGTGATGTTTTTCTCACTCCTACTAGTGAATCTAAAGTAACACACACGCATACAATGCGCACCACCCCGTGATGTTTTTCTCACTCCTACTAGTGAATGTAATGTAACACACACCCATACAATGCGCACCACCCCGTGATGTTTTTCTCACTCCTATTAGTGAATGTAATGTAACACACACCCATACAATGCGCACCACCCCGTGATGTTTTTCTCACTCCTACTAGTGAATGTAATGTAACACACACCCATACAATGCGCACCACCCCGTGATGTTTTTCTCACTCCTACTAGTGAAACTAAAGTAACACACACCCATACAATGCGCACCACCCCGTGATGTTTTTCTCACTCCTACTAGTGAATGTAATGTAACACACACCCATACAATGCGCACCACCCCGTGATGTTTTTCTCACTCCTACTAGTGAATGTAATGTAACACACACCCATACAATGCGCACCACCCCGTGATGTTTTTCTCACTGCTAATAGTGAATGTAATGTAACACACACCCATACAATGTGCACCACCCCGTGATGTTTTTCTCACTCCTACTAGTGAATGTAATGTAACACACACCCATACAATGCGCACCACCCCGTGATGTTTTTCTCACTCCTACTAGTGAATCTAATGTAACACACACCCATACAATGCGCACCACCCCGTGATGTTTTTCTCACTCCTACTAGTGAATGTAATGTAACACACACCCATACAATGCGCACCACCCAGTGATGTTTTTCTCACTCCTACTAGTGAATGTAATGTAACACACACCCATACAATGCGCACCACCCCGTGATGTTTTTCTCACTCCTACTAGTGAATCTAAAGTAACACACACGCATACAATGCGCACGACCCCGTGATGTTTTTCTCACTCCTACTAGTGAATGTAATGTAACACACACCCATACAATGCGCACCACCCCGTGATGTTTTTCTCACTCCTACTAGTGAATGTAATGTAACACACACCCATACAATGCGCACCACCCCGTGATGTTTTTCTCACTGCTACTAGTGAATGTAATGTAACACAAACCCATACAATACGCACCACCCCGTGATGTTTTTCTCACTCCTACTAGTGAATGTAATGTAACACACACCCATACAATGCGCACCACCCCGTGATGTTTTTCTCACTCCTACTAGTGAATGTAATGTAACACACACCCATACAATGCGCAACACCCCGTGATGTTTTTCTCACTCCTACTAGTGAATGTAATGTAACACACACCCATAGAATGCGCACCAACCCGTGATGTTTTTCTCACTCCTACTAGTGAATCTAATGTAACACACACCCATACAATGCGCACCACCCCGTGATGTTTTTCTCACTCCTAGTATTGAATGTAATGTAACACACACCCATACAATGCGCACCACCCCGTGATGTTTTTCTCACTCCTACTAGTGAATGTAATGTAACACACACCCATACAATGCGCACCACCCCGTGATGTTTTTCTCACTCCTACTAGTGAATCTAATGTAACACACACCCATACAATGCGCACCACCCCGCGATGTTTTTCAGAAACCTATCCTAAATTGCCACTGCATGTTCCCTGACCTCCCCATGCTGACCACCCCGCGATGCTTTTCTCCATCCTACATTGCCACTCACTGCCTATTCTAATTCAGACCCTCCGATTCACACCAACCCGTGATGTTTTACTCACTCCTAGTAGTGAATGTAATGTAACACACACCCATACAATGCTCACCACCCCGTGATGTTTTTCTCACTCCTACTAGTGAATGTAATGTAACACACACCCATACAATGCGCACCAAACCGTGATGTTTTTCTCACTCCTACTAGTGAACCTAATGTAACACACACCCATACAATGCGCCCCACCCCGTGATTTTTTTCTCACTCCTACTAGTGAATCTAAAGTAACACACACCTATACAAAGCGCACCACCCCGTGATGTTTTTATCACTCCTACTAGTGAATGTAATGTAACACACACCCATACAATGCTCACCACCCCGGGATGTTTTTCTCACTCCTACTAGTGAATGTAATGTAACACACACGCGTACAATGCGCACCACCCCGTGATATTTTTCTCACTGCTACTAGTGAATGTAATGTAACACACACCCATACAATGCGCACCACCCCGCGATGTTTTTCAGAAACCTATCCTAAATTGCCACTGCATGTTCCCTGACCTCCCCATGCTGACCACCCCGCGATGCTTTTCTCCATCCTACATTGCCACTCACTGCCTATTCTAATTCAGACCCTCCGATTCACACCAACCCGTGATGTTTTACTCACTCCTAGTAGTGAATGTAATGTAACACACACCCATACAATGCGCACCACCCTGTGATGTTTTTCTCACTGCTACTAGTGAATGTAATGTAACACACACCCATACAATGTGCACCACCCCGTGATGTTTTTCTCACTCCTACTAGTGAATGTAATGTAACATACACCCATACAATGCGCACCACCCCGTGATGTATTTCTCACTCGTACTAGTGAATCTAATGTAACACACACCCACACAATGCGCACCACCCCGTGATGTTTTTCTCACTCCTACTAGTGAATCTAAAGTAACACACACCCATACAATGCGCACCACCCCGTGATGTTTTTCTCACTCCTACTAGTGAATGTAATGTAACACACACCCATACAATGCGCACCACCCCGTGATGTTTTTCTCACTCCTACTAGTGAATGTAATGTAACACACACCCATACAATGCGCACCACCCCTTGATGTTTTTCTCACTGCTACTAGTGAAGGTAATGTAACACACACCCATACAATGCGCACGACCCCGTGATGTTTTTCTCACTCCTACTAGTGAATGTAATGTAACACACACCCATACAATGCGCACCACCCCGTGATGTTTTTCTCACTCCTACTAGTGAATGTAATGTAACACACACCCATACAATGCTCACCACCCCGGGATGTTTTTCCCACTGCTACTAGTGAATCTAATGTAACACACACCCATACAATTCGCACCACCCCGTGATGTTTTTCTCACTCCTAGTAGTGAATGTAATGTAACACACACCCATACAATGCGCACCACCCCGTGATGTTTTTCTCACTCCTACTAGTGAATCTAAAGTAACACACACCCATACAATGCGCACCACCCCGTGATGTTTTTCTCACTCCTACTAGTGAATGTAATGTAACACACACCCATACAATGTGCACCACCCCGTGATGTTTTTCTCACTGCTAATAGTGAATGTAATGTAACACACACCCATACAATGCGCACCACCCCGTGATGTTTTTCTCACTCCTACTAGTGAATGTAATGTAACACACACCCATACAATGCGCACCACCCCGTGATGTTTTTCTCACTCCTACTAGTGAATGTAATGTAACACACACCCATACAATGCGCACCACCCCGTGATGTTTTTCTCACTCCTACTAGTGAATGTAATGTAACACACACCCATACAATGCTCACCACCCCGGGATGTTTTTCCCACTCCTACTAGTGGATCTAATGTAACACACACCCATACAATGCGCACCACCCCGTGATGTTTTTCTCACTCCTACTAGTGAATGTAATGTAACACACACCCATACAATGCGCACCACCCCGTGATGTTTTTCTCACTGCTACTAGTGAATGTAATGTAACACACACCAATACAATGCGCACCACCCCGTGATGTTTTTCTCACTCCTACTATTGAATGTAATGTAACACACACCCATACAATGCGCACCACCCCGTGATATTTTTCTCACTCCTACTAGTGAATGTAATGTAACACACACCCATACAATGCGCACCACCCCTTTCTCACTCCTACTAGTGAATTTAATGTAACACACACCCATACAATGCGCACCACCCCGTGATGTTTTTCTCACTCCTACTAGTGAATGTAATGTAACACACACCCATACAATGCGCACCACCCCGTGATGTTTTTCTCACTCCTACTAGTGAATGTAATGTAACACACACCAATACAATGCGCACCACCCCGTGATGTTTTTCTCACTCCTACTAGTGAATGTAATGTAACACACACCCATACAATGGGTACCACCCGATGATGTTTTTCTCACTCCTACTAGTGAATGTAATGTAACACACACCCATACAATGCGCACCACCCCATGATGTTTTTCTCACTCCTACTAGTGAATGTAATGTAACACACACCCATACAATGCGCACCACCCCGTGATGTTTTTCTCACTGCTACTAGTGAATGTAATGTAACACACACCCATACAATGCGCCCCACCCCGTGATGTTTTTCTCACTCCTACTAGTGAATGTAATGTAACACACACCCATACAATGCGCACCACCCAGTGATGTTTTTCTCACTCCTACTAGTGAATGTAATGTAACACACACCCATACAATGCGCACCACCCCGTGATGTTTTTCTCACTCCGACTAGTGAATCTAAAGTAACACACACGCATACAATGCGCACCACCCCGTGATGTTTTTCTCACTCCTACTAGTGAATGTAATGTAATACACACCCATACAATGCGCACCACCCAGTGATGTTTTTCTCACTGCTAATAGTGAATGTAATGTAACACACACCCATACAATGCGCACCACCCCGTGATGGTTTTCTCACTCCTACTAGTGAATGTAATGTAACACACACCCATACAATGCGCACCACCCCGTGATGTTTTTCTCACTCCTACTAGTGAATGTAATGTAACACACACCCATACAATGCGCACAACCCCGTGATGTTTTTCTCACTCCTACTAGTGAATGTAATGTAACACACACCCATACAATGCGCACCACCCCGTGATGTTTTTCTCACTCCTACTAGTGAATCTAATGTAACACACACCCATACAATGCGCACAACCCCGTGATGTTTTTCTCACTCCTACTAGTGAATGTAATGTAACACACACCCATACAATGCGCACCACCCAGTGATGTATTTCTCACTCGTACTAGTGAATCTAATGTAACACACACCCATACAATGCGCACCACCCCGTGATGTTTTTCTCACTCCTACTAGTGAATCTAAAGTAACACACACCCATACAATGCGCACCACCCCGTGATGTTTTTCTCACTCCTACTAGTGAATGTAATGTAACACACACCCATACAATGCGCACCACCCAGTGATGTTTTTCTCACTCCTACTAGTGAATGTAATGTAACACACACCCATACAATGCGCACCACCCCGTGATGTTTTTCTCACTCCTACTAGTGAATCTAAAGTAACACACACGCATACAATGCGCACCACCCCGTGATGTTTTTCTCACTCCTAATAGTGAATGTAATGTAACACACACCCATACAATGCGCACCACCCCGTGATGTTTTTCTCACTCCTATTAGTGAATGTAATGTAACACACACCCATACAATGCGCACCACCCTGTGATGTTTTTCTCACTCCTACTAGTGAATGTAATGTAACACACACCCATACAATACGCACCACCCCGTGATGTTTTTCTCACTCCTACTAGTGAATGTAATGTAACACACACCCATACAATGCGCACCACCCCGTGATGTTTTTCTCACTCCTACTAGTGAATGTAATGTAACACACACCCATACAATGCGCAACACCCCGTGATGTTTTTCTCACTCCTACTAGTGAATGTAATGTAACACACACCCATAGAATGCGCACCAACCCGTGATGTTTTTCTCACTCCTACTAGTGAATCTAATGTAACACACACCCATACAATGCGCACCACCCCGTGATGTTTTTCTCACTCCTAGTATTGAATGTAATGTAACACACACCCATACAATGCGCACCACCCCGTGATGTTTTTCTCACTCCTACTAGTGAATGTAATGTAACACACACCCATACAATGCGCACCACCCCGTGATGTTTTTCTCACTCCTACTAGTGAATGTAATGTAACACACACCCATACAATGCGCACCACCCCGTGATGTTTTTTTTCACTCCTACTAGTGAATCTAATGTAACACACACCCATACAATGCGCACCACCCCGTGATGTTTTTCTCACTCCTAGTATTGAATGTAATGTAACACACACCCATACAATGCTCACCACCCCGGGATGTTTTTCTCACTCCTACTAGTGAATGTAATGTAACACACACGCGTACAATGCGCACCACCCCGTGATATTTTTCTCACTGCTACTAGTGAATGTAATGTAACACACACCCATACAATGCGCACCACCCTGTGATGTTTTTCTCACTGCTACTAGTGAATGTAATGTAACACACACCCATACAATGTGCACCACCCCGTGATGTTTTTCTCACTCCTACTAGTGAATGTAATGTAACACACACCCATACAATGCGCACCACCCCGTGATGTATTTCTCACTCGTACTAGTGAATCTAATGTAACACACACCCATACAATGCGCACCACCCCGTGATGTTTTTCTCACTCCTACTAGTGAATCTAAAGTAACACACACCCATACAATGCGCACCACCCCGTGATGTTTTTCTCACTCCTACTAGTGAATGTAATGTAACACACACCCATACAATGCGCACCACCCCGTGATGTTTTTCTCACTCCTACTAGTGAATGTAATGTAACACACACCCATACAATGCGCACCACCCCTTGATGTTTTTCTCACTGCTACTAGTGAATGTAATGTAACACACACCCATACAATGCGCACCACCCCGTGATGTTTTTCTCACTCCTACTAGTGAATGTAATGTAACACACACCCATACAATGCGCACCACCCTGTGATGTTTTTCTCACTCCTACTAGTGAATGTAATGTAACACACACCCATACAATGCGCACCACCCCGTGATGTTTTTCTCACTCCTACTAGTGAATGTAATGTAACACACACCCATACAATGCGCACCACCCCGGGATGTTTTTCCCACTGCTACTAGTGAATCTAATGTAACACACACCCATACAATTCGCACCACCCCGTGATGTTTTTCTCACTCCTAGTAGTGAATGTAATGTAACACACACCCATACAATTCGCACCACCCCGTGATGTTTTTCTCACTCCTACTAGTGAATCTAAAGTAACACACACCCATACATTGCGCACCACCCCGTGATGTTTTTCTCACTCCTACTAGTGAATGTAATGTAACACACACCCATACAATGTGAACCACCCCGTGATGTTTTTCTCACTCCTACTAGTGAATGTAATGTGACACACACCCATACAATGCGCACCACCCCGTGATGTTTTTCTCACTCCTACTAGTGAATGTAATGTAACACACACCCATACAATGCGCACCACCCCGTGATGTTTTTCTCACTGCTAATAGTGAATGTCATGTAACACACACCCATACAATGCGCACCACCCCGTGATGTTTTTCTCACTCCTACTAGTGAATGTAATGTAACACACACCCATACAATGCGCACCACCCCGTGATGTTTTTCTCACTCCTACTAGTGAATGTAATGTAACACACACCCATACAATGCGCACAACCCCGTGATGTTTTTCTCACTCCTACTAGTGAATGTAATGTAACACACACCCATACAATGCTCACCACCCCGGGATATTTTTCCCACTCCTACTAGTGAATCTAATGTAACACACACCCATACAATGCGCACCACCCCGTGATGTTTTTCTCACTCTTACTAGTGAATGTAATGTAACACACACCCATACAATGCGCACCACCCCGTGATGTTTTTCTCACTCCTACTAGTGAATGTAATGTAACACACACCCATACAATGCGCACCACCCCATGATGTTTTTCTCACTGCTACTAGTGAATGTAATGTAACACACACCCATACAATACGCACCACCCCGTGATGTTTTTCTCACTCCTACTAGTGAATGTAATGTAACACACACCCATACAATGCGCACCACCCCGTGATGTTTTTCTCACTCCTACTAGTGAATGTAATGTAACACACACCCATACAATGCGCACCACCCCTTTCTCACTCCTACTAGTGAATTTAATGTAACACACACCCATACAATGCGCACCACCCCGTGATGTTTTTCTCACTCCTACTAGTGAATGTAATGTAACACACACCCATACAATGCGCACCACCCCGTGATGTTTTTCTCACTCCTACTAGTGAATGTAATGTAACACACACCAATACAATGCGCACCACCCCGTGATGTTTTTCTCACTCCTACTAGTGAATGTAATGTAACACACACCCATACAATGGGTACCACCCGATGATGTTTTTCTCACTCCTACTAGTGAATGTAATGTAACACACACCCATACAATGCGCACCACCCCGTGATGTTTTTCTCACTCCTACTAGTGAATGTAATGTAACACACACCCATACAATGCGCACCACCCCATGATGTTTTTCTCACTCCTACTAGTGAATGTAATGTAACACACACCCATACAATGCGCACCACCCCGTGATGTTTTTCTCACTGCTACTAGTGAATGTAATGTAACACACACCCATACAATGCGCCCCACCCCGTGATGTTTTTCTCACTCCTACTAGTGAATGTAATGTAACACACACCCATACAATGCGCACCACCCAGTGATGTTTTTCTCACTCCTACTAGTGAATGTAATGTAACACACACCCATACAATGCGCACCACCCCGTGATGTTTTTCTCACTCCTACTAGTGAATCTAAAGTAACACACACGCATACAATGCGCACCACCCCGTGATGTTTTTCTCACTCCTACTAGTGAATGTAATGTAACACACACCCATACAATGCGCACCACCCAGTGATGTTTTTCTCACTGCTAATAGTGAATGTAATGTAACACACACCCATACAATGCGCACCACCCCGTGATGGTTTTCTCACTCCTACTAGTGAATGTAATGTAACACACACCCATACAATGCGCACCACCCCGTGATGTTTTTCTCACTCCTACTAGTGAATGTAATGTAACACACACCCATACAATGCGCACAACCCCGTGATGTTTTTCTCACTCCTACTAGTGAATGTAATGTAACACACACCCATACAATGCGCACCACCCCGTGATGTTTTTCTCACTCCTACTAGTGAATCTAATGTAACACACACCCATACAATGCGCACAACCCCGTGATGTTTTTCTCACTCCTACTAGTGAATGTAATGTAACACACACCCATACAATGCGCACCACCCAGTGATGTATTTCTCACTCGTACTAGTGAATCTAATGTAACACACACCCATACAATGCGCACCACCCCGTGATGTTTTTCTCACTCCTACTAGTGAATCTAAAGTAACACACACCCATACAATGCGCACCACCCCGTGATGTTTTTCTCACTCCTACTAGTGAATGTAATGTAACACACACCCATACAATGCGCACCACCCAGTGATGTTTTTCTCACTCCTACTAGTGAATGTAATGTAACACACACCCATACAATGCGCACCACCCCGTGATGTTTTTCTCACTCCTACTAGTGAATCTAAAGTAACACACACGCATACAATGCGCACCACCCCGTGATGTTTTTCTCACTCCTAATAGTGAATGTAATGTAACACACACCCATACAATGCGCACCACCCCGTGATGTTTTTCTCACTCCTATTAGTGAATGTAATGTAACACACACCCATACAATGCGCACCACCCCGTGATGTTTTTCTCACTCCTACTAGTGAATGTAATGTAACACACACCCATACAATACGCACCACCCCGTGATGTTTTTCTCACTCCTACTAGTGAATGTAATGTAACACACACCCATACAATGCGCACCACCCCGTGATGTTTTTCTCACTCCTACTAGTGAATGTAATGTAACACACACCCATACAATGCGCAACACCCCGTGATGTTTTTCTCACTCCTACTAGTGAATGTAATGTAACACACACCCATAGAATGCGCACCAACCCGTGATGTTTTTCTCACTCCTACTAGTGAATCTAATGTAACAAACACCCATACAATGCGCACCACCCCGTGATGTTTTTCTCACTCCTAGTATTGAATGTAATGTAACACACACCCATACAATGCGCACCACCCCGTGATGTTTTTCTCACTCCTACTAGTGAATGTAATGTAACACACACCCATACAATGCGCACCACCCCGTGATGTTTTTCTCACTCCTACTAGTGAATGTAATGTAACACACACCCATACAATGCGCACCACCCCGTGATGTTTTTCTCACTCCTACTAGTGAATCTAATGTAACACACACCCATACAATGCGCACCACCCCGTGATGTTTTTCTCACTCCTAGTATTGAATGTAATGTAACACACACCCATACAATGCTCACCACCCCGGGATGTTTTTCTCACTCCTACTAGTGAATGTAATGTAACACACACGCGTACAATGCGCACCACCCCGTGATATTTTTCTCACTGCTACTAGTGAATGTAATGTAACACACACCCATACAATGCGCACCACCCTGTGATGTTTTTCTCACTGCTACTAGTGAATGTAATGTAACACACACCCATACAATGTGCACCACCCCGTGATGTTTTTCTCACTCCTACTAGTGAATGTAATGTAACACACACCCATACAATGCGCACCACCCCGTGATGTATTTCTCACTCGTACTAGTGAATCTAATGTAACACACACCCATACAATGCGCACCACCCCGTGATGTTTTTCTCACTCCTACTAGTGAATCTAAAGTAACACACACCCATACAATGCGCACCACCCCGTGATGTTTTTCTCACTCCTACTAGTGAATGTAATGTAACACACACCCATACAATGCGCACCACCCTGTGATGTTTTTCTCACTCCTACTAGTGAATGTAATGTAACACACACCCATACAATGCGCACCACCCCTTGATGTTTTTCTCACTGCTACTAGTGAATGTAATGTAACACACACCCATACAATGCGCACCACCCCGTGATGTTTTTCTCACTCCTACTAGTGAATGTAATGTAACACACACCCATACAATGCGCACCACCCTGTGATGTTTTTCTCACTCCTACTAGTGAATGTAATGTAACACACACCCATACAATGCGCACCACCCCGTGATGTTTTTCTCACTCCTACTAGTGAATGTAATGTAACACACACCCATACAATGCGCACCACCCCGGGATGTTTTTCCCACTGCTACTAGTGAATCTAATGTAACACACACCCATACAATTCGCACCACCCCGTGATGTTTTTCTCACTCCTAGTAGTGAATGTAATGTAACACACACCCATACAATTCGCACCACCCCGTGATGTTTTCTCACTCCTACTAGTGAATCTAAAGTAACACACACCCATACAATGCGCACCACCCCGTGATGTTTTTCTCACTCCTACTAGTGAATGTAATGTAACACACACCCATACAATGTGCACCACCCCGTGATGTTTTTCTCACTCCTACTAGTGAATGTAATGTGACACACACCCATACAATGCGCACCACGCCGTGATGTTTTTCTCACTCCTACTAGTGAATGTAATGTAACACACACCCATACAATGCGCACCACCCCGTGATGTTTTTCTCACTGCTAATAGTGAATGTCATGTAACACACACCCATACAATGCGCACCACCCCGTGATGTTTTTCTCACTCCTACTAGTGAATGTAATGTAACACACACCCATACAATGCGCACCACCCCGTGATGTTTTTCTCACTCCTACTAGTGAATGTAATGTAACACACACCCATACAATGCGCACCACCCCGTGATGTTTTTCTCACTCCTACTAGTGAATGTAATGTAACACACACCCATACAATGCTCACCACCCCGGGATATTTTTCCCACTCCTACTAGTGAATCTAATGTAACACACACCCATACAATGCGCACCACCCCGTGATGTTTTTCTCACTCTTACTAGTGAATGTAATGTAACACACACCCATACAATGCGCACCACCCCGTGATGTTTTTCTCACTCCTACTAGTGAATGTAATGTAACACACACCCATACAATGCGCACCACCCCATGATGTTTTTCTCACTGCTACTAGTGAATGTAATGTAACACACACCCATACAATACGCACCACCCCGTGATGTTTTTCTCACTCCTACTAGTGAATGTAATGTAACACACACCCATACAATGCGCACCACCCCGTGATGTTTTTCTCACTCCTACTAGTGAATGTAATGTAACACACACCCATACAATGCGCACCACCCCTTTCTCACTCCTACTAGTGAATTTAATGTAACACACACCCATACAATGCGCACCACCCCGTGATGTTTTTCTCACTCCTACTAGTGAATGTAATGTAACACACACCCATACAATGCGCACCACCCCGTGATGTTTTTCTCACTCCTACTAGTGAATGTAATGTAACACACACCAATACAATGCGCACCACCCCGTGATGTTTTTCTCACTCCTACTAGTGAATGTAATGTAACACACACCCATACAATGGGTACCACCCGATGATGTTTTTCTCACTCCTACTAGTGAATGTAATGTAACACACACCCATACAATGCGCACCACCCCGTGATGTTTTTCTCACTCCTACTAGTGAATGTAATGTAACACACACCCATACAATGCGCACCACCCCGTGATGTTTTTCTCACTGCTACTAGTGAATGTAATGTAACACACACCCATACAATGCGCCCCACCCCGTGATGTTTTTCTCACTCCTAATAGTGAATGTAATGTAACACACACCCATACAATGCGCACCACCCCGTGATGTTTTTCTCACTCCTACTAGTGAATGTAATGTAACACACACCCATACAATGCGCACCACCCCGTGATGTTTTTCTCACTCCTACTAGTGAATGTAATGTAACACACACCCATACAATGCGCACCACCCCGTGATGTTTTTCTCACTCCTACTAGTGAATGTAATGTAACACACACCCATACAGTGCGCACCACCCCGTGATGTTTTTCTCACTCCTACTAGTGAATGTAATGTAACACACACCCATACAATGCGCACCACCCCGTGATGTATTTCTCACTCGTACTAGTGAATCTAATGTAACACACACCCATACAATGCGCACCACCCCGTGATGTTTTTCTCACTCCTACTAGTGAATCTAAAGTAACACACACCCATACAATGCGCACCACCCCGTGATGTTTTTCTCACTCCTACTAGTGAATGTAATGTAACACACACCCATACAATGCGCACCACCCCGTGATGTTTTTCTCACTCCTACTAGTGAATGTAATGTAACACACACCCATACAATGCGCACCACCCCTTGATGTTTTTCTCACTGCTACTAGTGAATGTAATGTAACACACACCCATACAATGCGCACCACCCCGTGATGTTTTTCTCACTCCTACTAGTGAATGTAATGTAACACACACCCATACAATGCGCACCACCCTGTGATGTTTTTCTCACTCCTACTAGTGAATGTAATGTAACACACACCCATACAATGCGCACCACCCCGTGATGTTTTTCTCACTCCTACTAGTGAATGTAATGTAACACACACCCATACAATGCGCACCACCCCGGGATGTTTTTCCCACTGCTACTAGTGAATCTAATGTAACACACACCCATACAATTCGCACCACCCCGTGATGTTTTTCTCACTCCTAGTAGTGAATGTAATGTAACACACACCCATACAATTCGCACCACCCGTGATGTTTTTCTCACTCCTACTAGTGAATCTAAAGTAACACACACCCATACAATGCGCACCACCCCGTGATGTTTTTCTCACTCCTACTAGTGAATGTAATGTAACACACACCCATACAATGTGCACCACCCCGTGATGTTTTTCTCACTCCTACTAGTGAATGTAATGTGACACACACCCATACAATGCGCACCACCCCGTGATGTTTTTCTCACTCCTACTAGTGAATGTAATGTAACACACACCCATACAATGCGCACCACCCCGTGATGTTTTTCTCACTGCTAATAGTGAATGTCATGTAACACACACCCATACAATGCGCACCACCCCGTGATGTTTTTCTCACTCCTACTAGTGAATGTAATGTAACACACACCCATACAATGCGCACCACCCCGTGATGTTTTTCTCACTCCTACTAGTGAATGTAATGTAACACACACCCATACAATGCGCACCACCCCGTGATGTTTTTCTCACTCCTACTAGTGAATGTAATGTAACACACACCCATACAATGCTCACCACCCCGGGATATTTTTCCCACTCCTACTAGTGAATCTAATGTAACACACACCCATACAATGCGCACCACCCCGTGATGTTTTTCTCACTCTTACTAGTGAATGTAATGTAACACACACCCATACAATGCGCACCACCCCGTGATGTTTTTCTCACTCCTACTAGTGAATGTAATGTAACACACACCCATACAATGCGCACCACCCCATGATGTTTTTCTCACTGCTACTAGTGAATGTAATGTAACACACACCCATACAATACGCACCACCCCGTGATGTTTTTCTCACTCCTACTAGTGAATGTAATGTAACACACACCCATACAATGCGCACCACCCCGTGATGTTTTTCTCACTCCTACTAGTGAATGTAATGTAACACACACCCATACAATGCGCACCACCCCTTTCTCACTCCTACTAGTGAATTTAATGTAACACACACCCATACAATGCGCACCACCCCGTGATGTTTTTCTCACTCCTACTAGTGAATGTAATGTAACACACACCCATACAATGCGCACCACCCCGTGATGTTTTTCTCACTCCTACTAGTGAATGTAATGTAACACACACCAATACAATGCGCACCACCCCGTGATGTTTTTCTCACTCCTACTAGTGAATGTAATGTAACACACACCCATACAATGGGTACCACCCGATGATGTTTTTCTCACTCCTACTAGTGAATGTAATGTAACACACACCCATACAATGCGCACCACCCCGTGATGTTTTTCTCACTCCTACTAGTGAATGTAATGTAACACACACCCATACAATGCGCACCACCCCATGATGTTTTTCTCACTCCTACTAGTGAATGTAATGTAACACACACCCATACAATGCGCACCACCCCGTGATGTTTTTCTCACTGCTACTAGTGAATGTAATGTAACACACACCCATACAATGCGCCCCACCCCGTGATGTTTTTCTCACTCCTACTAGTGAATGTAATGTAACACACACCCATACAATGCGCACCACCCAGTGATGTTTTTCTCACTCCTACTAGTGAATGTAATGTAACACACACCCATACAATGCGCACCACCCCGTGATGTTTTTCTCACTCCTACTAGTGAATCTAAAGTAACACACACGCATACAATGCGCACCACCCCGTGATGTTTTTCTCACTCCTACTAGTGAATGTAATGTAACACACACCCATACAATGCGCACCACCCAGTGATGTTTTTCTCACTGCTAATAGTGAATGTAATGTAACACACACCCATACAATGCGCACCACCCCGTGATGGTTTTCTCACTCCTACTAGTGAATGTAATGTAACACACACCCATACAATGCGCACCACCCCGTGATGTTTTTCTCACTCCTACTAGTGAATGTAATGTAACACACACCCATACAATGCGCACAACCCCGTGATGTTTTTCTCACTCCTACTAGTGAATGTAATGTAACACACACCCATACAATGCGCACCACCCCGTGATGTTTTTCTCACTCCTACTAGTGAATCTAATGTAACACACACCCATACAATGCGCACAACCCCGTGATGTTTTTCTCACTCCTACTAGTGAATGTAATGTAACACACACCCATACAATGCGCACCACCCAGTGATGTATTTCTCACTCGTACTAGTGAATCTAATGTAACACACACCCATACAATGCGCACCACCCCGTGATGTTTTTCTCACTCCTACTAGTGAATCTAAAGTAACACACACCCATACAATGCGCACCACCCCGTGATGTTTTTCTCACTCCTACTAGTGAATGTAATGTAACACACACCCATACAATGCGCACCACCCAGTGATGTTTTTCTCACTCCTACTAGTGAATGTAATGTAACACACACCCATACAATGCGCACCACCCCGTGATGTTTTTCTCACTCCTACTAGTGAATCTAAAGTAACACACACGCATACAATGCGCACCACCCCGTGATGTTTTTCTCACTCCTAATAGTGAATGTAATGTAACACACACCCATACAATGCGCACCACCCCGTGATGTTTTTCTCACTCCTATTAGTGAATGTAATGTAACACACACCCATACAATGCGCACCACCCCGTGATGTTTTTCTCACTCCTACTAGTGAATGTAATGTAACACACACCCATACAATACGCACCACCCCGTGATGTTTTTCTCACTCCTACTAGTGAATGTAATGTAACACACACCCATACAATGCGCACCACCCCGTGATGTTTTTCTCACTCCTACTAGTGAATGTAATGTAACACACACCCATACAATGCGCAACACCCCGTGATGTTTTTCTCACTCCTACTAGTGAATGTAATGTAACACACACCCATAGAATGCGCACCAACCCGTGATGTTTTTCTCACTCCTACTAGTGAATCTAATGTAACAAACACCCATACAATGCGCACCACCCCGTGATGTTTTTCTCACTCCTAGTATTGAATGTAATGTAACACACACCCATACAATGCGCACCACCCCGTGATGTTTTTCTCACTCCTACTAGTGAATGTAATGTAACACACACCCATACAATGCGCACCACCCCGTGATGTTTTTCTCACTCCTACTAGTGAATGTAATGTAACACACACCCATACAATGCGCACCACCCCGTGATGTTTTTCTCACTCCTACTAGTGAATCTAATGTAACACACACCCATACAATGCGCACCACCCCGTGATGTTTTTCTCACTCCTAGTATTGAATGTAATGTAACACACACCCATACAATGCTCACCACCCCGGGATGTTTTTCTCACTCCTACTAGTGAATGTAATGTAACACACACGCGTACAATGCGCACCACCCCGTGATATTTTTCTCACTGCTACTAGTGAATGTAATGTAACACACACCCATACAATGCGCACCACCCTGTGATGTTTTTCTCACTGCTACTAGTGAATGTAATGTAACACACACCCATACAATGTGCACCACCCCGTGATGTTTTTCTCACTCCTACTAGTGAATGTAATGTAACACACACCCATACAATGCGCACCACCCCGTGATGTATTTCTCACTCGTACTAGTGAATCTAATGTAACACACACCCATACAATGCGCACCACCCCGTGATGTTTTTCTCACTCCTACTAGTGAATCTAAAGTAACACACACCCATACAATGCGCACCACCCCGTGATGTTTTTCTCACTCCTACTAGTGAATGTAATGTAACACACACCCATACAATGCGCACCACCCCGTGATGTTTTTCTCACTCCTACTAGTGAATGTAATGTAACACACACCCATACAATGCGCACCACCCCTTGATGTTTTTCTCACTGCTACTAGTGAATGTAATGTAACACACACCCATACAATGCGCACCACCCCGTGATGTTTTTCTCACTCCTACTAGTGAATGTAATGTAACACACACCCATACAATGCGCACCACCCTGTGATGTTTTTCTCACTCCTACTAGTGAATGTAATGTAACACACACCCATACAATGCGCACCACCCCGTGATGTTTTTCTCACTCCTACTAGTGAATGTAATGTAACACACACCCATACAATGCGCACCACCCCGGGATGTTTTTCCCACTGCTACTAGTGAATCTAATGTAACACACACCCATACAATTCGCACCACCCCGTGATGTTTTTCTCACTCCTAGTAGTGAATGTAATGTAACACACACCCATACAATTCGCACCACCCCGTGATGTTTTTCTCACTCCTACTAGTGAATCTAAAGTAACACACACCCATACAATGCGCACCACCCCGTGATGTTTTTCTCACTCCTACTAGTGAATGTAATGTAACACACACCCATACAATGTGCACCACCCCGTGATGTTTTTCTCACTCCTACTAGTGAATGTAATGTGACACACACCCATACAATGCGCACCACGCCGTGATGTTTTTCTCACTCCTACTAGTGAATGTAATGTAACACACACCCATACAATGCGCACCACCCCGTGATGTTTTTCTCACTGCTAATAGTGAATGTCATGTAACACACACCTATACAATGCGCACCACCCCGTGATGTTTTTCTCACTCCTACTAGTGAATGTAATGTAACACACACCCATACAATGCGCACCACCCCGTGATGTTTTTCTCACTCCTACTAGTGAATGTAATGTAACACACACCCATACAATGCGCACCACCCCGTGATGTTTTTCTCACTCCTACTAGTGAATGTAATGTAACACACACCCATACAATGCTCACCACCCCGGGATATTTTTCCCACTCCTACTAGTGAATCTAATGTAACACACACCCATACAATGCGCACCACCCCGTGATGTTTTTCTCACTCTTACTAGTGAATGTAATGTAACACACACCCATACAATGCGCACCACCCCGTGATGTTTTTCTCACTCCTACTAGTGAATGTAATGTAACACACACCCATACAATGCGCACCACCCCATGATGTTTTTCTCACTGCTACTAGTGAATGTAATGTAACACACACCCATACAATACGCACCACCCCGTGATGTTTTTCTCACTCCTACTAGTGAATGTAATGTAACACACACCCATACAATGCGCACCACCCCGTGATGTTTTTCTCACTCCTACTAGTGAATGTAATGTAACACACACCCATACAATGCGCACCACCCCTTTCTCACTCCTACTAGTGAATTTAATGTAACACACACCCATACAATGCGCACCACCCCGTGATGTTTTTCTCACTCCTACTAGTGAATGTAATGTAACACACACCCATACAATGCGCACCACCCCGTGATGTTTTTCTCACTCCTACTAGTGAATGTAATGTAACACACACCAATACAATGCGCACCACCCCGTGATGTTTTTCTCACTCCTACTAGTGAATGTAATGTAACACACACCCATACAATGGGTACCACCCGATGATGTTTTTCTCACTCCTACTAGTGAATGTAATGTAACACACACCCATACAATGCGCACCACCCCGTGATGTTTTTCTCACTCCTACTAGTGAATGTAATGTAACACACACCCATACAATGCGCACCACCCCGTGATGTTTTTCTCACTGCTACTAGTGAATGTAATGTAACACACACCCATACAATGCGCCCCACCCCGTGATGTTTTTCTCACTCCTAATAGTGAATGTAATGTAACACACACCCATACAATGCGCACCACCCCGTGATGTTTTTCTCACTCCTACTAGTGAATGTAATGTAACACACACCCATACAATGCGCACCACCCCGTGATGTTTTTCTCACTCCTACTAGTGAATGTAATGTAACACACACCCATACAGTGCGCACCACCCCGTGATGTTTTTCTCACTCCTACTAGTGAATGTAATGTAACACACACCCATACAGTGCGCACCACCCCGTGATGTTTTTCTCACTCCTACTAGTGAATGTAATGTAACACACACGCGTACAATGCGCACCACCCCGTGATGTTTTTCTCACTGCTACTATTGAATGTAATGTAACACACACCCATACAATGCGCACCACCCCGTGATGTTTTTCTCACTCCTACTAGTGAATGTAATGTAACACACACCCATACAATGCGCACCACCCCGTGATGTTTTTCTCACTCCTACTAGTGAATGTAATGTAACACACACCCATAGAGTGCTCACCACCCCGGGATGTTTTTCCCACTGCTACTAGTGAATCTAATGTAACACACACCCATACAATGCGCACCACCCCGTGATGTTTTTCTCACACCTAGTAGTGAATGTAATGTAACACACACCCATACAATGCGCACCACCCCGTGATGTTTTTCTCACTCCTACTAGTGAATCTAAAGTAACACACACCCATACAATGCGCACCACCCCGTGATGTTTTTCTCACTCCTACTAGTGAATGTAATGTAACACACACCCATACAATGCGCACCACCCCGTGATGTTTTTCTCACTCCTACTAGTGAATGTAATGTAACACACACCCATACAATGCGCACCACCCCGTGATGTTTTTCTCACTGCTAATAGTGAATGTAATGTAACACACACCCATACAATGCGCACCACCCCGTGATGGTTTTCTCACTCCTACTAGTGAATGTAATGTAACACACACCCATACAATGCGCACCACCCCGTGATGTTTTTCTCACTCCTACTAGTGAATCTAATGTAACACACACCCATACAATGCGCACAACCCCGTGATGTTTTTCTCACTCCTACTAGTGAATGAAATGTAACACACACCCATACAATGCGCACCTCCCCGTGATGTTTTTCTCACTCCTATTAGTGAATGTAATGTAACACACACCCATACAATGCGCACCCCCCGTGATGTTTTTCTCACTGCTACTAGGGAATGTAATGTAACACACACCCATACAATACGCACCACCCCGTGATGTTTTTCTCACTCCTACTAGTGAATGTAATGTAACACACACCCATACAATGCGCACCACCCCGTGATGTTTTTCTCACTCCTACTAGTGAATGTAATGTAACACACACCCATACAATGCGCACCACCCCGTGATGTTTTTCTCACTCCTACTAGTGAATGTAATGTAACACACACCCATACAATGCTCACCACCCCGGGATTGTTTTTCCCACTCCTACTAGTGAATCTAATGTAACACACACCCATACAATGCGCACCACCCCGTGATGTTTTTCTCACTCCTACTAGTGAATGTAATGTAACACACACCCATACAATGCGCACCACCCCGTGATGTTTTTCTCACTCCTACTAGTGAATGTAATGTAACACACACTAATACAATGCGCACCACCCCGTGATGTTTTTCTCACTCCTACTAGTGAATGTAATGTAACACACACCCATACAATGCGCACCACCCCGTGATGTTTTTCTCACTGCTACTAGTGAATGTAATGTAACACACACCCATACAATGCGCCCCACCCCGTGATGTTTTTCTCACTCCTACTAGTGAATGTAATGTAACACACACCCATACAATGCGCACCACCCCGTGATGTTTTTCTCACTCCTACTAGTGAATGTAATGTAACACACACCCATACAATGCCCACCACCCCGTGATGTTTTTCTCACTCCTACTAGTGAATGTAATGTGACACACACCCATACAATGCGCACCACCCCGTGATGTTTTTCTCACTCCTACTAGTGAATGTAATGTAACACAAACCCATACATTGCTCACCACCCCGGGATGTTTTTCCCACTCCTACTAGTGAATCTCATGTAACACACACCCATACAATGCGCACCACCCCGTGATGTTTTTCTCACTCCTACTAGTGAATGTAATGTAACACACACCCATACAATGTGCACCACCCCGTGATGTTTTTCTCACTCCTACTAGTGAATGTAATGTAACACACACCCATACAATGCGCACCACCCCGTGATGTTTTTCTCACTGCTAATAGTGAATGTAATGTAACACACACCCATACAATGCGCACCACCCCGTGATGTTTTTCTCACTCCTACTAGTGAATGTAATGTAACACACACCCATACAATGCGCACCACCCCGTGATGTTTTTCTCACTCCTACTAGTGAATCTAAAGTAACACACACCCATACAATGCGCACCACCCCGTGATGTTTTTCTCACTCCTACTAGTGAATGTAATGTAACACACACCCATACAATGCGCACACCCCGTGATGTTTTTCTCACTCCTACTAGTGAATGTAATGTAACACACACCCATACAATGCGCACCACCCCGTGATGTTTTTCTCACTGCTAATAGTGAATGTAATGTAACACACACCCATACAATGCGCACCACCCCGTGATGGTTTTCTCACTCCTACTAGTGAATGTAATGTAACACACACCCATACAATGCGCACCACCCCGTGATGTTTTTCTCACTCCTACTAGTGAATCTAATGTAACACACACCCATACAATGCGCACAACCCCGTGATGTTTTTCTCACTCCTACTAGTGAATGAAATGTAACACACACCCATACAATGCGCACCTCCCCGTGATGTTTTTCTCACTCCTATTAGTGAATGTAATGTAACACACACCCATACAATGCGCACCCCCCCGTGATGTTTTTCTCACTGCTACTAGGGAATGTAATGTAACACACACCCATACAATACGCACCACCCCGTGATGTTTTTCTCACTCCTACTAGTGAATGTAATGTAACACACACCCATACAATGCGCACCACCCCGTGATGTTTTTCTCACTCCTACTAGTGAATGTAATGTAACACACACCCATACAATGCGCACCACCCCGTGATGTTTTTCTCACTCCTACTAGTGAATGTAATGTAACACACACCCATACAATGCTCACCACCCCGGGATGTTTTTCCCACTCCTACTAGTGAATCTAATGTAACACACACCCATACAATGCGCACCACCCCGTGATGTTTTTCTCACTCCTACTAGTGAATGTAATGTAACACACACCCATACAATGCGCACCACCCCGTGATGTTTTTCTCACTCCTACTAGTGAATGTAATGTAACACACACTAATACAATGCGCACCACCCCGTGATGTTTTTCTCACTCCTACTAGTGAATGTAATGTAACACACACCCATACAATGCGCACCACCCCGTGATGTTTTTCTCACTGCTACTAGTGAATGTAATGTAACACACACCCATACAATGCGCCCCACCCCGTGATGTTTTTCTCACTCCTACTAGTGAATGTAATGTAACACACACCCATACAATGCGCACCACCCCGTGATGTTTTTCTCACTCCTACTAGTGAATGTAATGTAACACACACCCATACAATGCCCACCACCCCGTGATGTTTTTCTCACTCCTACTAGTGAATGTAATGTGACACACACCCATACAATGCGCACCACCCCGTGATGTTTTTCTCACTCCTACTAGTGAATGTAATGTAACACAAACCCATACATTGCTCACCACCCCGGGATGTTTTTCCCACTCCTACTAGTGAATCTCATGTAACACACACCCATACAATGCGCACCACCCCGTGATGTTTTTCTCACTCCTACTAGTGAATGTAATGTAACACACACCCATACAATGTGCACCACCCCGTGATGTTTTTCTCACTCCTACTAGTGAATGTAATGTAACACACACCCATACAATGCGCACCACCCCGTGATGTTTTTCTCACTGCTAATAGTGAATGTAATGTAACACACACCCATACAATGCGCACCACCCCGTGATGTTTTTCTCACTCCTACTAGTGAATGTAATGTAACACACACCCATACAATGCGCACCACCCCGTGATGTTTTTCTCACTCCTACTAGTGAATCTAAAGTAACACACACCCATACAATGCGCACCACCCCGTGATGTTTTTCTCACTCCTACTAGTGAATGTAATGTAACACACACCCATACAATGCGCACCACCCCGTGATGTTTTTCTCACTCCTACTAGTGAATGTAATGTAACACACACCCATACAATGCGCACCACCCCTTGATGTTTTTCTCACTGCTACTAGTGAATGTAATGTAACACACACCCATACAATGCGCACCACCCCGTGATGTTTTTCTCACTCCTACTAGTGAATGTAATGTAACACACACCCATACAATGCGCACCACCCCGTGATGTTTTTCTCACTCCTACTAGTGAATGTAATGTAACACACACCCATACAATGCGCACCACCCCGTGATGTTTTTCTCACTCCTACTAGTGAATGTAATGTAACACACACCCATACAATGCGCACCACCCCGGGATGTTTTTCCCACTGCTACTAGTGAATCTAATGTAACACACACCCATACAATTCGCACCACCCCGGGATGTTTTTCCCACTCCTAGTAGTGAATGTAATGTAACACACACCCATACAATTTGCACCACCCCGTGATGTTTTTCTCACTCCTACTAGTGAATCTAAAGTAACACACACCCATACAATGCGCACCACCCCGTGATGTTTTTCTCACTCCTACTAGTGAATGTAATGTAACACACACCCATACAATGCGCACCACCCCGTGATGTTTTTCTCACTCCTACTAGTGAATGTAATGTGACACACACCCATACAATGCGCACCACGCCGTGATGTTTTTCTCACTCCTACTAGTGAATGTAATGTAACACACACCCATACAATGCGCACCACCCCGTGATGTTTTTCTCACTGCTAATAGTGAATGTCATGTAACACACACCCATACAATGCGCACCACCCCGTGATGTTTTTCTCACTCCTACTAGTGAATGTAATGTAACACACACCCATACAATGCGCACCACCCCGTGATGTTTTTCTCACTCCTACTAGTGAATGTAATGTAACACACACCCATACAATGCGCACCACCCCGTGATGTTTTTCTCACTCCTACTAGTGAATGTAATGTAACACACACCCATACAATGCTCACCACCCCGGGATATTTTTCCCACTCCTACTAGTGAATCTAATGTAACACACACCCATACAATGCGCACCACCCCGTGATGTTTTTCTCACTCCTACTAGTGAATGTAATGTAACACACACCCATACAATGCGCACCACCCCGTGATGTTTTTCTCACTCCTACTAGTGAATCTAAAGTAACACACACCCATACAATGCGCACCACCCCGTGATGTTTTTCTCACTCCTACTAGTGAATGTAATGTAACACACACCCATACAATGCGCACCACCCCGTGATGTTTTTCTCACTCCTACTAGTGAATGTAATGTAACACACACCCATACAATGCGCACCACCCCGTGATGTTTTTCTCACTGCTAATAGTGAATGTAATGTAACACACACCCATACAATGCGCACCACCCCGTGATGGTTTTCTCACTCCTACTAGTGAATGTAATGTAACACACACCCATACAATGCGCACCACCCCGTGATGTTTTTCTCACTCCTACTAGTGAATCTAATGTAACACACACCCATACAATGCGCACAACCCCGTGATGTTTTTCTCACTCCTACTAGTGAATGAAATGTAACACACACCCATACAATGCGCACCTCCCCGTGATGTTTTTCTCACTCCTATTAGTGAATGTAATGTAACACACACCCATACAATGCGCACCCCCCCGTGATGTTTTTCTCACTGCTACTAGGGAATGTAATGTAACACACACCCATACAATACGCACCACCCCGTGATGTTTTTCTCACTCCTACTAGTGAATGTAATGTAACACACACCCATACAATGCGCACCACCCCGTGATGTTTTTCTCACTCCTACTAGTGAATGTAATGTAACACACACCCATACAATGCGCACCACCCCGTGATGTTTTTCTCACTCCTACTAGTGAATGTAATGTAACACACACCCATACAATGCTCACCACCCCGGGATGTTTTTCCCACTCCTACTAGTGAATCTAATGTAACACACACCCATACAATGCGCACCACCCCGTGATGTTTTTCTCACTCCTACTAGTGAATGTAATGTAACACACACCCATACAATGCGCACCACCCCGTGATGTTTTTCTCACTCCTACTAGTGAATGTAATGTAACACACACTAATACAATGCGCACCACCCCGTGATGTTTTTCTCACTCCTACTAGTGAATGTAATGTAACACACACCCATACAATGCGCACCACCCCGTGATGTTTTTCTCACTGCTACTAGTGAATGTAATGTAACACACACCCATACAATGCGCCCCACCCCGTGATGTTTTTCTCACTCCTACTAGTGAATGTAATGTAACACACACCCATACAATGCGCACCACCCCGTGATGTTTTTCTCACTCCTACTAGTGAATGTAATGTAACACACACCCATACAATGCCCACCACCCCGTGATGTTTTTCTCACTCCTACTAGTGAATGTAATGTGACACACACCCATACAATGCGCACCACCCCGTGATGTTTTTCTCACTCCTACTAGTGAATGTAATGTAACACAAACCCATACATTGCTCACCACCCCGGGATGTTTTTCCCACTCCTACTAGTGAATCTCATGTAACACACACCCATACAATGCGCACCACCCCGTGATGTTTTTCTCACTCCTACTAGTGAATGTAATGTAACACACACCCATACAATGTGCACCACCCCGTGATGTTTTTCTCACTCCTACTAGTGAATGTAATGTAACACACACCCATACAATGCGCACCACCCCGTGATGTTTTTCTCACTGCTAATAGTGAATGTAATGTAACACACACCCATACAATGCGCACCACCCCGTGATGTTTTTCTCACTCCTACTAGTGAATGTAATGTAACACACACCCATACAATGCGCACCACCCCGTGATGTTTTTCTCACTCCTACTAGTGAATCTAAAGTAACACACACCCATACAATGCGCACCACCCCGTGATGTTTTTCTCACTCCTACTAGTGAATGTAATGTAACACACACCCATACAATGCGCACCACCCCGTGATGTTTTTCTCACTCCTACTAGTGAATGTAATGTAACACACACCCATACAATGCGCACCACCCCTTGATGTTTTTCTCACTGCTACTAGTGAATGTAATGTAACACACACCCATACAATGCGCACCACCCCGTGATGTTTTTCTCACTCCTACTAGTGAATGTAATGTAACACACACCCATACAATGCGCACCACCCCGTGATGTTTTTCTCACTCCTACTAGTGAATGTAATGTAACACACACCCATACAATGCGCACCACCCCGTGATGTTTTTCTCACTCCTACTAGTGAATGTAATGTAACACACACCCATACAATGCGCACCACCCCGGGATGTTTTTCCCACTGCTACTAGTGAATCTAATGTAACACACACCCATACAATTCGCACCACCCCGGGATGTTTTTCCCACTCCTAGTAGTGAATGTAATGTAACACACACCCATACAATTTGCACCACCCCGTGATGTTTTTCTCACTCCTACTAGTGAATCTAAAGTAACACACACCCATACAATGCGCACCACCCCGTGATGTTTTTCTCACTCCTACTAGTGAATGTAATGTAACACACACCCATACAATGCGCACCACCCCGTGATGTTTTTCTCACTCCTACTAGTGAATGTAATGTAACACACACCCATACAATGCGCACCACCCCGTGATGTTTTTCTCACTCCTACTAGTGAATGTAATGTAACACACACCCATACAATGCTCACCACCCCGGGATGTTTTTCCCACTCCTACTAGTGAATGTAATGTAACACACACCCATACAATGCGCACCACCCCGTGATGTTTTTCTCACTCCTACTAGTGAATGTAATGTAACACACACCCATACAATGCGCACCGCCCCGTGATGTTTTTCTCACTCCTACTAGTGAATCTAAAGTAACACACACGCATACAATGCGCACCACCCCGTGATGTTTTTCTCACTGCTACTAGTGAATGTAATGTAACACACACCCATACAATGCGCACCACCCCGTGATGTTTTTCTCACTGCTATTAGTGAATGTAATGTAACACACACCCATACAATGCGCACCACCCCGTGATGTTTTTCTCACTCCTACTACTGAATGTAATGTAACACACACCCATACAATGCGCACCACCCCGTTATGTTTTTCTCACTGCTACTAGTGAATCTAATGTAACACACACCCATACAATGCGCACCACCCCGTGATGTTTTTCTCACTCCTACTAGTGAATGTAATGTAACACACACCCATACAGTGCGCACCACCCCGTGATGTTTTTCTCACTCCTACTAGTGAATGTAATGTAACACACACCCATACAATGCGCACCACCCCGTGATGTTTTTCTCACTGCTACTAGTGAATGTAATGTAACACACACCCATACAATGCGCACCACCCCGTGATGTTTTTCTCACTCCTACTAGTGAATCTAAAGTAACACACACCCATACAATACGCACCACCCCGTGATGTTTTTCTCACTCCTACTAGTGAATGTAATGTAACACACACCCATACAATGCGCACCACCCCGTGATGTTTTTCTCACTCCTACTAGTGAATGTAATGTAACACACACCCATACAATGCGCACCACCCCGTGATGTTTTTCTCACTCCTACTAGTGAATGTAATGTAACACACACCCATACAATGCTCACCACCCCGGGATGTTTTTCCCACTCCTACTAGTGAATCTAATGTAACACACACCCATACAATGCGCACCACCCCGTGATGTTTTTCTCACTCCTACTAGTGAATGTAATGTAACACACACCCATACAATGCGCACCACCCCGTGATGTTTTTCTCACTCCTACTAGTGAATGTAATGTAACACACACTAATACAGTGCGCACCACCCCGTGATGTTTTTCTCACTCCTACTAGTGAATCTAAAGTAACACACACGCATACAATGCGCACCACCCCGTGATGTTTTTCTCACTCCTACTAGTGAATGTAATGTAACACACACCCATACAATGCGCACCACCCCGTGATGTTTTTCTCACTCCTACTAGTGAATGTAATGTAACACACACCCATACAATGCGCACCACCCCGTGATGTTTTTCTCACTGCTACTAGTGAATGTAATGTAACACACACCCATACAATGCGCACCACCCCGTGATGTTTTTCTCACTCCTACTAGTGAATCTAAAGTAACACACACCCATACAATACGCACCACCCCGTGATGTTTTTCTCACTCCTACTAGTGAATGTAATGTAACACACACCCATACAATGCGCACCACCCCGTGATGTTTTTCTCACTGCTACTAGTGAATGTAATGTAACACACACCCATACAATGCGCACCACCCCCGTGATGTTTTTCTCACTCCTACTAGTGAATGTAATATAACACACACCCATACAATGCGCACCACCCCGTGATGTTTTTCTCACTCCTACTAGTGAATGTAATGTAACACACACGCATACATTGCTCACCACCCCGGGATGTTTTTCCCACTCCTACTAGTGAATCTAATGTAACACACACCCATACAATGCGCACCACCCCGTGATGTTTTTCTCACTCCTACTAGTGAATGTAATGTAACACACACCCATACAATGCGCACCACCCCGTGATGTTTTTCTCACTCCTACTAGTGAATGTAATGTAACACACACCCCTACAATGCGCACCACCCCGTGATGTTTTTCTCACTCCTACTAGTGAATGTAATGTAACACACACCCATACAATGCGCACCACCCCGTGATGTTTTTCTCACTGCTAATAGTGAATGTAATGTAACACACATCCATACAATGCGCACCACCCCGTGATGTTTTTCTCACTCCTACTAGTGAATGTAATGTAACACACACCCATACAATGCGCACACCCCGTGATGTTTTTCTCACTCCTACTAGTGAATGTAATGTAACACACACCCATACAATGCGCACCACCCCGTGATGTTTTTCTCACTCCTACTAGTGAATGTAATGTAACACACACCCATACAATGCTCACCACCCCGGGATGTTTTTCCCACTCCTACTAGTGAATCTAATGTAACACACACCCATACAATGCGCACCACCCCGTGATGTTTTTCTCACTCCTACTAGTGAATGTAGTGTAACACACACCCATACAATGCGCACCACCCCGTGATGTTTTTCTCACTCCTACTAGTGAATCTAAAGTAACACACACCCATACAATGCGCACCACCCCGTGATGTTTTTCTCACTCCTACTAGTGAATGTAATGTAACACACACCCATACAATGCGCACCACCCCGTGATGTTTTTCTCACTCCTACTAGTGAATGTAATGTAACACACACCCATACAATGCGCACCACCCCGTGATGTTTTTCTCACTGCTACTAGTGAATGTAATGTAACACAGACCCATACAATACGCACCACCCCGTGATGTTTTTCTCACTCCTACTAGTGAATGTTATGTAACACACACCCATACAATGCGGACCACCCCGTGATGTTTTTCTCACTCCTACTAGTGAATGTAATGTAACACACACCCATACAATGCGCACCACCCCTATCTCACTCCTACTAGTGAATGTAATGTAACACACACCCATACAATGCTCACCACCCCGGGATGTTTTTCCCACTCCTACTAGTGAATCTAATGTAACACACACCCATACAATGCGCACCACCCCGTGATGTTTTTCTCACTCCTACTAGTGAATGTAATGTAACACACACCCATACAATGCGCACCACCCCGTGATGTTTTTCTCACTCCTACTAGTGAATGTAATGTAACACACACCAATACAATGCGCACCACCCGTGATGTTTTTCTCACTCCTACTAGTGAATGTAATGTAACACACACCAATACAATGCGCACCACCCCGTGATGTTTTTCTCACTCCTACTAGTGAATGTAATGTAACACACACCCATACAGTGCGCACCACCCCGTGATGTTTTTCTCACTCCTACTAGTGAATGTAATGTAACACTCACCCATACAGTGCGCACCACCCCGTTATGTTTTTCTCACTCCTACTAGTGAATGTAATGTAACACACACCCATACAGTGCGCACCACCCCGTGATGTTTTTCTCACTCCTACTAGTGAATGTAATGTAACACACACCCATACAATGCGCACCACCCCGTGATGTTTTTCTCACTGCTACTAGTGAATGTAATGTAACACACACCCATACAATGCGCACCACCCCGTGATGTTTTTCTCACTCCTACTAGTGAATGTAAAGTAACACACACCTATACAATGCGCACCACCCCGTGATGTTTTTCTCACTCCTACTAGTGAATGTAATGTAACACACACCCATACAATGCGCACCACCCCGTGATGTTTTTCTCACTGCTACTAGTGAATGTAATGTAACACACACCCATACAATGCGCACCACCGCGTGATGTCTTTCTCACTCCTACTAGTGAATGTAATGTAACACACACCCATACAATGCGCACCACCCCGTGATGTTTTTCTCACTCCTACTAGTGAATGTAATGTAACACACACCCATACAATGCGCACCACCCCGTGATGTTTTTCTCACTCCTACTAGTGAATCTAATGTAACACACACGCATACAATGCGCACCACCCCGTGATGTTTTTCTCACTCCTACTAGTGACTGTAATGTAACACACACCCATACAATGCGCACCACCCCGTGATGTTTTTCTCACTCCTACTAGTGAATGTAATGTAACACACATGCGTACAATGCGCACCACCCCGTGATGTTTTTCTCACTGCTACTAGTGAATGTAATGTAACACACACCCATACAATGCGCACCACCCCGTGATGTTTTTCTCACTGCTATTAGTGAATGTAATGTAACACACACCCATACAATGCGCACCACCCCGTGATGTTTTTCTCACTCCTACTACTGAATGTAATGTAACACACACCCATACAATGCGCACCACCCCGTTATGTTTTTCTCACTGCTACTAGTGAATCTAATGTAACACACACCCATACAATGCACACCACCCCGTGATGTTTTTCTCACTCCTACTAGTGAATGTAATGTAACACACACCCATACAGTGCGCACCACCCCGTGATGTTTTTCTCACTCCTACTAGTGAATGTAATGTAACACACACCCATACAATGCGCACCACCCCGTGATGTTTTTCTCACTGCTACTAGTGAATGTAATGTAACACACACCCATACAATGCGCACCACCCCGTGATGTTTTTCTCACTCCTACTAGTGAATCTAAAGTAACACACACCTATACAATGCGCACCACCCCGTGATGTTTTTCTCACTCCTAATAGTGAATGAAATGTAACACACACCCATACAATGCGCACCACCCCGTGATGTTTTTCTCACTCCTACTAGTGAATGTAATGTAACACACACGCGTACAATGCGCACCACCCCGTGATGTTTTTCTCACTGCTACTACTGAATGTAATGTAACACACACCCATACAATGCGCACCACCCCGTGATGTTTTTCTCACTCCTACTAGTGAATGTAATGTAACACACACCCATACAATGCGCACCACCCCGTGATGTTTTTCTCACTCCTACTACTGAATGTAATGTAACACACACCCATACAATGCGCACCACCCCGTAATGTTTTTCTCACTGCTACTAGTGAATCTAATGTAACACACACCCATACAATGCGCACCACCCCGTGATGTTTTTCTCACTCCTACTAGTGAATGTAATGTAACACACACCCATACAATGCGCACCACCCCTTGATGTTTTTCTCACTCCTACTAGTGAATGTAATGTAACACACACCCATACAATGCGCACCACCCCGTGATGTATTTCTCACTCCTACTAGTGAATCTAATGTAACACACACCCATACAATGCGCACCACCCCGTTATGTTTTTCTCACTCCTACTAGTGAATCTAAAGTAACACACACGCATACAATGCGCACCACCCCGTGATGTTTTTCTCACTCCTACTAGTGAATGTAATGTAACACACACCCATACAATGCGCATCACACCGTGATGTTTTTCTCACTCCTACTAGTGAATGTAACGTAACACACACCCATACAATGCGCACCACCCCTGATGTTTTTCTCACTGCTACTAGTGAATGTAATGTAACACACACCCATACAATGCGCACCACCCCGTGATGTTTTTCTCACTCCTACTAGTGAATTTAATGTAACACACACCCATACAATGCGCACCACCCCGTGATGTTTTTCTCACTCCTACTAGTGAATGTAATGTAACACACACCCATACAGTGCGCACCACCCCGTGATGTTTTTCTCACTCCTACTAGTGAATGTAATGTAACACACACCCATACAATGCTCACCACCCCGGGATGTTTTTCCCACTCCTACTAGTGAATCTAATGTAACACACACCCATACAATGCGCACCACCCCGTGATGTTTTTCTCACTCCTACTAGTGAATGTAATGTAACACACACCCATACAATGCGCACCACCCCGTGATGTTTTTCTCACTCCTACTAGTGAATCTAAAGTAACACACACCCATACAATGCGCACCACCCCGTGATGTTTTTCTCACTCCTGCTAGTGAATGTAATGTAACACACACCCATACAATGCGCACCACCCCGTGATGTTTTTCTCACTCCTACTAGTGAATGTAATGTAACACACACCCATTCAATGCTCTTCGCCCCGTGATGTTTTTCTCACTCCTACTAGTGAATGTAATGTAACACACACCCATACAATGCGCACCACCCCGTGATGTTTTTCTCACTGCTACTAGTGAATGTAATGTAACACACACCCATACAATGCGCACCACCCCGTGATATTTTTCTCACTCCTACTAGTGAATGTAATGTAACACACACCCATACAATGCGCACCACCCCGTGATGTTTTTCTCACTCCTACTAGTGAATGTAATGTAACACACACCCATACAATGCGCACCACCCCGTGATGTTTTTCTCACTCCTACTAGTGAATCTAAAGTAACACACACGCATACAATGCGCACCACCCCGTGATGTTTTTCTCACTCCTACTAGTGAATGTAATGTAACACACACCCATACAATGCGCATCACCCCGTGATGTTTTTCTCACTCCTACTAGTGAATGTAACGTAACACACACCCATAAAATGCGCACCACCCCGTGATGTTTTTCTCACTGCTACTAGTGAATGTAATGTAACACACACCCATACAATGCGCACCACCCCATGATGTATTTCTCACTCCTACTAGTGAATTTAATGTAACACACACCCATACAATGCGCACCACCCCGTGATGTTTTTCTCACTCCTACTAGTGAATGTAATGTAACACACACCCATACAGTGCGCACCACCCCGTGATGTTTTTCTCACTCCTACTAGTGAATGTAATGTAACACACACCCATACAATGCTCACCACCCCGGGATGTTTTTCCCACTCCTACTAGTGAATCTAATGTAACACACACCCATACAATGCGCACCACCCCGTCATGTTTTTCTCACTCCTACTAGTGAATGTAATGTAACACACACCCATACAATGCGCACCACCCCGTGATGTTTTTCTCACTCCTACTAGTGAATCTAAAGTAACACACACCCATACAATGCGCACCACCCCGTGATGTTTTTCTCACTCCTACTAGTGAATGTAATGTAACACACACCCATACAATGCGCACCACCCCGTGATGTTTTTCTCACTCCTACTAGTGAATGTAATGTAACACACACCCATTCAATGCTCACCACCCCGTGATGTTTTTCTCACTCCTACTAGTGAATGTAATGTAACACACACCCATACAATGCGCACCACCCCGTGATGTTTTTCTCACTCCTACTAGTGAATGTAATGTAACACACACCCATACAGTGCGCACCACCCCGTGATGTTTTTCTCACTCCTACTAGTGAATGTAATGTAACACTCACCCATACAGTGCGCACCACCCCGTTATGTTTTTCTCACTCCTACTAGTGAATGTAATGTAACACACACCCATACAGTGCGCACCACCCCGTGATGTTTTTCTCACTCCTACTAGTGAATGTAATGTAACACACACCCATACAATGCGCACCACCCCGTGATGTTTTTCTCACTGCTACTAGTGAATGTAATGTAACACACACCCATACAATGCGCACCACCCCGTGATGTTTTTCTCACTCCTACTAGTGAATGTAAAGTAACACACACCTATACAATGCGCACCACCCCGTGATGTTTTTCTCACTCCTACTAGTGAATGTAATGTAACACACACCCATACAATGCGCACCACCCCGTGATGTTTTTCTCACTGCTACTAGTGAATGTAATGTAACACACACCCATACAATGCGCACCACCGCGTGATGTCTTTCTCACTCCTACTAGTGAATGTAATGTAACACACACCCATACAATGCGCACCACCCCGTGATGTTTTTCTCACTCCTACTAGTGAATGTAATGTAACACACACCCATACAATGCGCACCACCCCGTGATGTTTTTCTCACTCCTACTAGTGAATCTAATGTAACACACACGCATACAATGCGCACCACCCCGTGATGTTTTTCTCACTCCTACTAGTGACTGTAATGTAACACACACCCATACAATGCGCACCACCCCGTGATGTTTTTCTCACTCCTACTAGTGAATGTAATGTAACACACATGCGTACAATGCGCACCACCCCGTGATGTTTTTCTCACTGCTACTAGTGAATGTAATGTAACACACACCCATACAATGCGCACCACCCCGTGATGTTTTTCTCACTGCTATTAGTGAATGTAATGTAACACACACCCATACAATGCGCACCACCCCGTGATGTTTTTCTCACTCCTACTACTGAATGTAATGTAACACACACCCATACAATGCGCACCACCCCGTTATGTTTTTCTCACTGCTACTAGTGAATCTAATGTAACACACACCCATACAATGCACACCACCCCGTGATGTTTTTCTCACTCCTACTAGTGAATGTAATGTAACACACACCCATACAGTGCGCACCACCCCGTGATGTTTTTCTCACTCCTACTAGTGAATGTAATGTAACACACACCCATACAATGCGCACCACCCCGTGATGTTTTTCTCACTGCTACTAGTGAATGTAATGTAACACACACCCATACAATGCGCACCACCCCGTGATGTTTTTCTCACTCCTACTAGTGAATCTAAAGTAACACACACCTATACAATGCGCACCACCCCGTGATGTTTTTCTCACTCCTAATAGTGAATGAAATGTAACACACACCCATACAATGCGCACCACCCCGTGATGTTTTTCTCACTCCTACTAGTGAATGTAATGTAACACACACGCGTACAATGCGCACCACCCCGTGATGTTTTTCTCACTGCTACTACTGAATGTAATGTAACACACACCCATACAATGCGCACCACCCCGTGATGTTTTTCTCACTCCTACTAGTGAATGTAATGTAACACACACCCATACAATGCGCACCACCCCGTGATGTTTTTCTCACTCCTACTACTGAATGTAATGTAACACACACCCATACAATGCGCACCACCCCGTAATGTTTTTCTCACTGCTACTAGTGAATCTAATGTAACACACACCCATACAATGCGCACCACCCCGTGATGTTTTTCTCACTCCTACTAGTGAATGTAATGTAACACACACCCATACAATGCGCACCACCCCTTGATGTTTTTCTCACTCCTACTAGTGAATGTAATGTAACACACACCCATACAATGCGCACCACCCCGTGATGTATTTCTCACTCCTACTAGTGAATCTAATGTAACACACACCCATACAATGCGCACCACCCCGTTATGTTTTTCTCACTCCTACTAGTGAATCTAAAGTAACACACACGCATACAATGCGCACCACCCCGTGATGTTTTTCTCACTCCTACTAGTGAATGTAATGTAACACACACCCATACAATGCGCATCACACCGTGATGTTTTTCTCACTCCTACTAGTGAATGTAACGTAACACACACCCATACAATGCGCACCACCCCTGATGTTTTTCTCACTGCTACTAGTGAATGTAATGTAACACACACCCATACAATGCGCACCACCCCGTGATGTTTTTCTCACTCCTACTAGTGAATTTAATGTAACACACACCCATACAATGCGCACCACCCCGTGATGTTTTTCTCACTCCTACTAGTGAATGTAATGTAACACACACCCATACAGTGCGCACCACCCCGTGATGTTTTTCTCACTCCTACTAGTGAATGTAATGTAACACACACCCATACAATGCTCACCACCCCGGGATGTTTTTCCCACTCCTACTAGTGAATCTAATGTAACACACACCCATACAATGCGCACCACCCCGTGATGTTTTTCTCACTCCTACTAGTGAATGTAATGTAACACACACCCATACAATGCGCACCACCCCGTGATGTTTTTCTCACTCCTACTAGTGAATCTAAAGTAACACACACCCATACAATGCGCACCACCCCGTGATGTTTTTCTCACTCCTGCTAGTGAATGTAATGTAACACACACCCATACAATGCGCACCACCCCGTGATGTTTTTCTCACTCCTACTAGTGAATGTAATGTAACACACACCCATTCAATGCTCTTCGCCCCGTGATGTTTTTCTCACTCCTACTAGTGAATGTAATGTAACACACACCCATACAATGCGCACCACCCCGTGATGTTTTTCTCACTGCTACTAGTGAATGTAATGTAACACACACCCATACAATGCGCACCACCCCGTGATATTTTTCTCACTCCTACTAGTGAATGTAATGTAACACACACCCATACAATGCGCACCACCCCGTGATGTTTTTCTCACTCCTACTAGTGAATGTAATGTAACACACACCCATACAATGCGCACCACCCCGTGATGTTTTTCTCACTCCTACTAGTGAATCTAAAGTAACACACACGCATACAATGCGCACCACCCCGTGATGTTTTTCTCACTCCTACTAGTGAATGTAATGTAACACACACCCATACAATGCGCATCACCCCGTGATGTTTTTCTCACTCCTACTAGTGAATGTAACGTAACACACACCCATAAAATGCGCACCACCCCGTGATGTTTTTCTCACTGCTACTAGTGAATGTAATGTAACACACACCCATACAATGCGCACCACCCCATGATGTATTTCTCACTCCTACTAGTGAATTTAATGTAACACACACCCATACAATGCGCACCACCCCGTGATGTTTTTCTCACTCCTACTAGTGAATGTAATGTAACACACACCCATACAGTGCGCACCACCCCGTGATGTTTTTCTCACTCCTACTAGTGAATGTAATGTAACACACACCCATACAATGCTCACCACCCCGGGATGTTTTTCCCACTCCTACTAGTGAATCTAATGTAACACACACCCATACAATGCGCACCACCCCGTCATGTTTTTCTCACTCCTACTAGTGAATGTAATGTAACACACACCCATACAATGCGCACCACCCCGTGATGTTTTTCTCACTCCTACTAGTGAATCTAAAGTAACACACACCCATACAATGCGCACCACCCCGTGATGTTTTTCTCACTCCTACTAGTGAATGTAATGTAACACACACCCATACAATGCGCACCACCCCGTGATGTTTTTCTCACTCCTACTAGTGAATGTAATGTAACACACACCCATTCAATGCTCACCACCCCGTGATGTTTTTCTCACTCCTACTAGTGAATGTAATGTAACACACACCCATACAATGCGCACCACCCCGTGATGTTTTTCTCACTCCTACTAGTGAATGTAATGTAACACACACGCATACAATGCGCACCACCCCGTGATATTTTTCTCACTCCTACTAGTGAATGTAATGTAACACACACCCATACAATGCGCACCACCCCGTGATGTTTTTCTCACTCCTACTAGTGAATGTAATGTAACACACACCCATACAATGCGCACCACCCCGTGATGTTTTTCTCACTGCTACTAGTGAATGTAATGTAACACACACCCATACAATGCGCACCACCCCGTGATGTTTTTCTCACTCCTACTAGTGAATGTAATGTAACACACACCCATACAATGCGCACCACCCCGTGATGTTTTTCTCACTCCTACTAGTGAATGTAATGTAACACACACCCATACAATGCTCACCACCCCGGGATGTATTTCCCACTCCTACTAGTGAATCTAATGTAACACACACCCATACAATGCGCACCACCCCGTGATGTTTTTCTCACTCCTACTAGTGAATGTAATGTAACACACACCCATACAATGCTCACCACCCCGGGATGTTTTTCCCACTCCTACTAGTGAATCTAATGTAACACACACCCATACAATGCGCACCACCCCGTGATGTTTTTCTCACTCCTACTAGTGAATGTAATGTAACACACACCCATACAATGCGCACCACCCCATGATGTTTTTCTCACTCCTACTAGTGAATGTAATGTAACACACATCCATACAATGCGCACCACCCCGTGATGTTTTTCTCACTCCTACTAGTGAATGTAATGTAACACACACCCATACAATGCTCATCACCACGGGATGTTTTTCCCACTCCTACTAGTGAATCTAATGTAACACACACCCATACAATGCGCACCACCCCGTGATGTTTTTCTCACTCCTACTAGTGAATGTAATGTAACACACACCCATACAATGCGCACCACCCCGTGATGTTTTTCTCACTCCTACTAGTGAATGTAATGTAACACACACCCATACAATGCTCACCACCCCGGGATGTTTTTCCCACTCCTACTAGTGAATCTAATGTAACACACACCCATACAATGCGCACCACCCCGTGATGTTTTTCTCACTCCTACTAGTGAATGTAATGTAACACACACCCATACAATGCGCACCACCCCGTGATGTTTTTCTCACTCCTACTAGTGAATGTAATGTTACACACACCCCTACAATGCGCACCACCCCGTGATGTTTTTCTCACTCCTACTAGTGAATGTAATGTAACACACACCCATACAATGCGCACCACCCCGTGATGTTTTTCTCACTGCTAATAGTGAATGTAATGTAACACACACCCATACAATGCGCACCACCCCGTGATGTTTTTCTCACTCCTACTAGTGAATGTAATGTAACACACACCCATACAATGCGCACCACCCCGTGATGTTTTTCTCACTCCTACTAGTGAATGTAATGTCACACACACCCATACAATGCGCACCACCCCGTGATGTTTTTCTCACTCCTACTAGTGAATGTAATGTAACACACACCCATACAATGCTCACCACCCTGGGATGTTTTTCCCACTCCTACTAGTGAATCTAATGTAACACACACCCATACAATGCGCACCACCCCGTGATGTTTTTCTCACTCCTACTAGTGAATGTAATGTAACACACACCCATACAATGCGCACCACCCCGTGATGTTTTTCTCACTCCTACTAGTGAATGTAATGTAACACACACCCATACAATGCGCACCACCCCGTGATGTTTTTCTCACTCCTACTAGTGAATGTAATGTAACACACACCCATACAATGCGCACCACCCCGTGATGTTTTTCTCACTGCTACTAGTGAATGTAATGTAACACAGACCCATACAATACGCACCACCCCGTGATGTTTTTCTCACTCCTACTAGTGAATGTTATGTAACACACACCCATACAATGCGGACCACCCCGTGATGTTTTTCTCACTCCTACTAGTGAATGTAATGTAACACACACCCATACAATGCGCACCACCCCTATCTCACTCCTACTAGTGAATGTAATGTAACACACACCCATACAATGCTCACCACCCCGGGATGTTTTTCCCACTCCTACTAGTGAATCTAATGTAACACACACCCATACAATGCGCACCACCCCGTGATGTTTTTCTCACTCCTACTAGTGAATGTAATGTAACACACACCCATACAATGCGCACCACCCCGTGATGTTTTTCTCACTCCTACTAGTGAATGTAATGTAACACACACCAATACAATGCGCACCACCCGTGATGTTTTTCTCACTCCTACTAGTGAATGTAATGTAACACACACCAATACAATGCGCACCACCCCGTGATGTTTTTCTCACTCCTACTAGTGAATGTAATGTAACACACACCCATACAGTGCGCACCACCCCGTGATGTTTTTCTCACTCCTACTAGTGAATGTAATGTAACACTCACCCATACAGTGCGCACCACCCCGTTATGTTTTTCTCACTCCTACTAGTGAATGTAATGTAACACACACCCATACAGTGCGCACCACCCCGTGATGTTTTTCTCACTCCTACTAGTGAATGTAATGTAACACACACCCATACAATGCGCACCACCCCGTGATGTTTTTCTCACTGCTACTAGTGAATGTAATGTAACACACACCCATACAATGCGCACCACCCCGTGATGTTTTTCTCACTCCTACTAGTGAATGTAAAGTAACACACACCTATACAATGCGCACCACCCCGTGATGTTTTTCTCACTCCTACTAGTGAATGTAATGTAACACACACCCATACAATGCGCACCACCCCGTGATGTTTTTCTCACTGCTACTAGTGAATGTAATGTAACACACACCCATACAATGCGCACCACCGCGTGATGTCTTTCTCACTCCTACTAGTGAATGTAATGTAACACACACCCATACAATGCGCACCACCCCGTGATGTTTTTCTCACTCCTACTAGTGAATGTAATGTAACACACACCCATACAATGCGCACCACCCCGTGATGTTTTTCTCACTCCTACTAGTGAATCTAATGTAACACACACGCATACAATGCGCACCACCCCGTGATGTTTTTCTCACTCCTACTAGTGACTGTAATGTAACACACACCCATACAATGCGCACCACCCCGTGATGTTTTTCTCACTCCTACTAGTGAATGTAATGTAACACACATGCGTACAATGCGCACCACCCCGTGATGTTTTTCTCACTGCTACTAGTGAATGTAATGTAACACACACCCATACAATGCGCACCACCCCGTGATGTTTTTCTCACTGCTATTAGTGAATGTAATGTAACACACACCCATACAATGCGCACCACCCCGTGATGTTTTTCTCACTCCTACTACTGAATGTAATGTAACACACACCCATACAATGCGCACCACCCCGTTATGTTTTTCTCACTGCTACTAGTGAATCTAATGTAACACACACCCATACAATGCACACCACCCCGTGATGTTTTTCTCACTCCTACTAGTGAATGTAATGTAACACACACCCATACAGTGCGCACCACCCCGTGATGTTTTTCTCACTCCTACTAGTGAATGTAATGTAACACACACCCATACAATGCGCACCACCCCGTGATGTTTTTCTCACTGCTACTAGTGAATGTAATGTAACACACACCCATACAATGCGCACCACCCCGTGATGTTTTTCTCACTCCTACTAGTGAATCTAAAGTAACACACACCTATACAATGCGCACCACCCCGTGATGTTTTTCTCACTCCTAATAGTGAATGAAATGTAACACACACCCATACAATGCGCACCACCCCGTGATGTTTTTCTCACTCCTACTAGTGAATGTAATGTAACACACACGCGTACAATGCGCACCACCCCGTGATGTTTTTCTCACTGCTACTACTGAATGTAATGTAACACACACCCATACAATGCGCACCACCCCGTGATGTTTTTCTCACTCCTACTAGTGAATGTAATGTAACACACACCCATACAATGCGCACCACCCCGTGATGTTTTTCTCACTCCTACTACTGAATGTAATGTAACACACACCCATACAATGCGCACCACCCCGTAATGTTTTTCTCACTGCTACTAGTGAATCTAATGTAACACACACCCATACAATGCGCACCACCCCGTGATGTTTTTCTCACTCCTACTAGTGAATGTAATGTAACACACACCCATACAATGCGCACCACCCCTTGATGTTTTTCTCACTCCTACTAGTGAATGTAATGTAACACACACCCATACAATGCGCACCACCCCGTGATGTATTTCTCACTCCTACTAGTGAATCTAATGTAACACACACCCATACAATGCGCACCACCCCGTTATGTTTTTCTCACTCCTACTAGTGAATCTAAAGTAACACACACGCATACAATGCGCACCACCCCGTGATGTTTTTCTCACTCCTACTAGTGAATGTAATGTAACACACACCCATACAATGCGCATCACACCGTGATGTTTTTCTCACTCCTACTAGTGAATGTAACGTAACACACACCCATACAATGCGCACCACCCCTGATGTTTTTCTCACTGCTACTAGTGAATGTAATGTAACACACACCCATACAATGCGCACCACCCCGTGATGTTTTTCTCACTCCTACTAGTGAATTTAATGTAACACACACCCATACAATGCGCACCACCCCGTGATGTTTTTCTCACTCCTACTAGTGAATGTAATGTAACACACACCCATACAGTGCGCACCACCCCGTGATGTTTTTCTCACTCCTACTAGTGAATGTAATGTAACACACACCCATACAATGCTCACCACCCCGGGATGTTTTTCCCACTCCTACTAGTGAATCTAATGTAACACACACCCATACAATGCGCACCACCCCGTGATGTTTTTCTCACTCCTACTAGTGAATGTAATGTAACACACACCCATACAATGCGCACCACCCCGTGATGTTTTTCTCACTCCTACTAGTGAATCTAAAGTAACACACACCCATACAATGCGCACCACCCCGTGATGTTTTTCTCACTCCTGCTAGTGAATGTAATGTAACACACACCCATACAATGCGCACCACCCCGTGATGTTTTTCTCACTCCTACTAGTGAATGTAATGTAACACACACCCATTCAATGCTCTTCGCCCCGTGATGTTTTTCTCACTCCTACTAGTGAATGTAATGTAACACACACCCATACAATGCGCACCACCCCGTGATGTTTTTCTCACTGCTACTAGTGAATGTAATGTAACACACACCCATACAATGCGCACCACCCCGTGATATTTTTCTCACTCCTACTAGTGAATGTAATGTAACACACACCCATACAATGCGCACCACCCCGTGATGTTTTTCTCACTCCTACTAGTGAATGTAATGTAACACACACCCATACAATGCGCACCACCCCGTGATGTTTTTCTCACTCCTACTAGTGAATCTAAAGTAACACACACGCATACAATGCGCACCACCCCGTGATGTTTTTCTCACTCCTACTAGTGAATGTAATGTAACACACACCCATACAATGCGCATCACCCCGTGATGTTTTTCTCACTCCTACTAGTGAATGTAACGTAACACACACCCATAAAATGCGCACCACCCCGTGATGTTTTTCTCACTGCTACTAGTGAATGTAATGTAACACACACCCATACAATGCGCACCACCCCATGATGTATTTCTCACTCCTACTAGTGAATTTAATGTAACACACACCCATACAATGCGCACCACCCCGTGATGTTTTTCTCACTCCTACTAGTGAATGTAATGTAACACACACCCATACAGTGCGCACCACCCCGTGATGTTTTTCTCACTCCTACTAGTGAATGTAATGTAACACACACCCATACAATGCTCACCACCCCGGGATGTTTTTCCCACTCCTACTAGTGAATCTAATGTAACACACACCCATACAATGCGCACCACCCCGTCATGTTTTTCTCACTCCTACTAGTGAATGTAATGTAACACACACCCATACAATGCGCACCACCCCGTGATGTTTTTCTCACTCCTACTAGTGAATCTAAAGTAACACACACCCATACAATGCGCACCACCCCGTGATGTTTTTCTCACTCCTACTAGTGAATGTAATGTAACACACACCCATACAATGCGCACCACCCCGTGATGTTTTTCTCACTCCTACTAGTGAATGTAATGTAACACACACCCATTCAATGCTCACCACCCCGTGATGTTTTTCTCACTCCTACTAGTGAATGTAATGTAACACACACCCATACAATGCGCACCACCCCGTGATGTTTTTCTCACTCCTACTAGTGAATGTAATGTAACACACACGCATACAATGCGCACCACCCCGTGATATTTTTCTCACTCCTACTAGTGAATGTAATGTAACACACACCCATACAATGCGCACCACCCCGTGATGTTTTTCTCACTCCTACTAGTGAATGTAATGTAACACACACCCATACAATGCGCACCACCCCGTGATGTTTTTCTCACTGCTACTAGTGAATGTAATGTAACACACACCCATACAATGCGCACCACCCCGTGATGTTTTTCTCACTCCTACTAGTGAATGTAATGTAACACACACCCATACAATGCGCACCACCCCGTGATGTTTTTCTCACTCCTACTAGTGAATGTAATGTAACACACACCCATACAATGCTCACCACCCCGGGATGTATTTCCCACTCCTACTAGTGAATCTAATGTAACACACACCCATACAATGCGCACCACCCCGTGATGTTTTTCTCACTCCTACTAGTGAATGTAATGTAACACACACCCATACAATGCTCACCACCCCGGGATGTTTTTCCCACTCCTACTAGTGAATCTAATGTAACACACACCCATACAATGCGCACCACCCCGTGATGTTTTTCTCACTCCTACTAGTGAATGTAATGTAACACACACCCATACAATGCGCACCACCCCATGATGTTTTTCTCACTCCTACTAGTGAATGTAATGTAACACACATCCATACAATGCGCACCACCCCGTGATGTTTTTCTCACTCCTACTAGTGAATGTAATGTAACACACACCCATACAATGCTCATCACCACGGGATGTTTTTCCCACTCCTACTAGTGAATCTAATGTAACACACACCCATACAATGCGCACCACCCCGTGATGTTTTTCTCACTCCTACTAGTGAATGTAATGTAACACACACCCATACAATGCGCACCACCCCGTGATGTTTTTCTCACTCCTACTAGTGAATGTAATGTAACACACACCCATACAATGCTCACCACCCCGGGATGTTTTTCCCACTCCTACTAGTGAATCTAATGTAACACACACCCATACAATGCGCACCACCCCGTGATGTTTTTCTCACTCCTACTAGTGAATGTAATGTAACACACACCCATACAATGCGCACCACCCCGTGATGTTTTTCTCACTCCTACTAGTGAATGTAATGTTACACACACCCCTACAATGCGCACCACCCCGTGATGTTTTTCTCACTCCTACTAGTGAATGTAATGTAACACACACCCATACAATGCGCACCACCCCGTGATGTTTTTCTCACTGCTAATAGTGAATGTAATGTAACACACACCCATACAATGCGCACCACCCCGTGATGTTTTTCTCACTCCTACTAGTGAATGTAATGTAACACACACCCATACAATGCGCACCACCCCGTGATGTTTTTCTCACTCCTACTAGTGAATGTAATGTCACACACACCCATACAATGCGCACCACCCCGTGATGTTTTTCTCACTCCTACTAGTGAATGTAATGTAACACACACCCATACAATGCTCACCACCCTGGGATGTTTTTCCCACTCCTACTAGTGAATCTAATGTAACACACACCCATACAATGCGCACCACCCCGTGATGTTTTTCTCACTCCTACTAGTGAATGTAATGTAACACACACCCATACAATGCGCACCACCCCGTGATGTTTTTCTCACTCCTACTAGTGAATCTAAAGTAACACACACCCATACAATGCGCACCACCCCGTGATGTTTTTCTCACTCCTACTAGTGAATCTAAAGTAACACACACGCATACAATGCGCACCACCCCGTGATGTTTTTCTCACTCCTACTAGTGAATGTAATGTAACACACACCCATACAATGCGCATCACCCCGTGATGTTTTTCTCACTCCTACTAGTGAATGTAACGTAACACACACCCATAAAATGCGCACCACCCCGTGATGTTTTTCTCACTGCTACTAGTGAATGTAATGTAACACACACCCATACAATGCGCACCACCCCGTGATGTATTTCTCACTCCTACTAGTGAATTTAATGTAACACACACCCATACAATGCGCACCACCCCGTGATGTTTTTCTCACTCCTACTAGTGAATGTAATGTAACACACACCCATACAGTGCGCACCACCCCGTGATGTTTTTCTCACTCCTACTAGTGAATGTAATGTAACACACACCCATACAATGCGCACCACCCCGTGATGTTTTTCTCACTCCTACTAGTGAATGTAATGTAACACACACCCATACAATGCTCACCACCCCGGGATGTTTTTCCCACTCCTACTAGTGAATCTAATGTAACACACACCCATACAATGCGCACCACCCCGTGATGTTTTTCTCACTCCTACTAGTGAATGTAATGTAACACACACCCATACAATGCGCACCACCCCGTGATGTTTTTCTCACTCCTACTAGTGAATGTAATGTAACACACACCCCTACAATGCGCACCACCCCGTGATGTTTTTCTCACTCCTACTAGTGAATGTAATGTAACACACACCCATACAATGCGCACCACCCCGTGATGTTTTTCTCACTGCTAATAGTGAATGTAATGTAACACACACCCATACAATGCGCACCACCCCGTGATGTTTTTCTCACTCCTACTAGTGAATGTAATGTAACACACACCCATACAATGCGCACCACCCCGTGATGTTTTTCTCACTCCTACTAGTGAATGTAATGTCACACACACCCATACAATGCGCACCACCCCGTGATGTTTTTCTCACTCCTACTAGTGAATGTAATGTAACACACACCCATACAATGCTCACCACCCTGGGATGTTTTTCCCACTCCTACTAGTGAATCTAATGTAACACACACCCATACAATGCGCACCACCCCGTGATGTTTTTCTCACTCCTACTAGTGAATGTAATGTAACACACACCCATAGAATGCGCACCACCCCGTGATGTTTTTCTCACTCCTACTAGTGAATCTAAAGTAACACACACCCATACAATGCGCACCACCCCGTGATGTTTTTCTCACTCCTACTAGTGAATCTAAAGTAACACACACGCATACAATGCGCACCACCCCGTGATGTTTTTCTCACTCCTACTAGTGAATGTAATGTAACACACACCCATACAATGCGCATCACCCCGTGATGTTTTTCTCACTCCTACTAGTGAATGTAACGTAACACACACCCATAAAATGCGCACCACCCCGTGATGTTTTTCTCACTGCTACTAGTGAATGTAATGTAACACACACCCATACAATGCGCACCACCCCGTGATGTATTTCTCACTCCTACTAGTGAATTTAATGTAACACACACCCATACAATGCGCACCACCCCGTGATGTTTTTCTCACTCCTACTAGTGAATGTAATGTAACACACACCCATACAGTGCGCACCACCCCGTGATGTTTTTCTCACTCCTACTAGTGAATGTAATGTAACACACACCCATACAATGCTCACCACCCCGGGATGTTTTTCCCACTCCTACTAGTGAATCTAATGTAACACACACCCATACAATGCGCACCACCCCGTGATGTTTTTCTCACTCCTACTAGTGAATGTAATGTAACACACAACCCTACAATGCGCACCACCCCGTGATGTTTTTCTCACTCCTACTAGTGAATGGAATGTAACACACACCCATACAATGCGCACCACCCCGTGATGTTTTTCTCACTGCTAATAGTGAATGTAATGTAACACACACCCATACAATGCGCACCACCCCGTGATGTTTTTCTCACTCCTACTAGTGAATGTAATGTAACACACACCCATACAATGCGCACCACCCCGTGATGTTTTTCTCACTCCTACTAGTGAATGTAATGTCACACACACCCATACAATGCGCACCACCCCGTGATGTTTTTCTCACTCCTACTAGTGAATGTAATGTAACACACACCCATACAATGCTCACCACCCTGGGATGTTTTTCCCACTCCTACTAGTGAATCTAATGTAACACACACCCATACAATGCGCACCACCCCGTGATGTTTTTCTCACTCCTACTAGTGAATGTAATGTAACACACACCCATACAATGCGCACCACCCCGTGATGTTTTTCTCACTCCTACTAGTGAATCTAAAGTAACACACACCCATACAATGCGCACCACCCCGTGATGTTTTTCTCACTCCTACTAGTGAATCTAAAGTAACACACACGCATACAATGCGCACCACCCCGTGATGTTTTTCTCACTCCTACTAGTGAATGTAATGTAACACACACCCATACAATGCGCATCACCCCGTGATGTTTTTCTCACTCCTACTAGTGAATGTAACGTAACACACACCCATAAAATGCGCACCACCCCGTGATGTTTTTCTCACTGCTACTAGTGAATGTAATGTAACACACACCCATACAATGCGCACCACCCCGTGATGTATTTCTCACTCCTACTAGTGAATTTAATGTAACACACACCCATACAATGCGTACCACCCCGTGATGTTTTTCTCACTCCTACTAGTGAATGTAATGTAACACACACCCATACAGTGCGCACCACCCCGTGATGTTTTTCTCACTCCTACTAGTGAATGTAATGTAACACACACCCATACAATGCTCACCACCCCGGGATGTTTTTCCCACTCCTACTAGTGAATCTAATGTAACACACACCCATACAATGCGCACCACCCCGTCATGTTTTTCTCACTCCTACTAGTGAATGTAATGTAACACACACCCATACAATGCGCACCACCCCGTGATGTTTTTCTCACTCCTACTAGTGAATCTAAAGTAACACACACCCATACAATGCGCACCACCCCGTGATGTTTTTCTCACTCCTACTAGTGAATGTAATGTAACACACACCCATACAATGCGCACCACCCCGTGATGTTTTTCTCACTCCTACTAGTGAATGTAATGTAACACACACCCATACAATGCGCACCACCCCGTGATATTTTTCTCACTCCTACTAGTGAATGTAATGTAACACACACCCATACAATGCGCACCACCCCGTGATGTTTTTCTCACTCCTACTAGTGAATGTAATGTAACACACACCCATACAATGCGCACCACCCCGTGATGTTTTTATCACAGCTACTAGTGAATGTAATGTAACACACACCCATACAATGCGCACCACCCCGTGATGTTTTTCTCACTCCTACTAGTGAATGTAATGTAACACACACCCATACAATGCGCACCACCCCGTGATGTTTTTCTCACTCCTACTAGTGAATGTAATGTAACACACACCCATACAATGCTCACCACCCCGGGATGTTTTTCCCACTCCTACTAGTGAATCTAATGTAACACACACCCATACAATGCGCACCACCCCGTGATGTTTTTCTCACTCCTACTAGTGAATGTAATGTAACACACACCCATACAATGCTCACCACCCCGGGATGTTTTTCCCACTCCTACTAGTGAATGTAATGTAACACACACCCATACAATGCGCACCACCCCGTGATGTTTTTCTCACTCCTACTAGTGAATGTAATGTAACACACACCCATACAGTGCGCACCACCCCGTGATGTTTTTCTCACTCCTACTAGTGAATGTAATGTAACACACACCCATACAGTGCGCACCACCCCGTGATGTTTTTCTCACTCCTACTCGTGAATGTAATGTAACACACACCCATACAATGCTCATCACCACGGGATGTTTTTCCCACTCCTACTAGTGAATCTAATGTAACACACACCCATACAATGCGCACCACCCCGTGATGTTTTTCTCACTCCTACTAGTGAATGTAATGTAACACACACCCATACAATGCGCACCACCCCGTGATGTTTTTCTCACTCCTACTAGTGAATGTAATGTAACACACACCCATACAATGCTCACCACCCCGGGATGTTTTTCCCACTCCTACTAGTGAATCTAATGTAAAACACACCCATACAATGCGCACCACCCCGTGATGTTTTTCTCACTCCTACTAGTGAATGTAATGTAACACACACCCATACAATGCGCACCACCCCGTGATGTTTTTCTCACTCCTACTAGTGAATGTAATGTAACACACACCCCTACAATGCGCACCACCCCGTGATGTTTTTCTCACTCCTACTAGTGAATGTAATGTAACACACACCCATACAAGCGCACCACCCCGTGATGTTTTTCTCACTCCTACTAGTGAATGTAATGTAACACACACCCATACAATGCGCACCAAGCCGTGATGTTTTTCTCACTCCTACTAGTGAATGTAATGTAACACACACCCATACAATGCTCACCACCCCGGGATGTTTTTCCCACTCCTACTAGTGAATCTAATGTAACACACACCCATACAATGCGCACCACCCCGTGATGTTTTTCTCACTCCTACTAGTGAATGTAATGTAACACACACCCATACAATGCGCACCACACCGTGATGTTTTTCTCACTCCTACTAGTGAATCTAAAGTAACACACACCCATACAATGCGCACCACCCCGTGATGTTTTTCTCACTCCTACTAGTGAATGTAATGTAACACACACCCATACAATGCGCACCACCCCGTGATGTTTTTCTCACTCCTACTAGTGAATGTAATGTAACACACACCCATACAATGCGCACCATCCCGTGATGTTTTTCTCACTGCTACTAGTGAATGTAATGTAACACAGACCCATACAATACGCACCACCCCGTGATGTTTTTCTCACTCCTACTAGTGAATGTAATGTAACACACACCCATACAATGCGCACCACCCCGTGATGTTTTTCTCACTCCTACTAGTGAATGTAATGTAACACACACCCATACAATGCGCACCACCCCGTGATGTTTTTCTCACTCCTACTAGTGAATGTAATGTAACACACACCCATACAATGCTCACCACCCCGGGATGTTTTTCCCACTCCTACTAGTGAATCTAATGTATCACACACCCATACAATGCGCACCACCCCGTGATGTTTTTCTCACTCCTACTAGTGAATGTAATGTAACACACACCCATACAATGCGCACCACCCCGTGATGTTTTTCTCACTCCTACTAGTGAATGTAATGTAACACACACCCCTACAATGCGCACCACCCCGTGATGTTTTTCTCACTCCTACTAGTGAATGTAATGTAACACACACCCATACAATGCGCACCACCCCGTGATGTTTTTCTCACTCCTACTAGTGAATGTAATGTAACACACACCCATACAATGCGCACCACCCCGTGATGTTTTTCTCACTCCTACTAGTGAATGTAATGTAACACACACCCATACAATGCTCACCACCCCGGGATGTTTTTCCCACTCCTACTAGTGAATCTAATGTAACACACACCCATACAATGCGCACCACCCCGTGATGTTTTTCTCACTCCTACTAGTGAATGTAATGTAACACACACCCATACAATGCGCACCACACCGTGATGTTTTTCTCACTCCTACTAGTGAATCTAAAGTAACACACACCCATACAATGCGCACCACCCCGTGATGTTTTTCTCACTCCTACTAGTGAATGTAATGTAACACACACCCATACAATGCGCACCACCCCGTGATGTTTTTCTCACTCCTACTAGTGAATGTAATGTAACACACACCCATACAATGCGCACCACCCCGTGATGTTTTTCTCACTGCTACTAGTGAATGTAATGTAACACAGACCCATACAATACGCACCACCCCGTGATGTTTTTCTCACTCCTACTAGTGAATGTAATGTAACACACACCCATACAATGCGCACCAACCCGTGATGTTTTTCTCACTCCTACTAGTGAATGTAATGTAACACACACCCATACAATGCGCACCACCCCTTTCTCACTCCTACTAGTGAATGTAATGTAACACACACCCATACAATGCTCACCACCCCGGGATGTTTTTCCCACTCCTACTAGTGAATCTAATGTAACACACACCCATACAATGCGCACCTCCCCGTGATGTTTTTCTCACTCCTACTAGTGAATGTAATGTAACACACACCCATACAGTGCGCACCACCCCGTGATGTTTTTCTCACTCCTACTAGTGAATGTAATGTAACACACACCCATACAGTGCGCACCACCCCGTGATGTTTTTCTCACTCCTACTAGTGAATGTAATGTAACACACACCCATACAGTGCGCACCACCCCGTGATGTTTTTCTCACTCCTACTAGTGAATGTAATGTAACACACACCCATACAGTGCGCACCACCCCGTGATGTTTTTCTCACTCCTACTAGTGAATGTAATGTAACACACACCCATACAATGCGCACCACCCCGTGATGTTTTTCTCACTGCTACTAGTGAATGTAATGTAACACACACCCATACAATGCGCACCACCCCGTGATGTTTTTCTCACTCCTACTAGTGAATCTAAAGTAACACACACCTATACAATGCACACCACCCCGTGATGTTTTTCTCACTCCTACTAGTGAATGTAATGTAACACACACCCATACAATGCGCACCACCCCGTGATGTTTTTCTCACTCCTACTAGTGAATCTAATGTAACACACACCCATACAATGCGCACCACCCCGTGATGTTTTTCTCACTCCTACTAGTGAATGTAATGTAACACACACCCATACAATGCGCACCACCCCGTGATGTTTTTCTCACTCCTACTAGTGAATGTAATGTAACACACACCCATACTATGCTCACCACCCCGGGATGTTTTTCCCACTCCTACTAGTGAATCTAATGTAACACACACCCATACAATGCGCACCACCCCGTGATGTTTTTCTCACTCCTACTAGTGAATGTAATGTAACACACACCCATACAATGCGCACCACCCCGTGATGTTTTTCTCACTCCTACTAGTGAATGTAATGTAACACACACCCCTACAATGCGCACCACCCCGTGATGTTTTTCTCACTCCTACTAGTGAATGTAATGTAACACACACCCATACAATGCGCACCACCCCGTGATGTTTTTCTCACTGCTAATAGTGAATGTAATGTAACACACACCCATACAATGCGCACCACTCCGTGATGTTTTTCTCACTCCTATTAGTGAATGTAATGTAACACACACCCATACAATGCGCACCACCCCGTGATGTTTTTCTCACTCCTACTAGTGAATGTAATGTAACACACACCCATACAATGCGCACCACTCCGTGATGTTTTTCTCACTCCTACTAGTGAATGTAATGTAACACACACCCATACAATGCTCACCACCCCGGGATGTTTTTCCCACTCCTACTAGTGAATCTAATGTAACACACACCCATACAATGCGCACCACCCCGTGATGTTTTTCTCACTCCTACTAGTGAATGTAATGTAACACACACCCATACAATGCGCACCACCCCGTGATGTTTTTCTCACTCCTACTAGTGAATCTAAAGTAACACACACGCATACAATGCGCACCACCCCGTGATGTTTTTCTCACTCCTACTAGTGAATGTAATGTAACACACACCCATACAATGCGCACCACCCCGTGATGTTTTTCTCACTCCTACTAGTGAATGTAATGTAACACACACGCGTACAATGCGCACCACCCCGTGATGTTTTTCTCACTGCTACTAGTGAATGTAATGTAACACACACCCATACAATGCGCACCACCCCGTGATGTTTTTCTCACTGCTACTAGTGAATGTAATGTAACACACACCCATACAATGCGCACCACCCCGTGATGTTTTTCTCAATCCTACTACTGAATGTAATGTAACACACACCCATACAATGCGCACCACCCCGTGATGTTTTTCTCACTGCTACTAGTGAATGTAATGTAACACACACCCATACAATGCGCACCACCCCGTGATGTTTTTCTCACTCCTACTAGTGAATGTAATGTAACACACACCCATACAATGCGCACCACCCCGTGATGTTTTTCTCACTCCTACTAGTGAATGTAATGTAACACACACCCATACAATGCTCACCACCCCGGGATGTTTTTCCCACTCCTACTAGTGAATCTAATGTAACACACACCCATACAATGCGCACCACCCCGTGATGTTTTTCTCACTCCTACTAGTGAATGTAATGTAACACACACCCTTACAATGCTCACCACCCCGGGATGTTTTTCCCACTCCTACTAGTGAATGTAATGTAACACACACCCATACAATGCGCACCACCCCGTGATGTTTTTCTCACTCCTACTAGTGAATGTAATGTAACACACACCCATACAATGCGCACCACGCCGTGATGTTTTTCTCACTCCTACTAGTGAATCTAAAGTAACACACACCCATACAATGCGCACCACCCCGTGATGTTTTTCTCACTGCTACTAGTGAATGTAATGTAACACACACCCATACAATGCGCACCACCCCGTGATATTTTTCTCACTCCTACTAGTGAATGTAATGTAACACACACCCATACAATGCGCACCACCCCGTGATGTTTTTCTCACTCCTACTAGTGAATGTAATGTAACACACACCCATACAATGCGCACCACCCCGTGATGTTTTTCTCACTCCTACTAGTGAATCTAAAGTAACACACACGCATACAATGCGCACCACCCCGTGATGTTTTTCTCACTCCTACTAGTGAATGTAATGTAACACACACCCATACAATGCGCACCACCCCGTGATGTTTTTCTCACTCCTACTAGTGAATGTAATGTAAAACACACGCGTACAATGCGCACCACCCCGTGATGTTTTTCTCACTGCTACTAGTGAATGTAATGTAACACACACCCATACAATGCGCACCACCCCGTGATGTTTTTCTCACTGCTATTAGTGAATGTAATGTAACACACACCCATACAATGCGCACCACCCCGTGATGTTTTTCTCACTCCTACTACTGAATGTAATGTAACACACACCCATACAATGCGCACCACCCCGTTATGTTTTTCTCACTGCTACTAGTGAATCTAATGTAACACACACCCATACAATGCGCACCACCCCGTGATGTTTTTCTCACTCCTACTAGTGAATGTAATGTAACACACACCCATACAGTGCGCACCACCCCGTGATGTTTTTCTCACTCCTACTAGTGAATGTAATGTAACACACACCCATACAATGCGCACCACCCCGTGATGTTTTTCTCACTGCTACTAGTGAATGTAATGTAACACACACCCATACAATGCGCACCACCCCGTGATGTTTTTCTCACTCCTGCTAGTGAATCTAAAGTAACACACACCTATACAATGCGCACCACACCGTGATGTTTTTCTCACTCCTACTAGTGAATGTAATGTAACACACACCCATACAATGCGCACCACCCTGTGATGTTTTTCTCACTCCTACTAGTGAATGTAATGTAACACACACCCATACAATGCTCACCACCCCGGGATGTTTTTCCCACTCCTACTAGTGAATCTAATGTAACACACAACCATACAATGCGCACCACCACATGATATTTTTCTCACTCCTACTAGTGAATGTAATGTAACACACACCCATACAATGCGCACCACCCCGTGATGTTTTTCTCACTCCTACTAGTGAATCTAAAGTAACACACTCCCATACAATGCGCACCACCCCGTGATGTTTTTCTCACTGCTACTAGTGAATGTAATGTAACACACACCCATACAATGCGCACCACCCCGTGATATTTTTCTCACTCCTACTAGTGAATGTAATGTAACACACACCCATACAATGCGCACCACCCCGTGATGTTTTTCTCACTCCTACTAGTGAATGTAATGTAACACACACCCATACAATGCGCACCACCCCGTGATGTTTTTCTCACTCCTACTAGTGAATCTAAAGTAACACACACGCATACAATGCGCACCACCCCGTGATGTTTTTCTCACTCCTACTAGTGAATGTAATGTAACACACACCCATACAATGCGCACCACCCCGTGATGTTTTTCTCACTCCTACTAGTGAATGTAATGTAACACACACGCGTACAATGCGCACCACCCCGTGATGTTTTTCTCACTGCTACTAGTGAATGTAATGTAACACACACCCATACAATGCGCACCACCCCGTGATGTTTTTCTCACTGCTACTAGTGAATGTAATGTAACACACACCCATACAATGCGCACCACCCCGTGATGTTTTTCTCACTCCTACTACTGAATGTAATGTAACACACACCCATACAATGCGCACCACCCCGTGATGTTTTTCTCACTGCTACTAGTGAATGTAATGTAACACACACCCATACAATGCGCACCACCCCGTGATGTTTTTCTCACTCCTACTAGTGAATGTAATGTAACACACACCCATACAATGCGCACCACCCCGTGATGTTTTTCTCACTCCTACTAGTGAATGTAATGTAACACACACCCATACAATGCTCACCACCCCGGGATGTTTTTCCCACTCCTACTAGTGAATCTAATGTAACACACACCCATACAATGCGCACCACCCCGTGATGTTTTTCTCACTCCTACTAGTGAATGTAATGTAACACACACCCATACAATGCTCACCACCCCGGGATGTTTTTCCCACTCCTACTAGTGAATCTAATGTAACACACACCCATACAATGCGCACCACCCCGTGATGTTTTTCTCACTCCTACTAGTGAATGTAATGTAACACACACCCATACAATGCGCACCACCCCATGATGTTTTTCTCACTCCTACTAGTGAATGTAATGTAACACACATCCATACAATGCGCACCACCCCGTGATGTTTTTCTCACTCCTACTAGTGAATGTAATGTAACACACACCCATACAATGCTCATCACCACGGGATGTTTTTCCCACTCCTACTAGTGAATCTAATGTAACACACACCCATACAATGCGCACCACCCCGTGATGTTTTTCTCACTCCTACTAGTGAATGTAATGTAACACACACCCATACAATGCGCACCACCCCGTGATGTTTTTCTCACTCCTACTAGTGAATGTAATGTAACACACACCCATACAATGCTCACCACCCCGGGATGTTTTTCCCACTCCTACTAGTGAATCTAATGTAACACACACCCATACAATGCGCACCACCCCGTGATGTTTTTCTCACTCCTACTAGTGAATGTAATGTAACACACACCCATACAATGCGCACCACCCCGTGATGTTTTTCTCACTCCTACTAGTGAATGTAATGTAACACACACCCCTACAATGCGCACCACCCCGTGATGTTTTTCTCACTCCTACTAGTGAATGTAATGTAACACACACCCATACAATGCGCACCACCCCTGATGTTTTTCTCACTGCTAATAGTGAATGTAATGTAACACACACCCATACAATGCGCACCACCCCGTGATGTTTTTCTCACTCCTACTAGTGAATGTAATGTAACACACACCCATACAATGCGCACCACCCCGTGATGTTTTTCTCACTCCTACTAGTGAATGTAATGTAACACACACCCATACAATGCGCACCACCCCGTGATGTTTTTCTCACTCCTACTAGTGAATGTAATGTGACACACACCCATACAATGCGCACCACCCTGTGATGTTTTTCTCACTCCTACTAGTGAATGTAATGTAACACACACCCATACAATGCTCACCACCCCGGGATGTTTTTCCCACTCGTACTAGTGAATCTAATGTAACACACAACCATACAATGCGCACCACCACGTGATATTTTTCTCACTCCTACTAGTGAATGTAATGTAACACACACCCATACAATGCGCACCACCCCGTGATGTTTTTCTCACTCCTACTAGTGAATCTAAAGTAACACACTCCCATACAATGCGCACCACCCCGTGATGTTTTTCTCACTGCTACTAGTGAATGTAATGTAACACACACCCATACAATGCGCACCACCCCGTGATATTTTTCTCACTCCTACTAGTGAATGTAATGTAACACACACCCATACAATGCGCACCACCCCGTGATGTTTTTCTCACTCCTACTAGTGAATGTAATGTAACACACACCCATACAATGCGCACCACCCCGTGATGTTTTTCTCACTCCTACTAGTGAATCTAAAGTAACACACACGCATACAATGCGCACCACCCCGTGATGTTTTTCTCACTCCTACTAGTGAATGTAATGTAACACACACCCATACAATGCGCACCACCCCGTGATGTTTTTCTCACTCCTACTAGTGAATGTAATGTAACACACACGCGTACAATGCGCACCACCCCGTGATGTTTTTCTCACTGCTACTAGTGAATGTAATGTAACACACACCCATACAATGCGCACCACCCCGTGATGTTTTTCTCACTGCTACTAGTGAATGTAATGTAACACACACCCATACAATGCGCACCACCCCGTGATGTTTTTCTCAATCCTACTACTGAATGTAATGTAACACACACCCATACAATGCGCACCACCCCGTGATGTTTTTCTCACTGCTACTAGTGAATGTAATGTAACACACACCCATACAATGCGCACCACCCCGTGATGTTTTTCTCACTCCTACTAGTGAATGTAATGTAACACACACCCATACAATGCGCACCACCCCGTGATGTTTTTCTCACTCCTACTAGTGAATGTAATGTAACACACACCCATACAATGCTCACCACCCCGGGATGTTTTTCCCACTCCTACTAGTGAATCTAATGTAACACACACCCATACAATGCGCACCACCCCGTGATGTTTTTCTCACTCCTACTAGTGAATGTAATGTAACACACACCCATACAATGCTCACCACCCGGGGATGTTTTTCCCACTCCTACTAGTGAATCTAATGTAACACACACCCATACAATGCGCACCACCCCGTGATGTTTTTCTCACTCCTACTAGTGAATGTAATGTAACACACACCCATACAATGCGCACCACCCCATGATGTTTTTCTCACTCCTACTAGTGAATGTAATGTAACACACATCCATACAATGCGCACCACCCCGTGATGTTTTTCTCACTCCTACTAGTGAATGTAATGTAACACACACCCATACAATGCTCATCACCACGGGATGTTTTTCCCACTCCTACTAGTGAATCTAATGTAACACACACCCATACAATGCGCACCACCCCGTGATGTTTTTCTCACTCCTACTAGTGAATGTAATGTAACACACACCCATACAATGCGCACCACCCCGTGATGTTTTTCTCACTCCTACTAGTGAATGTAATGTAACACACACCCATACAATGCTCACCACCCCGGGATGTTTTTCCCACTCCTACTAGTGAATCTAATGTAACACACACCCATACAATGCGCACCACCCCGTGATGTTTTTCTCACTCCTACTAGTGAATGTAATGTAACACACACCCATACAATGCGCACCACCCCGTGATGTTTTTCTCACTCCTACTAGTGAATGTAATGTAACACACACCCCTACAATGCGCACCACCCCGTGATGTTTTTCTCACTCCTACTAGTGAATGTAATGTAACACACACCCATACAATGCGCACCACCCCGTGATGTTTTTCTCACTGCTAATAGTGAATGTAATGTAACACACACCCATACAATGCGCACCACCCCGTGATGTTTTTCTCACTCCTACTAGTGAATGTAATGTAACACACACCCATACAATGCGCACCACCCCGTGATGTTTTTCTCACTCCTACTAGTGAATGTAATGTAACACACACCCATACAATGCGCACCACTCCGTGATGTTTTTCTCACTCCTACTAGTGAATGTAATGTAACACACACCCATACAATGCTCACCACCCCGGGATGTTTTTCCCACTCCTACTAGTGAATCTAATGTAACACACACCCATACAATGCGCACCACCCCGTGATGTTTTTCTCACTCCTACTAGTGAATGTAATGTAACACACACCCATACAATGCGCACCACACCGTGATGTTTTTCTCACTCCTACTAGTGAATCTAAAGTAACACACACCCATACAATGCGCACCACCCCGTGATGTTTTTCTCACTCCTACTAGTGAATGTAATGTAACACACACCCATACAATGCGCACCACCCCGTGATGTTTTTCTCACTCCTACTAGTGAATGTAATGTAACACACACCCATACAATGCGCACCACCCCGTGATGTTTTTCTCACTGCTACTAGTGAATGTAATGTAACACAGACCCATACAATACGCACCACCCCGTGATGTTTTTCTCACTCCTACTAGTGAATGTAATGTAACACACACCCATACAATGCGCACCACCCCGTGATGTTTTTCTCACTCCTACTAGTGAATGTAATGTAACACACACCCATACAATGCGCACCACCCCTTTCTCACTCCTACTAGTGAATGTAATGTAACACACACCCATACAATGCTCACCACCCCGGGATGTTTTTCCCACTCCTACTAGTGAATCTAATGTAACACACACCCATACAATGCGCACCTCCCCGTGATGTTTTTCTCACTCCTACTAGTGAATGTAATGTAACACACACCCATACAATGCGCACCACCCCGTGATGTTTTTCTCACTCCTACTAGTGAATGTAATGTAACACACACCCATACAATGCGCACCACCCCGTGATGTTTTTCTCACTCCTACTAGTGAATGTAATGTAACACACACCCATACAGTGCGCACCACCCCGTGATGTTTTTCTCACTCCTACTAGTGAATGTAATGTAACACACACCCATACAATGCTCACCACCCCGGGATGTTTTTCCCACTCCTACTAGTGAATCTAATGTAACACACACCCATACAATGCGCACCACCCCGTGATGTTTTTCTCACTCCTACTAGTGAATGTAATGTAACACACACCCATACAATGCGCACCACCCCGTGATGTTTTTCTCACTCCTACTAGTGAATGTAATGTAACACACACCCCTACAATGCGCACCACCCCGTGATGTTTTTCTCACTCCTACTAGTGAATGTAATGTAACACACACCCATACAATGCGCACCACCCCGTGATGTTTTTCTCACTGCTAATAGTGAATGTAATGTAACACACACCCATACAATGCGCACCACCCCGTGATGTTTTTCTCACTCCTACTAGTGAATGTAATGTAACACACACCCATACAATGCGCACCACCCCGTGATGTTTTTCTCACTCCTACTAGTGAATGTAATGTAACACACACCCATACAATGCGCACCACCCCGTGATGTTTTTCTCACTCCTACTAGTGAATGTAATGTAACACACACCCATACAATGCGCACCACCCTGTGATGTTTTTCTCACTCCTACTAGTGAATGTAATGTAACACACACCCATACAATGCGCACCACCCCGTGATGTTTTTCTCACTCCTACTAGTGAATGTAATGTAACACACACCCATACAATGCTCACCACCCCGGGATGTTTTTCCCACTCCTACTAGTGAATCTAATGTAACACACAACCATACAATGCGCACCACCACGTGATATTTTTCTCACTCCTACTAGTGAATGTAATGTAACACACACCCATACAATGCGCACCACCCCGTGATGTTTTTCTCACTCCTACTAGTGAATCTAAAGTAACACACTCCCATACAATGCGCACCACCCCGTGATGTTTTTCTCACTGCTACTAGTGAATGTAATGTAACACACACCCATACAATGCGCACCACCCCGTGATATTTTTCTCACTCCTACTAGTGAATGTAATGTAACACACACCCATACAATGCGCACCACCCCGTGATGTTTTTCTCACTCCTACTAGTGAATGTAATGTAACACACACCCATACAATGCGCACCACCCCGTGATGTTTTTCTCACTCCTACTAGTGAATCTAAAGTAACACACACGCATACAATGCGCACCACCCCGTGATGTTTTTCTCACTCCTACTAGTGAATGTAATGTAACACACACCCATACAATGCGCACCACCCCGTGATGTTTTTCTCACTCCTACTAGTGAATGTAATGTAACACACACGCGTACAATGCGCACCACCCCGTGATGTTTTTCTCACTGCTACTAGTGAATGTAATGTAACACACACCCATACAATGCGCACCACCCCGTGATGTTTTTCTCACTGCTACTGGTGAATGTAATGTAACACACACCCATACAATGCGCACCACCCCGTGATGTTTTTCTCAATCCTACTACTGAATGTAATGTAACACACACCCATACAATGCGCACCACCCCGTGATGTTTTTCTCACTGCTACTAGTGAATGTAATGTAACACACACCCATACAATGCGCACCACCCCGTGATGTTTTTCTCACTCCTACTAGTGAATGTAATGTAACACACACCCATACAATGCGCACCACCCCGTGATGTTTTTCTCACTCCTACTAGTGAATGTAATGTAACACACACCCATACAATGCTCACCACCCCGGGATGTTTTTCCCACTCCTACTAGTGAATCTAATGTAACACACACCCATACAATGCGCACCACCCCGTGATGTTTTTCTCACTCCTACTAGTGAATGTAATGTAACACACACCCATACAATGCTCATCACCACGGGATGTTTTTCCCACTCCTACTAGTGAATCTAATGTAACACACACCCATACAATGCGCACCACCCCGTGATGTTTTTCTCACTCCTACTAGTGAATGTAATGTAACACACACCCATACAATGCGCACCACCCCGTGATGTTTTTCTCACTCCTACTAGTGAATGTAATGTAACACACACCCATACTATGCTCACCACCCTGGGATGTTTTTCCCACTCCTACTAGTGAATCTAATGTAACACACACCCATACAATGCGCACCACCCCGTGATGTTTTTCTCACTCCTACTAGTGAATGTAATGTAACACACACCCATACAATGCGCACCACCCCGTGATGTTTTTCTCACTCCTACTAGTGAATGTAATGTAACACACACCCCTACAATGCGCACCACCCCGTGATGTTTTTCTCACTCCTACTAGTGAATGTAATGTAACACACACCCATACAATGCGCACCACCCCGTGATGTTTTTCTCACTGCTAATAGTGAATGTAATGTAACACACACCCATACAATGCGCACCACCCCGTGATGTTTTTCTCACTCCTATTAGTGAATGTAATGTAACACACACCCATACAATGCGCACCACCCCGTGATGTTTTTCTCACTCCTACTAGTGAATGTAATGTAACACACACCCATACAATGCGCACCACTCCGTGATGTTTTTCTCACTCCTACTAGTGAATGTAATGTAACACACACCCATACAATGCTCACCACCCCGGGATGTTTTTCCCACTCCTACTAGTGAATCTAATGTAACACACACCCATACAATGCGCACCACCCCGTGATGTTTTTCTCACTCCTACTAGTGAATGTAATGTAACACACACCCATACAATGCGCACCACCCCGTGATGTTTTTCTCACTCCTACTAGTGAATCTAAAGTAACACACACGCATACAATGCGCACCACCCCGTGATGTTTTTCTCACTCCTACTAGTGAATGTAATGTAACACACACCCATACAATGCGCACCACCCCGTGATGTTTTTCTCACTCCTACTAGTGAATGTAATGTAACACACACGCGTACAATGCGCACCACCCCGTGATGTTTTTCTCACTGCTACTAGTGAATGTAATGTAACACACACCCATACAATGCGCACCACCCCGTGATGTTTTTCTCACTGCTACTAGTGAATGTAATGTAACACACACCCATACAATGCGCACCACCCCGTGATGTTTTTCTCAATCCTACTACTGAATGTAATGTAACACACACCCATACAATGCGCACCACCCCGTGATGTTTTTCTCACTGCTACTAGTGAATGTAATGTAACACACACCCATACAATGCGCACCACCCCGTGATGTTTTTCTCACTCCTACTAGTGAATGTAATGTAACACACACCCATACAATGCGCACCACCCCGTGATGTTTTTCTCACTCCTACTAGTGAATGTAATGTAACACACACCCATACAATGCTCACCACCCCGGGATGTTTTTCCCACTCCTACTAGTGAATCTAATGTAACACACACCCATACAATGCGCACCACCCCGTGATGTTTTTCTCACTCCTACTAGTGAATGTAATGTAACACACACCCTTACAATGCTCACCACCCCGGGATGTTTTTCCCACTCCTACTAGTGAATGTAATGTAACACACACCCATACAATGCGCACCACCCCGTGATGTTTTTCTCACTCCTACTAGTGAATGTAATGTAACACACACCCATACAATGCGCACCACCCCATGATGTTTTTCTCACTCCTACTAGTGAATGTAATGTAACACACATCCATACAATGCGCACCACCCCGTGATGTTTTTCTCACTCCTACTAGTGAATGTAATGTAACACACACCCATACAATGCTCATCACCACGGGATGTTTTTCCCACTCCTACTAGTGAATCTAATGTAACACACACCCATACAATGCGCACCACCCCGTGATGTTTTTCTCACTCCTACTAGTGAATGTAATGTAACACACACCCATACAATGCGCACCACCCCGTGATGTTTTTCTCACTCCTACTAGTGAATGTAATGTAACACACACCCATACAATGCTCACCACCCCGGGATGTTTTTCCCACTCCTACTAGTGTATCTAATGTAACACACACCCATACAATGCGCACCACCCCGTGATGTTTTTCTCACTCCTACTAGTGAATGTAATGTAACACACACCCATACAATGCGCACCACCCCGTGATGTTTTTCTCACTCCTACTAGTGAATGTAATGTAACACACACCCCTACAATGCGCACCACCCCGTGATGTTTTTCTCACTCCTACTAGTGAATGTAATGTAACACACACCCATACAATGCGCACCACCCCGTGATGTTTTTCTCACTGCTAATAGTGAATGTAATGTAACACACACCCATACAATGCGCACCACCCCGTGATGTTTTTCTCACTCCTACTAGTGAATGTAATGTAACACACACCCATACAATGCGCACCACCCCGTGATGTTTTTCTCACTCCTACTAGTGAATGTAATGTAACACACACCCATACAATGCGCACCACTCCGTGATGTTTTTCTCACTCCTACTAGTGAATGTAATGTAACACACACCCATACAATGCTCACCACCCCGGGATGTTTTTCCCACTCCTACTAGTGAATCTAATGTAACACACACCCATACAATGCGCACCACCCCGTGATGTTTTTCTCACTCCTACTAGTGAATGTAATGTAACACACACCCATACAATGCGCACCACACCGTGATGTTTTTCTCACTCCTACTAGTGAATCTAAAGTAACACACACCCATACAATGCGCACCACCCCGTGATGTTTTTCTCACTCCTACTAGTGAATGTAATGTAACACACACCCATACAATGCGCACCACCCCGTGATGTTTTTCTCACTCCTACTAGTGAATGTAATGTAACACACACCCATACAATGCGCACCACCCCGTGATGTTTTTCTCACTGCTACTAGTGAATGTAATGTAACACAGACCCATACAATACGCACCACCCCGTGATGTTTTTCTCACTCCTACTAGTGAATGTAATGTAACACACACCCATACAATGCGCACCACCCCGTGATGTTTTTGTCACTCCTACTAGTGAATGTAATGTAACACACACCCATACAATGCGCACCACCCCTTTCTCACTCCTACTAGTGAATGTAATGTAACACACACCCATACAATGCTCACCACCCCGGGATGTTTTTCCCACTCCTACTAGTGAATCTAATGTAACACACACCCATACAATGCGCACCTCCCCGTGATGTTTTTCTCACTCCTACTAGTGAATGTAATGTAACACACACCCATACAATGCGCACCACTCCGTGATGTTTTTCTCACTCCTACTAGTGAATGTAATGTAACACACACCCATACAATGCGCACCACCCCGTGATGTTTTTCTCACTCCTACTAGTGAATGTAATGTAACACACACCCATACAGTGCGCACCACCCCGTGATGTTTTTCTCACTCCTACTAGTGAATGTAATGTAACACACACCCATACAGTGCGCACCACCCCGTGATGTTTTTCTCACTCCTACTAGTGAATGTAATGTAACACACACCCATACAGTGCGCACCACCCCGTGATGTTTTTCTCACTCCTACTAGTGAATGTAATGTAACACACACCCATACAGTGCGCACCACCCCGTGATGTTTTTCTCACTGCTACTAGTGAATGTAATGTAACACACACCCATACAATGCGCACCACCCCGTGATGTTTTTCTCACTCCTACTAGTGAATCTAAAGTAACACACACCTATACAATGCGCACCACCCCGTGATGTTTTTCTCACTCCTACTAGTGAATGTAATGTAACACACACCCATACAATGCGCACCACCCCGTGATGTTTTTCTCACTCCTACTAGTGAATGTAATGTAACACACACCCATACAATGCTCACCACCCCGGGATGTTTTTCCCACTCCTACTAGTGAATCTAATGTAACACACAACCATACAATGCGAACCACCACGTGATATTTTTCTCACTCCTACTAGTGAATGTAATGTAACACACACCCATACAATGCGCACCACCCCGTGATGTTTTTCTCACTCCTACTAGTGAATCTAAAGTAACACACACCCATACAATGCGCACCACCCCGTGATGTTTTTCTCACTGCTACTAGTGAATGTAATGTAACACACACCCATACAATGCGCACCACCCCGTGATATTTTTCTCACTCCTACTAGTGAATGTAATGTAACACACACCCATACAATGCGCACCACCCCGTGATGTTTTTCTCACTCCTACTAGTGAATGTAATGTAACACACACCCATACAATGCGCACCACCCCGTGATGTTTTTCTCACTCCTACTAGTGAATCTAAAGTAACACACACGCATACAATGCGCACCACCCCGTGATGTTTTTCTCACTCCTACTAGTGAATGTAATGTAACACACACCCATACAATGCGCACCACCCCGTGATGTTTTTCTCACTCCTACTAGTGAATGTAATGTAAAACACACGCGTACAATGCGCACCACCCCGTGATGTTTTTCTCACTGCTACTTGTGAATGTAATGTAACACACACCCATACAATGCGCACCACCCCGTGATGTTTTTCTCACTGCTATTAGTGAATGTAATGTAACACACACCCATACAATGCGCACCACCCCGTGATGTTTTTCTCACTCCTACTACTGAATGTAATGTAACACACACCCATACATTGCGCACCACCCCGTTATGTTTTTCTCACTGCTACTAGTGAATCTAATGTAACACACACCCATACAATGCGCACCACCCCGTGATGTTTTTCTCACTCCTACTAGTGAATGTAATGTAACACACACCCATACAGTGCGCACCACCCCGTGATGTTTTTCTCACTCCTACTAGTGAATGTAATGTAACACACACCCATACAATGCGCACCACCCCGTGATGTTTTTCTCACTCCTACTAGTGAATGTAATGTAACACACACCCATACAATGCGCACCACCCCGTGATGTTTTTCTCACTCCTACTAGTGAATCTAAAGTAACACACACCTATACAATGCGCACCACACCGTGATGTTTTTCTCACTCCTACTAGTGAATGTAATGTAACACACACCCATACAATGCGCACCACCCTGTGATGTTTTTCTCACTCCTACTAGTGAATGTAATGTAACACACACCCATACAATGCTCACCACCCCGGGATGTTTTTCCCACTCCTACTAGTGAATCTAATGTAACACACAACCATACAATGCGCACCACCACGTGATATTTTTCTCACTCCTACTAGTGAATGTAATGTAACACACACCCATACAATGCGCACCACCCCGTGATGTTTTTCTCACTCCTACTTGTGAATCTAAAGTAACACACTCCCATACAATGCGCACCACCCCGTGATGTTTTTCTCACTGCTACTAGTGAATGTAATGTAACACACACCCATACAATGGGCACCACCCCGTGATATTTTTCTCACTCCTACTAGTGAATGTAATGTAACACACACCCATACAATGCGCACCACCCCGTGATGTTTTTCTCACTCCTACTAGTGAATGTAATGTAACACACACCCATACAATGCGCACCACCCCGTGATGTTTTTCTCACTCCTACTAGTGAATCTAAAGTAACACACACGCATACAATGCGCACCACCCCGTGATGTTTTTCTCACTCCTACTAGTGAATGTAATGTAACACACACCCATACAATGCGCACCACCCCGTGATGTTTTTCTCACTCCTACTAGTGAATGTAATGTAACACACACGCGTACAATGCGCACCACCCCGTGATGTTTTTCTCACTGCTACTAGTGAATGTAATGTAACACACACCCATACAATGCGCACCACCCCGTGATGTTTTTCTCACTGCTACTAGTGAATGTAATGTAACACACACCCATACAATGCGCACCACCCCGTGATGTTTTTCTCACTCCTACTACTGAATGTAATGTAACACACACCCATACAATGCGCACCACCCCGTTATGTTTTTCTCACTGCTACTAGTGAATCTAATGTAACACACACCCATACAATGCGCACCACCCCGTGATGTTTTTCTCACTCCTACTAGTGAATGTAATGTAACACACACCCATACAATGCGCACCACCCCGTGATGTTTTTCTCACTCCTACTAGTGAATGTAATGTAACACACACCCATACAATGCGCACCACCCCGTGATGTATTTCTCACTCCTACTAGTGAATCTAATGTAACACACACCCATACAATGCGCACCACCCCGTGATGTTTTTCTCACTCCTACTAGTGAATCTAAAGTAACACACACGCATATAATGCGCAACACCCCGTGATGTTTTTCTCACTGCTACTAGTGAATGTAATGTAACACACACCCATACAATGCGCACCACCCCGTGATATTTTTCTCACTCCTACTAGTGAATGTAATGTAACACACACCCATACAATGCGCACCACCCCGTGATATTTTTCTCACTCCTACTAGTGAATGTAATGTAACACACACCCATACAATGCGCACCACCCCGTGATGTTTTTCTCACTCCTACTAGTGAATCTAAAGTAACACACACGCATACAATGCGCACCACCCCGTGATGTTTTTCTCACTCCTACTAGTGAATGTAATGTAACACACACCCATACAATGCGCACCACCCCGTGATGTTTTTCTCACTCCTACTAGTGAATGTAATGTAAAACACACGCGTACAATGCGCACCACCCCGTGATGTTTTTCTCACTGCTACTAGTGAATGTAATGTAACACACACCCATACAATGCGCACCACCCCGTGATGTTTTTCTCACTGCTATTAGTGAATGTAATGTAACACACACCCATACAATGCGCACCACCCCGTGATGTTTTTCTCACTCCTACTACTGAATGTAATGTAACACACACCCATACAATGCGCACCACCCCGTTATGTTTTTCTCACTGCTACTAGTGAATCTAATGTAACACACACCCATACAATGCGCACCACCCCGTGATGTTTTTCTCACTCCTACTAGTGAATGTAATGTAACACACACCCATACAGTGCGCACCACCCCGTGATGTTTTTCTCACTCCTACTAGTGAATGTAATGTAACACACACCCATACAATGCGCACCACCCCGTGATGTTTTTCTCACTCCTACTAGTGAATGTAATGTAACACACACCCATACAATGCGCACCACCCCGAGATGTTTTTCTCACTCCTACTAGTGAATCTAAAGTAACACACACCTATACAATGCGCACCACACCGTGATGTTTTTCTCACTCCTACTAGTGAATGTAATGTAACACACACCCATACAATGCGCACCACCCTGTGATGTTTTTCTCACTCCTACTAGTGAATGTAATGTAACACACACCCATACAATGCTCACCACCCCGGGATGTTTTTCCCACTCCTACTAGTGAATCTAATGTAACACACAACCATACAATGCGCACCACCACGTGATATTTTTCTCACTCCTACTAGTGAATGTAATGTAACACACACCCATACAATGCGCACCACCCCGTGATGTTTTTCTCACTCCTACTTGTGAATCTAAAGTAACACACTCCCATACAATGCGCACCACCCCGTGATGTTTTTCTCACTGCTACTAGTGAATGTAATGTAACACACACCCATACAATGGGCACCACCCCGTGATATTTTTCTCACTCCTACTAGTGAATGTAATGTAACACACACCCATACAATGCGCACCACCCCGTGATGTTTTTCTCACTCCTACTAGTGAATGTAATGTAACACACACCCATACAATGCGCACCACCCCGTGATGTTTTTCTCACTCCTACTAGTGAATCTAAAGTAACACACACGCATACAATGCGCACCACCCCGTGATGTTTTTCTCACTCCTACTAGTGAATGTAATGTAACACACACCCATACAATGCGCACCACCCCGTGATGTTTTTCTCACTCCTACTAGTGAATGTAATGTAACACACACGCGTACAATGCGCACCACCCCGTGATGTTTTTCTCACTGCTACTAGTGAATGTAATGTAACACACACCCATACAATGCGCACCACCCCGTGATGTTTTTGTCACTCCTACTAGTGAATGTAATGTAACACACACCCATACAATGCGCACCACCCCGTGATGTTTTTCTCACTCCTACTAGTGAATGTAATGTAACACACACCCATACAATGCGCACCACCCCGTGATGTATTTCTCACTCCTACTAGTGAATCTAATGTAACACACACCCATACAATGCGCACCACCCCGTGATGTTTTTCTCACTCCTACTAGTGAATCTAAAGTAACACACACGCATACAATGCGCACCACCCCGTGATGTTTTTCTCACTCCTACTAGTGAATGTAATGTAACACACACCCATACAATGCGCACCACCCCGTGATGTTTTTCTCACTGCTACTAGTGAATGTAATGTAACACACACCCATACAATGCGCACCACCCCGTGATGTTTTTCTCACTCCTACTAGTGAATGTAATGTAACACACACCCATACAATGCGCACCACCCCGTTATGTTTTTCTCACTCCTACTAGTGAATGTAATGTAACACACACCCATACAGTGCGCACCACCCCATGATGTTTTTCTCACTCCTACTAGTGAATGTAATGTAACACACACCCATACAATGCTCACCACCCCGGGATGTTTTTCCCACTCCTACTAGTGAATCTAATGTAACACACACCCATACAATGCGCACCACCCCGTGATGTTTTTCTCACTCCTACTAGTGAATGTAATGTAACACACACCCATACAATGCGCACCACCCCGTGATGTTTTTCTCACTCCTACTAGTGAATCTAAAGTAACACACACCCATACAATGCGCACCACCCCGTGATGTTTTTCTCACTCCTACTAGTGAATGTAATGTAACACACACCCATACAATGCGCACCACCCCGTGATGTTTTTGTCACTCCTACTAGTGAATGTAATGTAACACACACCCATTCAATGCTCACCGCCCCGTGATGTTTTTCTCACTCCTACTAGTGAATGTAATGTAACACACACCCATACAATGCGCACCACCCCGTGATGTTTTTCTCACTGCTACTAGTGAATGTAATGTAACACACACCCATACAATGCGCACCACCCCGTGATATTTTTCTCACTCCTACTAGTGAATGTAATGTAACACACACCCATACAATGCGCACCACCCCGTGATGTTTTTCTCACTCCTACTAGTGAATGTAATGTAACACACACCCATACAATGCGCACCACCCCGTGATGTTTTTCTCACTCCTACTAGTGAATCTAAAGTAACACACACGCATACAATGCGCACCACCCCGTGATGTTTTTCTCACTCCTACTAGTGAACTTAATGTAACACACACCCATACAATGCGCATCACCCCGTGATGTTTTTCTCACTCCTACTAGTGAATGTAACGTAACACACACCCATAAAATGCGCACCACCCCGTGATGTTTTTCTCACTGCTACTAGTGAATGTAATGTAACACACACCCATACAATGCGCACCACCCCGTGATGTATTTCTCACTCGTACTAGTGAATTTAATGTAACACTCACCCATACAATGCGCACCACCCCGTGATGTTTTTCTCACTCCTACTAGTGAATGTAATGTAACACACACCCATACAGTGCGCACCACCCCGTGATGTTTTTCTCACTCCTACTAGTGAATGTAATGTAACACACACCCATACAATGCTCACCACCCCGGGATGTTTTTCCCACTCCTACTAGTGAATCTAATGTAACACACACCCATACAATGCGCACCACCCCGTCATGTTTTTCTCACTCCTACTAGTGAATGTAATGTAACACACACCCATACAATGCGCACCACCCCGTGATGTTTTTCTCACTCCTACTAGTGAATCTAAAGTAACACACACCCATACAATGCGCACCACCCCGTGATGTTTTTCTCACTCCTACTAGTGAATGTAATGTAACACACACCCATACAATGCGCACCACCCCGTGATGTTTTTCTCACTCCTACTAGTGAATGTAATGTAACACACACCCATTCAATGCTCACCACCCCGTGATGTTTTTCTCACTCCTACTAGTGAATGTAATGTAACACACACCCATACAATGCGCACCACCCCGTGATGTTTTTCTCACTCCTACTAGTGAATGTAATGTAACACACACCCATACGATGCGCACCACCCCGTGATGATTTTCTCACTCCTACTAGTGAATGTAATGTAACACACACCCATACAATGCGCACCACCCCGTGATGTTTTTCTCACTCCTACTAGTGAATGTAATGTAACACACACCCATACAATGCGCACCACCCCGTGATGTTTTTCTCACTGCTACTAGTGAATGTAATGTAACACACACCCATACAATGCGCACCACCCCGTGATGTTTTTCTCACTCCTACTAGTGAATGTAATGTAACACACACCCATACAATGCGCACCACCCCGTGATGTTTTTCTCACTCCTACTAGTGAATCTAATGTAACACACACCCATACAATGCTCACCACCCCGGGATGTTTTTCCCACTCCTACTAGGGAATCTAATGTAACACACACCCATACAATGCGCACCACCCCGTGATGTTTTTCTCACTCCTACTAGTGAATGTAATGTAACACACACCCATACAGTGCGCACCACCCCGTGATGTTTTTCTCACTCCTACTAGTGAATGTAATGTAACACACACCCATACAGTGCGCACCACCCCGTGATGTTTTTCTCACTCCTACTAGTGAATGTAATGTAACACACACCCATACAGTGCGCACCACCCCGTGATGTTTTTCTCACTCCTACTAGTGAATGTAATGTAACACACACCCATACAGTGCGCACCACCCCGTGATGTTTTTCTCACTGCTACTAGTGAATGTAATGTAACACACACCCATACAATGCGCACCACCCCGTGATGTTTTTCTCACTCCTACTAGTGAATCTAAAGTAACACACACCTATACAATGCGCACCACCCCGTGATGTTTTTCTCACTCCTACTAGTGAATGTAATGTAACACACACCCATACAATGCGCACCACCCCGTGATGTTTTTCTCACTCCTACTAGTGAATGTAATGTAACACACACCCATACAATGCTCACCACCCCGGGATGTTTTTCCCACTCCTACTAGTGAATCTAATGTAACACACAACCATACAATGCGCACCACCACGTGATATTTTTCTCACTCCTACTCGTGAATGTAATGTAACACACACCCATACAATGCGCACCACCCCGTGATGTTTTTCTCACTCCTACTAGTGAATCTAAAGTAACACACACCCATACAATGCGCACCACCCCGTGATGTTTTTCTCACTGCTACTAGTGAATGTAATGTAACACACACCCATACAATGCGCACCACCCCGTGATATTTTTCTCACTCCTACTAGTGAATGTAATGTAACACACACCCATACAATGCGCACCACCCCGTGATGTTTTTCTCACTCCTACTAGTGAATGTAATGTAACACACACCCATACAATGCGCACCACCCCGTGATGTTTTTCTCACTCCTACTAGTGAATCTAAAGTAACACACACGCATACAATGCGCACCACCCCGTGATGTTTTTCTCACTCCTACTAGTGAATGTAATGTAACACACACCCATACAATGCGCACCACCCCGTGATGTTTTTCTCACTCCTACTAGTGAATGTAATGTAAAACACACGCGTACAATGCGCACCACCCCGTAATGTTTTTCTCACTGCTACTAGTGAATGTAATGTAACACACACCCATACAATGCGCACCACCCCGTGATGTTTTTCTCACTGCTATTAGTGAATGTAATGTAACACACACCCATACAATGCGCACCACCCCGTGATGTTTTTCTCACTCCTACTACTGAATGTAATGTAACACACACCCATACAATGCGCACCACCCCGTTATGTTTTTCTCACTGCTACTAGTGAATCTAATGTAACACACACCCATACAATGCGCACCACCCCGTGATGTTTTTCTCACTCCTACTAGTGAATGTAATGTAACACACACCCATACAGTGCGCACCACCCCGTGATGTTTTTCTCACTCCTACTAGTGAATGTAATGTAACACACACCCATACAATGCGCACCACCCCGTGATGTTTTTCTCACTCCTACTAGTGAATGTAATGTAACACACACCCATACAATGCGCACCACCCCGTGATGTTTTTCTCACTCCTACTAGTGAATCTAAAGTAACACACACCTATACAATGCGCACCACACCGTGATGTTTTTCTCACTCCTACTAGTGAATGTAATGTAACACACACCCATACAATGCGCACCACCCTGTGATGTTTTTCTCACTCCTACTAGTGAATGTAATGTAACACACACCCATACAATGCTCACCACCCCGGGATGTTTTTCCCACTCCTACTAGTGAATCTAATGTAACACACAACCATACAATGCGCACCACCACGTGATATTTTTCTCACTCCTACTAGTGAATGTAATGTAACACACACCCATACAATGCGCACCACCCCGTGATGTTTTTCTCACTCCTACTTGAGAATCTAAAGTAACACACTCCCATACAATGCGCACCACCCCGTGATGTTTTTCTCACTGCTACTAGTGAATGTAATGTAACACACACCCATACAATGGGCACCACCCCGTGATATTTTTCTCACTCCTACTAGTGAATGTAATGTAACACACACCCATACAATGCACACCACCCCGTGATGTTTTTCTCACTCCTACTAGTGAATGTAATGTAACACACACCCATACAATGCGCACCACACCGTGATGTTTTTCTCACTCCTACTAGTGAATCTAAAGTAACACACACGCATACAATGCGCACAACCCCGTGATGTTTTTCTCACTCCTACTAGTGAATGTAATGTAACACACACCCATACAATGCGCACCACCCCGTGATGTTTTTCTCACTCCTACTAGTGAATGCAATGTAACACACACGCGTACAATGCGCACCACCCCGTGATGTTTTTCTCACTGCTACTAGTGAATGTAATGTAACACACACCCATACAATGCGCACCACCCCGTGATGTTTTTCTCACTGCTACTAGTGAATGTAATGTAACACACACCCATACAATGCGCACCACCCCGTGATGTTTTTCTCACTCCTACTACTGAATGTAATGTAACACACACCCATACAATGCGCACCACCCCGTTATGTTTTTCTCACTGCTACTAGTGAATCTAATGTAACACACACCCATACAATGCGCACCACCCCGTGATGTTTTTCTCACTCCTACTAGTGAATGTAATGTAACACACACCCATACAATGCGCACCACCCCGTGATGTTTTTCTCACTCCTACTAGTGAATGTAATGTAACACACACCCATACAATGCGCACCACCCCGTGATGTATTTCTCACTCCTACTAGTGAATCTAATGTAACACACACCCATACAATGCGCACCAACCCGTGATGTTTTTCTCACTCCTACTAGTGAATCTAAAGTAACACACACGCATACAATGCGCACCACCCCGTGATGTTTTTCTCACTCCTACTAGTGAATGTAATGTAACACACACCCATACAATGCGCACCACCCCGTGATGTTTTTCTCACTGCTACTAGTGAATGTAATGTAACACACACCCATACAATGCGCACCACCCCGTGATGTTTTTCTCACTCCTACTAGTGAATGTAATGTAACACACACCCATACAATGCGCACCACCCCGTTATGTTTTTCTCACTCCTACTAGTGAATGTAATGTAACACACACCCATACAGTGCGCACCACCCCGTGATGTTTTTCTCACTCCTACTAGTGAATGTAATGTAACACACACCCATACAATGCTCACCACCCCGGGATGTTTTTCCCACTCCTACTAGTGAATCTAATGTAACACACACCCATACAATGCGCACCACCCCGTGATGTTTTTCTCACTCCTACTAGTGAATGTAATGTAACACACACCCATACAATGCGCACCACCCCGTGATGTTTTTCTCACTCCTACTAGTGAATCTAAAGTAACACACACCCATACAATGCGCACCACCCCGTGATGTTTTTCTCACTCCTACTAGTGAATGTAATGTAACACACACCCATACAATGCGCACCACCCCGTGATGTTTTTGTCACTCCTACTAGTGAATGTAATGTAACACACACCCATTCAATGCTCACCGCCCCGTGATGTTTTTCTCACTCCTACTAGTGAATGTAATGTAACACACACCCATACCATGTGCACCACCCCGTGATGTTTTTCTCACTGCTACTAGTGAATGTAATGTAACACACACCCATACAATGCGCACCACCCCGTGATATTTTTCTCACTCCTACTAGTGAATGTAATGTAACACACACCCATACAATGCGCACCACCCCGTGATGTTTTTCTCACTCCTACTAGTGAATGTAATGTAACACACACCCATACAATGCGCACCACCCCGTGATGTTTTTCTCACTCCTACTAGTGAATCTAAAGTAACACACACGCATACAATGCGCACCACCCCGTGATGTTTTTCTCACTCCTACTAGTGAATGTAATGTAACACACACCCATACAATGCGCATCACCCCGTGATGTTTTTCTCACTCCTACTAGTGAATGTAATGTAACACACACCCATACAATGCTCACCACCCCGGGATGTTTTTCCCACTCCTACTAGTGAATCTAATGTAACACACACCCATACAATGCGCACCACCCCGTGATGTTTTTCTCACTCCTACTAGTGAATGTAATGTAACACACACCCATACAATGCTCACCACCCCGGGATGTTTTTCCCACTCCTACTAGTGAATCTAATGTAACACACACCCATACAATGCGCACCACCCCGTGATGTTTTTCTCACTCCTACTAGTGAATGTAATGTAACACACACCCATACAATGCGCACCACCCCGTGATGTTTTTCTCACTCCTACTAGTGAATGTAATGTAACACACATCCATACAATGCGCACCACCCCGTGATGTTTTTCTCACTCCTACTAGTGAATGTAATGTAACACACACCCATACAATGCTCATCACCACGGGATGTTTTTCCCACTCCTACTAGTGAATCTAATGTAACACACACCCATACAATGCGCACCACCCCGTGATGTTTTTCTCACTCCTACTAGTGAATGTAATGTAACACACACCCATACAATGCGCACCACCCCGTGATGTTTTTCTCACTCCTACTAGTGAATGTAATGTAACACACACCCATACAATGCTCACCACCCCGGGATGTTTTTCCCACTCCTACTAGTGAATCTAATGTAACACACACCCATACAATGCGCACCACCCCGTGATGTTTTTCTCACTCCTACTAGTGAATGTAATGTAACACACACCCATACAATGTTCACCACCCCGGGATGTTTTTCCCACTCCTACTAGTGCATCTAATGTAACACACACCCATACAATGCGCACCACCCCGTGATGTTTTTCTCACTCCTACTAGTGAATGTAAGGTAACACACACCCATACAATGCGCACCACCCCGTGATGTTTTTCTCACTCCTAATACTGAATGTAATGTAACACACACCCATGCAATGCGCACCACACCGTGATGTTTTTCTCACTCCTACTAGTGAATGTAATGTAACACACACCCATACAATGCGCACCAGCCCGTGATGTTTTTCTCACTCCTACTAGTGAATGTAATGTAACACACATCCATACAATGCGCACCACCCCGTGATGTTTTTCTCACTGCTACTAGTGAATCTAATGTAACACACACCCATACAATGCGCACCACCCCGTGATGTTTTTCTCACTCCTACTAGTGGATGTAATGAAACACACACCCATACAATGCGCACCACCCCGTGATGTTTTTCTCACTCCTACTAGTGAATGTAATGTAACACACACCCATACAATGCTCACCACCCCGGGATGTTTTTCCCAGTCCTACTAGTGAATCTAATGTAACACACACCCATACAATGCGCACCACCCCGTGATGTTTTTCTCACTGCTACTAGTGAATGTAATGTAACACACACCCATACAATGCGCACCACCCCGTGATGTTTTTCTCACTCCTACTAGTGAATGTAATGTAACACACACCCATACAATGCGCACCACCCCGTGATGTTTTTCTCACTCCTACTAGTGAATGTAATGTAACACACACCCATACAATGCGCACCACCCCGTGATGTTTTTCTCAATCCTACTAGTGAATGTAATGTAACACACACCCATACAATGCGCCCCACCCCGTGATGTTTTTCTCACTGCTACTAGTGAATGTAATGTAACACACACCCATACAATGTGCCCCACCCCGTGATGTTTTTCTCACTCCTACTAGTGAATGTAATGTAACACACACCCATACAATGCGCACCACCCCGTGATGCTTTTCTCACTCCTACTAGTGAATGTAATGTAACACACACCCATACAATGCGCACCACCCCGTGATGTTTTTCTCACTCCTACTAGTGAATGTAATGTAACACACACCCATACAATGCGCACCACCCCGTGATGTATTTCTCACTCCTACTAGTGAATCTAATGTAACACACACCCATACAATGCGCACCAACCCGTGATGTTTTTCTCACTCCTACTAGTGAATCTAAAGTAACACACACGCATACAATGCGCACCACCCCGTGATGTTTTTCTCACTCCTACTAGTGAATGTAATGTAACACACACCCATACAATGCGCACCACCCCGTGATGTTTTTCTCACTGCTACTAGTGAATGTAATGTAACACACACCCATACAATGCGCACCACCCCGTGATGTTTTTCTCACTCCTACTAGTGAATGTAATGTAACACACACCCATACAATGCGCACCACCCCGTTATGTTTTTCTCACTCCTACTAGTGAATGTAATGTAACACACACCCATACAGTGCGCACCACCCCGTGATGTTTTTCTCACTCCTACTAGTGAATGTAATGTAACACACACCCATACAATGCTCACCACCCCGGGATGTTTTTCCCACTCCTACTAGTGAATCTAATGTAACACACACCCATACAATGCGCACCACCCCGTGATGTTTTTCTCACTCCTACTAGTGAATGTAATGTAACACACACCCATACAATGCGCACCACCCCGTGATGTTTTTCTCACTCCTACTAGTGAATCTAAAGTAACACACACCCATACAATGCGCACCACCCCGTGATGTTTTTCTCACTCCTACTAGTGAATGTAATGTAACACACACCCATACAATGCGCACCACCCCGTGATGTTTTTGTCACTCCTACTAGTGAATGTAATGTAACACACACCCATTCAATGCTCACCGCCCCGTGATGTTTTTCTCACTCCTACTAGTGAATGTAATGTAACACACACCCATACCATGTGCACCACCCCGTGATGTTTTTCTCACTGCTACTAGTGAATGTAATGTAACACACACCCATACAATGCGCACCACCCCGTGATATTTTTCTCACTCCTACTAGTGAATGTAATGTAACACACACCCATACAATGCGCACCACCCCGTGATGTTTTTCTCACTCCTACTAGTGAATGTAATGTAACACACACCCATACAATGCGCACCACCCCGTGATGTTTTTCTCACTCCTACTAGTGAATCTAAAGTAACACACACGCATACAATGCGCACCACCCCGTGATGTTTTTCTCACTCCTACTAGTGAATGTAATGTAACACACACCCATACAATGCGCATCACCCCGTGATGTTTTTCTCACTCCTACTAGTGAATGTAATGTAACACACACCCATACAATGCTCACCACCCCGGGATGTTTTTCCCACTCCTACTAGTGAATCTAATGTAACACACACCCATACAATGCGCACCACCCCGTGATGTTTTTCTCACTCCTACTAGTGAATGTAATGTAACACACACCCATACAATGCTCACCACCCCGGGATGTTTTTCCCACTCCTACTAGTGAATCTAATGTAACACACACCCATACAATGCGCACCACCCCGTGATGTTTTTCTCACTCCTACTAGTGAATGTAATGTAACACACACCCATACAATGCGCACCACCCCGTGATGTTTTTCTCACTCCTACTAGTGAATGTAATGTAACACACATCCATACAATGCGCACCACCCCGTGATGTTTTTCTCACTCCTACTAGTGAATGTAATGTAACACACACCCATACAATGCTCATCACCACGGGATGTTTTTCCCACTCCTACTAGTGAATCTAATGTAACACACACCCATACAATGCGCACCACCCCGTGATGTTTTTCTCACTCCTACTAGTGAATGTAATGTAACACACACCCATACAATGCGCACCACCCCGTGATGTTTTTCTCACTCCTACTAGTGAATGTAATGTAACACACACCCATACAATGCTCACCACCCCGGGATGTTTTTCCCACTCCTACTAGTGAATCTAATGTAACACACACCCATACAATGCGCACCACCCCGTGATGTTTTTCTCACTCCTACTAGTGAATGTAATGTAACACACACCCATACAATGTTCACCACCCCGGGATGTTTTTCCCACTCCTACTAGTGCATCTAATGTAACACACACCCATACAATGCGCACCACCCCGTGATGTTTTTCTCACTCCTACTAGTGAATGTAAGGTAACACACACCCATACAATGCGCACCACCCCGTGATGTTTTTCTCACTCCTAATACTGAATGTAATGTAACACACACCCATGCAATGCGCACCACACCGTGATGTTTTTCTCACTCCTACTAGTGAATGTAATGTAACACACACCCATACAATGCGCACCAGCCCGTGATGTTTTTCTCACTCCTACTAGTGAATGTAATGTAACACACATCCATACAATGCGCACCACCCCGTGATGTTTTTCTCACTGCTACTAGTGAATCTAATGTAACACACACCCATACAATGCGCACCACCCCGTGATGTTTTTCTCACTCCTACTAGTGGATGTAATGAAACACACACCCATACAATGCGCACCACCCCGTGATGTTTTTCTCACTCCTACTAGTGAATGTAATGTAACACACACCCATACAATGCTCACCACCCCGGGATGTTTTTCCCAGTCCTACTAGTGAATCTAATGTAACACACACCCATACAATGCGCACCACCCCGTGATGTTTTTCTCACTGCTACTAGTGAATGTAATGTAACACACACCCATACAATGCGCACCACCCCGTGATGTTTTTCTCACTCCTACTAGTGAATGTAATGTAACACACACCCATACAATGCGCACCACCCCGTGATGTTTTTCTCACTCCTACTAGTGAATGTAATGTAACACACACCCATACAATGCGCACCACCCCGTGATGTTTTTCTCACTCCTACTAGTGAATGTAATGTAACACACACCCATACAATGCGCCCCACCCCGTGATGTTTTTCTCACTGCTACTAGTGAATGTAATGTAACACACACCCATACAATGTGCCCCACCCCGTGATGTTTTTCTCACTCCTACTAGTGAATGTAATGTAACACACACCCATACAATGCGCACCACCCCGTGATGCTTTTCTCACTCCTACTAGTGAATGTAATGTAACACACACCCATACAATGCGCACCACCCCGTGATGTTTTTCTCACTCCTACTAGTGAATGTAATGTAACACACACCCATACAATGCGCACCACCCCGTGATGTTTTTCTCACTCCTACTAGTGAATGTAATGTAACACACACCCATACAATGCGCACCACCCCGTGATGTTTTTCTCACTCCTACTAGTGAAAGTAATGTAACACACACCCATACAATGCTCACCACCCCAGGATGTTTTTCCCACTCCTACTAGTGAATGTAATGTAACACACACCCATACAATGCGCACCACCCCGTGATGTTTTTCTCACTCCTACTAGTGAATGTAATGTAACACACACCCATACAATGCGCACCACCCCGTGATGTTTTTCTCACTCCTACTAGTGAATGTAATGTAACACACACCCATACAATGCGCACCACCCCGTGATGTTTTTCTCACTCCTACTAGTGAATGTAATGTAACACACATCCATACAATGCGCACCACCCCGATGTTTTTCTCACTGCTACTAGTGAATCTAATGTAACACACACCCATACAATGCGCACCACCCCGTGATGTTTTTCTCACTCCTACTAGTGAATGTAATGTAACACACACCCATACAAGGCGCACCACCCCGTGATGTTTTTCTCACTCCTACTAGTGAATCTAATGTAACACACACCCATACAATTCGCACCACCCCGCGATGTTTTTCAGAAACCTATCCTACATTGCCACTGCATGTTCAGTAACCTCCCCATGCTGACCACCCCGCGGTGCTTTTCTCCATCCTACATTGCCAATCACTGCCTATCCTAATTCAGACCCTCAGATTCACACCACCCCGTCATGTTTTTCTCACTCCTACTAGTGAATGTAATGTAACACACACCCATACAATGCGCACCACCCCGTGATGTTTTTCTCACTCCTACTAGTGAATGTAATGTAACACACACCCATACAATGCGCACCACCCCGTGATTTTTTTCTCACTCCTACTAGTGAATGTAATGTAACACACACCCATACAATGCGCACCACCCCGTGATGTTTTTCTCACTCCTACTAGTGAATGTAATGTAACATACACCCATACAATGCGCACCACCCCGTGATGTTTTTCTCACTCCTACTAGTGAATGTAATGTAACACACACCCATACAATGCTCACCACCCCGGGATGTTTTTCCCACTCCTACTAGTGAATCTAATGTAACACACACCCATACAATGCGCACCACCCCGTGATGTTTTTCTCACTCCTACTAGTGAATGTAATGTAACACACACCCATACAATGCGCACCACCCCATGATGTTTTTCTCACTCCTACTAGTGAATGTAATGTAACACACATCCATACAATGCGCACCACCCCGTGATGTTTTTCTCACTCCTACTAGTGAATGTAATGTAACACACACCCATACAATGCTCATCACCACGGGATGTTTTTCTCACTGCTACTAGTGAATCTAATGTAACACACACCCATACAATGCGCACCACCCCGTGATGTTTTTCTCACTCCTACTAGTGAATGTAATGTAACACACACCCATACAATGCGCACCACCCCGTGATGTTTTTCTCACTCCTACTAGTGAATGTAATGTAACACACACCCATACAATGCTCACCACCCCGGGATGTTTTTCCCACTCCTACTAGTGAATCTAATGTAACACACACCCATACAATGCGCACCACCCCGTGATGTTTTTCTCACTCCTACTCGTGAATGTAATGTAACACACACCCATACAATGCTCACCACCCCGGGATGTTTTTCCCACTCCTACTAGTGAATCTAATGTAACATACACCCATACAATGCGCACCACCCCGTGATGTTTTTCTCACTCCTACTAGTGAATGTAAGGTAACACACACCCATACAATGCGCACCACCCCGTGATGTTTTTCTCACTCCTACTAGTGAATGTAATGTAACACACACCCATGCAATGCGCACAACCCCGTGATGTTTTTCTCACTCCTACTAGTGAATGTAATGTAACACACACCCATACAATGGGCACCACCCCGTGATGTTTTTCTCACTCCTACTAGTGAATGTAATGTAACACACATCCATACAATGCGCACCACCCCATGATGTTTTTCTCACTGCTACTAGTGAATCTAATGTAACACACACCCATACAATGCGCACCACCCCGTGATGTTTTTCTCACTCCTACTAGTGGATGTAATGAAACACACACCCATACAATGCGCACCACCCCGTGATGTTTTTCTCACTCCTACTAGTGAATGTAATGTAACACACACCCATACAATGCTCACCACCCCGGGATGTTTTTCCCAGTCCTACTAGTGAATCTAATGTAACACACACCCATACAATGCGCACCACCCCGTGATGTTTTTCTCACTGCTACTAGTGAATGTAATGTAACACACACCCATACAATGCGCACCACCCCGTGATGTTTTTCTCACTCCTACTAGTGAATATAATGTAACACACACCCATACAATGCGCACCACCCCGTGATGTTTTTCTCACTCCTACTAGTGAATGTAATGTAACACACACCCATACAATGCGCACCACCCCGTGATGTTTTTCTCACTCCTACTAGTGAATGTAATGTAACACACACCCATACAATGCGCACCACCCCGTGATGTTTTTCTCACTCCTACTAGTGAATCTAATGTAACACACACCCATACAATGCGCACCACCCCGTGATGTTTTTCTCACTCCTACTAGTGAATGTAATGTAACACACACCCATACAATGCGCACCACCCCGTGATGTTTTTCTCACTCCTACTAGTGAATGTAATGTAACACACACCCATACAATGCGCACCACCCCGTGATGTTTTTCTCACTCCTACTAGTGAATGTAAGGTAACACACACCCATACAATGCACACCACCCCGTGATGTTTTTCTCACTCCTACTAGTGAATGTAATGTAACACACAACCATACAATGCGCACCACCCCGTGATGTTTTTCTCACTCCTACTAGTGAATGTAATGTAACACACATCCATACAATGCGCACCACCCCGATGTTTTTCTCACTGCTACTAGTGAATCTAATGTAACACACACCCATACAATGCGCACCACCCCGTGATGTTTTTCTCACTCCTACTAGTGAATGTAATGTAACACACACCCATACAATGCGCACCACCCCGTGATGTTTTTCTCACTCCTACTAGTGAATGTAATGTAACACACACCCATACAATGCGCACCACCCCGTGATGTTTTTCTCACTCCTACTAGTGAATGTAATGTAACACACACCCATACAATGCGCACCACCCCGTGATGTTTTTCTCACTGCTACTAGTGAATGTAATGTAACACACACCCATACAATGCGCACCACCCCGTGATGTTTTTCTCACTCCTACTAGTGAATGTAATGTAACACACACCCATACAATGCGCACCACCCCGTGATGTTTTTCTCACTCCTACTAGTGAATCTAATGTAACACACACCCATACAATGCTCACCACCCCGGGATGTTTTTCCCACTCCTACTAGTGAATCTAATGTAACACACACCCATACAATGCGCACCACCCCGTGATGTTTTTCTCACTCCTACTAGTGAATGTAATGTAACACACACCCATACAATGCTCACCACCCCGGGATGTTTTTCCCACTCCTACTAGTGAATCTAATGTAACACACACCCATACAATGCGCACCACACCGTGATGTTTTTCTCACTCCTACTAGTGAATGTAATGTAACACACACCCATACAATGCGCACCACCCCGTGATGTTTTTCTCACTCCTACTAGTGAATGTAATGTAACACACATCCATACAATGCGCACCACCCCGTGATGTTTTTCTCACTCCTACTAGTGAATGTAATGTAACACACACCCATACAATGCTCATCACCACGGGATGTTTTTCCCACTCCTACTAGTGAATCTAATGTAACACACACCCATACAATGCGCACCACCCCGTGATGTTTTTCTCACTCCTACTAGTGAATGTAATGTAACACACACCCATACAATGCGCACCACCCCGTGATGTTTTTCTCACTCCTACTAGTGAATGTAATGTAACACACACCCATACAATGCTCACCACCCCGGGATGTTTTTCCCACTCCTACTAGTGAATCTAATGTAACACACACCCATACAATGCGCACCACCCCGTGATGTTTTTCTCACTCCTACTAGTGAATGTAATGTAACACACACCCATACAATGCTCACCACCCCGGGATGTTTTTCCCACTCCTACTAGTGCATCTAATGTAACACACACCCATACAATGCGCACCACCCCGTGATGTTTTTCTCACTCCTACTAGTGAATGTAAGGTAACACACACCCATACAATGCGCACCACCCCGTGATGTTTTTCTCACTCCTAATACTGAATGTAATGTAACACACACCCATGCAATGCGCACCACCCCGTGATGTTTTTCTCACTCCTACTAGTGAATGTAATGTAACACACACCCATACAATGCGCACCAGCCCGTGATGTTTTTCTCACTGCTACTAGTGAATGTAATGTAACACACATCCATACAATGCGCACCACCCCGTGATGTTTTTCTCACTGCTACTAGTGAATCTAATGTAACACACACCCATACAATGCGCACCACCCCGTGATGTTTTTCTCACTCCTACTAGTGGATGTAATGAAACACACACCCATACAATGCGCACCACCCCGTGATGTTTTTCTCACTCCTACTAGTGAATGTAATGTAACACACACCCATACAATGCTCACCACCCCGGGATGTTTTTCCCAGTCCTACTAGTGAATCTAATGTAACACACACCCATACAATGCGCACCACCCCGTGATGTTTTTCTCACTGCTACTAGTGAATGTAATGTAACACACACCCATACAATGCGCACCACCCCGTGATGTTTTTCTCACTCCTACTAGTGAATGTAATGTAACACACACCCATACAATGCGCACCACCCCGTGATGTTTTTCTCACTCCTACTAGTGAATGTAATGTAACACACACCCATACAATGCGCACCACCCCGTGATGTTTTTCTCACTCCTACTAGTGAATGTAATGTAACACACACCCATACAATGCGCCCCACCCCGTGATGTTTTTCTCACTGCTACTAGTGAATGTAATGTAACACACACCCATACAATGTGCCCCACCCCGTGATGTTTTTCTCACTCCTACTAGTGAATGTAATGTAACACACACCCATACAATGCGCACCACCCCGTGATGCTTTTCTCACTCCTACTAGTGAATGTAATGTAACACACACCCATACAATGCGCACCACCCCGTGATGTTTTTCTCACTCCTACTAGTGAATGTAATGTAACACACACCCATACAATGCGCACCACCCCGTGATGTTTTTCTCACTCCTACTAGTGAATGTAATGTAACACACACCCATACAATGCGCACCACCCCGTGATGTTTTTCTCACTCCTACTAGTGAAAGTAATGTAACACACACCCATACAATGCTCACCACCCCGGGATGTTTTTCCCACTCCTACTAGTGAATGTAATGTAACACACACCCATACAATGCGCACCACCCCGTGATGTTTTTCTCACTCCTACTAGTGAATGTAATGTAACACACACCCATACAGTGCGCACCACCCCGTGATGTTTTTCTCACTCCTCCTAGTGAATGTAATGTAACACACACCCATACAATGCGCACCACCCCGTGATGTTTTTCTCACTCCTACTAGTGAATGTAATGTAACACACACCCATACAATGCGCACCACCCCGTGATGTTTTTCTCACTCCTACTAGTGAATGTAATGTAACACACACCCATACAATGCGCACCACCCCGTGATGTTTTTCTCACTCCTACTAGTGAATGTAATGTAACACACATCCATACAATGCGCACCACCCCGATGTTTTTCTCACTGCTACTAGTGAATCTAATGTAACACACACCCATACAATGCGCACCACCCCGTGATGTTTTTCTCACTCCTACTAGTGAATGTAATGTAACACACACCCATACAAGGCGCACCACCCCGTGATGTTTTTCTCACTCCTACTAGTGAATCTAATGTAACACACACCCATACAATTCGCACCGCCCCGCGATGTTTTTCAGAAACCTATCCTACATTGCCACTGCATGTTCAGTAACCTCCCCATGCTGACCACCCCGCGGTGCTTTTCTCCATCCTACATTGCCAATCACTGCCTATCCTAATTCAGACCCTCAGATTCACACCACCCCGTCATGTTTTTCTCACTCCTACTAGTGAATGTAATGTAACACACACCCATACAATGCGCACCACCCCGTGATGTTTTTCTCACTCCTACTAGTGAATGTAATGTAACACACACCCATACAATGCGCACCACCCCGTGATGTTTTTCTCACTCCTACTAGTGAATGTAATGTAACACACACCCATACAATGCGCACCACCCCGTGATGTTTTTCTCACTCCTACTAGTGAATGTAATGTAACATACACCCATACAATGCGCACCACCCCGTGATGTTTTTCTCACTCCTACTAGTGAATGTAATGTAACACACACCCATACAATGCTCACCACCCCGGGATGTTTTTCCCACTCCTACTAGTGAATCTAATGTAACACACACCCATACAATGCGCACCACCCCGTGATGTTTTTCTCACTCCTACTAGTGAATGTAATGTAACACACACCCATACAATGCGCACCACCCCATGATGTTTTTCTCACTCCTACTAGTGAATGTAATGTAACACACATCCATACAATGCGCACCACCCCGTGATGTTTTTCTCACTCCTACTAGTGAATGTAATGTAACACACACCCATACAATGCTCATCACCACGGGATGTTTTTCCCACTCCTACTAGTGAATCTAATGTAACACACACCCATACAATGCGCACCACCCCGTGATGTTTTTCTCACTCCTACTAGTGAATGTAATGTAACACACACCCATACAATGCGCACCACCCCGTGATGTTTTTCTCACTCCTACTAGTGAATGTAATGTAACACACACCCATACAATGCTCACCACCCCGGGATGTTTTTCCCACTCCTACTAGTGAATCTAATGTAACACACACCCATACAATGCGCACCACCCCGTGATGTTTTTCTCACTCCTACTCGTGAATGTAATGTAACACACACCCATACAATGCTCACCACCCCGGGATGTTTTTCCCACTCCTACTAGTGAATCTAATGTAACATACACCCATACAATGCGCACCAGCCCGTGATGTTTTTCTCACTCCTACTAGTGAATGTAAGGTAACACACACCCATACAATGCGCACCACCCCGTGATGTTTTTCTCACTCCTACTAGTGAATGTAATGTAACACACACCCATGCAATGCGCACAACCCCGTGATGTTTTTCTCACTCCTACTAGTGAATGTAATGTAACACACACCCATACAATGGGCACCACCCCGTGATGTTTTTCTCACTCCTACTAGTGAATGTAATGTAACACACATCCATACAATGCGCACCACCCCGTGATGTTTTTCTCACTGCTACTAGTGAATCTAATGTAACACACACCCATACAATGCGCACCACCCCGTGATGTTTTTCTCACTCCTACTAGTGGATGTAATGAAACACACACCCATACAATGCGCACCACCCCGTGATGTTTTTCTCACTCCTACTAGTGAATGTAATGTAACACACACCCATACAATGCTCACCACCCCGGGATGTTTTTCCCAGTCCTACTAGTGAATCTAATGTAACACACACCCATACAATGCGCACCACCCCGTGATGTTTTTCTCACTGCTACTAGTGAATGTAATGTAACACACACCCATACAATGCGCACCACCCCGTGATGTTTTTCTCACTCCTACTAGTGAATATAATGTAACACACACCCATACAATGCGCACCACCCCGTGATGTTTTTCTCACTCCTACTAGTGAATGTAATGTAACACACACCCATACAATGCGCACCACCCCGTGATGTTTTTCTCACTCCTACTAGTGAATGTAATGTAACACACACCCATACAATGCGCACCACGCCGTGATGTTTTTCTCACTCCTACTAGTGAATCTAATGTAACACACACCCATACAATGCGCACCACCCCGTGATGTTTTTCTCACTCCTACTAGTGAATGTAATGTAACACACACCCATACAATGCGCACCACCCCGTGATGTTTTTCTCACTCCTACTAGTGAATGTAATGTAACACACACCCATACAATGCGCACCACCCCGTGATGTTTTTCTCACTCCTACTAGTGAATGTAATGTAACACACACCCATACAATGCACACCACCCCGTGATGTTTTTCTCACTCCTACTAGTGAATGTAATGTAACACACAACCATACAATGCGCACCACCCCGTGATGTTTTTCTCACTCCTACTAGTGAATGTAATGTAACACACATCCATACAATGCGCACCACCCCGATGTTTTTCTCACTGCTACTAGTGAATCTAATGTAACACACACCCATACAATGCGCACCACCCCGTGATGTTTTTCTCACTCCTACTAGTGAATGTAATGTAACACACACACATACAAGGCGCACCACCCCGTGATGTTTTTCTCACTCCTACTAGTGAATCTAATGTAACACACACCCATACAATTCGCACCACCCCGCGATGTTTTTCAGAAACCTATCCTACATTGCCACTGCATGTTCACTAACCTCCCCATGCTGACCACCCCGCGGTGCTTTTCTCCATCCTACATTGCTAATCACTGCCTATCCTAATTCAGACCCTCAGATTCACACCACCCCGTCATGTTTTTCTCACTCCTACTAGTGAATGTAATGTAACACACACCCATACAATGCGCACCACCCCGTGATGTTTTTCTCACTCCTACTAGTGAATGTAATGTAACACACACCAATACAATGCGCACCACCCCGTGATGTTTTTCTCACTCCTACTAGTGAATGTAATGTAACACACACCCATACAATGCGCACCACCCCGTGATGTTTTTCTCACTCCTACTAGTGAATGTAATGTAACATACACCCATACAATGCGCAACACCCCGTGATGTTTTTCTCACTCCTACTAGTGAATGTAATGTAACACACACCCATACAATGCGCACCACCCCGTGATGTTTTTCTCACTCCTACTAGTGAATGTAATGTAACACAGATCCATACAATGCGCACCACCCCGTGATGTTTTTCTCACTCCTACTAGTGAATCTAAAGTAACACACACCCATACAATGCGCACCACCCCGTGATGTTTTTCTCACTCGTACTAGTGAATGTAATGTAACACACACCCATACAATGCGCACCACCCCGTGATGTTTTTCTCACTCCTACTAGTGAATGTAATGTAAGACACACCCATACAATGCGCACCACCCCGTGATGTTTTTCTCACTGCTACTAGTGAATGTAAAGTAACACACACCCATACAATGCGCACCACCCCGTGATGTTTTTCTCACTCCTACTAGTGAATGTAATGTAACACACACCCATAAAATGTGCACCACCCCGTGATGTTTTTCTCACTCCTACTAGTGAATGTAATGTAACACACACCCATACATTGCGCACCACCCCGTGATGTTTTTCTCACTGCTACTAGTGAATGTAATGTAACACACACCCATACAATGCGCACCACCCCGTGATGTTTTTCTCACTCCTACTAGTGAATGTAATGTAACACACACCCATAGAATGCGCACCAACCCGTGATGTTTTTCTCACTCCTACTAGTGAATGTAATGTAACACACACCCATACAATGCGCACCACCCCGTGATGTTTTTCTCACTCCTACTAGTGAATGTAATGTAACACACACCCATACAATGCGCACCACCCCGTGATGTTTTTCTCACTCCTACTAGTGAAGGTAATGTAACACACACCCATAGAATGCGCACCAACCCGTGATGTTTTTCTCACTCCTACTAGTGAATCTAATGTAACACACACCCATACAATGCGCACCACCCCGTGATGTTTTTCTCACTCCTACTAGTGAATGTAATGTAACACACACCCATACAATGCCCACCACCCCGTGATGTTTTTCTCACTCCTACTAGTGAATGTAATGTAACACACACCCATACAATGCGCACCACCCCGTGATGTTTTTCTCACTCCTACTAGTGAATGTAATGTAACACACACCCATACAATGCGCACCACCCCGTGATGTTTTTCTCAATCCTACTAGTGAATGTAATGTAACACACACCCATACAATGCGCAACACCCCGTGATGTTTTTCTCACTCCTACTAGTGAATGTAATGTAACACACACCCATACAATGCGCAGAATCCCGTGCTGTTTTTCTCACTCCTACTAGTGAATATAATGTAACACACACCCATGCAATGCGCACCACCCCGTGATGTTTTTCTCACTCCTACTAGTGAATGTAATGTAACACACACCCATACAATGCGCACCACCCCGTGATGTTTTTCTCACTCCTACTAGTGAATGTAATGTAACACACACCCATACAATGCGCACCACCCCGTGATGTTTTTCTCACTACTACTAGTGAATGTAATGTAACACACACCCATACAATGCGCACCACCCCGTGATGTTTTTCTCACTCCTACTAGTGAATCTAATGTAACACACACCCATACAATGCGCACCACCCCGCGATGTTTTTCAGAAACCTATCCTACATTGCCACTGCATGTTCCCTGACCTCCCCATGCTGACCACCCCGCGATGCTTTTCTCCATCTTACATTGCCACTCACTGCCTATTCTAATTCAGACCCTCCGATTCACACCACCCCGTGATGTTTTTCTCACTCCTAGTAGTGAATGTAATGTAACACACACCCATACAATGCGCACCACCCCGTGATGTTTTTCTCACTCCTACTAGTGAATGTAATGTAACACACACCCATACAATGCGCACCACACTGTGATGTTTTTCTCACTCCTACTAGTGAATGTAATGTAACACACACCCATACAATGGGCACCACCCGGTGATGTTTTTCTCACTCCTACTAGTGAATCTAATGTAACACACACCCATACAATGCGCACCACCCCGTGATATTTTTCTCAATCCTACTAGTGAATGTAATGTAACACACACCCATGCAATGCGCACTACCCCGTGATTTTTTTCTCACTCCTACTAGTGAATCTAATGTACCACACACCCATACATTTCGCACCACTCCGCGATGTTTTTCAGAATCCTATCCTACATTGCCACTGCATGTTCCCTGACCTCCCCATGCTGACCACCCCGCGGTGCTTTTCTCCATCCTACATTGCCAATCACTGCCTATCCTAATTCAGACCCTCCGATTCACACCACCCCGTCATGTTTTTCTCACTCCTACTAGTGAATGTAATGTAACACACACCCATACAATGCGCACCACCCCGTGATGTTTTTCTCACTGCTACTAGTGAATGTAATGTAACACACACCCATACAATGCGCACCACCCCGGGATGTTTTTCCCACTCCTACTAGTGAATCAAATGTAACACACACCCATACAATGCGCACCACCCCGTGATGTTTTTCTCACTCCTACTAGTGAATGTAATGTAACACATACCCATACTATGCGCACCACCCCGTGATGTTTTTCTCACTCCTACTAGTGAATGTAATGTAACACACACCCATAAAATGGGTACCACCCGGTGATGTTTTTCTCACTCCTACTAGTGAATGTAATGTAACACACACCCATACAATGCGCACCAACCCGTGATGTTTTTCTCACTCCTACTAGTGAAGGTAATGTAACACACACCCATACAGTGCGCACCACCCCGTGATGTTTTTCTCACTGCTACTAGTGAATGTAATGTGACACACACCCATACAATGCGCACCACCCCGTGATATTTTTCTCACTCCTAGTAGTGAATGTAATGTAACACACACCCATACAATGCGCACCACCCCGTGATGTTTTTCTGACTCCTACTAGTGAATGTAATGTAACACACACCCATACAATGCGCACCACCCCGTGATGTTTTTCTCACTCCTACTAGTGAATATAATGTAACACACACCCATACAATGCGCACCACCCCGCGATGTTTTTCAGAAACCTATCCTACATTGCCACAGCATGTTCGCTGAGCTCCCCATGCTGACCATCCCGCGGTGCTTTTCTCCATCCTACATTGCCAGTCACTGCCTATCCTAATTCAGACCCTCCGATTCACACCACCCCGTGATGTTTTTCTCACTCCTAGTAGTGAATCTAATGTAACACACACCCATACAATGCGCACCACCCCGTGATGTTTTTCTCACTCCTACTAGTGAATGTACTGTAACACACACCCATACAATACGCACCACCCCGTGATGTATTTCTCACTCCTACTAGTGAATGTAATGTAACACACACCCATACAATGCGCACCACCCCGTGATGTTTTTCTCACTCCTACTAGTGAATGTAATGTAACACACACCCATACAATGCGCACCACCCCGTGATGTTTTTCTCACTCCTACCAGTGAATGTAATGTTACACACACCCATACAATGCGCACCACCCCGTGATGTTTTTCTCACTCCTACTTGTGAATGTAATGTAACACACACCCATACAATGCGCACCACCCCGTGATGTTTTTCTCACTCCTACTATTTAATGTAATGTAACACACACCCATACAATGCGCACCACCCCTTGATGATTTTCTCACTCCTACTAGTGAATGTAATGTAACACACACCCATACAATGCGCACCACCCCGTGATGTTTTTCTCACTCCTACTAGTGAATGTAATGTAATGCACACCCATATAATGCGCACCACCCCGTGATGTTTTTCTCACTCCTACTAGTGAATGTAATGTAACACATACCCATACATTGCGCACCACCCCGTGATGTTTTCTCACTCCTACTAGTGAATGTAATGTAACACACACCCATACAATGCGGACCACCCCGTGATGTTTTTCTCACTCCTACTAGTGAATGTAATGTAACACACACCCATACCATGCGCACCACCCCGTGATGTTTTTCTCACTGCTACTAGTGAATGTAATGTAACACACACCATACAATGCGCACCAACCCGCGATGTTTTTCAGAAACCTATCCTACATTGCCACAGCATGTTCCCTGAGCTCCCGATGCTGACCACCCCGCGGTGCTTTTCTCCATCCTACATTGCCACACACTGCCTATCCTAATTGAGACCCTCCGATTCACACCACCCCGTGATGTTTTTCTCACTCCTAGTAGTGAATCTAATGTAACACACACCCATACAATGCGCACCACCCCGTGATGTTTTTCTCAATCCTACTAGTGAATGTACTGTAACACACACCCATACATTGCGCACCACCCCGTGATGTTTTTCTCACTCCTACTAGTGAATGTAATGTAACACACACCCATACAATGCTCATCACCCCGGGATGTTTTTCCCACTCCTTCTAGTGAATCTAATGTAACACACACCCATACAATGCGCACCACCCCGTGATGTTTTTCTCACTGCTACTTGTGAATGTAATGTAACACACACCCATACAATGCGCACCACCCCGTGATGTTTTTCTCACTCCTACTAGTGAATGTAATGTAACACACACCCATACAATGCGCACCACCCATGATGTTTTTCTCACTCCTACTAGTAAATGTAATGTAACACACACCCATACAATGCTCACCACCCCGGGATCTTTTTCCCAATCCTTCTAGCGAATGTAATGTAACACACACCCATACAATGCTCACCACCCCGTGATGTTTTTCTCACTCCTACTAGTGAATGTAATGTAACACACACCCATACAATGCGCACCACCCCGTGATGTTTTTCTCACTCCTACTAGTGAATGTAATGTAACACACACCCATACAATGCGCACCACCCCGTGATGTTTTTCTCACTCCTACTAGTGAATGTAATGTAACACACACCCATACAATGCGCACCACACCGTGATGTTTTTCTCACTCCTACTAGTGAATGTAATGTAACACACACCCATACAATGCGCACCACCCCGTGATGTTTTTCTCACTCCTACTAGTGAATGTAATGTAACACACATCCATACAATGCGCACCACCCCGATGTTTTTCTCACTGCTACTAGTGAATCTAATGTAACACACACCCATACAATGCGCACCACCCCGTGATGTTTTTCTCACTCCTACTAGTGAATGTAATGTAACACACACACATACAAGGCGCACCACCCCGTGATGTTTTTCTCACTCCTACTAGTGAATCTAATGTAACACACACCCATACAATTCGCACCACCCCGCGATGTTTTTCAGAAACCTATCCTACATTGCCACTGCATGTTCACTAACCTCCCCATGCTGACCACCCCGCGGTGCTTTTCTCCATCCTACATTGCCAATCACTGCCTATCCTAATTCAGACCCTCAGATTCACACCACCCCGTCATGTTTTTCTCACTCCTACTAGTGAATGTAATGTAACACACTCCCATACAATGCGCACCACCCCGTGATGTTTTTCTCACTCCTACTAGTGAATGTAATGTAACACACACCCATACAATGCGCACCACCCCGTGATGTTTTTCTCATACCTACTAGTGAATGTAATGTAACACACACCCATACAATGCGCACCACCCCGTGATGTTTTTCTCACTCCTACTAGTGAATGTAATGTAACATACACCCATACATTGCGCAACACCCCGTGATGTTTTTCTCACTCCTACTAGTGAATGTAATGTAACACACACCCATACAATGCGCACCACCCCGTGATGTTTTTCTAACTCCTACTAGTGAATGTAATGTAACACAGATCCATAAAATGCGCACCACCCCGTGATGTTTTTCTCACTCCTACTAGTGAATCTAAAGTAACACACACCCATACAATGCGCACCACCCCGTGATATTTTTCTCACTCCTACTAGTGAATGTAATGTAACACACACCCATACAATGCGCACCACCCCGTGATGTTTTTCTCACTCCTACTAGTGAATGTAATGTAAGACACACCCATACAATGCGCACCACCCCGTGATGTTTTTCTCACTGCTACTAGTGAATGTAATGTAACACACACCCATACAATGCGCACCACCCCGTGATGTTTTTCTCACTCCTACTAGTGAATGTAATGTAACACACACCCATACAATGTGCACCACCCCGTGATGTTTTTCTCACTCCTACTAGTGAATGTAATGTAACACACACCCATACATTGCGCACCACCCCGTGATGTTTTTCTCACTGCTACTAGTGAATGTAATGTAACACACACCCATACAATGCGCACCACCCCGTGATGTTTTTCTCACTCCTACTAGTGAATGTAATGTAACACACACCCATACAATGCCCACCACCCCGTGATGTTTTTCTCACTCCTACTAGTGAATGTAATGTAACACACACGCATACAATGCGCACCACCCCGTGATGTTTTTCTCACTCCTACTAGTGAATGTAATGTAACACACACCCATACAATGAGCAGAACACCGTGATGTTTTTCTCAATCCTACTAGTGAATGTAATGTAACACACACCCATACAATGCGCAACACCCCGTGATGTTTTTCTCACTCCTACTAGTGAATGTAATGTAACACACACCCATACAATGCGCAGAATCCCGTGCTGTTTTTCTCACTCCTACTAGTGAATATAATGTAACACACACCCATGCAATGCGCACCACCACGTGATGTTTTTCTCACTCCTACTAGTGAATGTAATGTAACACACACCCATACAATGCGCACCACCCCGTGATGTTTTTCTCACTACTACTAGTGAATGTAATGTAACACACACCCATACAATGCGCACCACCCCGTGATGTTTTTCTCACTCCTACTAGTGAATCTAATGTAACACACACCCATACAATGCGCACCACCCCGCGATGTTTTTCAGAAACCTATCCTACATTGCCACTGCATGTTCCCTGACCTCCCCATGCTGACCACCCCGCGATGCTTTTCTCCATCCTACATTGCCACACACTGCCTATTCTAATTCAGACCCTCCGATTCACACTACCCCGTGATGTTTTTCTCACTCCTAGTAGTGAATGTAATGTAACACACACCCATACAATGCGCACCACCCCGTGATGTTATTCTCACTCCTACTAGTGAATGTAATGTAACACACACCCATACAATGCGCACCACACTGTGATGTTTTTCTCACTCCTACTAGTGAATGTAATGTAACACACACCCATACAATGGGCACCACCCGGTGATGTTTTTCTCACTCCTACTAGTGAATCTAATGTAACACACACCCATACAATGCGCACCACCCCGTGATATTTTTCTCACTCCTACTAGTGAATGTAATGTAACACACACCCATACAATGCGCACTAACCCGTGATTTTTTTCTCACTCCTACTAGTGAATCTAATGTACCACACACCCATACATTTCGCACCACTCCGCGATGTTTTTCAGAATCCTATCCTACATTGCCACTGCATGTTCCCTGACCTCCCCATGCTGACCACCCCGCGGTGCTTTTCTCCATCCTACATTGCCAATCACTGCCTATCCTAATTCAGACCCTCCGATTCACACCACCCCGTCATGTTTTTCTCACTCCTACTAGTGAATGTAATGTAACACACACCCATACAATGCGCACCACCCCGTGATGTTTTTCTCACTGCTACTAGTGAATGTAATGTAACACACACCCATACAATGCGCACCACCCCGGGATGTTTTTCCCACTCCTACTAGTGAATCAAACGTAACACACACCCATACAATGCGCACCACCCCGTGATGTTTTTCTCACTCCTACTAGTGAATGTAATGTAACACACACCCATACTATGCGCACCACCCCGTGATGTTTTTCTCACTCCTACTAGTGAATGTAATGTAACACACACCCATAAAATGGGTACCACCCGGTGATGTTTTTCTCACTCCTACTAGTGAATGTAATGTAACACACACCCATACAATGCGCACCACCCCGTGATGTTTTTCTCACTCCTACTAGTGAAGGTAATGTAACACACACCCATACAGTGCGCACCACCCCGTGATGTTTTTCTCACTGCTACTAGTGAATGTAATGTGACACACACCCATACAATGCGCACCACCCCGTGATATTTTTCTCACTCCTAGTAGTGAATGTAATGTAACACACACCCATACAATGCGCACCACCCCGTGATGTTTTTCTGACTCCTAATAGTGAATGTAATGTAACACACACCCATACAATGCGCACCACCCCGTGATGTTTTTCTCACTCCTACTAGTGAATGTAATGTAACACACACCCATACAATGCGCACCACCCCGCGATGTTTTTCAGAAACCTATCCTACATTGCCACAGCATGTTCGCTGAGCTCCCCATGCTGACCACCCCGCGGTGCTTTTCTCCATCCTACATTGCCACTCACTGCCTATCCTAATTCAGACCCTCCGATTCACACCACCCCGTGATGTTTTTCTCACTCCTAGTAGTGAATCTAATGTAACACACACCCATACAATGCGCACCACCCCGTGATGTTTTTCTCACTCCTACTAGTGAATGTACTGTAACACACACCCATACAATACGCACCACCCCGTGATGTATTTCTCACTCCTACTAGTGAATGTAATGTAACACACACCCATACAATGCGCACCACCCCGTGATGTTTTTCTCACTCCTACTAGTGAATGTAATGTAACACACACCCATACAATGCGCACCACCCCGTGATGTTTTTCTCACTCCTACTAGTGAATGTACTGTAACACACACCCATACAATACGCACCACCCCGTGATGTATTTCTCACTCCTACTAGTGAATGTAATGTAACACACACCCATACAATGCGCACCACCCCGTGATGTTTTTCTCACTCCTACTAGTGAATGTAATGTAACACACACCCATACAATGCGCACCACCCCGTGATGTTTTTCTCACTCCTACTTGTGAATGTAATGTAACAAACACCCATACAATGCGCACCACCCCGTGATGTTTTTCTCACTCCTACTATTTAATGTAATGTAACACACACCCATACAATGCGCACCACCCCTTGATGATTTTCTCACTCCTACTAGTGAATGTAATGTAACACACACCCATACAATGCGCACCACCCCGTGATGTTTTTCTCACTCCTACTAGTGAATGTAATGTAATGCATACCCATATAATGCGCACCACCCCGTGATGTTTTTCTCACTCCTACTAGTGAATGTAATGTAACACATACCCATACATTGCGCACCACCCCGTGATGTTTTTCTCACTCCTACTATTGAATCTAATGTAACACACACCCATACAATGCGCACCACCCCGTGATGTTTTTCTCACTCCTACTAGTGAATGTAATGTAACACACACCCATACAATGCGCACCACCCCGTGATGTTTTTCTCACTGCTACTAGTGAATGTAATGTAACACACACCATACAATGCGCACCAACCCGCGATGTTTTTCAGAAACCTATCCTACATTGCCACAGCATGTTCCCTGAGCTCCCGATGCTGACCACCCCGCGGTGCTTTTCGCCATCCTACATTGCCACTCACTGCCTATCCTAATTCAGACCCTCCGATTCACACCACCCCGTGATGTTTTTCTCACTCCTAGTAGTGAATCTAATGTAACACACACCCATACAATGCGCACCACCCCGTGATGTTTTTCTCAATCCTACTAGTGAATGTACTGTAACACACACCCATACAATACGCACCACCCCGTGATGTTTTTCTCACTCCTACTAGTGAATCTAATGTAACATACACCCATACAATGCGCACCACCCCGTGATGTTTTTCTCACTCCTACTAGTGAATGTAATGTAACACACACCCATACAACGCGCACCACCACATGATGTTTTTCTCACTCCTACTAGTGAATGTAATGTAACACACACCCATACAATGCGCACCACCCCGTGATGTTTTTCTCACTCCTACTAGTGAATGTAATGTAACACACACCCATACAATGCGCACCACCCCGTGATGTTTTTGTCACTCCTACTAGTGAATGTAATGTAACACACACCCATACAATGCGCACCACCCCGTGATGTTTTTCTCACTCCTACTAGTGAATCTAATGTAACATACACCCATACAATGCGCACCACCCCATGATGTTTTTCTCACTCCGACTAGTGAATGTAATGTAACACACACCCATACAATGCGCACCACCCCGTGATGTTTTTCTCACTCCTACTAGTGAATCTAATGTAACACACACCCATACAATTCGCACCACCCCGCGATGTTTTTCAGAAACCTATCCTACATTGCCATTGCATGTTCCCTGACCTCCCCATGCTGACCACCCCGCGGTGCATTTCTCCATCCTACATTGCCAATCACTGCCTATCCTAATTCAGACCCTCCGATTCACACCACCCCGTCATGTTTTTCTCACTCCTACTCGTGAATGTAATGTAACACACACCCATACAATGCGCACCACCCCGTGATGTTTTTCTCACTCCTACTAGTGAATGTAATGTAACACACACCCATACAATGCGCACCACCCCGTGATGTTTTTCTCACTCCTACTAGTGAATGTAATGTAACACACACCCATACAATGCGCACCACCCCGTGATGTTTTTCTCACTCCTACTAGTGAATGTAATGTAACACACACCCATACAATGCGCACCACCCCGTGATGTTTTTCTAACTCCTACTAGTGAATGTAATGTAACACAGATCCATAAAATGCGCACCACCCCGTGATGTTTTTCTCACTCCTACTAGTGAATCTAAAGTAACACACACCCATACAATGCGCACCACCCCGTGATATTTTTCTCACTCCTACTAGTGAATGTAATGTAACACACACCCATACAATGCGCACCACCCCGTGATGTTTTTCTCACTCCTACTAGTGAATGTAATGTAAGACACACCCATACAATGCGCACCACCCCGTGATGTTTTTCTCACTGCTACTAGTGAATGTAATGTAACACACACCCATACAATGCGCACCACCCCGTGATGTTTTTCTCACTCCTACTAGTGAATGTAATGTAACACACACCCATACAATGTGCACCACCCCGTGATGTTTTTCTCACTCCTACTAGTGAATGTAATGTAACACACACCCATACATTGCGCACCACCCCGTGATGTTTTTCTCACTGCTACTAGTGAATGTAATGTAACACACACCCATACAATGCGCACCACCCCGTGATGTTTTTCTCACTCCTACTAGTGAATGTAATGTAACACACACCCATACAATGCCCACCACCCCGTGATGTTTTTCTCACTCCTACTAGTGAATGTAATGTAACACACACGCATACAATGCGCACCACCCCGTGATGTTTTTCTCACTCCTACTAGTGAATGTAATGTAACACACACCCATACAATGAGCAGAACACCGTGATGTTTTTCTCAATCCTACTAGTGAATGTAATGTAACACACACCCATACAATGCGCAACACCCCGTGATGTTTTTCTCACTCCTACTAGTGAATGTAATGTAACACACACCCATACAATGCGCAGAATCCCGTGCTGTTTTTCTCACTCCTACTAGTGAATATAATGTAACACACACCCATGCAATGCGCACCACCACGTGATGTTTTTCTCACTCCTACTAGTGAATGTAATGTAACACACACCCATACAATGCGCACCACCCCGTGATGTTTTTCTCACTACTACTAGTGAATGTAATGTAACACACACCCATACAATGCGCACCACCCCGTGATGTTTTTCTCACTCCTACTAGTGAATCTAATGTAACACACACCCATACAATGCGCACCACCCCGCGATGTTTTTCAGAAACCTATCCTACATTGCCACTGCATGTTCCCTGACCTCCCCATGCTGACCACCCCGCGATGCTTTTCTCCATCCTACATTGCCACACACTGCCTATTCTAATTCAGACCCTCCGATTCACACCACCCCGTGATGTTTTTCTCACTCCTAGTAGTGAATGTAATGTAACACACACCCATACAATGCGCACCACCCCGTGATGTTTTTCTCACTCCTACTAGTGAATGTAATGTAACACACACCCATACAATGCGCACCACACTGTGATGTTTTTCTCACTCCTACTAGTGAATGTAATGTAACACACACCCATACAATGGGCACCACCCGGTGATGTTTTTCTCACTCCTACTAGTGAATCTAATGTAACACACACCCATACAATGCGCACCACCCCGTGATATTTTTCTCACTCCTACTAGTGAATGTAATGTAACACACACCCATACAATGCGCACTAACCCGTGATTTTTTTCTCACTCCTACTAGTGAATCTAATGTACCACACACCCATACATTTCGCACCACTCCGCGATGTTTTTCAGAATCCTATCCTACATTGCCACTGCATGTTCCCTGACCTCCCCATGCTGACCACCCCGCGGTGCTTTTCTCCATCCTACATTGCCAATCACTGCCTATCCTAATTCAGACCCTCCGATTCACACCACCCCGTCATGTTTTTCTCACTCCTACTAGTGAATGTAATGTAACACACACCCATACAATGCGCACCACCCCGTGATGTTTTTCTCACTGCTACTAGTGAATGTAATGTAACACACACCCATACAATGCGCACCACCCCGGGATGTTTTTCCCACTCCTACTAGTGAATCAAACGTAACACACACCCATACAATGCGCACCACCCCGTGATGTTTTTCTCACTCCTACTAGTGAATGTAATGTAACACACACCCATACTATGCGCACCACCCCGTGATGTTTTTCTCACTCCTACTAGTGAATGTAATGTAACACACACCCATAAAATGGGTACCACCCGGTGATGTTTTTCTCACTCCTACTAGTGAATGTAATGTAACACACACCCATACAATGCGCACCACCCCGTGATGTTTTTCTCACTCCTACTAGTGAAGGTAATGTAACACACACCCATACAGTGCGCACCACCCCGTGATGTTTTTCTCACTGCTACTAGTGAATGTAATGTGACACACACCCATACAATGCGCACCACCCCGTGATATTTTTCTCACTCCTAGTAGTGAATGTAATGTAACACACACCCATACAATGCGCACCACCCCGTGATGTTTTTCTGACTCCTAATAGTGAATGTAATGTAACACACACCCATACAATGCGCACCACCCCGTGATGTTTTTCTCACTCCTACTAGTGAATGTAATGTAACACACACCCATACAATGCGCACCACCCCGCGATGTTTTTCAGAAACCTATCCTACATTGCCACAGCATGTTCGCTGAGCTCCCCATGCTGACCACCCCGCGGTGCTTTTCTCCATCCTACATTGCCACTCACTGCCTATCCTAATTCAGACCCTCCGATTCACACCACCCCGTGATGTTTTTCTCACTCCTAGTAGTGAATCTAATGTAACACACACCCATACAATGCGCACCACCCCGTGATGTTTTTCTCACTCCTACTAGTGAATGTACTGTAACACACACCCATACAATACGCACCACCCCGTGATGTATTTCTCACTCCTACTAGTGAATGTAATGTAACACACACCCATACAATGCGCACCACCCCGTGATGTTTTTCTCACTCCTACTAGTGAATGTAATGTAACACACACCCATACAATGCGCACCACCCCGTGATGTTTTTCTCACTCCTACTAGTGAATGTACTGTAACACACACCCATACAATACGCACCACCCCGTGATGTATTTCTCACTCCTACTAGTGAATGTAATGTAACACACACCCATACAATGCGCACCACCCCGTGATGTTTTTCTCACTCCTACTAGTGAATGTAATGTAACACACACCCATACAATGCGCACCACCCCGTGATGTTTTTCTCACTCCTACTTGTGAATGTAATGTAACAAACACCCATACAATGCGCACCACCCCGTGATGTTTTTCTCACTCCTACTATTTAATGTAATGTAACACACACCCATACAATGCGCACCACCCCTTGATGATTTTCTCACTCCTACTAGTGAATGTAATGTAACACACACCCATACAATGCGCACCACCCCGTGATGTTTTTCTCACTCCTACTAGTGAATGTAATGTAATGCATACCCATATAATGCGCACCACCCCGTGATGTTTTTCTCACTCCTACTAGTGAATGTAATGTAACACATACCCATACATTGCGCACCACCCCGTGATGTTTTTCTCACTCCTACTATTGAATCTAATGTAACACACACCCATACAATGCGCACCACCCCGTGATGTTTTTCTCACTCCTACTAGTGAATGTAATGTAACACACACCCATACAATGCGCACCACCCCGTGATGTTTTTCTCACTGCTACTAGTGAATGTAATGTAACACACACCATACAATGCGCACCAACCCGCGATGTTTTTCAGAAACCTATCCTACATTGCCACAGCATGTTCCCTGAGCTCCCGATGCTGACCACCCCGCGGTGCTTTTCTCCATCCTACATTGCCACTCACTGCCTATCCTAATTCAGACCCTCCGATTCACACCACCCCGTGATGTTTTTCTCACTCCTAGTAGTGAATCTAATGTAACACACACCCATACAATGCGCACCACCCCGTGATGTTTTTCTCAATCCTACTAGTGAATGTACTGTAACACACACCCATACAATACGCACCACCCCGTGATGTTTTTCTCACTCCTACTAGTGAATCTAATGTAACATACACCCATACAATGCGCACCACCCCGTGATGTTTTTCTCACTCCTACTAGTGAATGTAATGTAACACACACCCATACAACGCGCACCACCACATGATGTTTTTCTCACTCCTACTAGTGAATGTAATGTAACACACACCCATACAATGCGCACCACCCCGTGATGTTTTTCTCACTCCTACTAGTGAATGTAATGTAACACACACCCATACAATGCGCACCACCCCGTGATGTTTTTGTCACTCCTACTAGTGAATGTAATGTAACACACACCCATACAATGCGCACCACCCCGTGATGTTTTTCTCACTCCTACTAGTGAATCTAATGTAACATACACCCATACAATGCGCACCACCCCATGATGTTTTTCTCACTCCGACTAGTGAATGTAATGTAACACACACCCATACAATGCGCACCACCCCGTGATGTTTTTCTCACTCCTACTAGTGAATCTAATGTAACACACACCCATACAATTCGCACCACCCCGCGATGTTTTTCAGAAACCTATCCTACATTGCCATTGCATGTTCCCTGACCTCCCCATGCTGACCACCCCGCGGTGCATTTCTCCATCCTACATTGCCAATCACTGCCTATCCTAATTCAGACCCTCCGATTCACACCACCCCGTCATGTTTTTCTCACTCCTACTCGTGAATGTAATGTAACACACACCCATACAATGCGCACCACCCCGTGATGTTTTTCTCACTCCTACTAGTGAATGTAATGTAACACACACCCATACAATGCGCACCACCCCGTGATGTTTTTCTCACTCCTACTAGTGAATGTAATGTAACACACACCCATACAATGCGCACCACCCCGTGATGTTTTTCTCACTCCTACTAGTGAATGTAATGTAACACACACCCATACAATGCGCACCACCCCGTGATGTTTTTCTCACTCCTACTAGTGAATGTAATGTAACACACACCCATACAATGCGCACCACCCCGTGATGTTTTTCTCACTCCTACTAGTGAATGTAATGTAACACACACCCATACAATGCGCACCACCCCGTGATGTTTTTCTCACTCCTACTAGTGAATGTAATGTAACACACACCCATACAATGCGCACCACCCGGTGATGTTTTTCTCACTCCTACTAGTGAATCTAATGTAGCACACACCCATACAATGCGCACCACCCCGTGATGTTTTTCTCACTCCTACTAGTGAATGTAATGTAACACACACCCATACAATGCGCACCACCCCGTGATGTTTTTCTCACTGCTACTAGTGAATGTAATGTAACACACACCCATACAATGCGCACCACCCCGTGATGTTTTTCTCACTCCTACTAGTGAATGTAATGTAACACACACCCATATAATGCGCACCACCCCGTGATGTTTTTCTCACTCCTACTAGTGAATGTAATGTAACACACACCCATACAATGCGCACCACCCCGTGATGTTTTTCTCACTCCTACTAGTGAATGTAATGTAACACACACCCATACAATGCGCACCACCCCGTGATGTTTTTCTCACTTCTACTAGTGAATGTAATGTAACACACACCCATACAATGCGCACCACCCCGTGATGTTTTTCTCACTCCTACTAGTGAATGTAATGTAACACACACCCATACAATGCGCACCTCCCCGTGATGTTTTTCTCACTCCTACTAGTGAACGTAATGTAACACACACCCATACAATGCGCACCACCCCGTGATGTTTTTCTCACTCCTACTAGTGAATGGAATGTAACACACACCCATACAATGCGCACCACCCCGCGATGTTTTTCAGAAACCTATCCTACATTGCCACAGCATGTTCCCTGAGCTCCCAATGCTGACCACCCCGCGGTGCTTTTGTCCATCCTACATTGCCACTCACTGCCTATCCTAATTCAGACCCTCCGATTCACACCACCCCGTGATGTTTTTCTCACTCCTAGTAGTGAATCTAATGTAACACACACCCATACAATGGGCACCACCCCGTGATGTTTTTCTCACTCCTACTAGTGAATGTACTGTAACACACACCCATACAATACGCACCACCCCGTGATGTTTTTCTCACTCCTACTAGTGAATGTAATGTAACACACACCCATACAATGCGCACCACCCCGTGATGTTTTTCTCACTCCTACTAGTGAATGTAATGTAACACACACCCATACAATGCGCACCACCCCGTGATGTTTTTCTCACTCCTACTATTTAATGTAATGTAACACACACCCATACAATGCGCACCACCCCTTGATGATTTTCTCACTCCTACTAGTGAATGTAATGTAACACACACCCATACAATGCGCACCACCCCGTGATGTTTTTCTCACTCCTACTAGTGAATGTAATGTAACACACACCCATACAATGCGCACCACCCAGCGATGTTTTTCAGAAACCTATCCTACATTGCCACAGCATGTTCCCTGAGCTCCCCATGCTGACCACCCCGCGGTGCTTTTCTCCATCCTACATTGCCACTCACTGCCTATCCTAATTCAGACCCTCCGATTCACACAACCCCGTGATGTTTTTCTCACTCCTAGTAGTGAATCTAATGTAACACACACCCATACAATGCGCACCACCCCGTGATGTTTTTCTCACTCCTACTAGTGAATGTACTGTAACACACACCCATACAATACGCACCACCCCGTGATGTTTTTCTCACTCCTACTAGTGAATGTAATGTAACACACACCCATACAATGCGCACCACCCCGTGATGTTTTTCTCACTCCTATTAGTGAATGTAACGTAACATACACCCATACAATGCGCACCACCCCGTGATTTTTTTCTCACTCCTACTAGTGAATGTAATGTAACACACACCCATACAATGCGCACCACCCCGTGATGTTTTTCTCACTCCTACTAGCGAATGTAATGTAACACACACCCATACAATGCGCACCACCTCGTGATGTTTTTCTCACTCCTACTAGTGAATGTAATGTAACACACAACCATACAATGCGCAACACCCCGTGATGTTTTTCTCACTGCTACTAGTGAATGTAATGTAACACACACCCATACGATGCGCCCCACCCCGTGATGTTTTTCTCACTCCTACTAGTGAATGTAATGTAACACACACCCATACAATGCGTACCACCACGTGATGTTTTTCTCACTGCTACTAGTGAATGTAATGTAACACACACCCATACAATGCGCACCACCCCGCGTGTTTTTCAGAAACCTATCCTACATTGCCACAGCATGTTCCCTGAGCTCCCCATGCTGACCACCCCGCGGTGCTTTTCTCCATCCTACATTGCCACTCACTGCCTATCTTAATTCAGACCCTCCGATGCACACCACCCCGTGATGTTTTTCTCACTCCTAGTAGTGAATCTAATGTAACACACACCCATACAAAGCGCACCACCCCGTGATGTTTTTCTCACTCCTACTAGTGAATGTAATGTAACACACACCCATACAATGCGCACCACCCCGTGATGTTTTTCTCACTCCTACTAGTGAATGTAATGTAACACACACCCATACAATGCGCACCACCCCGTGATGTTTTTCTCACTCCTACTAGTGAATGTAATGTAACACACACCCATACAATGCGCACCACCCCGTGATGTTTTTGTCACTCTTACTAGTGAATGTAATGTAACACACACCCATACAATGCGCACCACCCCGTGATGTTTTTCTCACTCCTACTAGTGAATGTAATGTAACACACACCCATACAATGCGCACCACCCCGTGATGTTTTTCTCACTCCTACTAGTGAATCTAATGTAACATACACCCATACAATGCGCACCACCCCGTGATGTTTTTCTCACTCCTACTAGTGAATGTAACGTAACACACACCCATACAATGCGCACCACCCCATTATGTTTTTCTCACTCCTACTAGTGAATGTAATGTAACACACACCCATACAACGCGCACCACCACATGATGTTTTTCTCACTCCTACTAGTGAATGTAATGTAACACACACCCATACAATGCGCACCACCCCGTGATGTTTTTCTCACTCCTACTAGTGAATGTAATGTAACACACACCCATACAATGCGCACCACCCCGTGATGTTTTTGTCACTCCTACTAGTGAATGTAATGTAACACACACCCATACAATGCGCACCACCCCGTGATGTTTTTCTCACTCCTACTAGTGAATCTAATGTAACATACACCCATACAATGCGCACCACCCCATGATGTTTTTCTCACTCGGACTAGTGAATGTAATGTAACACACACCCATACAATGCGCACCACCCCGTGATGTTTTTCTCACTCCTACTAGTGAATGTAATGTAACACACACCCATACAATGCGCACCACCTCGTGATGTTTTTCTCACTCCTACTCGTGAATGTAATGTAACACACACCCATACAACGCGCACCACCACATGATGTTTTTCTCACTCCTACTAGTGAATGTAATGTAACACACACCCATACAATGCGCACCACCCCGTGATGTTTTTCTCACTCCTACTAGTGAATGTAATGTAACACACACCCATACAATGCGCACCACCCCGTGATGTTTTTCTCACTCCTACTAGTGAATGTAATGTAACACACACCCATACAATGCGCACCACCCCGTGATGTTTTTCTCACTTCTACTAGTGAATGTAATGTAACACACACCCATACAATGCGCACCACCCCGTGATGTTTTTCTCACTCCTACTAGTGAATGTAATGTAACACACACCCATACAATGCGCACCTCCCCGTGATGTTTTTCTCACTCCTACTAGTGAACGTAATGTAACACACACCCATACAATGCGCACCACCCCGTGATGTTTTTCTCACTCCTACTAGTGAATGGAATGTAACACACACCCATACAATGCGCACCACCCCGCGATGTTTTTCAGAAACCTATCCTACATTGCCACAGCATGTTCCCTGAGCTCCCAATGCTGACCACCCCGCGGTGCTTTTGTCCATCCTACATTGCCACTCACTGCCTATCCTAATTCAGACCCTCCGATTCACACCACCCCGTGATGTTTTTCTCACTCCTAGTAGTGAATCTAATGTAACACACACCCATACAATGGGCACCACCCCGTGATGTTTTTCTCACTCCTACTAGTGAATGTACTGTAACACACACCCATACAATACGCACCACCCCGTGATGTTTTTCTCACTCCTACTAGTGAATGTAATGTAACACACACCCATACAATGCGCACCACCCCGTGATGTTTTTCTCACTCCTACTAGTGAATGTAATGTAACACACACCCATACAATGCGCACCACCCCGTGATGTTTTTCTCACTCCTACTATTTAATGTAATGTAACACACACCCATACAATGCGCACCACCCCTTGATGATTTTCTCACTCCTACTAGTGAATGTAATGTAACACACACCCATACAATGCGCACCACCCCGTGATGTTTTTCTCACTCCTACTAGTGAATGTAATGTAACACACACCCATACAATGCGCACCACCCAGCGATGTTTTTCAGAAACCTATCCTACATTGCCACAGCATGTTCCCTGAGCTCCCCATGCTGACCACCCCGCGGTGCTTTTCTCCATCCTACATTGCCACTCACTGCCTATCCTAATTCAGACCCTCCGATTCACACAACCCCGTGATGTTTTTCTCACTCCTAGTAGTGAATCTAATGTAACACACACCCATACAATGCGCACCACCCCGTGATGTTTTTCTCACTCCTACTAGTGAATGTACTGTAACACACACCCATACAATACGCACCACCCCGTGATGTTTTTCTCACTCCTACTAGTGAATGTAATGTAACACACACCCATACAATGCGCACCACCCCGTGATGTTTTTCTCACTCCTATTAGTGAATGTAACGTAACATACACCCATACAATGCGCACCACCCCGTGATTTTTTTCTCACTCCTACTAGTGAATGTAATGTAACACACACCCATACAATGCGCACCACCCCGTGATGTTTTTCTCACTCCTACTAGCGAATGTAATGTAACACACACCCATACAATGCGCACCACCTCGTGATGTTTTTCTCACTCCTACTAGTGAATGTAATGTAACACACAACCATACAATGCGCAACACCCCGTGATGTTTTTCTCACTGCTACTAGTGAATGTAATGTAACACACACCCATACGATGCGCCCCACCCCGTGATGTTTTTCTCACTCCTACTAGTGAATGTAATGTAACACACACCCATACAATGCGTACCACCACGTGATGTTTTTCTCACTGCTACTAGTGAATGTAATGTAACACACACCCATACAATGCGCACCACCCCGCGTGTTTTTCAGAAACCTATCCTACATTGCCACAGCATGTTCCCTGAGCTCCCCATGCTGACCACCCCGCGGTGCTTTTCTCCATCCTACATTGCCACTCACTGCCTATCTTAATTCAGACCCTCCGATGCACACCACCCCGTGATGTTTTTCTCACTCCTAGTAGTGAATCTAATGTAACACACACCCATACAAAGCGCACCACCCCGTGATGTTTTTCTCACTCCTACTAGTGAATGTAATGTAACACACACCCATACAATGCGCACCACCCCGTGATGTTTTTCTCACTCCTACTAGTGAATGTAATGTAACACACACCCATACAATGCGCACCACCCCGTGATGTTTTTCTCACTCCTACTAGTGAATGTAATGTAACACACACCCATACAATGCGCACCACCCCGTGATGTTTTTGTCACTCTTACTAGTGAATGTAATGTAACACACACCCATACAATGCGCACCACCCCGTGATGTTTTTCTCACTCCTACTAGTGAATGTAATGTAACACACACCCATACAATGCGCACCACCCCGTGATGTTTTTCTCACTCCTACTAGTGAATCTAATGTAACATACACCCATACAATGCGCACCACCCCGTGATGTTTTTCTCACTCCTACTAGTGAATGTAACGTAACACACACCCATACAATGCGCACCACCCCATTATGTTTTTCTCACTCCTACTAGTGAATGTAATGTAACACACACCCATACAACGCGCACCACCACATGATGTTTTTCTCACTCCTACTAGTGAATGTAATGTAACACACACCCATACAATGCGCACCACCCCGTGATGTTTTTCTCACTCCTACTAGTGAATGTAATGTAACACACACCCATACAATGCGCACCACCCCGTGATGTTTTTGTCACTCCTACTAGTGAATGTAATGTAACACACACCCATACAATGCGCACCACCCCGTGATGTTTTTCTCACTCCTACTAGTGAATCTAATGTAACATACACCCATACAATGCGCACCACCCCATGATGTTTTTCTCACTCGGACTAGTGAATGTAATGTAACACACACCCATACAATGCGCACCACCCCGTGATGTTTTTCTCACTCCTACTAGTGAATCTAATGTAACACACACCCATACAATTCGCACCACCCCGCGATGTTTTTCAGAAACCTATCCTACATTGCCATTGCATGTTCCCTGACCTCCCCATGCTGACCACCCCGCGGTGCATTTCTCCATCCTACATTGCAAATCACAGCCTATCCTAATTCAGACCCTCCGATTCACACCACCCCGTCATGTTTTTCTCACTCCTACTCGTGAATGTAATGTAACACACACCCATACAATGCGCACCACCCCGTGATGTTTTTCTCACTCCTACTATTTAATGTAATGTAACACACACCCATACAATGCGCACCACCCCTTGATGATTTTCTCACTCCTACTAGTGAATGTAATGTAACACACACCCATACAATGCGCACCACCCCGTGATGTTTTTCTCACTCCTACTAGTGAATGTAATGTAACACACACCCATACAATGCGCACCACCCAGCGATGTTTTTCAGAAACCTATCCTACATTGCCACAGCATGTTCCCTGAGCTCCCCATGCTGACCACCCCGCGGTGCTTTTCTCCATCCTACATTGCCACTCACTGCCTATCCTAATTCAGACCCTCCGATTCACACAACCCCGTGATGTTTTTCTCACTCCTAGTAGTGAATCTAATGTAACACACACCCATACAATGCGCACCACCCCGTGATGTTTTTCTCACTCCTACTAGTGAATGTACTGTAACACACACCCATACAATACGCACCACCCCGTGATGTTTTTCTCACTCCTACTAGTGAATGTAATGTAACACACACCCATACAATGCGCACCACCCCGTGATGTTTTTCTCACTCCTATTAGTGAATGTAATGTAACATACACCCATACAATGCGCACCACCCCGTGATTTTTTTCTCACTCCTACTAGTGAATGTAATGTAACACACACCCATACAATGCGCACCACCCCGTGATGTTTTTCTCACTCCTACTAGCGAATGTAATGTAACACACACCCATACAATGCGCACCACCTCGTGATGTTTTTCTCACTCCTACTAGTGAATGTAATGTAACACACAACCATACAATGCGCACCACCCCGTGATGTTTTTCTCACTGCTACTAGTGAATGTAATGTAACACACACCCATACAATGCGCCCCACCCCGTGATGTTTTTCTCACTCCTACTAGTGAATGTAATGTAACACACACCCATACAATGCGTACCACCACGTGATGTTTTTCTCACTGCTACTAGTGAATGTAATGTAACACACACCCATACAATGCGCACCACCCCGCGTGTTTTTCAGAAACCTATCCTACATTGCCACAGCATGTTCCCTGAGCTCCCCATGCTGACCACCCCGCGGTGCTTTTCTCCATCCTACATTGCCACTCACTGCCTATCTTAATTCAGACCCTCCGATGCACACCACCCCGTGATGTTTTTCTCACTCCTAGTAGTGAATCTAATGTAACACACACCCATACAAAGCGCACCACCCCGTGATGTTTTTCTCACTCCTACTAGTGAATGTAATGTAACACACACCCATACAATGCGCACCACCCCGTGATGTTTTTCTCACTCCTACTAGTGAATGTAATGTAACACACACCCATACAATGCGCACCACCCCGTGATGTTTTTCTCACTCCTACTAGTGAATGTAATGTAACACACACCCATACAATGCGCACCACCCCGTGATGTTTTTGTCACTCTTACTAGTGAATGTAATGTAACACACACCCATACAATGCGCACCACCCCGTGATGTTTTTCTCACTCCTACTAGTGAATGTAATGTAACACACACCCATACAATGCGCACCACCCCGTGATGTTTTTCTCACTCCTACTAGTGAATCTAATGTAACATACACCCATACAATGCGCACCACCCCGTGATGTTTTTCTCACTCCTACTAGTGAATGTAACGTAACACACACCCATACAATGCGCACCACCCCATTATGTTTTTCTCACTCCTACTAGTGAATGTAATGTAACACACACCCATACAACGCGCACCACCACATGATGTTTTTCTCACTCCTACTAGTGAATGTAATGTAACACACACCCATACAATGCGCACCACCCCGTGATGTTTTTCTCACTCCTACTAGTGAATGTAATGTAACACACACCCATACAATGCGCACCACCCCGTGATGTTTTTGTCACTCCTACTAGTGAATGTAATGTAACACACACCCATACAATGCGCACCACCCCGTGATGTTTTTCTCACTCCTACTAGTGAATCTAATGTAACATACACCCATACAATGCGCACCACCCCATGATGTTTTTCTCACTCGGACTAGTGAATGTAATGTAACACACACCCATACAATGCGCACCACCCCGTGATGTTTTTCTCACTCCTACTAGTGAATCTAATGTAACACACACCCATACAATTCGCACCACCCCGCGATGTTTTTCAGAAACCTATCCTACATTGCCATTGCATGTTCCCTGACCTCCCCATGCTGACCACCCCGCGGTGCATTTCTCCATCCTACATTGCAAATCACAGCCTATCCTAATTCAGACCCTCCGATTCACACCACCCCGTCATGTTTTTCTCACTCCTACTCGTGAATGTAATGTAACACACACCCATACAATGCGCACCACCCCGTGATGTTTTTCTCACTCCTACTAGTGAATGTAATGTAACACACACCCATACAATGCGCACCACCCCGCGATGTTTTTCAGAAACCTATCCTACATTGCCACAGCATGTTCCCTGAGCTCCCCATGCTGACCACCCCGCGGTGCTTTTCTCCATCCTACATTGCCACTCACTGCCTATCCTAATTCAGACCCTCCGATTCACACAACCCCGTGATGTTTTTCTCACTCCTACTAGTGAATGTACTGTAACACACACCCATACAATACGCACCACCCCGTGATGTTTTTCTCACTCCTACTAGTGAATGTAATGTAACACACACCCATACAATGCACACCACCCCGTGATGTTTTTCTCACTCCTACTAGTGAATGTAATGTAACATACACCCATACAAGGCGCACCACCCCGTGATTTTTTTCTCACTCCTACTAGTGAATGTAATGTAACACACACCCATACAATGCGCACCACCCCGTGATGTTTTTCTCACTCCTACTAGCGAATGTAATGTAACACACACCCATACAATGCGCACCACCTCGTGATGTTTTTCTCACTCCTACTAGTGAATGTAATGTAACACACAACCATACAATGCGCACCACCCCGTGATGTTTTTCTCACTGCTACTAGTGAATGTAATGTAACACACACCCATACAATGCGCCCCACCCCGTGATGTTTTTCTCACTCCTACTAGTGAATGTAATGTAACACACACCCATACAATGCGTACCAACACGTGATGTTTTTCTCACTGCTACTAGTGAATGTAATGTAACACACACCCATACAATGCGCACCACCCCGCGATGTTTTTCAGAAACCTATCCTACATTGCCACAGCATGTTCCCTGAGCTCCCCATGCTGACCACCCCGCGGTGCTTTTCTCCATCCTACATTGCCACTCACTGCCTATCCTAATTCAGACCCTCCGATTCACACCACCCCGTGATGTTTTTCTCACTCCTAGTAGTGAATCTAATGTAACACACACCCATACAATGCGCACCACCCCGTGATGTTTTTCTAACTCCTACTAGTGAATGTACTGTAACACACACCCATACAATACACCCCACCCCGTGATGTTTTTCTCACTCCTACTAGTGAATGTAATGTAACACACACCCATACAAAGCGCACCACCCCGTGATGTTTTTCTCACTCCTACTAGTGAATGTAATGTAACACACACCCATACAATGCGCACCACCCCGTGATGTTTTTCTCACTCCTACTAGTGAATGTAATGTAACACACCCCCATACAATGCGCACCACCCCGTGATGTTTTTCTCACTCCTACTAGTGAATGTAATGTAACACACACCCATACAATGCGCACCACCCCATGATGTTTTTGTCACTCTTACTAGTGAATGTAATGTAACACACACCCATACAATGCGCACCACCCCGTGATGTTTTTCTCACTCCTACTAGTGAATGTAATGTAACACACACCCATACAATGCGCACCACCCCGTGATGTTTTTCTCACTCCTACTAGTGAATCTAATGTAACATACACCCATACAATGCGCACCACCCCGTGATGTTTTTCTCACTCCTACTAGTGAATGTAACGTAACACACACCCATACAATGCGCACCACCCCGTGATGTTTTTCTCACTCCTACTAGTGAAGGTAATGTAACACACACCCATAGAATGCGCACCAACCCGTGATGTTTTTCTCACTCCTAATAGTGAATCTAATGTAACACAAACCCATACAATGCGCACCACCCCGTGATGTTTTTCTCACTCCTACTAGTGAATGTAATGTAACACACACCCATACAATGCCCACCACCCCGTGATGTTTTTCTCACTCCTACTAGTGAATGTAATGCAACACACACCCATACAATGCGCACCACCCCGTGATGTTTTTCTCACTCCTACTAGTGAATGTAATGTAACACACACCCATACAATGCGCACCACCCCCTGATGTTTTTCTCAATCCTACTAGTGAATGTAATGTAACACACACCCATACAATGCGCAACACCCCGTGATATTTTTCTCACTCCAACTAGTGAATGTAATGTAACACACACCCATACAATGCGCAGAATCCCGTGCTGTTTTTCTCACTCCTACTAGTGAATATAATGTAACACACACCCATGCAATGCGCACCACCCCGTGATGTTTTTCTCACTCCTACTAGTGAATGTAATGTAACACACACCCATACAATGCGCACCACCCCGTGATGTTTTTCTCACTCCTACTAGTGAATGTAATGTAACACACACCCATACAATGCACACCACCCCGTGATGTTTTTCTCACTACTACTAGTGAATGTAATGTAACACACACCCATACAATGCGCACCACCCCGTGATGTTTTTCTCACTCCTACTAGTGAATCTAATGTAACACGCACCCATACAATGCGCACCACCCCGCGATGTTTTTCAGAAACCTATCCTACATTGCCACTGCATGTTCCCTGACCTCCCCATGCTGACCACCCCGCGATGCTTTTCTCCATCCTACATTGCCACTCACTGCCTATTCTAATTCAGACCCTCCGATTCACACCACCCCGTGATGTTTTTCTCACTCCTAGTAGTGAATGTAATGTAACACACACCCATACAATGCGCACCACCCCGTGATGTTTTTCTCACTCCTACTAGTGAATGTAATGTAACACACACCCATACAATGCGCACCACACCGTGATGTTTTTCTCACTCCTACTAGTGAATGTAATGTAACACACACCCATACAATGGGCACCACCCGGTGATGTTTTTCTCACTCCTACTAGTGAATCTAATGTAACACACACCCATACAATGCGCACCACCCCGTGATGTTTTTCTCACTCCTACTAGTGAATGTAATGTAACACACACCCATACAATGCGCACTACCCCGTGATTTTTTTCTCACTCCTACTAGTGAATCTAATGTACCACACACCCATACATTTCGCACCACTCCGCAATGTTTTTCAGAATCCTATCCTACATTGCCACTGCATGTTCCCTGACCTCCCCATGCTGACCACCCCGCGGTGCTTTTCTCCATCCTACATTGCCAATCACTGCCTATCCTAATTCAGACCCTCCGATTCACACCACCCCGTCATGTTTTTCTCACTCCTACTAGTGAATGTAATGTAACACACACCCATACAATGCGCACCACCCCGTGATGTTTTTCTCACTGCTACTAGTGAATGTAATGTAACACACACCCATACAATGCGCACCACCCCGGGATGTTTTTCCCACTCCTACTAGTGAATCAAATGTAACACACACCCATACAATGCGCACCACCCCATGATGTTTTTCTCACTCCGACTAGTGAATGTAATGTAACACACACCCATACAATGCGCACCACCCCGTGATGTTTTTCTCACTCCTACTAGTGAATCTAATGTAACACACACCCATACAATTCGCACCACAACGCGATGTTTTTCAGAAACCTATCCTACATTGCCATTGCATGTTCCCTGACCTCCCCATGCTGACCACCCCGCGGTGCTTTTCTCCATCCTACATTGCCAATCACTGCCTATCCTAATTCAGACCCTCCGATTCACACCACCCCGTCATGTTTTTCTCACTCCTACTCGTGAATGTAATGTAACACACACCCATACAATGCGCACCACCCCGTTATGTTTTTCTCACTCCTACTAGTGAATGTAATGTAACACACACCCATACAATGCGCACCACCCCGTGATGTTTTTCTCACTCCTACTAGTGAATGTAATGTAACACACACCCATACAATGCGCACCACCCCGTGATGTTTTTCTCACTCCTACTAGTGAATGTAATGTAACACACACCCATACAATGCGCACCACCCCGTGATGTTTTTCTCACTCCTACTAGTGAATGTAATGTAACACACACCCATACAATGCGCACCACCCCGTGATGTTTTTCTCACTCCTACTAGTGAATGTAATGTAACACACACCCATACAATGCGCACCACCCGGTGATGTTTTTCTCACTCCTACTAGTGAATCTAATGTAGCACACACCCATACAATGCGCACCACCCCGTGATGTTTTTCTCACTCCTACTAGTGAATGTAATGTAACACACACCCATACAATGCGCACCACCCCGTGATGTTTTTCTCACTGCTACTAGTGAATGTAATGTAACACACACCCATACAATGCGCACCACCCCGTGATGTTTTTCTCACTCCTACTGGTGAATGTAATGTAACACACACCCATACAATGCGCACCACCCCGTGATGTTTTTCTCACTCCTACTGGTGAATGTAATGTAACACACACCCATACAATGCGCACTACCCCGTGATGTTTTTCTCACTCCTACTAGTGAATGTAATGTAACACACACCCATACAATGCGCACCACCCCGTGATGTTTTTCTCACTCCTACTAGTGAATGTAATGTAACACACACCCATACAATGCGCACCACCCCGTGATGTTTTTCTCACTCCTACTAGTGAATGTAATGTAACACACACCCATACAATGCGCACCACCCCGTGATGTTTTTCTCACTCCTACTAGTGAATGTAATGTAACACACACCCATACAATGCGCACCTCCCCGTGATGTTTTTCTTACTCCTGCTAGTGAACGTAATGTAACACACACCCATACAATGCGCACCACCCCGTGATGTTTTTCTCACTCCTGCTAGTGAATGTAATGTAACACACACCCATACAATGCGCACCACCCCGCGATGTTTTTCAGAAACCTATCCTACATTGCCACAGCATGTTCCCTGAGCTCCCCATGCTGACCACCCCGCGGTGCTTTTGTCCATCCTACATTGCCACTCACTGCCTATCCTAATTCAGACCCTCCGATTCACACCACCCCGTGATGTTTTTCTCACTCCTAGTAGTGAATCTAATGTAACACACACCCATACAATGGGCACCACCCCGTGATGTTTTTCTCACTCCTACTAGTGAATGTACTGTAACACACACCCATACAATACGCACCACCCCGTGATGTTTTTCTCACTCCTACTAGCGAATGTAATGTAACACACACCCATACAATGCTCACCACCCCGTGATGTTTTTCTCACTCCTACTAGTGAATGTAATGTAACACACACCCATACAATGCGCACCACCCCGTGATGTTTTTCTCACTCCTACTATTTAATGTAATGTAACACACACCCATACAATGCGCACCACCCCTTGATGATTTTCTCACTCCTACTAGTGAATGTAATGTAACACACACCCATACAATGCGCACCACCCCGTGATGTTTTTCTCACTCCTACTAGTGAATGTAATGTAACACACACCCATACAATGCGCACCACCCCGCGATGTTTTTCAGAAACCTATCCTACATTGCCACAGCATGTTCCCTGAGCTCCCCATGCTGACCACCCCGCGGTGCTTTTCTCCATCCTACATTGCCACTCACTGCCTATCCTAATTCAGACCCTCCGATTCACACAACCCCGTGATGTTTTTCTCACTCCTAGTAGTGAATCTAATGTAACACACACCCATACAATGCGCACCACCCCGTGATGTTTTTCTCACTCCTACTAGTGAATGTACTGTAACACACACCCATACAATACGCACCACCCCGTGATGTTTTTCTCACTCCTACTAGTGAATGTAATGTAACACACACCCATACAATGTGCACCACCCCGTGATGTTTTTCTCACCCCTACTAGTGTATGTAATGTAACATACACCCATACAATGCGCACCACCCCGTGATTTTTTTCTCACTCCTACTAGTGAATGTAATGTAACACACACCCATACAATGCGCACCACCCCGTGATGTTTTTCTCACTCCTACTAGTGAATGTAATGTAACACACACCCATACAATGCGCACCACCTCGTGATGTTTTTCTCACTCCTAATAGTGAATGTAATGTAACACACAACCATACAATGCGCACCACCCCGTGATGTTTTTCTCACTGCTACTAGTGAATGTAATGTAACACACACCCATACAATGCGCCCCACCCCGTGATGATTTTCTCACTCCTACTAGTGAATGTAATGAAACACACACCCATACAATGCGTACCACCACGTGATGTTTTTCTCACTGCTACTAGTGAATGTAATGTAACACACACCCATACAATGCGCACCACCCCGCGATGTTTTTCAGAAACCTATCCTACATTGCCACAGCATGTTCCCTGAGCTCCCCATGCTGACCACCCCGCGGTGCTTTTCTCCATCCTACATTGCCACTCACTGCCTATCCTAATTCAGACCCTCCGATTCACACCACCCCGTGATGTTTTTCTCACTCCTAGTAGTGAATCTAATGTAACACACACCCATACAATGCGCACCACCCCGTGATGTTTTTCTCACTCCTACTAGTGAATGTACTGTAACACACACCCATACAATACACACCACCCCGTGATGTTTTTCTCACTCCTACTAGTGAATCTAATGTAACACACACCCATACAATGCGCACCACCCCGTGATGTTTTTCTCACTCCTACTAGTGAATGTAATGTAACACACACCCATACAATGCGCACCACCCCGTGATGTTTTTCTCACTCCTACTAGTGAATCTAATGTAACATACACCCATACAATGCGCACCACCCCGTGATGTTTTTCTCACTCCTACTAGTGAATGTAACGTAACACACACCCATACAATGCGCACCACCCCGTGATGTTTTTCTCACTCCTACTAGTGAAGGTAATGTAACACACACCCATACAATGCGCACCACCCCGTGATGTTTTTCTCACTCCTACTAGTGAATGTAATGTAACACACACCCATACAATGCGCACCACCCCCTGATGTTTTTCTCAATCCTACTAGTGAATGTAATGTAACACACACCCATACAATGCGCAACACCCCGTGATATTTTTCTCACTCCTACTAGTGAATGTAATGTAACACACACCCATACAATGCGCAGAATCCCGTGCTGTTTTTCTCACTCCTACTAGTGAATATAATGTAACACACACCCATGCAATGCGCACAACCCCGTGATGTTTTTCTCACTCCTACTAGTGAATGTAATGTAACACACACCCATACAATGCGCACCACCCCGTGATGTTTTACTCACTCCTACTAGTGAATGTAATGTAACACACACCCATACAATGCACACCACCCCGTGATGTTTTTCTCACTACTACTAGTGAATGTAATGTAACACACACCCATACAATGCGCACCACCCCGTGATGTTTTTCTCACTCCTACTAGTGAATCTAATGTAACACGCACCCATACAATGCGCACCACCCCGCGATGTTTTTCAGAAACCTATCCTACATTGCCACTGCATGTTCCCTGACCTCCCCATGCTGACGACCCCGCGATGCTTTTCTCCATCCTACATTGCCACTCACTGCCTATTCTAATTCAGACCCTCCGATTCACACCACCCCGTGATGTTTTTCTCACTCCTAGTAGTGAATGTAATGTAACACACACCCATACAATGCGCACCACCCCGTGATGTTTTTCTCACTCCTACTAGTGAATGTAATGTAACACACACCCATACAATGCGCACCACACCGTGATGTTTTTCTCACTCCTACTAGTGAATGTAATGTAACACACACCCATACAATGGGCACCACCCGGTGATGTTTTTCTCACTCCTACTAGTGAATCTAATGTAACACACACCCATACAATGCGCACCTCCCCGTGATGTTTTTCTCACTCCTACTAGTGAATGTAATGTAACACACACCCATACAATGCGCACTACCCGGTGATTTTTTTCTCACTCCTACTAGTGAATCTAATGTACCACACACCCATACATTTCGCAGCACTCCGCAATGTTTTTCAGAATCCTATCCTACATTGCCACTGCATGTTCCCTGACCTCCCCATGCTGACCACCCCGCGGTGCTTTTCTCCATCCTACATTGCCAATCACTGCCTATCCTAATTCAGACCCTCCGATTCACACCACCCCGTCATGTTTTTCTCACTCCTACTAGTGAATGTAATGTAACACACACCCATACAATGCGCACCACCCCGTGATGTTTTTCTCACTGCTACTAGTGAATGTAATGTAACACACACCCATACAATGCGCACCACCCCGGGATGTTTTTCCCACTCCTACTAGTGAATCAAATGTAACACACACCCATACAATGCGCACCACCCCATGATGTTTTTCTCACTCCGACTAGTGAATGTAATGTAACACACACCCATACAATGCGCACCACCCCGTGATGTTTTTCTCACTCCTACTAGTGAATCTAATGTAACACACACCCATACAATTCGCACCACAACGCGATGTTTTTCAGAAACCTATCCTACATTGCCATTGCATGTTCCCTGACCTCCCCATGCTGACCACCCCGCGGTGCTTTTCTCCATCCTACATTGCCAATCACTGCCTATCCTAATTCAGACCCTCCGATTCACACCACCCCGTCATGTTTTTCTCACTCCTACTCGTGAATGTAATGTAACACCCACCCATACAATGTGCACCACCCCGTGATGTTTTTCTCACTCCTACTAGTGAATGTAATGTAACACACACCCATACAATGCGCACCACCCCGTGATGTTTTTCTCACTCCTACTAGTGAATGTAATGTAACACACACCCATACAATGCGCACCACCCCGTGATGTTTTTCTCACTCCTACTAGTGAATGTAATGTAACACACACCCATACAATGCGCACCACCCCGTGATGTTTTTCTCACTCCTACTAGTGAATGTAATGTAACACACACCCATACAATGCGCACCACCCCGTGATGTTTTTCTCACTCCTACTAGTGAATGTAATGTAACACACACCCATACAATGCGCACCACCCCGTGATGTTTTTCTCACTCCTACTAGTGAATCTAATGTAGCACACACCCATACAATGCGCACCACCCCGTGATGTTTTTCTCACTCCTACTAGTGAATGTAATGTAACACACACCCATACAATGCGCACCACCCCGTGATGTTTTTCTCACGGCTACTAGTGAATGTAAAGTAACACACACCCATACAATGCGCACCACCCCGTGATGTTTTTCTCACTCCTACTGGTGAATGTAATGTAACACACACCCATACAATGCGCACCACCCCGTGATGTTTTTCTCACTCCTACTAGTGAATGTAATGTAACACACACCCATACAATGCGCACCACCCCGTGATGTTTTTCTCACTCCTACTAGTGAATGTAATGTAACACACACCCATACAATGCGCACCACCCCGTGATGTTTTTCTCACTCCTACTAGTGAATGTAATGTAACACACACCCATACAATGCGCACCACCCCGTGATGTTTTTCTCACTCCTACTAGTGAATGTAATGTAACACACACCCATACAATGCGCACCACCCCGTGATGTTTTTCTCACTCCTACTAGTGAATGTAATGTAACACACACCCATACATTGCGCACCTCCCCGTGATGTTTTTCTCACTCCTACTAGTGAACGTAATGTAACACACACCCATACAATGCGCACCACCCCGTGATGTTTTTCTCACTCCTGCTAGTGAATGTAATGTAACACACACCCATACAATGCGCACCACCCCGCGATGTTTTTCAGAAACCTATCCTACATTGCCACAGCATGTTCCCTGAGCTCCCCATGCTGACCACCCCGCGGTGCTTTTGTCCATCCTACATTGCCACTCACTGCCTATCCAAATTCAGACCCTCCGATTCACACCACCCCGTGATGTTTTTCTCACTCCTAGTAGTGAATCTAATGTAACACACACCCATACAATGGGCACCACCCCGTGATGTTTTTCTCACTCCTACTAGTGAATGTACTGTAACACACACCCATACAATACGCACCACCCCGTGATGTTTTTCTCACTCCTACTAGTGAATGTAATGTAACACACACCCATACAATGCTCACCACCCCGTGATGTTTTTCTCACTCCTACTAGTGAATGTAATGTAACACACACCCATACAATGCGCACCACCCCGTGATGTTTTTCTCACTCCTACTATTTAATGTAATGTAACACACACCCATACAATGCGCACCACCCCTTGATGATTTTCTCACTCCTACTAGTGAATGTAATGTAACACACACCCATACAATGCGCACCACCCCGTGATGTTTTTCTCACTCCTACTAGTGAATGTAATGTAACACACACCCATACAATGCGCACCACCCCGCGATGTTTTTCAGAAACCTATCCTACATTGCCACAGCATGTTCCCTGAGCTCCCCATGCTGACCACCCCGCGGTGCTTTTCTCCATCCTACATTGCCACTCACTGCCTATCCTAATTCAGACCCTCCGATTCACACAACCCCGTGATGTTTTTCTCACTCCTAGTAGTGAATCTAATGTAACACACACCCATACAATGCGCACCACCCCGTGATGTTTTTCTCACTCCTACTAGTGAATGTACTGTAACACACACCCATACAATACGCACCACCCCGTGATGTTTTTCTCACTCCTACTAGTGAATGTAATGTAACACACACCCATACAATGTGCACCACCCCGTGATGTTTTTCTCACTCCTACTAGTGAATGTAATGTAACATACACCCATACAATGCGCACCACCCCGTGATGTTTTTCTCACTCCTACTAGTGAATGTAATGTAACACACACCCATACAATGCGCACCACCCCGTGATGTTTTTCTCACTCCTACTAGTGAATGTAATGTAACACACACCCATACAATGCGCACCACCTCGTGATGTTTTTCTCACTCCTACTAGTGAATGTAATGTAACACACAACCATACAATGCGCACCACCCCGTGATGTTTTTCTCACTGCTACTAGTGAATGTAATGTAACACACACCCATACAATGCGCCCCACCCCGTGATGTTTTTCTCACTCCTACTAGTGAATGTAATGTAACACACACCCATACAATGCATACCACCACGTGATGTTTTTCTCACTGCTACTAGTGAATGTAATGTAACACACACCCATACAATGCGCACCACCCCGCGATGTTTTTCAGAAACCTATCCTACATTGCCACAGCATGTTCCCTGAGCTCCCCATGCTGACCACCCCGCGGTGCTTTTCTCCATCCTACATTGCCACTCACTGCCTATCCTAATTCAGACCCTCCGATTCACACCACCCCGTGATGTTTTTCTCACTCCTAGTAGTGAATCTAATGTAACACACACCCATACAATGCGCACCACCCCGTGATGTTTTTCTCACTCCTACTAGTGAATGTACTGTAACACACACCCATACAATACACACCACCCCGTGATGTTTTTCTCACTCCTACTAGTGAATGTAATGTAACACACACCCATACAAAGCGCACCACCCCGTGATGTTTTTCTCACTCCTACTAGTGAATGTAATGTAACACACACCCATACAATGCGCACCACCCCGTGATGTTTTTCTCACTCCTACTAGTGAATGTAATGTAACACACACCCATACAATGCGCACCACCCCGTGATGTTTTTCTCACTCCTACTAGTGAATGTAATGTAACACACACCCATACAATGCGCACCACCCCGTGATGTTTTTGTCACTCCTACTAGTGAATGTAATGTAACACACACCCATACAATGCGCACCACCCCGTGATGTTTTTCTCACTCCTACTAGTGAATGTAATGTAACACACACCCATACAATGCGCACCACCCCGTGATGTTTTTCTCACTCCTACTAGTGAATTTAATGTAACATACACCCATACAATGCGCACCACCCCGTGATGTTTTTCTCACTCCTACTAGTGAATGTAACGTAACACACACCCATACAATGCGCACCACCCCGTGATGTTTTTCTCACTCCTACTAGTGAAGGTAATGTAACACACACCCATAGAATGCGCACCAACCCGTGATGTTTTTCTCACTCCTACTAGTGAATCTAATGTAACACACACCCATACAATGCGCACCACCCCGTGATGTTTTTCTCACTCCTACTAGTGAATGTAATGTAACACACAACCATACAATGCCCACCACCCCGTGATGTTTTTCTCACTCCTACTAGTGAATGTAATGCAACACACACCCATACAATGCGCACCACCCCGTGATGTTTTTCTCACTCCTACTAGTGAATGTAATGTAACACACACCCATACAATGCGCACCACCCCCTGATGTTTTTCTCAATCCTACTAGTGAATGTAATGTAACACACACCCATACAATGCGCAACACCCCGTGATATTTTTCTCACTCCTACTAGTGAATGTAATGTAACACACACCCATACAATGCGCAGAATCCCGTGCTGTTTTTCTCACTCCTACTAGTGAATATAATGTAACACACACCCATGCAATGCGCACCACCCCGTGATGTTTTTCTCACTCCTACTAGTGAATGTAATGTAACACACACCCATACAATGCGCACCACCCCGTGATGTTTTTCTCACTCCTACTAGTGAATGTAATGTAACACACACCCATACAATGCACACCACCCCGTGATGTTTTTCTCACTACTACTAGTGAATGTAATGTAACACACACCCATACAATGCGCACCACCCCGTGATGTTTTTCTCACTCCTACTAGTGAATCTAATGTAACACGCACCCATACAATGCGCACCACCCCGCGATGTTTTTCAGAAACCTATCCTACATTGCCACTGCATGTTCCCTGACCTCCCCATGCTGACCACCCCGCGATGCTTTTCTCCATCCTACATTGCCACTCACTGCCTATTCTAATTCAGACCCTCCGATTCACACCACCCCGTGATGTTTTTCTCACTCCTAGTAGTGAATGTAATGTAACACACACCCATACAATGCGCACCACCCCGTGATGTTTTTCTCACTCCTACTAGTGAATGTAATGTAACACACACCCATACAATGCGCACCACACCGTGATGTTTTTCTCACTCCTACTTGTGAATGTAATGTAACACACACCCATACAATGGGCACCACCCGGTGATGTTTTTCTCACTCCTACTAGTGAATCTAATGTAACACACACCCATACAATGCGCACCACCCCGTGATGTTTTTCTCACTCCTACTAGTGAATGTAATGTAACACACACCCATACAATGCGCACTACCCCGTGATTTTTTTCTCACTCCTACTAGTGAATCTAATGTACCACACACCCATACATTTCGCACCACTCCGCAATGTTTTTCAGAATCCTATCCTACATTGCCACTGCATGTTCCCTGACCTCCCCATGCTGACAACCCCGTGGTGCTTTTCTCCATCCTACATTGCCAATCACTGCCTAACCTAATTCAGACCCTCCGATTCACACCACCCCGTCATGTTTTTCTCACTCCTACTAGTGAATGTAATGTAACACACACCCATACAATGCGCACCACCCCGTGATGTTTTTCTCACTGCTACTAGTGAATGTAATGTAACACACACCCATACAAGGCGCACCACCCCGGGATGTTTTTCCCACTCCTACTAGTGAATCAAATGTAACACACACCCATACAATGCGCACCACCCCGTGATGTTTTTCTCACTCCTACTAGTGAATGTAATGTAACACACACCCATACTATGCGCACCACCCCGTGATGTTTTTCTCACTCCTACTAGTGAATGTAATGTAACACACACCCATAAAATGGGTACCACCCGGTGATGTTTTTCTCACTCCTACTAGTGAATGTAATGTAACACACACCGATACAATGCGCACCACCCCGTGATGTTTTTCTCACTCCTACTAGTGAATGTAATGTAACACACACCCATACAACGCGCACCACCCCATGATGTTTTTCTCACTCCTACTAGTGAATGTAATGTAACACACACCCATACAATGCGCACCACCCCGTGATGTTTTTCTCACTCCTACTAGTGAATGTAATGTAACACACACCCATACAATGCGCACCACCCCGTGATGTTTTTGTCACTCCTACTAGTGAATGTAATGTAACACACACCCATACAATGCGCACCACCCCGTGATGTTTTTCTCACTCCTACTAGTGAATCTAATGTAACATACACCCATACAATGCGCACCACCCCGTGATGTTTTTCTCACTCCGACTAGTGAATGTAATGTAACACACACCCATACAATGCGCACCACCCCGTGATGTTTTTCTCACTCCTACTAGTGAATCTAATGTAACACACACCCATACAATTCGCACCACCCCGCGATGTTTTTCAGAAACCTATCCTACATTGCCATTGCATGTTCCCTGACCTCCCCATGCTGACCACCCCGCGGTGCTTTTCTCCATCCTACATTGCCAATCACTGCCTATCCTAATTCAGACCCTCCGATTCACACCACCCCGTCATGTTTTTCTCACTCCTACTCGTGAATGTAATGTAACACACACCCATACGATGCGCACCACCCCGTGATGTTTTTCTCACTCCTACTAGTGAATGTAATGTAACACACACCCATACAATGCGCACCACCCCGTGATGTTTTTCTCACTCCTACTAGTGAATGTAATGTAACACACACCCATACAATGCGCACCACCCCGTGATGTTTTTCTCACTCCTACTAGTGAATGTAATGTAACACACACCCATACAATGCGCACCACCCCGTGATGTTTTTCTCACTCCTACTAGTGAATGTAATGTAACACACACCCATACAATGCGCACCACCCCGTGATGTTTTTCTCACTCCTACTAGTGAATGTAATGTAACACACACCCATACAATGCGCACTACCCCGTGATGTTTTTCTCACTCCTACTAGTGAATGTAATGTAACACACACACATACAATGCGCACCACCCGGTGATGTTTTTCTCACTCCTACTAGTGAATCTAATGTAGCACACACCCATACAATGCGCACCACCCCGTGATGTTTTTCTCACTCCTACTAGTGAATGTAATGTAACACACACCCATACAATGCGCACCACCCTGAGATGTTTTTCTCACTGCTACTAGTGAATGTAATGTAACACACACCCATACAATGCGCACCACCCCGTGATGTTTTTCTCACTCCTACTAGTGAATGTAATGTAACACACACCCATATAATGCGCACCACCCCGTGATGTTTTTCTCACTCCTACTAGTGAATGTAATGTAACACACACCCATACAATGCGCACCACCCCGTGATGTTTTTCTCACTCCTACTAGTGAATCTAATGTAACACACACCCATACAATTCGCACCACCCCGCGATGTTTTTCAGAAACCTATCCTACATTGCCATTGCATGTTCCCTGACCTCCCCATGCTGACCACCCCGCGGTGCTTTTCTCCATCCTACATTGCCAATCACTGCCTATCCTAATTCAGACCCTCCGATTCACACCACCCCGTCATGTTTTTCTCACTCCTACTCGTGAATGTAATGTAACACACACCCATACAATGCGCACCACCCCGTGATGTTTTTCTCACTCCTACTAGTGAATGTAATGTAACACACACCCATACAATGCGCACCACCCCGTGATGTTTTTCTCACTCCTACTAGTGAATGTAATGTAACACACACCCATACAATGCGCACCACCCCGTGATGTTTTTCTCACTCCTACTAGTGAATGTAATGTAACACACACCCATACAATGCGCACCACCCCGTGATGTTTTTCTCACTCCTACTAGTGAATGTAATGTAACACACACCCATACAATGCGCACCACCCCGTGATGTTTTTCTCACTCCTACTAGTGAATGTAATGTAACACACACCCATACAATGCGCACCACCCCGTGATGTTTTTCTCACTCCTACTAGTGAATGTAATGTAACACACACCCATACAATGCGCACCACCCGGTGATGTTTTTCTCACTCCTACTAGTGAATCTAATGTAGCACACACCTATACAATGCGCACCACCCCGTGATGTTTTTCTCACTCCTACTAGTGAATGTAATGTAACACACACCCATACAATGCGCACCACCCCGTGATGTTTTTCTCACTGCTACTAGTGAATGTAATGTAACACACACCCATACAATGCGCACCACCCCGTGATGTTTTTCTCACTCCTACTAGTGAATGTAATGTAACACACACCCATACAATGCGCACCACCCCGCGATGTTTTTCAGAAACCTATCCTACATTGCCACAGCATGTTCCCTGAGCTCCCCATGCTGACCACCCCGCGGTGCTTTTGTCCATCCTACATTGCCACTCACTGCCTATCCTAATTCAGACCCTCCGATTCACACCACTCCGTGATGTTTTTCTCACTCCTAGTAGTGAATCTAATGTAACACACACCCATACAATGGGCACCACCCCGTGATGTTTTTCTCACTCCTACTAGTGAATGTAATGTAACACACACCCATACAATGCGCACCACCCCGTGATGTTTTTGTCACTCCTACTAGTGAATGTAATGTAACACACACCCATACAATGCGCACCACCCCGTGATGTTTTTCTCACTCCTACTAGTGAATGTAATGTAACACACACCCATACAATGCGCACCACCCCGTGATGTTTTTCTCACTCCTACTAGTGAATTTAATGTAACATACACCCATACAATGCGCACCACCCCGTGATGTTTTTCTCACTCCTACTAGTGAATGTAACGTAACACACACCCATACAATGCGCACCACCCCGTGATGTTTTTCTCACTCCTACTAGTGAAGGTAATGTAACACACACCCATAGAATGCGCACCAACCCGTGATGTTTTTCTCACTCCTACTAGTGAATCTAATGTAACACACACCCATACAATGCGCACCACCCCGTGATGTTTTTCTCACTCCTACTAGTGAATGTAATGTAACACACACCCATACATTGCCCACCACCCCGTGATGTTTTTCTCACTCCTACTAGTGAATGTAATGCAACACACACCCATACAATGCGCACCACCCCGTGATGTTTTTCTCACTCCTACTAGTGAATGTAATGTAACACACACCCATACAATGCGCACCACCCCCTGATGTTTTTCTCAATCCTACTAGTGAATGTAATGTAACACACACCCATACAATGCGCAACACCCCGTGATATTTTTCTCACTCCTACTAGTGAATGTAATGTAACACACACCCATACAATGCGCAGAATCCCGTGCTGTTTTTCTCACTCCTACTAGTGAATGTAATGTAACACAAACCCATACAATGCGCACCACCCCGTGATGTTTTTCTCACTCCTACTAGTGAATGTAATGTAACACACACCCATACAATGCACACCACCCCGTGATGTTTTTCTCACTACTACTAGTGAATGTAATGTAACACACACCCATACAATGCGCACCACCCCGTGATGTTTTTCTCACTCCTACTAGTGAATCTAATGTAACACGCACCCATACAATGCGCACCACCCCGCGATGTTTTTCAGAAACCTATCCTACATTGCCACTGCATGTTCCCTGACCTCCCCATGCTGACCACCCCGCGATGCTTTTCTCCATCCTACATTGCCACTCACTGCCTATTCTAATTCAGACCCTCCGATTCACACCACCCCGTGATGTTTTTCTCACTCCTAGTAGTGAATGTAATGTAACACACACCCATACAATGCGCACCACCCCGTGATGTTTTTCTCACTCCTACTAGTGAATGTAATGTAACACACACCCATACAATGCGCACCACACCGTGATGTTTTTCTCACTCCTACTAGTGAATGTAATGTAACACACACCCATACAATGGGCACCACCCGGTGATGTTTTTCTCACTCCTACTAGTGAATCTAATGTAACACACACCCATACAATGCGCACCACCCCGTGATGTTTTTCTCACTCCTACTAGTGAATGTAATGTAACACACACCCATACAATGCGCACTACCCCGTGATTTTTTTCTCACTCCTACTAGTGAATCTAATGTACCACACACCCATACATTTCGCACCACTCCGCAATGTTTTTCAGAATCCTATCCTACATTGCCACTGCATGTTCCCTGACCTCCCCATGCTGACCACCCCGCGGTGCTTTTCTCCATCCTACATTGCCAATAACTGCCTAACCTAATTCTGACCCTCCGATTCACACCACCCCGTCATGTTTTTCTCACTCCTACTAGTGAATGTAATGTAACACACACCCATACAATGCGCACCACCCCGTGATGTTTTTCTCACTGCTACTAGTGAATGTAATGTAACACACACCCATACAAGGCGCACCACCCCGGGATGTTTTTCCCACTCCTACTAGTGAATCAAATGTAACACACACCCATACAATGCGCACCACCCCGTGATGTTTTTCTCACTCCTACTAGTGAATGTAATGTAACACACACCCATACTATGCGCACCACCCCGTGATGTTTTTCTCACTCCTACTAGTGAATGTAATGTAACACACACCCATAAAATGGGTACCACCCGGTGATGTTTTTCTCACTCCTACTAGTGAATGTAATGTAACACACACCGATACAATGCGCACCACCCCGTGATGTTTTTCTCACTCCTACTAGTGAATGTAATGTAACACACACCCATACAACGCGCACCACCCCATGATGTTTTTCTCACTCCTACTAGTGAATGTAATGTAACACACACCCATACAATGCGCACCACCCCGTGATGTTTTTCTCACTCCTACTAGTGAATGTAATGTAACACACACCCATACAATGCGCACCACCCCGTGATGTTTTTGTCACTCCTACTAGTGAATGTAATGTAACACACACCCATACAATGCGCACCACCCCGTGATGTTTTTCTCACTCCTACTAGTGAATCTAATGTAACATACACCCATACAATGCGCACCACCCCGTGATGTTTTTCTCACTCCGACTAGTGAATGTAATGTAACACACACCCATACAATGCGCACCACCCCGTGATGTTTTTCTCACTCCTACTAGTGAATCTAATGTAACACACACCCATACAATTCGCACCACCCCGCGATGTTTTTCAGAAACCTATCCTACATTGCCATTGCATGTTCCCTGACCTCCCCATGCTGACCACCCCGCGGTGCTTTTCTCCATCCTACATTGCCAATCACTGCCTATGCTAATTCAGACCCTCCGATTCACACCACCCCGTCATGTTTTTCTCACTCCTACTCGTGAATGTAATGTAACACACACCCATACGATGCGCACCACCCCGTGATGTTTTTCTCACTCCTACTAGTGAATGTAATGTAACACACACCCATACAATGCGCACCACCCCGTGATGTTTTTCTCACTCCTACTAGTGAATGTAATGTAACACACACCCATACAATGCGCACCACCCCGTGATGTTTTTCTCACTCCTACTAGTGAATGTAATGTAACACACACCCATACAATGCGCACCACCCCGTGATGTTTTTCTCACTCCTACTAGTGAATGTAATGTAACACACACCCATACAATGCGCACCACCCCGTGATGTTTTTCTCACTCCTACTAGTGAATGTAATGTAACACACACCCATACAATGCGCACCACCCCGTGATGTTTTTCTCACTCCTACTAGTGAATGTAATGTAACACACACCCATACAATGCGCACCACCCGGTGATGTTTTTCTCACTCCTACTAGTGAATCTAATGTAGCACACACCCATACAATGCGCACCACCCCGTGATGTTTTTCTCACTCCTACTAGTGAATGTAATGTAACACACACCCATACAATGCGCACCACCCTGAGATGTTTTTCTCACTGCTACTAGTGAATGTAATGTAACACACACCCATACAATGCGCACCACCCCGTGATGTTTTTCTCACTCCTACTAGTGAATGTAATGTAACACACACCCATATAATGCGCACCACCCCGTGATGTTTTTCTCACTCCTACTAGTGAATGTAATGTAACACACACCCATACAATGCGCACCACCCCGTGATGTTTTTCTCACTCCTACTAGTGAATCTAATGTAACACACACCCATACAATTCGCACCACCCCGCGATGTTTTTCAGAAACCTATCCTACATTGCCATTGCATGTTCCCTGACCTCCCCATGCTGACCACCCCGCGGTGCTTTTCTCCATCCTACATTGCCAATCACTGCCTATCCTAATTCAGACCCTCCGATTCACACCACCCCGTCATGTTTTTCTCACTCCTACTCGTGAATGTAATGTAACACACACCCATACAATGCGCACCACCCCGTGATGTTTTTCTCACTCCTACTAGTGAATGTAATGTAACACACACCCATACAATGCGCACCACCCCGTGATGTTTTTCTCACTCCTACTAGTGAATGTAATGTAACACACACCCATACAATGCGCACCACCCCGTGATGTTTTTCTCACTCCTACTAGTGAATGTAATGTAACACACACCCATACAATGCGCACCACCCCGTGATGTTTTTCTCACTCCTACTAGTGAATGTAATGTAACACACACCCATACAATGCGCACCACCCCGTGATGTTTTTCTCACTCCTACTAGTGAATGTAATGTAACACACACCCATACAATGCGCACCACCCCGTGATGTTTTTCTCACTCCTACTAGTGAATCTAATGTAACACACACCCATACAATTCGCACCACCCCGCGATGTTTTTCAGAAACCTATCCTACATTGCCATTGCATGTTCCCTGACCTCCCCATGCTGACCACCCCGCGGTGCTTTTCTCCATCCTACATTGCCAATCACTGCCTATCCTAATTCAGACCCTCCGATTCACACCACCCCGTCATGTTTTTCTCACTCCTACTCGTGAATGTAATGTAACACACACCCATACAATGCGCACCACCCCGTGATGTTTTTCTCACTCCTACTAGTGAATGTAATGTAACACACACCCATACAATGCGCACCACCCCGTGATGTTTTTCTCACTCCTACTAGTGAATGTAATGTAACACACACCCATACAATGCGCACCACCCCGTGATGTTTTTCTCACTCCTACTAGTGAATGTAATGTAACACACACCCATACAATGCGCACCACCCCGTGATGTTTTTCTCACTCCTACTAGTGAATGTAATGTAACACACACCCATACAATGCGCACCACCCCGTGATGTTTTTCTCACTCCTACTAGTGAATGTAATGTAACACACACCCATACAATGCGCACCACCCCGTGATGTTTTTCTCACTCCTACTAGTGAATGTAATGTAACACACACCCATACAATGCGCACCACCCGGTGATGTTTTTCTCACTCCTACTAGTGAATCTAATGTAGCACACACCTATACAATGCGCACCACCCCGTGATGTTTTTCTCACTCCTACTAGTGAATGTAATGTAACACACACCCATACAATGCGCACCACCCCGTGATGTTTTTCTCACTGCTACTAGTGAATGTAATGTAACACACACCCATACAATGCGCACCACCCCGTGATGTTTTTCTCACTCCTACTAGTGAATGTAATGTAACACACACCCATATAATGCGCACCACCCCGTGATGTTTTTCTCACTCCTACTAGTGAATGTAATGTAACACACACCCATACAATGCGCACCACCCCGTGATGTTTTTCTCACTCCTACTAGTGAATGTAATGTAACACACACCCATACAATGCGCACCACCCCGTGATGTTTTTCTTACTCCTACTAGTGAATGTAATGTAACACACACCAATACAATGCCACCACCCCGTGATGTTTTTCTCACTCCTACTAGTGAATGTAATGTAACACACACCCATACAATGCGCACCACCCCGTGATGTTTTTCTCACTCCTACTAGGGAATGTAATGTAACACACACCCATACAATGCGCACCACCCCGTGATGTTTTTCTCACTCCTACTAGTGAATGTAATGTAACACACACCCATACAATGCGCACCTCCCCGTGATGTTTTTCTCACTCCTACTAGTGAATGTAATGTAACACACACCCATACAATGCGCACCACCCCGTGATGTTTTTCTCACTCCTACTAGTGAATGTAATGTAACACACACCCATACAATGCGCACCACCCCGCGATGTTTTTCAGAAACCTATCCTACATTGCCACAGCATGTTCCCTGAGCTCCCCATGCTGACCACCCCGCGGTGCTTTTGTCCATCCTACATTGCCACTCACTGCCTATCCTAATTCAGACCCTCCGATTCACACCACTCCGTGATGTTTTTCTCACTCCTAGTAGTGAATCTAATGTAACACACACCCATACAATGGGCACCACCCCGTGATGTTTTTCTCACTCCTACTAGTGAATGTACTGTAACACACACCCATACAATACGCACCACCCCGTGATGTTTTTCTCACTCCTACTAGTGAATGTAATGTAACACACACCCATACAATGCGCACCACCCCGTGATGTTTTTCTCACTCCTACTAGTGAATGTAATGTAACACACACACATACAATGCGCACCACCCCGTGATGTTTTTCTCACTCCTACTATTTAATGTAATGTAACACACACCCATACAATGCGCACCACCCCTTGATGATTTTCTCACTCCTACTAGTGAATGTAATGTAACACACACCCATACATTGCGCACCACCTCGTGATGTTTTTCTCACTCCTACTAGTGAATGTAATGTAACACACAACCATACAATGCGCACCACCCCGTGATGTTTTTCTCACTGCTACTAGTGAATGTAATGTAACACACACCCATACAATGCGCCCCACCCCGTGATGTTTTTCTCACTCCTACTAGTGAATGTAATGTAACACACACCCATACAATGCGTACCACCACGTGATGTTTTTCTCACTGCTACTAGTGAATGTAATGTAACACACACCCATACAATGCGCACCACCCCGCGATGTTTTTCAGAAACCTATCCTACATTGCCACAGCATGTTCCCTGAGCTCCCCATGCTGACCACCCCGCGGTGCTTTTCTCCATCCTACATTGCCACTCACTGCCTATCCTAATTCTGACCCTCCGATTCACACCACCCCGTGATGTTTTTCTCACTCCTAGTAGTGAATCTAATGTAACACACACCCATACAATGCGCACCACCCCGTGATGTTTTTCTCACTCCTACTAGTGAATGTAGTGTAACACACACCCATACAATACACACCACCCCGTGATGTTTTTCTCACTCCTACTAGTGAATGTAATGTAACACACACCCATACAAAGCGCACCACCCCGTGATGTTTTTCTCACTCCTACTAGTGAATGTAATGTAACACACACCCATACAATGCGCACCACCCCGTGATGTGTTTCTCACTCCTACTAGTGAATGTAATGTAACACACACCCATACAATGCGCACCACCCCGTGATGTTTTTCTCACTCCTACTAGTGAATGTAATGTAACACACACCCATACAATACGCACCACCCCGTGATGTTTTTCTCACTCCTACTAGTGAATGTAATGTAACACACACCCATACAATGCGCACCACCCCGTGATGTTTTTCTCACTCCTACTAGTGAATGTAATGTAACACACACCCATACAATGCGCACCACCCCGTGATGTTTTTCTCACTCCTACTAGGGAATGTAATGTAACACACACCCATACAATGCGCACCACCCCGTGATGTTTTTCTCACTCCTACTAGTGAATGTAATGTAACACACACCCATACAATGCGCACCACCCGGTGATGTTTTTCTCACTCCTACTAGTGAATCTAATGTAGCACACACCCATACATTGCGCACCACCCCGTGATGTTTTTCTCACTCCTACTAGTGAATGTAATGTAACACACACCCATACAATGCTCACCTCCCCGTGATGTTTTTCTCACTCCTACTATTGAATGTAATGTAACACACACCCATACAATGCGCACCACCCCGTGATGTTTTTCTCACTCCTACTAGTGAATGTAATGTAACACACACCCATACAACGCGCACCACCCCGCGATGTTTTTCAGAAACCTATCCTACATTGCCACAGCATGTTCCCTGAGCTCCCCATGCTGACCACCCCGCGGTGCTTTTGTCCATCCTACATTGCCACTCACTGCCTATCCTAATTCAGACCCTCCGATTCACACCACCCCGTGATGTTTTTCTCACTCCTAGTAGTGAATCTAATGTAACACACACCCATACAATGGGCACCACCCCGTGATGTTTTTCTCACTCCTACTAGTGAATGTACTGTAACACACACCCATACAATACGCACCACCCCGTGATGTTTTCTCACTCCTACTAGTGAATGTAATGTAACACACACCCATACAATGCGCACCACCCCGTGATGTTTTTCTCACTCCTACTAGTGAATGTAATGTAACACACACCCATACAATGCGCACCACCCCGTGATGTTTTTCTCACTCCTACTAGTGAATGTAATGTAACACACACTCATACAATGCGCACCACCCCGTGATGTTTTTCTCACTCCTACTAGTGAATGTAATGTAACACACACCCATACAATGCGCACCACCCCGTGATGTTTTTCTCACTCCTACTATTTAATGTAATGTAACACACACCCATACAATGCGCACCACCCCTTGATGATTTTCTCACTCCTACTAGTGAATGTAATGTAACACACACCCATACAATGCGCACCACCCCGTGATGTTTTTCTCACTCCTACTAGTGAATGTAATGTAACACACACCCATACAATGCGCACCACCCCGTGATGTTTTTCTCACTCCTAGTAGTGAATGTAATGTAACACACATCCATACAATGCGCACCACCCCGTGATGTTTTTCTCACTGCTACTAGTGAATGTAATGTAACACACACCCATACTATGCGCCCCACCCCGTGATGTTTTTCTCACTCCTACTAGTGAATGTAATGTAACACACACCCATACAATGCGCACCACCCCGTGATGTTTTTCTCACTGCTACTAGTGAATGTAATGTAACACACACCCATACAATGCGCACCACCCCGCGATGTTTTTCAGAAACCTATCCTACATTGCCACAGCATGTTCCCTGAGCTCCCCATGCTGACCACCCAGCGGTGCTTTTCTCCATCCTACATTGCCACTCACTGCCTATCCTAATTCAGACCCTCCGATTCACACCACCCCGTGATGTTTTTCTCACTCCTAGTAGTGAATCTAATGTAACACACACCCATACAATGCGCACCACCCCGTGATGTTTTTCTCACTCCTACTAGTGAATGTACTGTAACACACACCCATACAATACGCACCACCCCGTGATGTCTTTCTCACTCCTACTAGTGAATGTAATGTAACACACACCCATACAATGCGCACCACCCCGTGTTTTTTTTCTCACTCCTACTAGTGAATGTACTGTAACACACACCCATACAATACACACCACCCCGTGATGTTTTTCTCACTCCTACTAGTGAATGTAATGTAACACACACCCATACAATGCGCACCACCCCGTGATGTTTTTCTCACTCCTAATAGTGAATGTATTGTAACACACACCCATACAATGCGCACCACCCCGTGATGTTTTTCTCACTCCTACTAGTGAATGTAACGTAACACACACCCATACAATGCGCACCACCCCGTGATGTTTTTCTCACTCCTACTATTGAATGTAATGTAACACACACCCATACAATGCGCACCACCCCGTGATGTTTTTGTCACTCCTACTAGTGAATGTAATGTAACACACACCCATACAATGCGCACCACCCCGTGATGTTTTTCTCACTCCTACTAGTGAATGTAATGTAACACACACCCTTACAATGCGCACCACCCCGTGATGTTTTTCTCACTCCTACTAGTGAATCTAATGTAACATACACCCATACAATGCGCACCACCCCGTGATGTTTTTCTCACTCCTACTAGTGAATGTAATGTAACACACACCCATACAATGCGCACCACCCCGTGATGTTTTTCTCACTCCTACTAGTGAATCTAATGTAACACCCACCCATACAATTCGCACCACCCCGCGATGTTTTTCAGAAACCTATCCTATATTGCCACTGCATGTTCCCTGACCTCCCCATGCTGACCACCCCGCGGTGCTTTTCTCCCTCCTACATTGCCAATCACTGCCTATCCTAATTCAGACCCTCCGATTCACACCACCCCGTCATGTTTTTCTCACTCCTACTAGTGAATGTAATGTAACACACACCCATACAATGCGCACCACCCCGTGATGTTTTTCTCACTCCTACTAGTGAATGTAATGTAACACACACCCATACAATGCGCACCACCCCGTGATGTTTTTCTCACTCCTACTAGTGAATGTAATGTAACACACACCCATACAATGCGCACCACCCCGTGATGTTTTTCTCACTCCTACTAGTGAATGTAATGTAACACACACCCATACAATGCGCACCACCCCGTGATGTTTTTCTCACTCCTACTAGTGAATGTAATGTAACACACACCCATACAATGCGCACCACCCCGTGATGTTTTTCTCACTCCTACTAGTGAATGTAATGTAACACACACCCATACAATGCGCACCACCCCGTGATGTTTTTCTCACTCCTACTAGTGAATGTAATGTAACACACACCCATACAATGCGCACCACCCGGTGATGTTTTTCTCACTCCTACTAGTGAATCTAATGTAACACACACCCATACATTGCGCACCACCCCGTGATGTTTTTCTCACTCCTACTAGTGAATGTAATGTAACACACACACATACAATGCGCACCACCCGGTGATGTTTTTCTCACTCCTAGTAGTGAATGTAATGTAACACACACCCATACAATGCGCACCACCCCGCGATGTTTTTCAGAAACCTATCCTACATTGCCACAGCATGTTCCCTGAGCTCCCCATGCTGACCACCCCGCGGTGCTTTTCTCCATCCTACATTGCCACTCACTGCCTATCCTAATTCAGAACCTCCGATTCACACCACCCCGTGATGTTTTTCTCACTCCTAGTAGTGAATCTAATGTAACACACACCCATACAATGCGCACCACCCCGTGATGTTTTTCTCACTCCTACTAGTGAATGTACTGTAACACACACCCATACAATACGCACCACCCCGTGATGTTTTTCTCACTCCTACTAGTGAATGTACTGTAACACACACCCATACAATACGCACCACCCCGTGATGTTTTTCTCACTCCTACTAGTGAATGTAATGTAACACACACCCATACAATGCGCACCACCCCGTGATGTTTTTCTCACTCCTACTAGTGAATGTAATGTAACACACACCCATACAATGCGCACCACCCCGTGATTTTTTTCTCACTCCTACTAGTGAATGTAATGTAACACACACCCATACAATGCGCACCACCCCGTGATGTTTTTCTCACTCCTACTAGTGAATGTAATGTAACACACACCCATACAATGCGCACCACCCCGTGATGTTTTTCTCACTCCTACTAGTGAATGTAATGTAACACACACCCATACAATGCGCCCCACCCCGTGATGTTTTTCTCACTGCTACTAGTGAATGTAATGTAACACACACCCATACAATGCGTACCACCACGTGATGTTTTTCTCACTGCTACTAGTGAATGTAATGTAACACACACCCATACAATGCGCACCACCCCGCGATGTTTTTCAGAAACCTATCCTACATTGCCACAGCATGTTCCCTGAGCTCCACATGCTGACCACCCCGCGGTGCTTTTCTCCATCCTACATTGCCACTCACTGCCTATCCTAATTCAGACCCTCCGATTCACACCACCCCGTGATGTTTTTCTCACTCCTAGTAGTGAATCTAATGTAACACACACCCATAAAATGCGCACCACCCCGTGATGTTTTTCTCACTCCTACTAGTGAATGTACTGTAACACACACCCATACAATACACACCACCCCGTGATGTTTTTCTCACTCCTACTAGTGAATGTAATGTAACACACACCCATACAATGCGCACCACCCCGTGATGTTTTTCTCACTCCTACTAGTGAATGTAATGTAACACACACCCATACAATGCGCACCACCCCGTGATGTTTTCCTCACTCCTACTAGTGAATGTAATGTAACACACACCCATACAATGCGCACCACCCCGTGATTTTTTTCTCACTCCTACTATTGAATGTAATGTAACACACACCCATACAATGCGCACCACCCCGTGATGTTTTTGTCACTCCTACTAGTGAATGTAATGTAACACACACCCATACAATGCGCACCACCCCGTGATGTTTTTCTCACTCCTACTAGTGAATGTAATGTAACACACACCCATACAATGCGCACCACCCCGTGATGTTTTTCTCACTCCTACTAGTGAATCTAATGTAACATACACCCATACAATGCGCACCACGCCGTGATGTTTTTCTCACTCCTACTAGTGTATGTAATGTAACACACACCCATACAATGCGCACCACCCCGTGATGTTTTTCTCACTCCTACTAGTGAATCTAATGTAACACCCACCCATACAATTCGCACCACCCCGCGATGTTTTTCAGAAACCTATCCTACATTGCCACTGCATGTTCCCTGACCTCCCCATGCTGACCACCCCGCGGTGCTTTTCTCCCTCCTACATTGCCAATCACTGCCTATCCTAATTCAGACCCTCCGATTCACACCACCCCGTGATGTTTTTCTCACTCCTACTAGTGAATGTAATGTAACACACACCCATACAATGCGCACCACCCCGTGATGTTTTTCTCACTCCTACTAGTGAATGTAATGTAACACACACCCATACAATGCGCACCACCCCGTGATGTTTTTCTCACTCCTACTAGTGAATGTAATGTAACACACACCCATACAATGCGCACCACCCCGTGATGTTTTTCTCACTCCTACTAGTGAATGTAATGTAACACACACCCATACAATGCGCACCACCCCGTGATGTTTTTCTCACTCCTACTAGTGAATGTAATGTAACACACACCCATACAATGCGCACCACCCCGTGATGTTTTTCTCACTCCTACTAGTGAATGTAATGTAACACACACCCATACAATGCGCACCACCCGGTGATGTTTTTCTCACTCCTACTAGTGAATCTAATGTAACACACACCCATACATTGCGCACCACCCCGTGATGTTTTTCTCACTCCTACTAGTGAATGTAATGTAACACACACACATACAATGCGCACCACCCGGTGATGTTTTTCTCACTCCTAGTAGTGAATGTAATGTAACACACACCCATACAATGCGCACCACCCCGCGATGTTTTTCAGAAACCTATCCTACATTGCCACAGCATGTTCCCTGAGCTCCCCATGCTGACCACCCCGCGGTGCTTTTCTCCATCCTACATTGCCACTCACTGCCTATCCTAATTCAGAACCTCCGATTCACACCACCCCGTGATGTTTTTCTCACTCCTAGTAGTGAATCTAATGTAACACACACCCATACAATGCGCACCACCCCGTGATGTTTTTCTCACTCCTACTAGTGAATGTACTGTAACACACACCCATACAATACGCACCACCCCGTGATGTTTTTCTCACTCCTACTAGTGAATGTACTGTAACACACACCCATACAATACGCACCACCCCGTGATGTTTTTCTCACTCCTACTAGTGAATGTAATGTAACACACACCCATACAATGCGCACCACCCCGTGATGTTTTTCTCACTCCTACTAGTGAATGTAATGTAACACACACCCATACAATGCGCACCACCCCGTGATTTTTTTCTCACTCCTACTAGTGAATGTAATGTAACACACACCCATACAATGCGCACCACCCCGTGATGTTTTTCTCACTCCTACTAGTGAATGTAATGTAACACACACCCATACAATGCGCACCACCCCGTGATGTTTTTCTCACTCCTACTAGTGAATGTAATGTAACACACACCCATACAATGCGCCCCACCCCGTGATGTTTTTCTCACTGCTACTAGTGAATGTAATGTAACACACACCCATACAATGCGTACCACCACGTGATGTTTTTCTCACTGCTACTAGTGAATGTAATGTAACACACACCCATACAATGCGCACCACCCCGCGATGTTTTTCAGAAACCTATCCTACATTGCCACAGCATGTTCCCTGAGCTCCACATGCTGACCACCCCGCGGTGCTTTTCTCCATCCTACATTGCCACTCACTGCCTATCCTAATTCAGACCCTCCGATTCACACCACCCCGTGATGTTTTTCTCACTCCTAGTAGTGAATCTAATGTAACACACACCCATAAAATGCGCACCACCCCGTGATGTTTTTCTCACTCCTACTAGTGAATGTACTGTAACACACACCCATACAATACACACCACCCCGTGATGTTTTTCTCACTCCTACTAGTGAATGTAATGTAACACACACCCATACAATGCGCACCACCCCGTGATGTTTTTCTCACTCCTACTAGTGAATGTAATGTAACACACACCCATACAATGCGCACCACCCCGTGATGTTTTCCTCACTCCTACTAGTGAATGTAATGTAACACACACCCATACAATGCGCACCACCCCGTGATTTTTTTCTCACTCCTACTATTGAATGTAATATAACACACACCCATACAATGCGCACCACCCCGTGATGTTTTTCTCACTCCTACTAGTGAATGTAATGTAACACACACCCATACAATGCGCACCACCCCGTGATGTTTTTCTCACTCCTACTAGTGAATGTAATGTAACACACACCCATACAATGCGCACCACCCCGTGATGTTTTTCTCACTCCTACTAGTGAATCTAATGTAACATACACCCATACAATGCGCACCACGCCGTGATGTTTTTCTCACTCCTACTAGTGAATGTAATGTAACACACACCCATACAATGCGCACCACCCCGTGATGTTTTTCTCACTCCTACTAGTGAATCTAATGTAACACCCACCCATACAATTCGCACCACCCCGCGATGTTTTTCAGAAACCTATCCTACATTGCCACTGCATGTTCCCTGACCTCCCCATGCTGACCACCCCGCGGTGCTTTTCTCCCTCCTACATTGCCAATCACTGCCTATCCTAATTCAGACCCTCCGATTCACACCACCCCGTCATGTTTTTCTCACTCCTACTAGTGAATGTAATGTAACACACACCCATACAATGCGCACCACCCCGTGATGTTTTTCTCACTCCTACTAGTGAATGTAATGTAACACACACCCATACAATGCGCACCACCCCGTGATGTTTTTCTCACTCCTACTAGTGAATGTAATGTAACACACACCCATACAATGCGCACCACCCCGTGATGTTTTTCTCACTCCTACTAGTGAATGTAATGTAACACACACCCATACAATGCGCACCACCCCGTGATGTTTTTCTCACTCCTACTAGTGAATATAATGTAACACACACCCATACAATGCGCACCACCCGGTGATGTTTTTCTCACTCCTACTAGTGAATCTAATGTAACACACACCCATACATTGCGCACCACCCCGTGATGTTTCTCTCACTCCTACTAGTGAATGTAATGTAACACACACACATACAATGCGCACCACCCGGTGATGTTTTTCTCACTCCAAATAGTGAATCTAATGTAACACACACCCATACAATGCGCACCACCCCGCGATGTTTTTCAGAAAGCTATCCTACATTGCCACAGCATGTTCCCTGAGCTCCCCATGCTGACCACCCCGCGGTGCTTTTCTCCATCCTACATTGCCACTCACTGCCTATCCTAATTCAGACCCTCCGATTCACACCACCCCGTGATGTTTTTCTCACTCCTAGTAGTGAATCTAATGTAACACAAACCCATACAATGCGCACCACCCCGTGATGTTTTTCTCACTCCTACTAGTGAATGTAATGTAACACACACCCATACAATGCGCACCACCCCGTGATGTTTTTCTCACTCCTACTAGTGAATGTAATGTAACACACACCCATACAATGCGCACCACCCCGTGATTTTTTTCTCACTCCTACTAGTGAATGTAATGTAACACACACCCATACAATGCGCACCACCCCGTGATGTTTTTCTCTCTCCTACTAGTGAATGTAATGTAACACACACCCATACAATGCGCACCACCCCGTGATGTTTTTCTCACTCCTACTAGTGAATGTAATGTAACACACACCCATACAATGCGCACCACCCCGTGATGTTTTTCTCACTGCTACTAGTGAATGTAATGTAACACACACCCATACAATGCGCCCCACCCCGTGATGTTTTTCTCACTCCTACTATTGAATGTAATGTAACACACACCCATACAATGCGTACCACCACGTGATGATTTTCTCACTGCTACTAGTGAATGTAATGTAACACACACCCATACAATGCGCACCACCCCGCGATGTTTTTCAGAAACCTATCCTACATTGCCACAGCATGTTCCCTGAGCTCCCCATGCTGACCACCCCGCGGTGCTTTTCTCCATCCTACATTGCCACTCACTGCCTATCCTAATTCAGACCCTCCGATTCACACCACCCCGTGATGTTTTTCTCACTACTAGTAGTGAATCTAATGTAACACACACCCATACAATGCGCACCACCCCGTGATGTTTTTCTCACTCCTACTAGTGAATGTACTGTAACACACACCCATACAATACACACCACCCCGTGATGTTTTTCTCACTCCTACTAGTGAATGTAATGTAACACACACCCATACAATGTGCACCACCCCGTGATGTTTTTCTCACTCCTACTAGTGAATGTAATGTAACACACACCCATACAATGCGCACCACCCCGTGATGTTTTTCTCTCTCCTACTAGTGAATGTAATGTAACACACACCCATACAATGGGCACCACCCCGTGATGTTTTTCTCACTCCTACTAGTGAATGTAATGTAACACACACCCATACAATGCGCACCACCCCGTGATGTTTTTGTCACTCCTACTAGTGAATGTAATGTAACACACACCCATACAATGCGCACCACCCCATGATGTTTTTCTCACTCCTACTAGTGAATGTAATGTAACACACACCCATACAATGCGCACCACCCCATGATGTTTTTCTCACTCCTACTAGTGAATCTAATGTAACATACACCGATACAATGCGCACCACCCCGTGATGTTTTTCTCACTCCTACTAGTGAATGTAATGTAACACACACCCATACAATGCGCACCACCCCGTGATGTTTTTCTCACTCCTACTAGTGAATGTAATGTAACACACACCCATACAATGCGCACCACCCCGTGATGTTTTTCTCACTCCTACTAGTGAATGTAATGTAACACACACCCATACAATGCGCACCACCCCGTGATGTTTTTCTCACTCCTACTAGTGAATGTAATGTAACACACACCCATACAATGCGCACCACCCAGTGATGTTTTTCTCACTCCTACTAGTGAATGTAATGTAACACACACCCATACAATGCGCACCACCCCGTGATGTTTTTCTCACTCCTACTAGTGAATGTAATGTAACACACACCCATACAATGCGCACCACCCCGTGATGTTTTTCTCACTCCTACTAGTGAATGTAATGTAACACACACCCATACAATGCGCACCACCCGGTGATGTTTTTCTCACTCCTACTAGTGAATCTAATGTAACACACACCCATACATTGCGCACCACCCCGTGATATTTTTCTCACTCCTACTAGTGAATGTAATGTAACACACACCCATACAATGCGCACCTCCCCGTGATGTTTTTCTCACTCCTACTAGTGAATGTAATGTAACACACACCAATACAATGCGCACCACCCCGTGATGTTTTTCTCACTCCTACTAGTGAATGTAATGTAACACACACCCATACAATGCTCAACACCCCGTGATGTTTTTCTCACTCCTACTAGTGAATGTAATGTAACACACACCCATACAATGCGCACCACCCCGCGATGTTTTTCAGAAACCTATCCTACATTGCCACAGCATGTTCCCTGAGCTCCCCATGCTGACCACCCCGCGGTGCTTTTGTCCATCCTACATTGCCACTCACTGCCTATCCTAATTCAGACCCTCCAATTCACACCACCCCGTGATGTTTTTCTCACTCCTAGTAGTGAATCTAATGTAACACACACCCATACAATGGGCACCACCCCGTGATGTTTTTCTCACTCCTACTAGTGAATGTACTGTAACACACACCCATACAATACGCACCACCCCGTGATGTTTTTCTCACTCCTACTAGTGAATGTAATGTAACACACACCCATACAATGCGCACCACCCCGTGATGTTTTTCTCACTGCTACTAGTGAATGTAATGTAACACACACCCATACAATGCGCCCCACCCCGTGATGTTTTTCTCACTCCTACTAGTGAATGTAATGTAACACACACCCATACAATGCGCACCACCCCCTGATGTTTTTCTCACTGCTACTAGTGAATGTAATGTAACACACACCCATACAATGCGCCCCACCCCATGATGTTTTTCTCACTCCTACTAGTGAATGTAATGAAACACACACCCATACAATGCGCACCACCCCCTGATGTTTTTCTCACTGCTACTAGTGAATGTAATGTAACACACACCCATACAATGCGCCCCACCCCGTGATGTTTTTCTCACTCCTACTAGTGAATGTAATGTAACACACACCCATACAATGCATACCACCACGTGATGTTTTTCTCACTCCTACTAGTGAATGTAATGTAACACACACCCATACAATGCGCACCACCCCGTGATGTTTTTCTCACTCCTACTAGTGAATGTAATGTAACACACACCCATACAATGCGCACCACCCCGTGATGTTTTTCTCACTCCTACTAGTGAATGTAATGTAACACACACCCATACAATGCGCACCACCCTGCGATGTTTTTCAGAAACCTATCCTACATTGCCAATGCATGTTCCCTGACCTCCCCATGCTGACGACCCCGCGATGCTTTTCTCCATCCTACATTGCCACTCACTGCCTATTCTAATTCAGACCCTCCGATTCACACCACCCCGTGATGTTTTTCTCACTCCTAGTAGTGAATGTAATGTAACACACACCCATACAATGCGCACCACCCCGTGATGTTTTTCTCACTCCTAGTAGTGAATGTAATGTAACACACACGCGTACAATGCGCACCACCCCGTGATGTTTTTCTCACAGCTACTAGTGAATGTAATGTAACACACACCCATACAATGCGCACCACCCCGTGATGTTTTTCTCACTGCTACTAGTGAATGTAATGTAACACACACCCATACAATGCGCACCACCCCGTGATGTTTTTCTCACTCCTACTAGTGAATGTAATGTAACACACACCCATACAATGCGCACCACACCGTGATGTTTTTCTCACTCCTACTAGTGAATGTAATGTAACACACACCCATACAATGCTCACCACCGCGGGATGTTTTTCCCACTCCTACTAGTGAATCTAATGTAACACACACCCATACAATGTGCACCACCCCGTGATGTTTTTCTCACTCCTACTAGTGAATGTAATGTAACACACACCCATACAATGCGCACCACCCCGTGATGTTTTTCTCACTCCTACTAGTGAATGTAATGTAACACACACAAATACAATGCGCACCACCCCGTGATGTTTTTCTCACTCCTACTAGTGAATGTAATGTAACACACACCCATACAATGGGTACCAACCGATGATGTTTTTCTCACTCCTACTAGTGAATGTAATGTAACACACACACATACAATGCGCACCACCCCGTGATGTTTTTCTCACTCCTACTAGTGAATGTAATGTAACACACACCCATACAATGCGCACCACCCCGTGATGTTTTTCTCACTGCTACTAGTGAATGTAATGTAACACACACCCATACAATGCGCCCCACCCCGTGATGTTTTTCTCACTCCTACTAGTGAATGTAATGTAACACACACCCATACAATGCGCACCACCCCGTGATGTTTTTCTCACTCCTACTAGTGAATGTAATGTAACACACACCCATACAATGCGCACCACCCCGTGATGTTTTTCTCACTCCTACTAGTGAATGTAATGTAACACACACCCATACAATGCGCACCACCCCGTGATGTTTTTCTCACTCCTACTAGTGAATGTAATGTAACACACACACATACAATGCGCACCACCCCGTGATGTTTTTCTCACTCCTACTAGTGAATGTAATGTAACACACACCCATACAATGCGCACCACCCCGCGATGTTTTTCAGAAACCTATCCTACATTGCCAATGCATGTTCCCTGACCTCCCCATGCTGACGACCCCGCGATGCTTTTCTCCATCCTACATTGCCACTCACTGCCTATTCTAATTCAGACCCTCCGATTCACACCACCCCGTGATGTTTTTCTCACTCCTAGTAGTGAATGTAATGTAACACACACCCATACAATGCGCAACACCCCGTGATGTTTTTCTCACTCCTAGTAGTGAATGTAATGTAACACACACGCGTACAATGCGCACCACCCCGTGATGTTTTTCTCACTGCTACTAGTGAATGTAATGTAACACACACCCATACAATGCGCCCCACCCCGTGATGTTTTTCTCACTCCTACTAGTGAATGTAATGTAACACACACCCATACAATGCGCACCACCCCGTGATGTTTTTCTCACTCCTACTAGTGAATGTAATGTAACACACACCCATACAATGCGCACCACCCCGTGATGTTTTTTACTCCTACTAGTGAATGTAATGTAACACACACCCATACAATGCGCACCACCCCGTGATGTTTTTCTCACTCCTACTAGTGAATGTAATGTAACACACACCCATACAATGCGCACCACCCCGTGATGTTTTTCTCACTCCTACTAGTGAATGTAATGTAACACACACCCATACAATGCGCACCACCCCGCGATGTTTTTCAGAAACCTATCCTACATTGCCAATGCATGTTCCCTGACCTCCCCATGCTGACGACCCCGCGATGCTTTTCTCCATCCTACATTGCCACTCACTGCCTATTCTAATTCAGACCCTCCGATTCACACCACCCCGTGATGTTTTTCTCACTCCTAGTAGTGAATGTAATGTAACACACACCCATACAATGCGCACCACCCCGTGATGTTTTTCTCACTCCTAGTAGTGAATGTAATGTAACACACACGCGTACAATGCGCACCACCCCGTGATGTTTTTCTCACTGCTACTAGTGAATGTAATGTAACACACACCCATACAATGCGCACCACCCCGTGATGTTTTTCTCACTGCTACTAGTGAATGTAATGTAACACACACCCATACAATGCGCACCACCCCGTGATGTTTTTCTCACTCCTACTAGTGAATGTAATGTAACACACACCCATACAATGCGCACCACCCCGTGATGTTTTTCTCACTCCTACTAGTGAATGTAATGTAACACACACCCATACAATGCTCACCACCGCGGGATGTTTTTCCCACTCCTACTAGTGAATCTAATGTAACACACACCCATACAATGCGCACCACCCCGTGATGCTTTTCTCACTCCTACTAGTGAATGTAATGTAACACACACCCATACAATGCGCACCACCCCGTGATGTTTTTCTCACTCCTACTAGTGAATGTAATGTAACACACACCAATACAATGCGCACCACCCCGTGATGTTTTTCTCACTCCTACTAGTGAATGTAATGTAACACACACCCATACAATGGGTACCAACCGATGATGTTTTTCTCACTCCTACTAGTGAATGTAATGTAACACACACACATACAATGCGCACCACCCCGTGATGTTTTTCTCACTCCTACTAGTGAATGTAATGTAACACACACCCATACAATGCGCACCACCCCGTGATGTTTTTCTCACTGCTACTAGTGAATGTAATGTAACACACACCCATACAATGCGCCCCACCCCGTGATGTTTTTCTCACTCCTACTAGTGAATGTAATGTAACACACACCCATACAATGCGCACCACCCCGTGATGTTTTTCTCACTCCTACTAGTGAATGTAATGTAACACACACCCATACAATGCGCACCACCCCGTGATGTTTTTCTCACTCCTACTAGTGAATGTAATGTAACACACACCCATACAATGCGCACCACCCCGTGATGTTTTTCTCACTCCTACTAGTGAATGTAATGTAACACACACCCATACAATGCGCACCACCCCGTGATGTTTTTCTCACTCCTACTAGTGAATGTAATGTAACACACACCCATACAATGCGCACCACCCCGCGATGTTTTTCAGAAACCTATCCTACATTGCCAATGCATGTTCCCTGACCTCCCCATGCTGACGACCCCGCGATGCTTTTCTCCATCCTACATTGCCACTCACTGCCTATTCTATTTCAGACCCTCCGATTCACACCACCCCGTGATGTTTTTCTCACTCCTAGTAGTGAATGTAATGTAACACACACCCATACAATGCGCACCACCCCGTGATGTTTTTCTCACTCCTAGTAGTGAATGTAATGTAACACACACGCGTACAATGCGCACCACCCCGTGATGTTTTTCTCACTGCTACTAGTGAATGTAATGTAACACACACCCATCCAATGCGCCCCACCCCGTGATGTTTTTCTCACTCCTACTATTGAATGTAATGTACCACACACCCATACAATGCGTACCACCACGTGATGTTTTTCTCACTGCTACTAGTGAATGTAATGTAACACACACCCATACAATGCGCACCACCCCGCGATGTTTTTCAGAAACCTATCCTACATTGCCACAGCATGTTCCCTGAGCTCCCCATGCTGACCACCCCGCGGTGCTTTTCTCCATCCTACATTGCCACTCACTGCCTATCCTAATTCAGACCCTCCGATTCACACCACCCCGTGATGTTTTTCTCACTACTAGTAGTGAATCTAATGTAACACACACCCATACAATGCGCACCACCCCGTGATGTTTTTCTCACTCCTACTAGTGAATGTACTGTAACACACACCCATACAATACACACCACCCCGTGATGTTTTTCTCACTCCTACTAGTGAATGTAATGTAACACACACCCATACAATGCGCACCACCCCGTGATGTTTTTTTCACTCCTACTAGTGAATGTAATGTAACACACACCCATACAATGCGCACCACCCCGTGATGTTTTTCTCTCTCCTACTAGTGAATGTAATGTAACACACACCCATACAATGGGCACCACCCGTGATGTTTTTCTCACTCCTACTAGTGAATGTAATGTAACACACACCCATACAATGCGCACCACCCCGTGATGTTTTTGTCACTCCTACTAGTGAATGTAATGTAACACACACCCATACAATGCGCACCACCCCGTGATGTTTTTCTCACTCCTACTAGTGAATGTAATGTAACACACACCCATACAATGCGCACCACCCCATGATGTTTTTCTCACTCCTACTAGTGAATCTAATGTAACATACACCCATACAATGCGCACCACCCCGTGATGTTTTTCTCACTCCTACTAGTGAATGTAATGTAACACACACCCATAAAATGCGCACCACCCCGTGATGTTTTTCTCACTCCTACTAGTGAATGTAATGTAACACACACCCATACAATGCGCACCACCCCGTGATGTTTTTCTCACTCCTACTAGTGAATGTAATGTAACACACACCCATACAATGCGCACCACCCCGTGATGTTTTTCTCACTCCTACTAGTGAATGTAATGTAACACACACCCATACAATGCGCACCACCCAGTGATGTTTTTCTCACTCCTACTAGTGAATGTAATGTAACACACACCCATACAATGCGCACCACCCCGTGATGTTTTTCTCACTCCTACTAGTGAATGTAATGTAACACACACCCATACAATGCGCACCACCCCGTGATGTTTTTGTCACTCCTACTAGTGAATGTAATGTAACACACACCCATACAATGCGCACCACCCGGTGATGTTTTTCTCACTCCTACTAGTGAATCTAATGTAACACACACCCATACATTGCGCACCACCCCGTGATGTTTTTCTCACTCCTACTAGTGAATGTAAAGTAACACACACCCATACAATGCGCACCTCCCCGTGATGTTTTTCTCACTCCTACTAGTGAATGTAATGTAACAAACACCAATACAATGCGCACCACCCCGTGATGTTTTTCTCACTCCTACTAGTGAATGTAATGTAACACACACCCATACAATGCTCAACACCCCGTGATGTTTTTCTCACTCCTACTAGTGAATGTAATGTAACACACACCCATACAATGCGCACCACCCCGCGATGTTTTTCAGAAACCTATCCTACATTGCCACAGCATGTTCCCTGAGCTCCCCATGCTGACCAACCCGCGGTGCTTTTGTCCATCCTACATTGCCACTCACTGCCTATCCTAATTCAGACCCTCCGATTCACACCACCCCGTGATGTTTTTCTCACTCCTAGTAGTGAATCTAATGTAACACACACCCATACAATGGGCACCACCCCGTGATGTTTTTCTCACTCCTACTAGTGAATGTACTGTAACACACACCCATACAATACGCACCACCCCGTGATGTTTTTCTCACTCCTACTAGTGAATGTAATGTAACACACACCCATACAATGCGCACCACCCCGTGATGTTTTTCTCACTGCTACTAGTGAATGTAATGTAACACACACCCATACAATGCGCCCCACCCCGTGATGTTTTTCTCACTCCTACTAGTGAATGTAATGTAACACACACCCATACAATGCGTACCACCACGTGATGTTTTTCTCACTGCTACTAGTGAATGTAATGTAACACACACCCATACAATGCGCACCACCCCGCGATGTTTTTCAGAAACCTATCCTACATTGCCACAGCATGTTCCCTGAGCTCCCCATGCTGACCACCCCGCGGTGCTTTTCTCCATCCTACATTGCCACTCACTGCCTATCCTAATTCAGACCCTCCGATTCACACCACCCCGTGATGTTTTTCTCACTACTAGTAGTGAATCTAATGTAACACACACCCATACAATGCGCACCACCCCGTGATGTTTTTCTCACTCCTACTAGTGAATGTACTGTAACACACACCCATACAATACACACCACCCCGTGATGTTTTTCTCACTCCTACTAGTGAATGTAATGTAACACACACCCATACAATGCGCACCACCCCGTGATGTTTTTCTCACTCCTACTAGTGAATGTAATGTAACACACACCCATACAATGCGCACCACCCCGTGATGTTTTTCTCTCTCCTACTAGTGAATGTAATGTAACACACACCCATACAATGGGCACCACCACGTCATGTTTTTCTCACTCCTACTAGTGAATGTAATGTAACACACACCCATACAATGCGCACCACCCCGTGATGTTTTTGTCACTCCTACTAGTGAATGTAATGTAACACACACCCATACAATGCGCACCACCCCGTGATGTTTTTCTCACTCCTACTAGTGAATGTAATGTAACACACACCCATACAATGCGCACCACCCCATGATGTTTTTCTCACTCCTACTAGTGAATCTAATGTAACATACACCCATACAATGCGCACCACCCCGTGATGTTTTTCTCACTCCTACTAGTGAATGTAATGTAACACACACCCATAAAATGCGCACCACCCCGTGATGTTTTTCTCACTCCTACTAGTGAATGTAATGTAACACACACCCATACAATGCGCACCACCCCGTGATGTTTTTCTCACTCCTACTAGTGAATGTAATGTAACACACACCCATAAAATGCGCACCACCCCGTGATGTTTTTCTCACTCCTACTAGTGAATGTAATGTAACACACACCCATACAATGCGCACCACCCAGTGATGTTTTTCTCACTCCTACTAGTGAATGTAATGTAACACACACCCATACAATGCGCACCACCCCGTGATGTTTTTCTCACTCCTACTAGTGAATGTAATGTAACACACACCCATACAATGCGCACCACCCCGTGATGTTTTTGTCACTCCTACTAGTGAATGTAATGTAACACACACCCATACAATGCGCACCACCCGGTGATGTTTTTCTCACTCCTACTAGTGAATCTAATGTAACACACACCCATACATTGCGCACCACCCCGTGATGTTTTTCTCACTCCTACTAGTGAATGTAATGTAACACACACCCATACAATGCGCACCTCCCCGTGATGTTTTTCTCACTCCTACTAGTGAATGTAATGTAACACACACCAATACAATGCGCACCACCCCGTGATGTTTTTCTCACTCCTACTAGTGAATGTAATGTAACACACACCCATACAATGCTCAACACCCCGTGATGTTTTTCTCACTCCTACTAGTGAATGTAATGTAACACACACCCATACAATGCGCACCACCCCGCGATATTTTTCAGAAACCTATCCTACATTGCCATAGCATGTTCCCTGAGCTCCCCATGCTGACCACCCCGCGGTGCTTTTGTCCATCCTACATTGCCACTCACTGCCTATCCTAATTCAGACCCTCCGATTCACACCACCCCGTGATGTTTTTCTCACTCCTAGTAGTGAATCTAATGTAACACACACCCATACAATGGGCACCACCCCGTGATGTTTTTCTCACTCCTACTAGTGAATGTACTGTAACACACACCCATACAATACGCACCACCCCGTGATGTTTTTCTCACTCCTACTAGTGAATGTAATGTAACACACACCCATACAATGCGCACCACCCCGTGATGTTTTTCTCACTGCTACTAGTGAATGTAATGTAACACACACCCATACAATGCGCCCCACCCCGTGATGTTTTTCTCACTCCTACTAGTGAATGTAATGTAACACACACCCATACAATGCGTACCACCACGTGATGTTTTTCTCACTGCTACTAGTGAATGTAATGTAACACACACCCATACAATGCGCACCACCCCGCGATGTTTTTCAGAAACCTATCCTACATTGCCACAGCATGTTCCCTGAGCTCCCCATGCTGACCACCCCGCGGTGCTTTTCTCCATCCTACATTGCCACTCACTGCCTATCCTAATTCAGACCCTCCGATTCACACCACCCCGTGATGTTTTTCTCACTCCTAGTAGTGAATCTAATGTAACACACACCCATACAATGCGCACCACCCCGTGATGTTTTTCTCACTCCTACTAGTGAATGTACTGTAACACACACCCATACAATACACACCACCCCGTGATGTTTTTCTCACTCCTACTAGTGAATGTAATGTAACACACACCCATACAATGCGCACCACCCCGTGATGTTTTTCTCACTCCTACTAGTGAATGTAATGTAACACACACCCATACAATGCGCACCACCCCGTGATGTATTTCTCACTCCTACTACTGAATGTAATGTAACACACACCCATACAATGCGCACCACCCCGTTATGTTTTTCTCACTGCTTCTAGTGAATCTAATGTAACACACACCCATACAATGCGCACCACCCCGTGATGTTTTTCTCAATCCTACTAGTGAATGTAATGTAACACACACCCATACAATGCGCACCACCCCGTGATGTTTTTCTCACTCCTACTAGTGAATGTAATGTAACACACACCCATACAATGCGCACCACCCCGTGATGTTTTTCTCACTCCTACTAGTGAATGTAATGTAACACACACCCATACAATGCGCACCACCCCGTGATGTTTTTCTCACTCCTACTAGTGAATGTAATGTAACACACACCCATACAATGCGCACCACCCCGTGATGTTTTTCTCACTCCTACTAGTGAATGTAATGTAACACACACCCATACAATGCGCACCACCCCGTGATGTTTTTCTCACTCCTACTAGTGAATGTAATGTAACACACACCCATACAATGCGCACCACCCCGTGATGTTTTTCTCACTCCTACTAGTGAATGTAATGTAACACACACCCATACAATGCGCACCACCCCGTGATGTTTTTCTCACTCCTACTAGTGAATGTAATGTAACACACACCCATACAATGCGCACCACCCCGTGATGTTTTTCTCACTCCTACTAGTGAATGTAATGTAACACACACCCATACAATGCTCACCACCGCGGGATGTTTTTCCCACTCCTACTAGTGAATCTAATGTAACACACACCCATACAATGCGCACCACCCCGTGATGTTTTTCTCACTCCTACTAGTGAATGTAATGTAACACACACCCATACAATGCGCACCACCCCGTGATGTTTTTCTCACTCCTACTAGTGAATGTAATGTAACACACACCAATACAATGCGCACCACCCCGTGATGTTTTTCTCACTCCTACTAGTGAATGTAATGTAACACACACCCATACAATGGGTACCAACCGATGATGTTTTTCTCACTCCTACTAGTGAATGTACACCCATACAATGCGCACCACCACGTGATGTTTTTCTCACTCCTACTAGTGAATGTAATGTAACACACACCCATACAATGCGCACCACCCAGTGATGTTTTTCTCACTCCTACTAGTGAATGTAATGTAACACCCACCCATACAATGCGCACCACCCCGTGATGTTTTTCTCACTCCTACTAGTGAATGTAATGTAACACACACCCATACAATGCGCACCACCCCGCGATGTTTTTCAGAAACCTATCCTACATTGCCAATGCATTTTCCCTGACCTCCCCATGCTGACGACCCCGCGATGCTTTTCTCCATCCTACATTGCCACTCACTGCCTATTCTAATTCAGACCCTCCGATTCACACCACCCCGTGATGTTTTTCTCACTCCTAGTAGTGAATGTAATGTAACACACACCCATACAATGCGCACCACCCCGTGATGTTTTTCTCACTCTTAGTAGTGAATGTAATGTAACACACACGCGTACAATGCGCACCACCCCGTGATGTTTTTCTCACTGCTACTAGTGAATGTAATGTAACACACACCCATACAATGCGCACCACCCCGTGATGTTTTTCTCACTGCTACTAGTGAATGTAATGTAACACACACCCATACAATGCGCACCACCCCGTGATGTTTTTCTCACTCCTACTAGTGAATGTAATGTAACACACACCCATACAATGCGCACCACCCCGTGATGTTTTTCTCACTCCTACTAGTGAATGTAATGTAACACACACCCATACAATGCTCACCACCGCGGGATGTTTTTCCCACTCCTACTAGTGAATCTAATGTAACACACACCCATACAATGCGCACCACCCCGTGATGCTTTTCTCACTCCTACTAGTGAATGTAATGTAACACACACCCATACAATGCGCACCACCCCGTGATGTTTTTCTCACTCCTACTAGTGAATGTAATGTAACACACACCGATACAATGCGCACCACCCCGTGATGTTTTTCTCACTCCTACTAGTGAATGTAATGTAACACACACCCATACAATGGGTACCAACCGATGATGTTTTTCTCACTCCTACTAGTGAATGTAATGTGACACACACACATACAATGCGCACCACCCCGTGATGTTTTTCTCACTCCTACTAGTGAATGTAATGTAACACACACCCATACAATGCGCACCACCCCGTGATGTTTTTCTCACTGCTACTAGTAAATGTAATGTAACACACACCCATACAATGCGCCCCACCCCGTGATGTTTTTCTCACTCCTACTAGTGAATGTAATGTAACACACACCCATACAATGCGCACCACCCCGTGATGTTTTTCTCACTCCTACTAGTGAATGTAATGTAACACACACCCATACAATGCGCACCACCCCGTGATGTTTTTCTCACTCCTACTAGTGAATGTAATGTAACACACACCCATACAATGCGCACCACCCCGTGATGTTTTTCTCACTCCTACTAGTGAATGTAATGTAACACACACCCATACAATGCGCACCACCCCGTGATGTTTTTCTCACTCCTACTAGTGAATGTAATGTAACACACACCCATACAATGCGCACCACCCCGCGATGTTTTTCAGAAACCTATCCTACATTGCCAATGCATGTTCCCTGACCTCCCCATGCTGACGACCCCGCGATGCTTTTCTCCATCCTACATTGCCACTCACTGCTTATTCTAATTCAGACCCTCCGATTCACACCACCCCGTGATGTTTTTCTCACTCCTAGTAGTGAATGTAATGTAACACACACCCATACAATGCGCACCACCCCGTGATGTTTTTCTCACTCCTACTAGTGAATCTAATGTAACACACACCCATACAATGCGCACCACCCCGTGATGTTTTTCTCACTCCTACTAGTGAATGTAATGTAACACACACCCATACAATGCGCACCACCCCGTGATGTTTTTCTCACTCCTACTAGTGAATGTAATGTAACACACACCCATACAATGCGCACCACCCCGTGATGTTTTTCTCACTCCTACTAGTGAATGTAATGTAACACACACCCATACAATGCGCACCACCCCGTGATGTTTTTCTCACTCCTACTAGTGAATGTAATGTAACACACACCCATACAATGCGCACCACACCGCGATGTTTTTCAGAAACCTATCCTACATTGCCAATGCATGTTCCCTGACCTCCCCATGCTGACGACCCCGCGATGCTTTTCTCCATCCTACATTGCCACTCACTGCCTATTCTAATTCAGACCCTCCGATTCACACCACCCCGTGATGTTTTTCTCACTCCTAGTAGTGAATGTAATGTAACACACACCCATACAATGCGCACCACCCCGTGATGTTTTTCTCACTCCTAGTAGTGAATGTAATGTAACACACACGCGTACAATGCGCACCACCCCGTGATGTTTTTCTCACTGCTACTAGTGAATGTAATGTAACACACACCCATACAATGCGCACCACCCCGTGATGTTTTTCTCACTGCTACTAGTGAATGTAATGTAACACACACCCATACAATGCGCACCACCCCGTGATGTTTTTCTCACTCCTACTAGTGAATGTAATGTAACACACACCCATACAATGCGCACCACCCCGTGATGTTTTTCTCACTCCTACTAGTGAATGTAATGTAACACACACCCATACAATGCTCACCACCGCGGGATGTTTTTCCCACTCCTACTAGTGAATCTAATGTAACACACACCCATACAATGCGCACCACCCCGTGATGCTTTTCTCACTCCTACTAGTGAATGTAATGTAACACACACCCATACAATGCGCACCACCCCGTGATGTTTTTCTCACTCCTACTAGTGAATGTAATGTAACACACACCAATACAATGCGCACCACCCCGTGATGTTTTTCTCACTCCTACTAGTGAATGTAATGTAACACACACCCATACAATGGGTACCAACCGATGATGTTTTTCTCACTCCTACTAGTGAATGTAATGTAACACACACACATACAATGCGCACCACCCCGTGATGTTTTTCTCACTCCTACTAGTGAATGTAATGTAACACACACCCATACAATGCGCACCACCCCGTGATGTTTTTCTCACTGCTACTAGTGAATGTAATGTAACACACACCCATACAATGCGCCCCACCCCGTGATGTTTTTCTCACTCCTACTAGTGAATGTAATGTAACACACACCCATACAATGCGCACCACCCCGTGATGTTTTTCTCACTCCTACTAGTGAATGTAATGTAACACACACCCATACAATGCGCACCACCCCGTGATGTTTTTCTCACTCCTACTAGTGAATGTAATGTAACACACACCCATACAATGCGCACCACCCCGTGATGTTTTTCTCACTCCTACTAGTGAATGTAATGTAACACACACCCATACAATGCGCACCACCCCGTGATGTTTTTCTCACTCCTACTAGTGAATGTAATGTAACACACACCCATACAATGCGCACCACCCCGCGATGTTTTTCAGAAACCTATCCTACATTGCCAATGCTTGTTCCCTGACCTCCCCATGCTGACGACCCCGCGATGCTTTTCTCCATCCTACATTGCCACTCACTGCCTATTCTATTTCAGACCCTCCGATTCACACCACCCCGTGATGTTTTTCTCACTCCTAGTAGTGAATGTAATGTAACACACACCCATACAATGCGCACCACCCCGTGATGTTTTTCTCACTCCTAGTAGTGAATGTAATGTAACACACACGCGTACAATGCGCACCACCCCGTGATGTTTTTCTCACTGCTACTAGTGAATGTAATGTAACACACACCCATACAATGCGCACCACCCCGTGATGTTTTTCTCACTGCTACTAGTGAATGTAATGTAACACACATCCATACAATGCGCACCACCCCGTGATGTTTTTCTCACTCCTACTACTGAATGTAATGTAACACACACCCATACAATGCGCACGACCCCGTGATGTTTTTCTCACTCCTACTAGTGAATGTAATGTAACACACACCCATACAATGCGCCCCACCCCGTGATGTTTTTCTCACTCCTACTAGTGAATGTAATGTAACACACACTCATACAATGCGCACCACCCCGTGATGTTTTTCTCACTGCTACTAGTGAATGTAATGTAACACACACCCATACAATGCGCCCCACCCCGTGATGTTTTTCTCACTCCTACTAGTGAATGTAATGTAACACACACCCATACAATGCGCACCACCCCGTGATGTTTTTTTCACTCCTACTAGTGAATGTAATGTAACACACACCCATACCATGCGCACCACCCCGTGATGTTTTTCTCACTCCTACTAGTGAATGTAATGTAACACACACCCATACAATGCGCACCACCCCGTGATGTTTTTCTCACTCCTACTACTGAATGTAATGTAACACACACCAATACAATGCGCACCACCCCGTGATGTTTTTCTCACTCCTACTAGAGAATGTAATGTAACACACACCCATACAATGGGTACCACCCGGTGATGTTTTTCTCACTCCTACTAGTGAATGTAATGTAACACACACCCATACAATGCGCACCACCCCGTGATGTTTTTCTCACTCCTACTAGTGAATGTAATGTAACACACACCCAGACAATGCGCACCACCCCGTGATGTTTTTCTCACTCCTACTAGTGAATCTAATGTAACACACACCCATACAATGCGCACCACCCCGTGATGTTTTTCTCACTCCTACTAGTGAATGTAATGTAACACACAGCCATACAATGCGCACCACCCCGTGATGTTTTTCTCACTCCTACTAGTGAATGTAATGTAACACACACCCATACAATGCGCACCGCCCCGTGATGTTTTTCTCACTCCTACTAGTGAATGTAATGTAACACACACCCATACAATGCGCACCACCCCATGATGTTTTTCTCACTCCTACTACTGAATGTAATGTAACACACACCAATACAATGCGCACCACCCCGTGATGTTTTTCTCACTCCTACTAGTGAATGTAATGTAACACACACCCATACAATGGGTACCACTCGGTGATGTTTTTCTCACTCCTACTAGTGAATGTAATGTAACACACACCCATACAATGCGCACCACCCCGTTATGTTTTTCTCACTCCTACTAGTGAATGTAATGTAACACACACCCATACAATGCGCACCACCCCGTGATGTTTTTCTCACTCCTACTAGTGAATCTAATGTAACACACACCCATACAATGCGCACCACCCCGTGATGTTTTTCTCACTCCTACTAGTGAATGTAATGTAACACACACCCATACAATGCGCACCACCCCGTGATGTTTTTCTCACTCCTACTAGTGAATGTAATGTAACACACACCCATACAATGCGCACCACCCCGTGATGTTTTTCTCACTCCTACTAGTGAATGTAATGTAACACACACCCATACAATGCGCACCACCCCGCGATGTTTTTCAGAAACCTATCCTACATTGCCAATGCATGTTCCCTGACCTCCCCATGCTGACGACCCCGCGATGCTTTTCTCCATCCTACATTGCCACTCACTGCTTATTCTAATTCAGACCCTCCGATTCACACCACCCCGTGATGTTTTTCTCACTCCTAGTAGTGAATGTAATGTAACACACACCCATACAATGCGCACCACCCCGTGATGTTTTTCTCACTCCTACTAGTGAATCTAATGTAACACACACCCATACAATGCGCACCACCCCGTGATGTTTTTCTCACTCCTACTAGTGAATGTAATGTAACACACACCCATACAATGCGCACCACCCCGTGATGTTTTTCTCACTCCTACTAGTGAATGTAATGTAACACACACCCATACAATGCGCACCACCCCGTGATGTTTTTCTCACTCCTACTAGTGAATGTAATGTAACACACACCCATACAATGCGCACCACCCCGTGATGTTTTTCTCACTCCTACTAGTGAATGTAATGTAACACACACCCATACAATGCGCACCACACCGCGATGTTTTTCAGAAACCTATCCTACATTGCCAATGCATGTTCCCTGACCTCCCCATGCTGACGACCCCGCGATGCTTTTCTCCATCCTACATTGCCACTCACTGCCTATTCTAATTCAGACCCTCCGATTCACACCACCCCGTGATGTTTTTCTCACTCCTAGTAGTGAATGTAATGTAACACACACCCATACAATGCGCACCACCCCGTGATGTTTTTCTCACTCCTAGTAGTGAATGTAATGTAACACACACGCGTACAATGCGCACCACCCCGTGATGTTTTTCTCACTGCTACTAGTGAATGTAATGTAACACACACCCATACAATGCGCACCACCCCGTGATGTTTTTCTCACTGCTACTAGTGAATGTAATGTAACACACACCCATACAATGCGCACCACCCCGTGATGTTTTTCTCACTCCTACTAGTGAATGTAATGTAACACACACCCATACAATGCGCACCACCCCGTGATGTTTTTCTCACTCCTACTAGTGAATGTAATGTAACACACACCCATACAATGCTCACCACCGCGGGATGTTTTTCCCACTCCTACTAGTGAATCTAATGTAACACACACCCATACAATGCGCACCACCCCGTGATGCTTTTCTCACTCCTACTAGTGAATGTAATGTAACACACACCCATACAATGCGCACCACCCCGTGATGTTTTTCTCACTCCTACTAGTGAATGTAATGTAACACACACCAATACAATGCGCACCACCCCGTGATGTTTTTCTCACTCCTACTAGTGAATGTAATGTAACACACACCCATACAATGGGTACCAACCGATGATGTTTTTCTCACTCCTACTAGTGAATGTAATGTAACACACACACATACAATGCGCACCACCCCGTGATGTTTTTCTCACTCCTACTAGTGAATGTAATGTAACACACACCCATACAATGCGCACCACCCCGTGATGTTTTTCTCACTGCTACTAGTGAATGTAATGTAACACACACCCATACAATGCGCCCCACCCCGTGATGTTTTTCTCACTCCTACTAGTGAATGTAATGTAACACACACCCATACAATGCGCACCACCCCGTGATGTTTTTCTCACTCCTACTAGTGAATGTAATGTAACACACACCCATACAATGCGCACCACCCCGTGATGTTTTTCTCACTCCTACTAGTGAATGTAATGTAACACACACCCATACAATGCGCACCACCCCGTGATGTTTTTCTCACTCCTACTAGTGAATGTAATGTAACACACACCCATACAATGCGCACCACCCCGTGATGTTTTTCTCACTCCTACTAGTGAATGTAATGTAACACACACCCATACAATGCGCACCACCCCGCGATGTTTTTCAGAAACCTATCCTACATTGCCAATGCTTGTTCCCTGACCTCCCCATGCTGACGACCCCGCGATGCTTTTCTCCATCCTACATTGCCACTCACTGCCTATTCTATTTCAGACCCTCCGATTCACACCACCCCGTGATGTTTTTCTCACTCCTAGTAGTGAATGTAATGTAACACACACCCATACAATGCGCACCACCCCGTGATGTTTTTCTCACTCCTAGTAGTGAATGTAATGTAACACACACGCGTACAATGCGCACCACCCCGTGATGTTTTTCTCACTGCTACTAGTGAATGTAATGTAACACACACCCATACAATGCGCACCACCCCGTGATGTTTTTCTCACTGCTACTAGTGAATGTAATGTAACACACATCCATACAATGCGCACCACCCCGTGATGTTTTTCTCACTCCTACTACTGAATGTAATGTAACACACACCCATACAATGCGCACGACCCCGTGATGTTTTTCTCACTCCTACTAGTGAATGTAATGTAACACACACCCATACAATGCGCCCCACCCCGTGATGTTTTTCTCACTCCTACTAGTGAATGTAATGTAACACACACTCATACAATGCGCACCACCCCGTGATGTTTTTCTCACTGCTACTAGTGAATGTAATGTAACACACACCCATACAATGCGCCCCACCCCGTGATGTTTTTCTCACTCCTACTAGTGAATGTAATGTACCACACACCCATACAATGCGCACCACCCCGTGATGTTTTTTTCACTCCTACTAGTGAATGTAATGTAACACACACCCATACCATGCGCACCACCCCGTGATGTTTTTCTCACTCCTACTAGTGAATGTAATGTAACACACACCCATACAATGCGCACCACCCCGTGATGTTTTTCTCACTCCTACTACTGAATGTAATGTAACACACACCAATACAATGCGCACCACCCCGTGATGTTTTTCTCACTCCTACTAGTGAATGTAATGTAACACACACCCATACAATGGGTACCACCCGGTGATGTTTTTCTCACTCCTACTAGTGAATGTAATGTAACACACACCCATACAATGCGCACCACCCCGTGATGTTTTTCTCACTCCTACTAGTGAATGTAATGTAACACACACCCAGACAATGCGCACCACCCCGTGATGTTTTTCTCACTCCTACTAGTGAATCTAATGTAACACACACCCATACAATGCGCACCACCCCGTGATGTTTTTCTCACTCCTACTAGTGAATGTAATGTAACACACAGCCATACAATGCGCACCACCCCGTGATGTTTTTCTCACTCCTACTAGTGAATGTAATGTAACACACACCCATACAATGCGCACCGCCCCGTGATGTTTTTCTCACTCCTACTAGTGAATGTAATGTAACACACACCCATACAATGCGCACCACCCCATGATGTTTTTCTCACTCCTACTACTGAATGTAATGTAACACACACCAATACAATGCGCACCACCCCGTGATGTTTTTCTCACTCCTACTAGTGAATGTAATGTAACACACACCCATACAATGGGTACCACTCGGTGATGTTTTTCTCACTCCTACTAGTGAATGTAATGTAACACACACCCATACAATGCGCACCACCCCGTTATGTTTTTCTCACTCCTACTAGTGAATGTAATGTAACACACACCCATACAATGCGCACCACCCCGTGATGTTTTTCTCACTCCTACTAGTGAATCTAATGTAACACACACCCATACAATGCGCACCACCCCGTGATGTTTTTCTCACTCCTACTAGTGAATGTAATGTAACACACACCCATACAATGCGCACCACCCCGTGATGTTTTTCTCACTCCTACTAGTGAATGTAATGTAACACACACCCATACAATGCGCACCACCCCGTGATGTTTTTCTCACTCCTACTAGTGAATGTAATGTAACACACACCCATACAATGCGCACCACCCCGTGATATTTTTCTCACTCCTACTAGTGAATGTAATGTAACACACACCCATACAATGCGCACCACCCCGTGATGTTTTTCTCACTCCTACTAGTGAATGTAATGTAACACACACCCATACAATGCGCACCACCCCGTGATGTTTTTCTCACTCCTACTAGTGAATGTAATGTAACACACACCCATACAATGCGCACCACCCCGTGATGTTTTTCTCACTCCTACTAGTGAATGTAATGTAACACACACCCATACAATGCGCACCACCCCGTGATGTTTTTCTCACTCCTACTAGTGAATGTAATGTAACACACACCCATACAATGCGCACCACCCCGTGATGTTTTTCTCACTACTACTAGTGAATGTAATGTAACACACACCCATACAATGCGCACCACCCCGTGATGTTTTTCTCACTCCTACTGTGAATGTAATGTAACACACACCCATACAATGCGCACCACCCCGTGATGTTTTTCTCACTCCTACTAGTGAATGTAATGTAACACACACCCATACAATGCGCACCACCCCGTGATGTTTTTCTCACTCCTACTAGTGAATGTAATGTAACACACACCCATACAATGCGCACCACCCCTTGATATTTTTCTCACTCCTACTAGTGAATGTAATGTAACACACACCCATACAATGCGCACCACCCCGTGATGTTTTTCTCACTCCTACTAGTGAATGTAATGTAACACACACCCATACAATGCGCACCACCCCGTGATGTTTTTCTCACTCCTACTAGTGAATCTAATGTAACACACACCCATACAATTCGCACCACCCCGCGATGTTTTTCAGAAACCTATCCTACATTGCCACTGCATGTTCCCTGACCTCCCCATGCTGACCACCCCGCGGTGCTTTTCTCCATCCTACATTGCCAATCAATGCCTATCCTAATTCAGACCCTCCGATTCACACCACCCCGTCATGTTTTTCTCACTCCTACTAGTGAATGTAATGTAACACACACCCATACAATGCGCACCACCCCGTGATGTTTTTCTCACTCCTACTAGTGAATGTAATGTAACACACACCCATACCATGCGAACCACCCCGTGATGTTTTTCTCACTGCTACTAGTGAATGTAATGTAACACACACCCATACAATGCGCACCACCCCGTGATGTTTTTCTCACTCCTACTAGTGAATGTAATGTAACACACACCCATACAATGTGCACCACCCCGTGATGTTTTTCTCACTCCTACTAGTGAATGTAATGTAACACACACCCATACATTGCGCACGACCCCGTGATGTTTTTCTCACTGCTACTAGTGAATGTAATGTAACACACACCCATACAATGCGCACCACCCCGTGATGTTTTTCTCACTCCTACTAGTGAATGTAATGTAACACAAACCCATAGAATGCGCACCAACCCGTGATGTTTTTCTCACTCCTACTAGTGAATCTAATGTAACACACACCCATACAATGCGCACCACCCCGTGATGTTTTTCTCACTCCTACTAGTGAATGTAATGTAACACACACCCATACAATGCGCACCACCCCGTGATGTTTTTCTCACTCCTACTAGTGAATGTAATGTAACACAGACCCATAGAATGCGCACCAACCCGTGATGTTTTTCTCACTCCTACTAGTGAATCTAATGTAACACACACCCATACAATGCGCACCAACCCGTGATGTTTTTCTCAATCCTACTAGTGAATGTAATGTAACACACACCCATACAATGCGAACCACCCCGTGATATTTTTCTCACTCCTACTAGTGAATGTAATGTAACACACACCCATACAATGCGCACCACCCCGTGATGTTTTTCTCACTCCTACTGGTGAATGTAATGTAACACACACGCGTACAATGCGCACCACCCCGTGATATTTTTCTCACTGCTACTAGTGAATGTAATGTAACACACACCCATACAATGCGCACCACCCCGTGATGTTTTTCTCACTGCTACTAGTGAATGTAATGTAACACAGACCCATACAATGCGCACCACCCCGTGATGTTTTTCTCACTCCTACTACTGAATGTAATGTAACACACACCCATACAATGCGCACCACCCCGTGATGTTTTTCTCACTCCTACTAGTGAATCTAATGTAACACACACCCATACAATGCGCACCACCCCGTGATGTTTTTCTCAATCCTACTAGTGAATGTAATGTAACACACACCCATACAATGCGCACCACCCCGTGATGTTTTTCTCATTCCTACTAGTGAATGTAATGTAACACACACCCATACAATGCGCACCACCCCGTGATGTTTTTCTCACTCCTACTAGTGAATGTAATGTATCACACACCCATACAATGCGCACCACCCCGGGATGTTTTTCCCACTCCTACTAGTGAATCTAATGTAACACACACCCATACAATGCGCACCACCCCGTGATGTTTTTCTCACTCCTACTAGTGAATGTAATGTAACACACACCCATACAATGCGCACCACCCCGTGATGTTTTTCTCACTCCTACTCGTGAATGTAATGTAACACACACCAATACAATGCGCACCACCCCGTGATATTTTTCTCACTCCTACTAGTGAATGTAATGTAATACACACCCATACAATGGGTACCACCCGGTGATGTTTTTCTCACTCCTACTAGTGAATGTAATGTAACACACACCCATACAATGCGCCCGACCCGTGATGTTTTTCTCACTCCTACTAGTGAATGTAATGTAACACACACCCATACAATGCGCCCCACCCCGTGATGTTTTTCTCACTCCTACTAGTGAATGTAATGTAACACACACCCATACAATGCGCACCACCCCGTGATGTTTTTCTCACTCCTACTAGTGAATGTAATGTAACACACACCCATACAATGCGCACCACCCCGTGATGTTCTTCTCACTCCTACTACTGAATGTAATGTAACACACACCAATACAATGCGCACCACCCCGTGATGTTTTCTCACTCCTACTAGTCAATGTAATGTAACACACACCCATACAATGGGTACCACCCGGTGATGTTTTTCTCACTCCTACTAGTGAATGTAATGTAACACACACCCATACAATGCGCACCAACCCGTGATGTTTTTCTCACTCCTACTAGTGAATGTAATGTAACACACACCCATACAATGCGCACCACCCCGTGATGTTTTTCTCACTCCTACTAGTGAATCTAATGTAACACACACCCATACAATGCGCACCACCCCGTGATGTTTTTCTCACTCTTACTAGTGAATGTAATGTAACACACACCCATACAATGCGCACCACCCCGTGATGTTTTTCTCACTCCTACTAGTGAATGTAATGTAACACACACCCATACAATGCGCACCGCCCCGTGATGTTTTTCTCACTCCTACTACTGAATGTAATGTAACACACACCCATACAATGCGCACCACGCCGTGATGTTTTTCTCACTCCTACTACTGTATGTAATGTAACACACACCAATACAATGCGCACCACCCCGTGATGTTTTTCTCACTCCTACTAGTGAATGTAATGTAACACACACCCATACAATGGGTACCACCCGGTGATGTTTTTCTCACTCCTACTAGTGAATGTAATGTAACACACACCCATACAATGCGCACCACCCCGTTATGTTTTTCTCACTCCTACTAGTGAATGTAATGTAACACACACCCATACAATGCGCACCACCCCGTGATGTTTTTCTCACTCCTACTAGTGAATCTAATGCAACACACACCCATACAATGCGCACCACCCCGTGATGTTTTTCTCACTCCTACTAGTGAATGTAATGTAACACACACCCATACAATGCGCACCACCCCGTGATGTTTTTCTCACTCCTACTAGTGAATGTAATGTAACACACACCCATACAATGCGCACCACCCCGTGATGTTTTTCTCACTCCTACTAGTGAATGTAATGTAACACACACCCATACAATGCGCACCACCCCGTGATATTTTTCTCACTCCTACTAGTGAACGTAATGTAACACACACCCATACAATGCGCACCACCCCGTGATGTTTTTCTCACTCCTACTAGTGAATGTAATGTAACACACACCCATACAATGCGCACCACCCCGTGATGTTTTCCTCACTCCTACTAGTGAATGTAATGTAACACACACCCATACAATGCGCACCACCCCGTGATGTTTTTCTCACTCCTACTAGTGAATGTAATGTAACACAAACCAATACAGTGCGCACCACCCCGTGATGTTTTTCTCACTCCTACTAGTGAATGTAATGTAAGACACACCCATACAATGCGCACCACCCCGTGATGTTTTTCTCACTCCTACTAGTGAATGTAATGTAACAAACACCCATACAATGCGCACCACCCCGTGATGTTTTTCTCACTCCTACTAGTGAATGTAATGTAACACACACCCATACAATGCGCACCACCCCGTGATGTTTTTCTCACTCCTACTAGTGAATGTAATGTAACACACATCCATACAATGCGCACCACCCCGTCATGTTTTTCTCACTCCTACTAGTGAATCTAAAGTAACACACACCCATACAATGCGCACCACCCCGTGATGTTTTTCTCACTGTTACTAGTGAATGTAATGTAACACACACCCATACAATGCGCACCACCCCGTGATGTTTTTCTCACTCCTACTAGTGAATGTAATGTAACACACACCCATACAATGCGAACCACCCCGTGATGTTTTTCTCACTGCTACTAGTGAATGTAATGTAACACACACCCATACAATGCGCACCACCCCGTGATGTTTTTCTCACTCCTACTAGTGAATGTAATGTAACACACACCCATACAATGTGCACCACCCCGTGATGTTTTTCTCACTCCTACTAGTGAATGTAATGTAACACACACCCATACAATACGCACCACCCCGTGATGTTTTTCTCACTCCTACTAGTGAATGTACTGTAACACACACCCATACAATACGCACCACCCCGTGATGTTTTTCTCACTCCTACTAGTGAATGTAATGTAACACACACCCATACAATGTGCACCACCCCGTGATGTTTTTCTCACTCTACTAGTGAATGTAATGTAACACACACCCATACATTGCGCACGACCCCGTGATGTTTTTCTCACTCCTACTAGTGAATGTAATGTAACACACACCCATAGAATGCGCACCAACCCGTGATGTTTTTCTCTCTCCTACTAGTGAATCTAATGTAACACACACCCATACAATGCGCACCACCCCGTGATGTTTTTCTCACTCCTACTAGTGAATGTAATGTAACACACACCCATACAATGCGCACCACCCCGTGATGTTTTTCTCACTCCTACTAGTGAATGTAATGTAACACACACCCATAGAATGCGCACCAACCCGTGATGTTTTTCTCACTCCTACTAGTGAATCTAATGTAACACACACCCATACAATGCGCACCAACCCGTGATGTTTTTCTCAATCCTACTAGTGAATGTAATGTAACACACACCCATACAATGCGCACCACCCCGTGATGTTTTTCTCACTCCAAATAGTGAATCTAATGTAACACACACCCATACAATGCGCACCACCCCGCGATGTTTTTCAGAAACCTATCCTACATTGCCACTGCATGTTCCCTGACCTCCCCATGCTGACCACCCCGCGATGCTTTTCTCCATCCTACATTGCCACTCACTGCCTATTCTAATTCAGACCCTCCGATTCACACCACCCCATGATGTTTTTCTCACTCCTAGTAGTGAATGTAATGTAACACACACCCATACAATGCGCACCACCCCGTGATGTTTTTCTCACTCCTACTACTGAATGTAATGTAACACACACCCATACAATGCGCACCACACCGTGATGTTTTTCTCACTCCTACTAGTGAACCTAATGTAACACACACCCATACAATGCGCCCCACCCCGTGATGTTTTTCTCACTCCTACTAGTGAATCTAAAGTAACACACACCTATACAATGCGCACCACCCCGTGATGTTTTTCTCACTCCTACTAGTGAATGTAATGTAACACACACCAATACAATGCGCACCACCACGTGATGTTTTTCTCACTCCTACTAGTGAATGTAATGCAACACACACGCGTACAATGCGCACCACCCCGTGATGTTTTTCTCACTGCTACTAGTGAATGTAATATAACACACACCCATACAATGCGCACCACCCCGTGATGTTTTTCTCACTGCTACTAGTGAATGTAATGTAACACACACCCATACAATGCACACCACCCCGTGATATTTTTCTCACTCCTACTACTGAATGTAATGTAACACACACCCATACAATGCGCACCACCCCGTTACGTTTTTCTCACTGCTACTAGTGAATCTAATGTAACACACACCCATACAATGCGCACCACCCCGTGATGTTTTTCTCAATCCTACTAGTGAATGTAATGTAACACACACCCATACAATGCGCACCACCCCGTGATGTTTTTCTCACTCCTACTAGTGAATGTAATGTAACACACACCCATACAATGCGCACCACCCCGTGATGTATTTCTCACTCCTACTAGTGAATCTAATGTAACACACACCCATACAATGCGCACCACCCCGTGATGTTTTTCTCACTCCTACTAGTGAATCTAAAGTAACACACACCCATACAATGCGCACCACCCCGTGATGTTTTTCTCACTCCTACTAGTGAATGTAATGTAACACACACCCATACAATGCGCACCACCCCGTGATGTTTTTCTCACTGCTACTAGTGAATGTAATGTAACACACACCCATACAATGCGCACCACCCCGTGATGTTTTTCTCACTCCTACTAGTGAATGTAATGTAACACACACCCATACAATGCGCACCACCCCGTGATGTTTTTCTCACTCCTACTAGTGAATGTAATGTAACACACACCCATACAATGCGCACCACCCCGTGATGTTTTTCTCACTCCTACTAGTGAATCTAAAGTAACACACACCCATACAATGCGCACCACCCCGTGATGTTTTTCTCACTCCTACTAGTGAATGTAATGTAACACACACCCATACAATGCGCACCACCCCGTGATGTTTTTCTCACTCCTACTACTGAATGTAATGTAACACACACCCATACAATGCGCCCCACCCCGTGATGTTTTTCTCACTCCTACTAGTGAATCTAAAGTAACACACACCTATACAATGCGCACCACCCCGTGATGTTTTTCTCACTCCTACTAGTGAATGTAATGTAACACACACCAATACAATGCGCACCACCACGTGATGTTTTTCTCACTCCTACTAGTGAATGTAATGCAACACACACGCGTACAATGCGCACCACCCCGTGATGTTTTTCTCACTGCTACTAGTGAATGTAATGTAACACACACCCATACAATGCGCACCACCCCGTGATGTTTTTCTCACTGCTACTAGTGAATGTAATGTAACACACACCCATACAATGCACACCACCCCGTGATATTTTTCTCACTCCTACTACTGAATGTAATGTAACACACACCCATACAATGCGCACCACCCCGTTACGTTTTTCTCACTGGTACTAGTGAATCTAATGTAACACACACCCATACAATGCGCACCACCCCGTGATGTTTTTCTCAATCCTACTAGTGAATGTAATGTAACACACACCCATACAATGCGCACCACCCCGTGATGTTTTTCTCACTCCTACTAGTGAATGTAATGTAACACACACCCATACAATGCGCACCACCCCGTGATGTATTTCTCACTCCTACTAGTGAATCTAATGTAACACACACCCATACAATGCGCACCACCCCGTGATGTTTTTCTCACTCCTACTAGTGAATCTAAAGTAACACACACCCATACAATGCGCACCACCCCGTGATGTTTTTCTCACTCCTACTAGTGAATGTAATGTAACACACACCCATACAATGCGCACCACCCCGTGATGTTTTTCTCACTGCTACTAGTGAATGTAATGTAACACACACCCATACAATGCGCACCACCCCGTGATGTTTTTCTCACTCCTACTAGTGAATGTAATGTAACACACACCCATACAATGCGCACCACCCCGTGATGTTTTTCTCACTCCTACTAGTGAATGTAATGTAACACACACCCATACAATGCGCACCACCCCGTGATGTTTTTCTCACTCCTACTAGTGAATCTAAAGTAACACACACCCATACAATGCGCACCACCCCGTGATGTTTTTCTCACTCCTACTAGTGAATGTAATGTAACACACACCCATACAATGCGCACCACCCCGTGATGTTTTTCTCACTCCTACTAGTGAATGTAATGTAACACACACCCATACAATGCGCACCACCCCGTGATGTTTTTCTCACTCCTACTAGTGAATGTAATGTAACACACACCCATACAATGCGCACCACCCCGTGATGTTTTTCTCACTCCTACTAGTGAATGTAATGTAACACACACCCATACAATGCGCACCACCCCGTGATGTTTTTCTCACTCCTACTAGTGAATGTAATGTAACACACACCCATACAATGCTCACCACCCCGGGATGTTTTTCCCACTCCTACTAGTGAATTTAATGTAACACACACCCATACAATGCGCACCACCCCGTGATGTTTTTCTCACTCCTACTAGTGAATGTAATGTAACACACACCCATAAAATGCGCACCACCCCGTGATGTTTTTCTCACTCCTACTAGTGAATGTAATGTAACACACACCAATACAATGCGCACCACCCCGTGATGTTTTTCTCACTCCTACTAGTGAATGTAATGTAACACACACCCATACAATGGGTACCACCCGATGATGTTTTTCTCACTCCTACTAGTGAATGTAATGTAACACACACCCATACAGTGTGCACCACCCCGTGATGTTTTTCTCACTCCTACTAGTGAATGTAATGTAACACACACCCATACAATGGGCACCACCCCGTGATGTTTTTCTCACTCCTACTAGTGAATGTAATGTAACACACACCCATACAATGCGCACCACCCCGTGATGTTTTTCTCACTCCTACTAGGGAATGTAATGTAACACACACCCATACAATGCGCACCTCCCCGTGATGTTTTTCTCACTCCTACTAGTGAATGTAATGTAACACACACCCATACAATGCGCACCACCCCGTGATGTTTTTCTCACTGCTACTAGTGAATGTAATGTAACACACACCCATACAATGCGCACCACCCCGCGATGTTTTTCAGAAACCTATCCTACATTGCCACAGCATGTTCCCTGAGCTCCCCATGCTGACCACCCCGCGGTGCTTTTCTCCATCCTACATTGCCACTCACTGCCTATCCTAATTCAGACCCTCCGATTCACACCACCCCGTGATGTTTTTCTCACTACTAGTAGTGAATCTAATGTAACACACACCCATACAATGCGCACCACCCCGTGATGTTTTTCTCACTCCTACTAGTGAATGTACTGTAACACACACCCATACAATACACACCACCCCGTGATGTTTTTCTCACTCCTACTAGTGAATGTAATGTAACACACACCCATACAATGCGCACCACCCCGTGATGTTTTTCTCACTCCTACTAGTGAATGTAATGTAACACACACCCATACAATGCGCACCACCCCGTGATGTTTTTCTCTCTCCTACTAGTGAATGTAATGTAACACACACCCATACAATGGGCACCACCCCGTGATGTTTTTCTCACTCCTACTAGTGAATGTAATGTAACACACACCCATACAATGCGCACTACCCCGTGATGTTTTTGTCACTCCTACTAGTGAATGTAATGTAACACACACCCATACAATGCGCACCACCCCGTGATGTTTTTCTCACTCCTACTAGTGAATGTAATGTAACACACACCCATACAATGCGCACCACCCCATGATGTTTTTCTCACTCCTACTAGTGAATCTAATGTAACATACACCCATACAATGCGCACCACCCCGTGATGTTTTTGTCACTCCTACTAGTGAATGTAATGTAACACACACCCATACAATGCGCACCACCCGGTGATGTTTTTCTCACTCCTACTAGTGAATGTAATGTAACACACACCAATACAATGCGCACCACCCCGTGATGTTTTTCTCACTCCTACTAGTGAATGTAATGTAACACACACCCATACAATGCTCAACACCCCGTGATGTTTTTCTCACTCCTACTAGTGAATGTAATGTAACACACACCCATACAATGCGCACCACCCCGCGATGTTTTTCAGAAACCTATCCTACATTGCCATAGCATGTTCCCTGAGCTCCCCATGCTGACCACCCCGCGGTGCTTTTGTCCATCCTACATTGCCACTCACTGCCTATCCTATTTCAGACCCTCCGATTCACACCACCCCGTGATGTTTTTCTCACTCCTAGTAGTGAATCTAATGTAACACACACCCATACAATGGGCACCACCCCGTGATGTTTTTCTCACTCCTACTAGTGAATGTACTGTAACACACACCCATACAATACGCACCACCCCGTGATGTTTTTCTCACTCCTACTAGTGAATGTAATGTAACACACACCCATACAATGCGCACCACCCCGTGATGTTTTTCTCACTGCTACTAGTGAATGTAATGTAACACACACCCATACAATGCGCCCCACCCCGTGATGTTTTTCTCACTCCTACTAGTGAATGTAATGTAACACACACCCATACAATGCGTACCACCACGTGATGTTTTTCTCACTGCTACTAGTGAATGTAATGTAACACACACCCATACAATGCGCACCACCCCGCGATGTTTTTCAGAAACCTATCCTACATTGCCACAGCATGTTCCCTGAGCTCCCCATGCTGACCACCCCGCGGTGCTTTTCTCCATCCTACATTGCCACTCACTGCCTATCCTAATTCAGACCCTCCGATTCACACCACCCCGTGATGTTTTTCTCACTCCTAGTAGTGAATCTAATGTAACACACACCCATACAATGCGCACCACCCCGTGATGTTTTTCTCACTCCTACTAGTGAATGTACTGTAACACACACCCATACAATACACACCACCCCGTGATGTTTTTCTCACTCCTACTAGTGAATGTAATGTAACACACACCCATACAATGCGCACCACCCCGTGATGTTTTTCTCACTCCTACTAGTGAATGTAATGTAACACACACCCATACAATGCGCACCACCCCGTGATGTATTTCTCACTCCTACTACTGAATGTAATGTAACACACACCCATACAATGCGCACCACCCCGTGATGTTTTTCTCACTGCTTCTAGTGAATCTAATGTAACACACACCCATACAATGCGCACCACCCCGTGATGTTTTTCTCAATCCTACTAGTGAATGTAATGTAACACACACCCATACAATGCGCACCACCCCGTGATGTTTTTCTCACTCCTACTAGTGAATGTAATGTAACACACACCCATACAATGCGCACCACCCCGTGATGTTTTTCTCACTCCTACTAGTGAATGTAATGTAACACACACCCATACAATGCGCACCACCCCGTGATGTTTTTCTCACTCCTACTAGTGAATGTAATGTAACACACACCCATACAATGCGCACCACCCCGTGATGTTTTTCTCACTCCTACTAGTGAATGTAATGTAACACACACCCATACAATGCGCACCACCCCGTGATGTTTTTCTCACTCCTACTAGTGAATGTAATGTAACACACACCCATACAATGCGCACCACCCCGTGATGTTTTTCTCACTCCTACTAGTGAATGTAATGTAACACACACCCATACAATGCTCACCACCGCGGGATGTTTTTCCCACTCCTACTAGTGAATCTAATGTAACACACACCCATACAATGCGCACCACCCCGTGATGTTTTTCTCACTCCTACTAGTGAATGTAATGTAACACACACCCATACAATGCGCACCACCCCGTGATGTTTTTCTCACTCCTACTAGTGAATGTAATGTAACACACACCAATACAATGCGCACCACCCCGTGATGTTTTTCTCACTCCTACTAGTGAATGTAATGTAACACACACCCATACAATGGGTACCAACCGATGATGTTTTTCTCACTCCTACTAGTGAATGTACACCCATACAATGCGCACCACCACGTGATGTTTTTCTCACTCCTACTAGTGAATGTAATGTAACACACACCCATACAATGCGCACCACCCAGTGATGTTTTTCTCACTCCAACTAGTGAATGTAATGTAACACACACCCATACAATGCGCACCACCCCGTGATGTTTTTCTCACTCCTACTAGTGAATGTAATGTAACACACACCCATACAATGCGCACCACCCCGCGATGTTTTTCAGAAACCTATCCTACATTGCCAATGCATGTTCCCTGACCTCCCCATGCTGACGACCCCGCGATGCTTTTCTCCATCCTACATTGCCACTCACTGCCTATTCTAATTCAGACCCTCCGATTCACACCACCCCGTGATGTTTTTCTCACTCCTAGTAGTGAATGTAATGTAACACACACCCATACAATGCGCACCACCCCGTGATGTTTTTCTCACTCCTAGTAGTGAATGTAATGTAACACACACGCGTACAATGCGCACCACCCCGTGATGTTTTTCTCACTGCTACTAGTGAATGTAATGTAACACACACCCATACAATGCGCACCACCCCGTGATGTTTTTCTCACTGCTACTAGTGAATGTAATGTAACACACACCCATACAATGCGCACCACCCCGTGATGTTTTTCTCACTCCTACTAGTGAATGTAATGTAACACACACCCATACAATGCGCACCACCCCGTGATGTTTTTCTCACTCCTACTAGTGAATGTAATGTAACACACACCCATACAATGGTCACCACCGCGGGATGTTTTTCCCACTCCTACTAGTGAATCTAATGTAACACACACCCATACAATGCGCACCACCCCGTGATGCTTTTCTCACTCCTACTAGTGAATGTAATGTAACACACACCCATACAATGCGCACCACCCCGTGATGTTTTTCTCACTCCTACTAGTGAATGTAATGTAACACACACCAATACAATGCGCACCACCCCGTGATGTTTTTCTCACTCCTACTAGTGAATGTAATGTAACACACACCCATACAATGGGTACCAACCGATGATGTTTTTCTCACTCCTACTAGTGAATGTAATGTAACACACACACATACAATGCGCACCACCCCGTGATGTTTTTCTCACTCCTACTAGTGAATGTAATGTAACACACACCCATACAATGCGCACCACCCCGTGATGTTTTTCTCACTGCTACTAGTAAATGTAATGTAACACACACCCATACAATGCGCCCCACCCCGTGATGTTTTTCTCACTCCTACTAGTGAATGTAATGTAACACACACCCATACAATGCGCACCACCCCGTGATGTTTTTCTCACTCCTACTAGTGAATGTAATGTAACACACACCCATACAATGCGCACCACCCCGTGATGTTTTTCTCACTCCTACTAGTGAATGTAATGTAACACACACCCATACAATGCGCACCACCCCGTGATGTTTTTCTCACTCCTACTAGTGAATGTAATGTAACACACACCCATACAATGCGCACCACCCCGTGATGTTTTTCTCACTCCTACTAGTGAATGTAATGTAACACACACCCATACAATGCGCACCACCCCGCGATGTTTTTCAGAAACCTATCCTACATTGCCAATGCATGTTCCCTGACCTCCCCATGCTGACGACCCCGCGATGCTTTTCTCCATCCTACATTGCCACTCACTGCTTATTCTAATTCAGACCCTCCGATTCACACCACACCGTGATGTTTTTCTCACTCCTAGTAGTGAATGTAATGTAACACACACCCATACAATGCGCACCACCCCGTGATGTTTTTCTCACTCCTAGTAGTGAATGTAATGTAACACACACGCGTACAATGCGCACCACCCCGTGATGTTTTTCTCACTGCTACTAGTGAATGTAATGTAACACACACCCATACAATGCGCCCCACCCCGTGATGTTTTTCTCACTCCTACTAGTGAATGTAATGTAACACCCACCCATACAATGCGCACCACCCCGTGATATTTTTCTCACTCCTACTAGTGAATGTAATGTAACACACACCCATACAATGCGCACCACCCCGTGATGTTTTTTTCACTCCTACTAGTGAATGTAATGTAACACACACCCATACAATGCGCACCACCCCGTGATGTTTTTCTCACTCCTACTAGTGAATGTAATGTAACACACACCCATACAATGCGCACCACCCCGTGATGTTTTTCTCACTCCTACTAGTGAATGTAATGTAACACACACCCATACAATGCGCACCACCCCGCGATGTTTTTCAGAAACCTATCCTACATTGCCAATGCATGTTCCCTGACCTCCCCATGCTGACGACCCCGCGATGCTTTTCTCCATCCTACATTGCCACTCACTGCCTATTCTAATTCAGACCCTCCGATTCACACCACCCCGTGATGTTTTTCTCACTCCTAGTAGTGAATGTAATGTAACACACACCCATACAATGCGCACCACCCCGTGATGTTTTTCTCACTCCTAGTAGTGAATGTAATGTAACACACACGCGTACAATGCGCACCACCCCGTGATGTTTTTCTCACTGCTACTAGTGAATGTAATGTAACACACACCCATACAATGCGCACCACCCCGTGATGTTTTTCTCACTGCTACTAGTGAATGTAATGTAACACACACCCATACAATGCGCACCACCCCGTGATGTTTTTCTCACTCCTACTAGTGAATGTAATGTAACACACACCCATACAATGCGCACCACCCCGTGATGTTTTTCTCACTCCTACTAGTGAATGTAATGTAACACACACCCATACAATGCTCACCACCGCGGGATGTTTTTCCCACTCCTACTAGTGAATCTAATGTAACACACACCCATACAATGCGCACCACCCCGTGATGCTTTTCTCACTCCTACTAGTGAATGTAATGTAACACACACCCATACAATGCGCACCACCCCGTGATGTTTTTCTCACTCCTACTAGTGAATGTAATGTAACACACACCAATACAATGCGCACCACCCCGTGATGTTTTTCTCACTCCTACTAGTGAATGTAATGTAACACACACCCATACAATGGGTACCAACCGATGATGTTTTTCTCACTCCTACTAGTGAATGTAATGTAACACACACACATACAATGCGCACCACCCCGTGATGTTTTTCTCACTCCTACTAGTGAATGTAATGTAACACACACCCATACAATGCGCACCACCCCGTGATGTTTTTCTCACTGCTACTAGTGAATGTAATGTAACACACACCCATACAATGCGCCCCACCCCGTGATGTTTTTCTCACTCCTACTAGTGAATGTAATGTAACACACACCCATACAATGCGCACCACCCCGTGATGTTTTTCTCACTCCTACTAGTGAATGTAATGTAACACACACCCATACAATGCGCACCACCCCGTGATGTTTTTCTCACTCCTACTAGTGAATGTAATGTAACACACACCCATACAATGCGCACCACCCCGTGATGTTTTTCTCACTCCTACTAGTGAATGTAATGTAACACACACCCATACAATGCGCACCACCCCGTGATGTTTTTCTCACTCCTACTAGTGAATGTAATGTAACACACACCCATACAATGCGCACCACCCCGCGATGTTTTTCAGAAACCTATCCTACATTGCCAATGCTTGTTCCCTGACCTCCCCATGCTGACGACCCCGCGATGCTTTTCTCCATCCTACATTGCCACTCACTGCCTATTCTATTTCAGACCCTCCGATTCACACCACCCCGTGATGTTTTTCTCACTCCTAGTAGTGAATGTAATGTAACACACACCCATACAATGCGCACCACCCCGTGATGTTTTTCTCACTCCTAGTAGTGAATGTAATGTAACACACACGCGTACAATGCGCACCACCCCGTGATGTTTTTCTCACTGCTACTAGTGAATGTAATGTAACACACACCCATACAATGCGCACCACCCCGTGATGTTTTTCTCACTGCTACTAGTGAATGTAATGTAACACACACCCATGCAATGCGCACCACCCCGTGATGTTTTTCTCACTCCTACTACTGAATGTAATGTAACACACACCCATACAATGCGCACGACCCCGTGATGTTTTTCTCACTCCTACAAGTGAATGTAATGTAACACACACCCATACAATGCGCCCCACCCCGTGATGTTTTTCTCACTCCTACTAGTGAATGTAATGTAACACACACTCATACAATGCGCACCACCCCGTGATGTTTTTCTCACTGCTACTAGTGAATGTAATGTAACACACACCCATACAATGCGCCCCACCCCGTGATGTTTTTCTCACTCCTACTAGTGAATGTAATGTAACACACACCCATACAATGCGCACCACCCCGTGATGTTTTTTTCACTCCTACTAGTGAATGTAATGTAACACACACCCATACCATGCGCACCACCCCGTGATGTTTTTCTCACTCCTACTAGTGAATGTAATGTAACACACACCCATACAATGCGCACCACCCCGTGATGTTTTTCTCACTCCTACTACTGAATGTAATGTAACACACACCAATACAATGCGCACCACCCCGTGATGTTTTTCTCACTCCTACTAGTGAATGTAATGTAACACACACCCATACAATGGGTACCACCCGGTGATGTTTTTCTCACTCCTACTAGTGAATGTAATGTAACACACACCCATACAATGCGCACCACCCCGTGATGTTTTTCTCACTCCTACTAGTGAATGTAATGTAACACACACCCAGACAATGCGCACCACCCCGTGATGTTTTTCTCACTCCTACTAGTGAATCTAATGTAACACACACCCATACAATGCGCACCACCCCGTGATGTTTTTCTCACTCCTACTAGTGAATGTAATGTAACACACAGCCATACAATGCGCACCACCCCGTGATGTTTTTCTCACTCCTACTAGTGAATGTAATGTAACTCACACCCATACAATGCGCACCGCCCCGTGATGTTTTTCTCACTCCTACTAGTGAAGGTAATGTAACACACACCCATACAATGCGCACCACCCCATGATGTTTTTCTCACTCCTACTACTGAATGTAATGTAACACACACCAATACAATGCGCACCACCCCGTGATGTTTTTCTCACTCCTACTAGTGAATGTAATGTAACACACACCCATACAATGGGTACCACCCGGTGATGTTTTTCTCACTCCTACTAGTGAATGTAATGTAACACACACCCATACAATGCGCACCACCCCGTTATGTTTTTCTCACTCCTACTAGTGAATGTAATGTAACACACACCCATACAATGCGCACCACCCCGTGATGTTTTTCTCACTCCTACTAGTGAATCTAATGTAACACACACCCATACAATGCGCACCACCCCGTGATGTTTTTCTCACTCCTACTAGTGAATGTAATGTAACACACACCCATACAATGCGCACCACCCCGTGATGTTTTTCTCACTCCTACTAGTGAATGTAATGTAACACACACCCATACAATGCGCACCACCCCGTGATGTTTTTCTCACTCCTACTAGTGAATGTAATGTAACACACACCCATACAATGCGCACCACCCCGTGATGTTTTTCTCACTACTACTAGTGAATGTAATGTAACACACACCCATACAATGCGCACCACCCCGTGATGTTTTTCTCACTCCTACTGTGAATGTAATGTAACACACACCCATACAATGCGAACCACCCCGTGATGTTTTTCTCACTCCTACTAGTGAATGTAATGTAACACACACCCATACAATGCGCACCACCCCGTGATGTTTTTCTGACTCCTACTAGTGAATGTAATGTAACACACACCCATACAATGCGAACCACCCCGTGATGTTTTTCTCACTCCTACTAGTGAATGTAATGTAACACACACCCATACAATGCGCACCACCCCGTGATGTTTTTCTCACTCCTACTAGTGAATGTAATGTAACACACACCCAAACAATGCGCACCACCCCGTGATGTTTTTCTCACTCCTACTAGTGAATCTAATGTAACACACACCCATACAATTCGCACCACACCGCGATGTTTTTCAGAAACCTATCCTACATTGCCACTGCATGTTCCCTGACCTCCCCATGCTGACCACCCCGCGGTGCTTTTCTCCATCCTACATTGCCAATCAATGCCTATCCTAATTCAGACCCTCCGATTCACACCACCCCGTCATGTTTTTCTCACTCCTACTAGTGAATGTAATGTAACACACACCCATACAATGCGCACCACCCCGTGATGTTTTTCTCACTCCTACTAGTGAATGTAATGTAACACACACCCATACCATGCGAACCACCCCGTGATGTTTTTCTCACTGCTACTAGTGAATGTAATGTAACACACACCCATACAATGCGCACCACCCCGTGATGTTTTTCTCACTCCTACTAGTGAATGTAATGTAACACACACCCATACAATGTGCACCACCCCGTGATGTTTTTCTCACTCCTACTAGTGAATGTAATGTAACACACACCCATACAATGCGCACCACCCCGTGATGTTTTTCTCACTCCTACTAGTGAATGTAATGTAACACACACCCATACAATGCGCACCACCCCGTGATGTTTTTCTCACTCCTACTAGTGAATGTAATGTAACACAGACCCATAGAATGCGCACCAACCCGTGATGTTTTTCTCACTCCTACTAGTGAATCTAATGTAACACACACCCATACAATGCGCACCAACCCGTGATGTTTTTCTCAATCCTACTAGTGAATGTAATGTAACACACACCCATACAATGCGAACCACCCCGTGATATTTTTCTCACTCCTACTAGTGAATGTAAGGTAACACACACCCATACAATGCGCACCACCCCGTGATGTTTTTCTCACTCCTACTAGTGAATGTAATGTAACACACACGCGTACAATGCGCACCACCCCGTGATGTTTTTCTCACTGCTACTAGTGAATGTAATGTAACACACACCCATACAATGCGCACCACCCCGTGATGTTTTTCTCACTGCTACTAGTGAATGTAATGTAACACAGACCCATACAATGCGCACCACCCCGTGATGTTTTTCTCACTCCTACTACTGAATGTAATGTAACACACACCCATACAATGCGCACCACCCCGTGATGTTTTTCTCACTCCTACTAGTGAATCTAATGTAACACACACCCATACAATGCGCACCACCCCGTGATGTTTTTCTCAATCCTACTAGTGAATGTAATGTAACACACACCCATACAATGCGCACCACCCCGTGATGTTTTTCTCATTCCTACTAGTGAATGTAATGTAACACACACCCATACAATGCGCACCACCCCGTGATGTTTTTCTCACTCCTACTAGTGAATGTAATGTATCACACACCCATACAATGCGCACCACCCCGGGATGTTTTTCCCACTCCTACTAGTGAATCTAATGTAACACACACCCATACAATGCGCACCACCCCGTGATGTTTTTCTCACTCCTACTAGTGAATGTAAGGTAACACACACCCATACAATGCGCACCACCCCGTGATGTTTTTCTCACTCCTACTCGTGAATGTAATGTAACACACACCAATACAATGCGCACCACCCCGTGATATTTTTATCACTCCTACTAGTGAATGTAATGTAACACACACCCATACAATGGGTACCACCCGGTGATGTTTTTCTCACTCCTACTAGTGAATGTAATGTAACACACACCCATACAATGCGCCCGACCCGTGATGTTTTTCTCACTCCTACTAGTGAATGTAATGTAACACACACCCATACAATGCGCCCCACCCCGTGATGTTTTTCTCACTCCTACTAGTGAATGTAATGTAACACACACCCATACAATGCGCACCACCCCGTGATGTTTTTCTCACTCCTACTAGTGAATGTAATGTAACACACACCCATACAATGCGCACCACCCCGTGATGTTCTTCTCACTCCTACTACTGAATGTAATGTAACACACACCAATACAATGCGCACCACCCCGTGATGTTTTTCTCACTCCTACTAGTCAATGTAATGTAACACACACCCATACAATGGGTACCACCCGGTGATGTTTTTCTCACTCCTACTAGTGAATGTAATGTAACACACACCCATACAATGCGCACCAACCCGTGATGTTTTTCGCACTCCTACTAGTGAATGTAATGTAACACACACCCATACAATGCGCACCACCCCGTGATGTTTTTCTCACTCCTACTAGTGAATCTAATGTAACACACACCCATACAATGCGCACCACCCCGTGATGTTTTTCTCACTCTTACTAGTGAATGTAATGTAACACACACCCATACAATGCGCACCACCCCGTGATGTTTTTCTCACTCCTACTAGTGAATGTAATGTAACACACACCCATACAATGCGCACCGCCCCGTGATGTTTTTCTCACTCCTACTACTGAATGTAATGTAACAGACACCCATACAATGCGCACCACGCCGTGATGTTTTTCTCACTCCTACTACTGTATGTAATGTAACACACACCAATACAATGCGCACCACCCCGTGATGTTTTTCTCACTCCTACTAGTGAATGTAATGTAACACACACCCATACAATGGGTACCACCCGGTGATGTTTTTCTCACTCCTACTAGTGAATGTAATGTAACACACACCCATACAATGCGCACCACCCCGTGATGTTTTTCTCACTCCTACTAGTGAATCTAATGCAACACACACCCATACAATGCGCACCACCCCGTGATGTTTTTCTCACTCCTACTAGTGAATGTAATGTAACACAAACCAATACAGTGCGCACCACCCCGTGATGTTTTTCTCACTCCTACTAGTGAATGTAATGTAAGACACACCCATACAATGCGCACCACCCCGTGATGTTTTTCTCACTCCTACTAGTGAATGTAATGTAACAAACACCCATACAATGCGCACCACCCCGTGATGTTTTTCTCACTCCTACTAGTGAATGTAATGTAACACACACCCATACAATGCGCACCACCCCGTGATGTTTTTCTCACTCCCACTAGTGAATGTAATGTAACACACATCCATACAATGCGCACCACCCCGTCATGTTTTTCTCACTCCTACTAGTGAATCTAAAGTAACACACACCCATACAATGCGCACCACCCCGTGATGTTTTTCTCACTCTTACTAGTGAATGTAATGTAACACACACCCATACAATGCGCACCACCCCGTGATGTTTTTCTCACTCCTACTAGTGAATGTAATGTAACACACACCCATACAATGCGAACCACCCCGTGATGTTTTTCTCACTGCTACTAGTGAATGTAATGTAACACACACCCATACAATGCGCACCACCCCGTGATGTTTTTCTCACTCCTACTAGTGAATGTAATGTAACACACACCCATACAATGTGCACCACCCCGTGATGTTTTTCTCACTCTACTAGTGAATGTAATGTAACACACACCCATACATTGCGCACGACCCCGTGATGTTTTTCTCACTGCTACTAGTGAATGTAATGTAACACACACCCATACAATGTGCACCACCCCGTGATGTTTTTCTCACTCCTACTAGTGAATGTAATGTAACACACACCCATAGAATGCGCACCAACCCGTGATGTTTTTCTCTCTCCTACTAGTGAATCTAATGTAACACACACCCATACAATGCGCACCACCCCGTGATGTTTTTCTCACTCCTACTAGTGAATGTAATGTAACACACACCCATACAATGCGCACCACCCCGTGATGTTTTTCTCACTCCTACTAGTGAATGTAATGTAACACATACCCATAGAATGCGCACCAACCCGTGATGTTTTTCTCACTCCTACTAGTGAATCTAATGTAACACACACCCATACAATGCGCACCAACCCGTGATGTTTTTCTCAATCCTAATAGTGAATGTAATGTAACACACACCCATACAATGCGCACCACCCCGTGATGTTTTTCTCACTCCTACTAGTGAATGTAATGTAACACACACCCATACAATGCGCACCGCCCCGTGATGTTTTTCTCACTCCTACTACTGAATGTAATGTAACACACACCCATACAATGCGCACCACGCCGTGATGTTTTTCTCACTCCTACTACTGTATGTAATGTAACACACACCAATACAATGCGCACCACCCCGTGATGTTTTTCTCACTCCTACTAGTGAATGTAATGTAACACACACCCATACAATGGGTACCACCCGGTGATGTTTTTCTCACTCCTACTAGTGAATGTAATGTAACACACACCCATACAATGCGCACCACCCCGTTATGTTTTTCTCACTCCTACTAGTGAATGTAATGTAACACACACCCATACAATGCGCACCACCCCGTGATGTTTTTTCACTCCTACTAGTGAATCTAATGCAACACACACCCATACAATGCGCACCACCCCGTGATGTTTTTCTCACTCCTACTAGTGAATGTAATGTAACACACACCCATACAATGCGCACCACCCCGTGATGTTTTTCTCACTCCTACTAGTGAATGTAATGTAACACACACCCATACAATGCGCACCACCCCGTGATGTTTTTCTCACTCCTACTAGTGAATGTAATGTAACACACACCCATACAATGCGCACCACCCCGTGATATTTTTCTCACTCCTACTAGTGAACGTAATGTAACACACACCCATACAATGCGCACCACCCCGTGATGTTTTTCTCACTCCTACTAGTGAATGTAATGTAACACACACCCATACAATGCGCACCACCCCGTGATGTTTTCCTCACTCCTACTAGTGAATGTAATGTAACACACACCCATACAATGCGCACCACCCCGTGATGTTTTTCTCACTCCTACTAGTGAATGTAATGTAACACAAACCAATACAGTGCGCACCACCCCGTGATGTTTTTCTCACTCCTACTAGTGAATGTAATGTAAGACACACCCATACAATGCGCACCACCCCGTGATGTTTTTCTCACTCCTACTAGTGAATGTAATGTAACAAACACCCATACAATGCGCACCACCCCGTGATGTTTTACTCACTCCTACTAGTGAATGTAATGTAACACACACCCATACAATGCGCACCACCCCGTGATGTTTTTCTCACTCCTACTAGTGAATGTAATGTAACACACATCCATACAATGCGCACCACCCCGTCATGTTTTTCTCACTCCTACTAGTGAATCTAAAGTAACACACACCCATACAATGCGCACCACCCCGTGATGTTTTTCTCACTCTTACTAGTGAATGTAATGTAACACACACCCATACAATGCGCACCACCCCGTGATGTTTTTCTCACTCCTACTAGTGAATGTAATGTAACACACACCCATACAATGCGAACCACCCCGTGATGTTTTTCTCACTGCTACTAGTGAATGTAATGTAACACACACCCATACAATGCGCACCACCCCGTGATGTTTTTCTCACTCCTACTAGTGAATGTAATGTAACACACACCCATAAAATGTGCACCACCCCGTGATGTTTTTCTCACTCTACTAGTGAATGTAATGTAACACACACCCATACATTGCGCACGACCCCGTGATGTTTTTCTCACTGCTACTAGTGAATGTAATGTAACACACACCCATACAATGTGCACCACCCCGTGATGTTTTTCTCACTCCTACTAGTGAATGTAATGTAACACACACCCATAGAATGCGCACCAACCCGTGATGTTTTTCTCTCTCCTACTAGTGAATCTAATGTAACACACACCCATACAATGCGCACCACCCCGTGATGTTTTTCTCACTCCTACTAGTGAATGTAATGTAACACACACCCATACAATGCGCACCACCCCGTGATGTTTTTCTCACTCCTACTAGTGAATGTAATGTAACACACACCCATAGAATGCGCACCAACCCGTGATGTTTTTCTCACTCCTACTAGTGAATCTAATGTAACACACACCCATACAATGCGCACCAACCCGTGATGTTTTTCTCAATCCTACTAGTGAATGTAATGTAACACACACCCATACAATGCGCACCACCCCGTGATGTTTTTCTCACTCCAAATAGTGAATCTAATGTAACACACACCCATACAATGCGCACCACCCCGCGATGTTTTTCAGAAACCTATCCTACATTGCCACTGCATGTTCCCTGACCTCCCCATGCTGACCACCCCGCGATGCTTTTCTCCATCCTACATTGCCACTCACTGCCTATTCTAATTCAGACCCTCCGATTCACACCACCCCATGATGTTTTTCTCACTCCTAGTAGTGAATGTAATGTAACACACACCCATACAATGCGCACCACCCCGTGATGTTTTTCTCACTCCTACTACTGAATGTAATGTAACACACACCCATACAATGCGCACCACACCGTGATGTTTTTCTCACTCCTACTAGTGAACCTAATGTAACACACACCCATACAATGCGCCCCACCCCGTGATGTTTTTCTCACTCCTACTAGTGAATCTAAAGTAACACACACCTATACAATGCGCACCACCCCGTGATGTTTTTCTCACTCCTACTAGTGAATGTATTGTAACACACACCAATACAATGCGCACCACCACGTGATGTTTTTCTCACTCCTACTAGTGAATGTAATGCAACACACACGCGTACAATGCGCACCACCCCGTGATGTTTTTCTCACTGCTACTAGTGAATGTAATGTAACACACACCCATACAATGCGCACCACCCCGTCATGTTTTTCTCACTCCTACTAGTGAATCTAAAGTAACACACACCCATACAATGCGCACCACCCCGTGATGTTTTTCTCACTCTTACTAGTGAATGTAATGTAACACACACCCATACAATGCGCACCACCCCGTGATGTTTTTCTCACTCCTACTAGTGAATGTAATGTAACACACACCCATACAATGCGAACCACCCCGTGATGTTTTTCTCACTGCTACTAGTGAATGTAATGTAACACACACCCATACAATGCGCACCACCCCGTTATGTTTTTCTCACTCCTACTAGTGAATGTAATGTAACACACACCCATACAATGTGCACCACCCCGTGATGTTTTTCTCACTCTACTAGTGAATGTAATGTAACACACACCCATACATTGCGCACGACCCCGTGATGTTTTTCTCACTGCTACTAGTGAATGTAATGTAACACACACCCATACAATGTGCACCACCCCGTGATGTTTTTCTCACTCCTACTAGTGAATGTAATGTAACACACACCCATAGAATGCGCACCAACCCGTGATGTTTTTCTCTCTCCTACTAGTGAATCTAATGTAACACAGACCCATACAATGCCCACCACCCCGTGATGTTTTTCTCACTCCTACTAGTGAATGTAATGTAACACACACCCATACAATGCGCACCACCCCGTGATGTTTTTCTCACTCCTACTAGTGAATGTAATGTAACACACACCCATAGAATGCGCACCAACCCGTGATGTTTTTCTCACTCCTACTAGTGAATCTAATGTAACACACACCCATACAATGCGCACCAACCCGTGATGTTTTTCTCAATCCTACTAGTGAATGTAATGTAACACACACCCATACAATGCGCACCACCCCGTGATGTTTTTCTCACTCCTACTAGTGAATGTAATGTAACACACACCCATACAATGCGCACCGCCCCGTGATGTTTTTCTCACTCCTACTACTGAATGTAATGTAACACACACCCATACAATGCGCACCACGCCGTGATGTTTTTCTCACTCCTACTACTGTATGTAATGTAACACACACCAATACAATGCGCACCACCCCGTGATGTTTTTCTCACTCCTACTAGTGAATGTAATGTAACACACACCCATACAATGGGTACCACCCGGTGATGTTTTTCTCACTCCTACTAGTGAATGTAATGTAACACACACCCATACAATGCGCACCACCCCGTTATGTTTTTCTCACTCCTACTAGTGAATGTAATGTAACACACACCCATACAATGCGCACCACCCCGTGATGTTTTTCTCACTCCTACTAGTGAATCTAATGCAACACACACCCATACAATGCGCACCACCCCGTGATGTTTTTCTCACTCCTACTAGTGAATGTAATGTAACACACACCCATACAATGCGCACCACCCCGTGATGTTTTTCTCACTCCTACTAGTGAATGTAATGTAACACACACCCATACAATGCGCACCACCCCGTGATGTTTTTCTCACTCCTACTAGTGAATGTAATGTAACACACACCCATACAATGCGCACCACCCCGTGATATTTTTCTCACTCCTACTAGTGAACGTAATGTAACACACACCCATACAATGCGCACCACCCCGTGATGTTTTTCTCACTCCTACTAGTGAATGTAATGTAACACACACCCATACAATGCGCACCACCCCGTGATGTTTTCCTCACTCCTACTAGTGAATGTAATGTAACACACACCCATACAATGCGCACCACCCCGTGATGTTTTTCTCACTCCTACTAGTGAATGTAATGTAACACAAACCAATACAGTGCGCACCACCCCGTGATGTTTTTCTCACTCCTACTAGTGAATGTAATGTAACACACACCCATACAATGCGCACCACCCCGTGATGTTTTTCTCACTCCTACTAGTGAATGTAATGTAACAAACACCCATACAATGCGCACCACCCCGTGATGTTTTTCTCACTCCTACTAGTGAATGTAATGTAACACACACCCATACAATGCGCACCACCCCGTGATGTTTTTCTCACTCCTACTAGTGAATGTAATGTAACACACATCCATACAATGCGCACCACCCCGTCATGTTTTTCTCACTCCTACTAGTGAATCTAAAGTAACACACACCCATACAATGCGCACCACCCCGTGATGTTTTTCTCACTCTTACTAGTGAATGTAATGTAACACACACCCATACAATGCGCACCACCCCGTGATGTTTTTCTCACTCCTACTAGTGAATGTAATGTAACACACACCCATACAATGCGAACCACCCCGTGATGTTTTTCTCACTGCTACTAGTGAATGTAATGTAACACACACCCATACAATGCGCACCACCCCGTGATGTTTTTCTCACTCCTACTAGTGAATGTAATGTAACACACACCCATACAATGTGCACCACCCCGTGATGTTTTTCTCACTCTACTAGTGAATGTAATGTAACACACACCCATACATTGCGCACGACCCCGTGATGTTTTTCTCACTGCTACTAGTGAATGTAATGTAACACACACCCATACAATGTGCACCACCCCGTGATGTTTTTCTCACTCCTACTAGTGAATGTAATGTAACACACACCTATAGAATGCGCACCAACCCGTGATGTTTTTCTCTCTCCTACTAGTGAATCTAATGTAACACACACCCATACAATGCGCACCACCCCGTGATGTTTTTCTCACTCCTACTAGTGAATGTAATGTAACACACACCCATACAATGCGCACCACCCCGTGATGTTTTTCTCACTCCTACTAGTGAATGTAATGTAACACACACCCATAGAATGCGCACCAACCCGTGATGTTTTTCTCACTCCTACTAGTGAATCTAATGTAACACACACCCATACAATGCGCACCAACCCGTGATGTTTTTCTCAATCCTACTAGTGAATGTAATGTAACACACACCCATACAATGCGCACCACCCCGTGATGTTTTTCTCACTCCAAATAGTGAATCTAATGTAACACACACCCATACAATGCGCACCACCCCGCGATGTTTTTCAGAAACCTATCCTACATTGCCACTGCATGTTCCCTGACCTCCCCATGCTGACCACCCAGCGATGCTTTTCTCCATCCTACATTGCCACTCACTGCCTATTCTAATTCAGACCCTCCGATTCACACCACCCCATGATGTTTTTCTCACTCCTAGTAGTGAATGTAATGTAACACACACCCATACAATGCGCACCACCCCGTGATGTTTTTCTCACTCCTACTACTGAATGTAATGTAACACACACCCATACAATGCGCACCACACCGTGATGTTTTTCTCACTCCTACTAGTGAACCTAATGTAACACACACCCATACAATGCGCCCCACCCCGTGATGTTTTTCTCACTCCTACTAGTGAATCTAAAGTAACACACACCTATACAATGCGCACCACCCCGTGATGTTTTTCTCACTCCTACTAGTGAATGTATTGTAACACACACCAATACAATGCGCACCACCACGTGATGTTTTTCTCACTCCTACTAGTGAATGTAATGCAACACACACGCGTACAATGCGCACCACCCCGTGATGTTTTTCTCACTGCTACTAGTGAATGTAATGTAACACACACCCATACAATGCGCACCACCCCGTGATGTTTTTCTCACTCCTACTAGTGAATCTAATGTAACACACACCCATACAATGCGCACCAACCCGTGATGTTTTTCTCAATCCTACTAGTGAATGTAATGTAACACACACCCATACAATGCGCACCACCCCGTGATGTTTTTCTCACTCCTACTAGTGAATGTAATGTAACACACACCCATACAATGCGCACCGCCCCGTGATGTTTTTCTCACTCCTACTACTGAATGTAATGTAACACACACCCATACAATGCGCACCACGCCGTGATGTTTTTCTCACTCCTACTACTGTATGTAATGTAACACACACCAATACAATGCGCACCACCCCGTGATGTTTTTCTCACTCCTACTAGTGAATGTAATGTAACACACACCCATACAATGGGTACCACCCGGTGATGTTTTTCTCACTCCTACTAGTGAATGTAATGTAACACACACCCATACAATGCGCACCACCCCGTTATGTTTTTCTCACTCCTACTAGTGAATGTAATGTAACACACACCCATACATTGCGCACCACCCCGTGATGTTTTTCTCACTCCTACTAGTGAATCTAATGCAACACACACCCATACAATGCGCACCACCCCGTGATGTTTTTCTCACTCCTACTAGTGAATGTAATGTAACACACACCCATACAATGCCCACCACCCCGTGATGTTTTTCTCACTCCTACTAGTGAATGTAATGTAACACACACCCATACAATGCGCACCACCCCGTGATGTTTTTCTCACTCCTACTAGTGAATCTAATGTAACACACACCCATACAATGCGCACCAACCCGTGATGTTTTTCTCAATCCTACTAGTGAATGTAATGTAACACACACCCATACAATGCGCACCACCCCGTGATGTTTTTCTCACTCCTACTAGTGAATGTAATGTAACACACACCCATACAATGCGCACCGCCCCGTGATGTTTTTCTCACTCCTACTACTGAATGTAATGTAACACACACCCATACAATGCGCACCACGCCGTGATGTTTTTCTCACTCCTACTACTGTATGTAATGTAATACACACCAATACAATGCGCACCACCCCGTGATGTTTTTCTCACTCCTACTAGTGAATGTAATGTAACACACACCCATACAATGGGTACCACCCGGTGATGTTTTTCTCACTCCTACTAGTGAATGTAATGTAACACACACCCATACAATGCGCACCACCCCGTTATGTTTTTCTCACTCCTACTAGTGAATGTAATGTAACACACACCCATACATTGCGCACCACCCCGTGATGTTTTTCTCACTCCTACTAGTGAATCTAATGCAACACACACCCATACAATGCGCACCACCCCGTGATGTTTTTCTCACTCCTACTAGTGAATGTAATGTAACACACACCCATACAATGCGCACCACCCCGTGATGTTTTTCTCACTCCTACTAGTGAATGTAATGTAACACACACCCATACAATGCGCACCACCCCGTGATGTTTTTCTCACTCCTACTAGTGAATGTAATGTAACACACACCCATACAATGCGCACCACCCCGTGATATTTTTCTCACTCCTACTAGTGAACGTAATGTAACACACACCCATACAATGCGCACCACCCCGTGATGTTTTTCTCACTCCTACTAGTGAATGTAATGTAACACACACCCATACAATGCGCACCACCCCGTGATGTTTTCCTCACTCCTACTAGTGAATGTAATGTAACACACACCCATACAATGCGCACCACCCCGTGATGTTTTTCTCACTCCTACTAGTGAATGTAATGTAACACAAACCAATACAGTGCGCACCACCCCGTGATGTTTTTCTCACTCCTACTAGTGAATGTAATGTAACACACAGCCATACAATGCGCACCACCCCGTGATGTTTTTCTCACTCCTACTAGTGAATGTAATGTAACAAACACCCATATAATGCGCACCACCCCGTGATGTTTTTCTCACTCCTACTAGTGAATGTAATGTAACACACACCCATACAATGCGCACCACCCCGTGATGTTTTTCTCACTCCTACTAGTGAATGTAATGTAACACACATCCATACAATGCGCACCACCCCGTCATGTTTTTCTCACTCCTACTAGTGAATCTAAAGTAACACACACCCATACAATGCGCACCACCCCGTGATGTTTTTCTCACTCTTACTAGTGAATGTAATGTAACACACACCCATACAATGCGCACCACCCCGTGATGTTTTTCTCACTCCTACTAGTGAATGTAATGTAACACACACCCATACAATGCGAACCACCCCGTGATGTTTTTCTCACTGCTACTAGTGAATGTAATGTAACACACACCCATACAATGCGCACCACCCCGTGATGTTTTTCTCACTCCTACTAGTGAATGTAATGTAACACACACCCATACAATGTGCACCACCCCGTGATGTTTTTCTCACTCTACTAGTGAATGTAATGTAACACACACCCATACATTGCGCACGACCCCGTGATGTTTTTCTCACTGCTACTAGTGAATGTAATGTAACACACACCCATACAATGTGCACCACCCCGTGATGTTTTTCTCACTCCTACTAGTGAATGTAATGTAACACACACCCATAGAATGCGCACCAACCCGTGATGTTTTTCTCTCTCCTACTAGTGAATCTAATGTAACACACACCCATACAATGCGCACCACCCCGTGATGTTTTTCTCACTCCTACTAGTGAATGTAATGTAACACACACCCATACAATGCGCACCACCCCGTGATGTTTTTCTCACTCCTACTAGTGAATGTAATGTAACACACACCCATAGAATGCGCACCAACCCGTGATGTTTTTCTCACTCCTACTAGTGAATCTAATGTAACACACACCCATACAATGCGCACCAACCCGTGATGTTTTTCTCAATCCTACTAGTGAATGTAATGTAACACACACCCATACAATGCGCACCACCCCGTGATGTTTTTCTCACTCCAAATAGTGAATCTAATGTAACACACACCCATACAATGCGCACCACCCCGCGATGTTTTTCAGAAACCTATCCTACATTGCCACTGCATGTTCCCTGACCTCCCCATGCTGACCACCCCGCGATGCTTTTCTCCATCCTACATTGCCACTCACTGCCTATTCTAATTCAGACCCTCCGATTCACACCACCCCATGATGTTTTTCTCACTCCTAGTAGTGAATGTAATGTAACACACACCCATACAATGCGCACCACCCCGTGATGTTTTTCTCACTCCTACTACTGAATGTAATGTAACACACACCCATACAATGCACACCACACCGTGATGTTTTTCTCACTCCTACTAGTGAACCTAATGTAACACACACCCATACAATGCGCCCCACCCCGTGATGTTTTTCTCACTCCTACTAGTGAATCTAAAGTAACACACACCTATACAATGCGCACCACCCCGTGATGTTTTTCTCACTCCTACTAGTGAATGTATTGTAACACACACCAATACAATGCGCACCACCACGTGATGTTTTTCTCACTCCTACTAGTGAATGTAATGCAACACACACGCGTACAATGCGCACCACCCCGTGATGTTTTTCTCACTGCTACTAGTGAATGTAATGTAACACACACCCATACAATGCGCACCACCCCGTGATGTTTTTCTCACTGCTACTAGTGAATGTAATGTAACACACACCCATACAATGCACACCACCCCGTGATATTTTTCTCACTCCTACTACTGAATGTAATGTAACACACACCCATACAATGCGCACCACCCCGTTACGTTTTTCTCACTGCTACTAGTGAATCTAATGTAACACACACCCATACAATGCGCACCACCCCGTGATGTTTTTCTCAATCCTACTAGTGAATGTAATGTAACACACACCCATACAATGCGCACCACCCCGTGATGGTTTTCTCACTCCTACTAGTGAATGTAATGTAACACACACCCATACAATGCGCACCACCCCGTGATGTATTTCTCACTCCTACTAGTGAATCTAATGTAACACACACCCATACAATGCGCACCACCCCGTGATGTTTTTCTCACTCCTACTAGTGAATCTAAAGTAACACACACCCATACAATGCGCACCACCCCGTGATGTTTTTCTCACTCCTACTAGTGAATGTAATGTAACACACACCCATACAATGCGCACCACCCCGTGATGTTTTTCTCACTGCTACTAGTGAATGTAATGTAACACACACCCATACAATGCGCACCACCCCGTGATGTTTTTCTCACTCCTACTAGTGAATGTAATGTAACACACACCCATACAATGCGCACCACCCCGTGATGTTTTTCTCACTCCTACTAGTGAATGTAATGTAACACACACCCATACAATGCGCACCACCCCGTGATGTTTTTCTCACTCCTACTAGTGAATCTAAAGTAACACACACCCATACAATGCGCACCACCCCGTGATGTTTTTCTCACTCCTACTAGTGAATGTAATGTAACACACACCCATACAATGCGCACCACCCCGTGATGTTTTTCTCACTCCTACTAGTGAATGTAATGTAACACACACCCATACAATGCGCACCACCCCGTGATGTTTTTCTCACTCCTACTAGTGAATGTAATGTAACACACACCCATACAATGCGCACCACCCCGTGATGTTTTTCTCACTCCTACTAGTGAATGTAATGTAACACACACCCATACAATGCGCACCACCCCGTGATGTTTTTCTCACTCCTACTAGTGAATGTAATGTAACACACACCCATACAATGCTCACCACCCCGGGATGTTTTTCCCACTCCTACTAGTGAATTTAATGTAACACACACCCATACAATGCGCACCACCCCGTGATGTTTTTCTCACTCCTACTAGTGAATGTAATGTAACACACACCCATAAAATGCGCACCACCCCGTGATGTTTTTCTCACTCCTACTAGTGAATGTAATGTAACACACACCAATACAATGCGCACCACCCCGTGATGTTTTTCTCACTCCTACTAGTGAATGTAATGTAACACACACCCATACAATGGGTACCACCCGATGATGTTTTTCTCACTCCTACTAGTGAATGTAATGTAACACACACCCATACAGTGTGCACCACCCCGTGATGTTTATCTCACTCCTACTAGTGAATGTAATGTAACACACACCCATACAATGGGCACCACCCCGTGATGTTTTTCTCACTCCTACTAGTGAATGTAATGTAACACACACCCATACAATGCGCACCACCCCGTGATGTTTTTCTCACTCCTACTAGGGAATGTAATGTAACACACACCCATACAATGCGCACCACCCCGTGATGTTTTTCTCACTCCTACTAGTGAATGTAATGTAACACACACCCATACAATGCGCACCTCCCCGTGATGTTTTTCTCACTCCTACTAGTGAATATAATGTAACACACACCCATACAATGCGCACCACCCCGTGATGTTTTTCTCACTCCTACTAGTGAATGTAATGTAACACACACCCATACAATGCGCACCACCCCGCGATGTTTTTCAGAAACCTATCCTACATTGCCACAGCATGTTCCCTGAGCTCCCCATGCTGACCACCCCGCGGTGCTTTTGTCCATCCTACATTGCCACTCACTGCCTATCCTAATTCAGACCCTCCGATTCACACCACTCCGTGATGTTTTTCTCACTCCTAGTAGTGAATCTAATGTAACACACACCCATACAATGGGCACCACCCCGTGATGTTTTTCTCACTCCTACTAGTGAATGTACTGTAACACACACCCATACAATACGCACCACCCCGTGATGTTTTTCTCACTCCTACTAGTGAATGTAATGTAACACACACCCATACAATGCGCACCACCCCGTGATGTTTTTCTCACTCCTACTAGTGAATGTAATGTAACACACACACATACAATGCGCACCACCCCGTGATGTTTTTCTCACTCCTACTATTTAATGTAATGTAACACACACCCATACAATGCGCACCACCCCTTGATGATTTTCTCACTCCTACTAGTGAATGTAATGTAACACACACCCATACATTGCGCACCACCTCGTGATGTTTTTCTCACTCCTACTAGTGAATGTAATGTAACACACAACCATACAATGCGCACCACCCCGTGATGTTTTTCTCACTGCTACTAGTGAATGTAATGTAACACACACCCATACAATGCGCCCCACCCCGTGATGTTTTTCTCACTCCTACTAGTGAATGTAATGTAACACACACCCATACAATGCGTACCACCACGTGATGTTTTTCTCACTGCTACTAGTGAATGTAATGTAACACACACCCATACAATGCGCACCACCCCGCGATGTTTTTCAGAAACCTATCCTACATTGCCACAGCATGTTCCCTGAGCTCCCCATGCTGACCACCCCGCGGTGCTTTTCTCCATCCTACATTGCCACTCACTGCCTATCCTAATTCAGACCCTCCGATTCACACCACCCCGTGATGTTTTTCTCACTCCTAGTAGTGAATCTAATGTAACACACACCCATACAATGCGCACCACCCCGTGATGTTTTTCTCACTCCTACTAGTGAATGTAGTGTAACACACACCCATACAATACACACCACCCCGTGATGTTTTTCTCACTCCTACTAGTGAATGTAATGTAACACACACCCATACAAAGCGCACCACCCCGTGATGTTTTTCTCACTCCTACTAGTCAATGTAATGTAACACACACCCATACAATGCGCACCACCCCGTGATGTTTTTCTCACTCCTACTAGTGAATGTAATGTAACACACACCCATACAATGCGCACCACCCCGTGATGTTTTTCTCACTCCTACTAGTGAATGTAATGTAACACACACCCATACAATGCGCACCACCCCGTGATGTTTTTCTCACTCCTACTAGTGAATGTAATGTAACACACACTCATACAATGCGCACCACCCCGTGATGTTTTTCTCACTCCTACTAGTGAATGTAATGTAACACACACCCATACAATGCGCACCACCCCGTGATGTTTTTCTCACTCCTACTATTTAATGTAATGTAACACACACCCATACAATGCGCACCACCCCTTGATGATTTTCTCACTCCTACTAGTGAATGTAATGTAACACACACCCATACAATGCGCACCACCCCGTGATGTTTTTCTCACTCCTACTAGTGAATGTAATGTAACACACACCCATACAATGCGCACCACCCCGTGATGTTTTTCTCACTCCTACTAGTGAATGTAATGTAACACACATCCATACAATGCGCACCACCCCGTGATGTTTTTCTCACTGCTACTAGTGAATGTAATGTAACACACACCCATACTATGCGCCCCACCCCGTGATGTTTTTCTCACTCCTACTAGTGAATGTAATGTAACACACACCCATACAATGCGCACCACCCCGTGATGTTTTTCTCACTGCTACTAGTGAATGTAATGTAACACACACCCATACAATGCGCACCACCCCGCGATGTTTTTCAGAAACCTATCCTACATTGCCACAGCATGTTCCCTGAGCTCCCCATGCTGACCACCCAGCGGTGCTTTTCTCCATCCTACATTGCCACTCACTGCCTATCCTAATTCAGACCCTCCGATTCACACCACCCCGTGAAGTTTTTCTCACTCCTAGTAGTGAATCTAATGTAACACACACCCATACAATGCGCACCACCCCGTGATGTTTTTCTCACTCCTACTAGTGAATGTACTGTAACACACACCCATACAATACGCACCACCCCGTGATGTCTTTCTCACTCCTACTAGTGAATGTAATGTAACACACACCCATACAATGCGCACCACCCCGTGATGTTTTTCTCACTCCTACTAGTGAATGTACTGTAACACACACCCATACAATACACACCACCCCGTGATGTTTTTCTCACTCCTACTAGTGAATGTAATGTAACACACACCCATACAATGCGCACCACCCCGTGATGTTTTTCTCACTCCTACTAGTGAATGTAATGTAACACACACCCATACAATGCGCACCACCCCGTGATGTTTTTCTCACTCCTACTAGTGAATGTAATGTAACACACACCCATACAATGCGCACCACCCCGTGATGTTTTTCTCACTCCTACTATTGAATGTAATGTAACACACACCCATACAATGCGCACCACCCCGTGATGTTTTTGTCACTCCTACTAGTGAATGTAATGTAACACACACCCATACAATGCGCACCACCCCGTGATGTTTTTCTCACTCCTACTAGTGAATGTAATGTAACACACACCCTTACAATGCGCACCACCCCGTGATGTTTTTCTCACTCCTACTAGTGAATCTAATGTAACATACACCCATACAATGCGCACCACCCCGTGATGTTTTTCTCACTCCTACTAGTGAATGTAATGTAACACACACCCATACAATGCGCACCACCCCGTGATGTTTTTCTCACTCCTACTAGTGAATCTAATGTAACACCCACCCATACAATTCGCACCACCCCGCGATGTTTTTCAGAAACCTATCCTATATTGCCACTGCATGTTCCCTGACCTCCCCATGCTGACCACCCCGCGGTGCTTTTCTCCCTCCTACATTGCCAATCACTGCCTATCCTAATTCAGACCCTCCGATTCACACCACCCCGTCATGTTTTTCTCACTCCTACTAGTGAATGTAATGTAACACACACCCATACAATGCGCACCACCCCGTGATGTTTTTCTCACTCCTACTAGTGAATGTAATGTAACACACACCCATACAATGCGCACCACCCCGTGATGTTTTTCTCACTCCTACTAGTGAATGTAATGTAACACACACCCATACAATGCGCACCACCCCGTGATGTTTTTCTCACTCCTACTAGTGAATGTAATGTAACACACACCCATACAATGCGCACCACCCCGTGATGTTTTTCTCACTCCTACTAGTGAATGTAATGTAACACACACCCATACAATGCGCACCACCCCGTGATGTTTTTCTCACTCCTACTAGTGAATGTAATGTAACACACACCCATACAATGCGCACCACCCCGTGATGTTTTTCTCACTCCTACTACTGAATGTAATGTAACACACACCCATACAATGCGCACCACGCGGTGATGTTTTTCTCACTCCTACTAGTGAATCTAATGTAACACACACCCATACATTGCGCACCACCCCGTGATGTTTTTCTCACTCCTACTAGTGAATGTAATGTAACACACACACATACAATGCGCACCACCCGGTGATGTTTTTCTCACTCCTAGTAGTGAATGTAATGTAACACACACCCATACAATGCGCACCACCCCGCGATGTTTTTCAGAAACCTATCCTACATTGCCACAGCATGTTCCCTGAGCTCCCCATGCTGACCACCCCGCGGTGCTTTTCTCCATCCTACATTGCCACTCACTGCCTATCCTAATTCAGAACCTCCGATTCACACCACCCCGTGATGTTTTTCTCACTCCTAGTAGTGAATCTAATGTAACACACACCCATACAATGCGCACCACCCCGTGATGTTTTTCTCACTCCTACTAGTGAATGTACTGTAACACACACCCATACAATACGCACCACCCCGTGATGTTTTTCTCACTCCTACTAGTGAATGTAATGTAACACACACCCATACAATGCGCACCACCCCGTGATGTTTTTCTCACTCCTACTAGTGAATGTAATGTAACACACACCCATACAATGCGCACCACCCCGTGATGTTTTTCTCACTCCTACTAGTGAATGTAATGTAACACACACCCATACAATGCGCACCACCCCGTGATTTTTTTCTCACTCCTACTATTGAATGTAATGTAACACACACCCATACAATGCGCACCACCCCGTGATGTTTTTGTCACTCCTACTAGTGAATGTAATGTAACACACACCCATACAATGCGCACCACCCCGTGATGTTTTTCTCACTCCTACTAGTGAATGTAATGTAACACACACCCATACAATGCGCACCACCCCGTGATGTTTTTCTCACTCCTACTAGTGAATCTAATGTAACATACACCCATACAATGCGCACCACGCCGTGAGGTTTTTCTCACTCCTACTAGTGAATGTAATGTAACACACACCCATACAATGCGCACCACCCCGTGATGTTTTTCTCACTCCTACTAGTGAATCTAATGTAACACCCACCCATACAATTCGCACCACCCCGCGATGTTTTTCAGAAACCTATCCTACATTGCCACTGCATGTTCCCTGACCTCCCCATGCTGACCACCCCGCGGTGCTTTTCTCCCTCCTACATTGCCAATCACTGCCTATCCTAATACAGACCCTCCGATTCACACCACCCCGTCATGTTTTTCTCACTCCTACTAGTGAATGTAATGTAACACACACCCATACAATGCGCACCACCCCGTGATGTTTTCTCACTCCTACTAGTGAATGTAATGTAACACACACCCATACAATGCGCACCACCCCGTGATGTTTTTCTCACTCCTACTAGTGAATGTAATGTAACACACACCCATACAATGCGCACCACCCCGTGATGTTTTTCTCACTCCTACTAGTGAATGTAATGTAACACACACCCATACAATGCGCACCACCCCGTGATGTTTTTCTCACTCCTACTAGTGAATATAATGTAACACACACCCATACAATGCGCACCACCCGGTGATGTTTTTCTCACTCCTACTAGTGAATCTAATGTAACACACACCCATACATTGCGCACCACCCCGTGATGTTTCTCTCACTCCTACTAGTGAATGTAATGTAACACACACACATACAATGCGCACCACCCGGTGATGTTTTTCTCACTCCAAATAGTGAATCTAATGTAACACACACCCATACAATGCGCACCACCCCGCGATGTTTTTCAGAAAGCTATCCTACATTGCCACAGCATGTTCCCTGAGCTCCCCATGCTGACCACCCCGCGGTGCTTTTCTCCATCCTACATTGCCACTCACTGCCTATCCTAATTCAGACCCTCCGATTCACACCACCCCGTGATGTTTTTCTCACTCCTAGTAGTGAATCTAATGTAACACACACCCATACAATGCGCACCACCCCGTGATGTTTTTCTCACTCCTACTAGTGAATGTAATGTAACACACACCCATACAATGCGCACCACCCCGTGATGTTTTTCTCACTCCTACTAGTGAATGTAATGTAACACACACCCATACAATGCGCACCACCCCGTGATGTTTTTCTCACTCCTACTAGTGAATGTAATGTAACACACACCCATACAATGCGCACCACCCCGTGATGTTTTTCTCTCTCCTACTAGTGAATGTAATGTAACACACACCCATACAATGCGCACCACCCCGTGATGTTTTTCTCACTCCTACTAGTGAATGTAATGTAACACACACCCATACAATGCGCACCACCCCGTGATGTTTTTCTCACTGCTACTAGTGAATGTAATGTAACACACACCCATACAATGCGCCCCACCCCGTGATGTTTTTCTCACTCCTACTATTGAATGTAATGTAACACACACCCATACAATGCGTACCACCACGTGATGATTTTCTCACTGCTACTAGTGAATGTAATGTAACACACACCCATACAATGCGCACCACCCCGCGATGTTTTTCAGAAACCTATCCTACATTGCCACAGCATGTTCCCTGAGCTCCCCATGCTGACCACCCCGCGGTGCTTTTCTCCATCCTACATTGCCACTCACTGCCTATCCTAATTCAGACCCTCCGATTCACACCACCCCGTGATGTTTTTCTCACTACTAGTAGTGAATCTAATGTAACACACACCCATACAATGCGCACCACCCCGTGATGTTTTTCTCACTCCTACTAGTGAATGTACTGTAACACACACCCATACAATACACACCACCCCGTGATGTTTTTCTCACTCCTACTAGTGAATGTAATGTAACACACACCCATACAATGCGCACCACCCCGTGATGTTTTTCTCACTCCTACTAGTGAATGTAATGTAACACACACCCATACAATGCGCACCACCCCGTGATGTTTTTCTCTCTCCTACTAGTGAATGTAATGTAACACACACCCATACAATGGGCACCACCCCGTGATGTTTTTCTCACTCCTACTAGTGAATGTAATGTAACACACACCCATACAATGCGCACCACCCCGTGATGTTTTTGTCACTCCTACTAGTGAATGTAATGTAACACACACCCATACAATGCGCACCACCCCGTGATGTTTTTCTCACTCCTACTAGTGAATGTAATGTAACACACACCCATACAATGCGCACCACCCCATGATGTTTTTCTCACTCCTACTAGTGAATCTAATGTAACATACACCGATACAATGCGCACCACCCCGTGATGTTTTTCTCACTCCTACTAGTGAATGTAATGTAACACACACCCATACAATGCGCACCACCCCGTGATGTTTTTCTCACTCCTACTAGTGAATGTAATGTAACACACACCCATACAATGCGCACCACCCCGTGATGTTTTTCTCACTCCTACTAGTGAATGTAATGTAACACACACCCATACAATGCGCACCACCCAGTGATGTTTTTCTCACTCCTACTAGTGAATGTAATGTAACACACACCCATACAATGCGCACCACCCCGTGATGTTTTTCTCACTCCTACTAGTGAATGTAATGTAACACACACCCATACAATGCGCACCACCCCGTGATGTTTTTCTCACTCCTACTAGTGAATGTAATGTAACACACACCCATACAATGCGCACCACCCGGTGATGTTTTTCTCACTCCTACTAGTGAATCTAATGTAACACACACCCATACATTGCGCACCACCCCGTGATATTTTTCTCACTCCTACTAGTGAATGTAATGTAACACACACCCATACAATGCGCACCTCCCCGTGATGTTTTTCTCACTCCTACTAGTGAATGTAATGTAACACACACCAATACAATGCGCACCACCCCGTGATGTTTTTCTCACTCCTACTAGTGAATGTAATGTAACACACACCCATACAATGCTCAACATCCCGTGATGTTTTTCTCACTCCTACTAGTGAATGTAATGTAACACACACCCATACAATGCGCACCACCCCGCGATGTTTTTCAGAAACCTATCCTACATTGCCACAGCATGTTCCCTGAGCTCCCCATGCTGACCACCCCGCGGTGCTTTTGTCCATCCTACATTGCCACTCACTGCCTATCCTAATTCAGACCCTCCGATTCACACCACCCCGTGATGTTTTTCTCACTCCTAGTAGTGAATCTAATGTAACACACACCCATACAATGGGCACCACCCCGTGATGTTTTTCTCACTCCTACTAGTGAATGTACTGTAACACACACCCATACAATACGCACCACCCCATGATGTTTTTCTCACTCCTACTAGTGAATGTAATGTAACACACACCCATACAATGCGCACCACCCCCTGATGTTTTTCTCACTGCTACTAGTGAATGTAATGTAACACACACCCATACAATGCGCCCCACCCCGTGATGTTTTTCTCACTCCTACTAGTGAATGTAATGTAACACACACCCATACAATGCGTACCACCACGTGATGTTTTTCACACTGCTACTAGTGAATGTAATGTAACACACACCCATACAATGCGCACCACCCCGCGATGTTTTTCAGAAACCTATCCTACATTGCCACAGCATGTTCCCTGAGCTCCCCATGCTGACCACCCCGCGGTGCTTTTCTCCATCCTACATTGCCACTCACTGCCTATCCTAATTCAGACCCTCCGATTCACACCACCCCGTGATGTTTTTCTCACTCCTAGTAGTGAATCTAATGTAACACACACCCATACAATGGGCACCACCCCGTGATGTTTTTCTCACTCCTACTAGTGAATGTACTGTAACACACACCCATACAATACGCACCACCCCGTGATGTTTTCTCACTCCTACTAGTGAATGTAATGTAACACACACCCATACAATGCGCACCACCCCGTGATGTTTTTCTCACTCCTACTAGTGAATGTAATGTAACACACACCCATACAATGCGCACCACCCCGTGATGTTTTTCTCACTCCTACTAGTGAATGTAATGTAACACACACTCATACAATGCGCACCACCCCGTGATGTTTTTCTCACTCCTACTAGTGAATGTAATGTAACACACACCCATACAATGCGCACCACCCCGTGATGTTTTTCTCACTCCTACTATTTAATGTAATGTAACACACACCCATACAATGCGCACCACCCCTTGATGATTTTCTCACTCCTACTAGTGAATGTAATGTAACACACACCCATACAATGCGCACCACCCCGTGATGTTTTTCTCACTCCTACTAGTGAATGTAATGTAACACACACCCATACAATGCGCACCACCCCGTGATGTTTTTCTCACTCCTACTAGTGAATGTAATGTAACACACATCCATACAATGCGCACCACCCCGTGATGTTTTTCTCACTGCTACTAGTGAATGTAATGTAACACACACCCATACTATGCGCCCCACCCCGTGATGTTTTTCTCACTCCTACTAGTGAATGTAATGTAACACACACCCATACAATGCGCACCACCCCGTGATGTTTTTCTCACTGCTACTAGTGAATGTAATGTAACACACACCCATACAATGCGCACCACCCCGCGATGTTTTTCAGAAACCTATCCTACATTGCCACAGCATGTTCCCTGAGCTCCCCATGCTGACCACCCAGCGGTGCTTTTCTCCATCCTACATTGCCACTCACTGCCTATCCTAATTCAGACCCTCCGATTCACACCACCCCGTGATGTTTTTCTCACTCCTAGTAGTGAATCTAATGTAACACACACCCATACAATGCGCACCACCCCGTGATGTTTTTCTCACTCCTACTAGTGAATGTACTGTAACACACACCCATACAATACGCACCACCCCGTGATGTCTTTCTCACTCCTACTAGTGAATGTAATGTAACACACACCCATACAATGCGCACCACCCCGTGATGTTTTTCTCACTCCTACTAGTGAATGTACTGTAACACACACCCATACAATACACACCACCCCGTGATGTTTTTCTCACTCCTACTAGTGAATGTAATGTAACACACACCCATACAATGCGCACCACCCCGTGATGTTTTTCTCACTCCTACTAGTGAATGTAATGTAACACACACCCATACAATGCGCACCACCCCGTGATGTTTTTCTCACTCCTACTAGTGAATGTAATGTAACACACACCCATACAATGCGCACCACCCCGTGATGTTTTTCTCACTCCTACTATTGAATGTAATGTAACACACACCCATACAATGCGCACCACCCCGTGATGTTTTTGTCACTCCTACTAGTGAATGTAATGTAACACACACCCATACAATGCGCACCACCCCGTGATGTTTTTCTCACTCCTACTAGTGAATGTAATGTAACACACACCCTTACAATGCGCACCACCCCGTGATGTTTTTCTCACTCCTATTAGTGAATCTAATGTAACATACACCCATACAATGCGCACCACCCCGTGATGTTTTTCTCACTCCTACTAGTGAATGTAATGTAACACACACCCATACAATGCGCACCACCCCGTGATGTTTTTCTCACTCCTACTAGTGAATCTAATGTAACACCCACCCATACAATTCGCACCACCCCGCGATGTTTTTCAGAAACCTATCCTATATTGCCACTGCATGTTCCCTGACCTCCCCATGCTGACCACCCCGCGGTGCTTTTCTCCCTCCTACATTGCCAATCACTGCCTATCCTAATTCAGACCCTCCGATTCACACCACCCCGTCATGTTTTTCTCACTCCTACTAGTGAATGTAATGTAACACACACCCATACAATGCGCACCACCCCGTGATGTTTTTCTCACTCCTACTAGTGAATGTAATGTAACACACACCCATACAATGCGCACCACCCCGTGATGTTTTTCTCACTCCTACTAGTGAATGTAATGTAACACACACCCATACAATGCGCACCACCCCGTGATGTTTTTCTCACTCCTACTAGTGAATGTAATGTAACACACACCCATACAATGCGCACCACCCCGTGATGTTTTTCTCACTCCTACTAGTGAATGTAATGTAACACACACCCATACAATGCGCACCACCCCGTGATGTTTTTCTCACTCCTACTAGTGAATGTAATGTAACACACACCCATACAATGCGCACCACCCCGTGATGTTTTTCTCACTCCTACTACTGAATGTAATGTAACACACACCCATACAATGCGCACCACGCGGTGATGTTTTTCTCACTCCTACTAGTGAATCTAATGTAACACACACCCATACATTGCGCACCACCCCGTGATGTTTTTCTCACTCCTACTAGTGAATGTAATGTAACACACACACATACAATGCGCACCACCCGGTGATGTTTTTCTCACTCCTAGTAGTGAATGTAATGTAACACACACCCATACAATGCGCACCACCCCGCGATGTTTTTCAGAAACCTATCCTACATTGCCACAGCATGTTCCCTGAGCTCCCCATGCTGACCACCCCGCGGTGCTTTTCTCCATCCTACATTGCCACTCACTGCCTATCCTAATTCAGAACCTCCGATTCACACCACCCCGTGATGTTTTTCTCACTCCTAGTAGTGAATCTAATGTAACACACACCCATACAATGCGCACCACCCCGTGATGTTTTTCTCACTCCTACTAGTGAAAGTACTGTAACACACACCCATACAATACGCACCACCCCGTGATGTTTTTCTCACTCCTACTAGTGAATGTACTGTAACACACACCCATACAATACGCACCACCCCGTGATGTTTTTCTCACTCCTACTAGTGAATGTAATGTAACACACACCCATACAATGCGCACCACACCGTGATGTTTTTCTCACTCCTACTAGTGAATGTAATGTAACACACACCCATACAATGCGCACCACCCCGTGATTTTTTTCTCACTCCTACTAGTGAATGTAATGTAACACACACCCATACAATGCGCACCACCCCGTGATGTTTTTCTCACTCCTACTAGTGAATGTAATGTAACACACACCCATACAATGCGCACCACCCCGTGATGTTTTTCTCACTCCTACTAGTGAATGTAATGTAACACACACCCATACAATGCTCCCCACCCCGTGATGTTTTTCTCACTGCTACTAGTGAATGTAATGTAACACACACCCATACAATGCGTACCACCACGTGATGTTTTTCTCACTGCTACTAGTGAATGTAATGTAACACACACCCATACAATGCGCACCACCCCGCGATGTTTTTCAGAAACCTATCCTACATTGCCACAGCATGTTCCCTGAGCTCCACATGCTGACCACCCCGCGGTGCTTTTCTCCATCCTACATTGCCACTCACTGCCTATCCTAATTCAGACCCTCCGATTCACACCACCCCGTGATGTTTTTCTCACTCCTAGTAGTGAATCTAATGTAACACACACCCATACAATGCGCACCACCCCGTGATGTTTTTCTCACTCCTACTAGTGAATGTACTGTAACACACACCCATACAATACACACCACCCCGTGATGTTTTTCTCACTCCTACTAGTGAATGTAATGTAACACACACCCATACAATGCGCACCACCCCGTGATGTTTTTCTCACTCCTACTAGTGAATGTAATGTAACACACACCCATACAATGCGCACCACCCCGTGATGTTTTCCTCACTCCTACTAGTGAATGTAATGTAACACACACCCATACAATGCGCACCACCCCGTGATTTTTTTCTCACTCCTACTATTGAATGTAATGTAACACACACCCATACAATGCGCACCACCCCGTGATGTTTTTGTCACTCCTACTAGTGAATGTAATGTAACACACACCCATACAATGCGCACCACCCCGTGATGTTTTTCTCACTCCTACTAGTGAATGTAATGTAACACACACCCATACAATGCGCACCACCCCGTGATGTTTTTCTCACTCCTACTAGTGAATCTAATGTAACATACACCCATACAATGCGCACCACGCCGTGATGTTTTTCTCACTCCTACTAGTGAATGTAATGTAACACACACCCATACAATGCGCACCACCCCGTGATGTTTTTCTCACTCCTACTAGTGAATCTAATGTAACACCCACCCATACAATTCGCACCACCCCGCGATGTTTTTCAGAAACCTATCCTACATTGCCACTGCATGTTCCCTGACCTCCCCATGCTGACCACCCCGCGGTGCTTTTCTCCCTCCTAGATTGCCAATCACTGCCTATCCTAATTCAGACCCTCCGATTCACACCACCCCGTCATGTTTTTCTCACTCCTACTAGTGAATGTAATGTAACACACACCCATACAATGCGCACCACCCCGTGATGTTTTTCTCACTCCTACTAGTGAATGTAATGTAACACACACCCATACAATGCGCACCACCCCGTGATGTTTTTCTCACTCCTACTAGTGAATGTAATGTAACACACACCCATACAATGCGCACCACCCCGTGATGTTTTTCTCACTCCTACTAGTGAATGTAATGTAACACACACCCATACAATGCGCACCACCCCGTGATGTTTTTCTCACTCCTACTAGTGAATATAATGTAACACACACCCATACAATGCGCACCACCCGGTGATGTTTTTCTCACTCCTACTAGTGAATCTAATGTAACACACACCCATACATTGCGCACCACCCCGTGATGTTTCTCTCACTCCTACTAGTGAATGTAATGTAACACACACACATACAATGCGCACCACCCGGTGATGTTTTTCTCACTCCAAATAGTGAATCTAATGTAACACACACCCATACAATGCGCACCACCCCGCGATGTTTTTCAGAAAGCTATCCTACATTGCCACAGCATGTTCCCTGAGCTCCCCATGCTGACCACCCCGCGGTGCTTTTCTCCATCCTACATTGCCACTCACTGCCTATCCTAATTCAGACCCTCCGATTCACACCACCCCGTGATGTTTTTCTCACTCCTAGTAGTGAATCTAATGTAACACACACCCATACAATGCGCACCACCCCGTGATGTTTTTCTCACTCCTACTAGTGAATGTAATGTAACACACACCCATACAATGCGCACCACCCCGTGATGTTTTTCTCACTCCTACTAGTGAATGTAATGTAACACACACCCATACAATGCGCACCACCCCGTGACTTTTTCTCACTCCTACTAGTGAATGTAATGTAACACACACCCATACAATGCGCACCACCTCGTGATGTTTTTCTCTCTCCTACTAGTGAATGTAATGTAACACACACCCATACAATGCGCACCACCCCGTGATGTTTTTCTCACTCCTACTAGTGAATGTAATGTAACACACACCCATACAATGCGCACCACCCCGTGATGTTTTTCTCACTGCTACTAGTGAATGTAATGTAACACACACCCATACAATGCGCCCCACCCCGTGATGTTTTTCTCACTCCTACTATTGAATGTAATGTAACACACACCCATACAATGCGTACCACCACGTGATGATTTTCTCACTGCTACTAGTGAATGTAATGTAACACACACCCATACAATGCGCACCACCCCGCGATGTTTTTCAGAAACCTATCCTACATTGCCACAGCATGTTCCCTGAGCTCCCCATGCTGACCACCCCGCGGTGCTTTTCTCCATCCTACATTGCCACTCACTGCCTATCCTAATTCAGACCCTCCGATTCACACCACCCCGTGATGTTTTTCTCACTACTAGTAGTGAATCTAATGTAACACACACCCATACAATGCGCACCACCCCGTGATGTTTTTCTCACTCCTACTAGTGAATGTACTGTAACACACACCCATACAATACACACCACCCCGTGATGTTTTTCTCACTCCTACTAGTGAATGTAATGTAACACACACCCATACAATGCGCACCACCCCGTGATGTTTTTCTCACTCCTACTAGTGAATGTAATGTAACACACACCCATACAATGCGCACCACCCCGTGATGTTTTTCTCTCTCCTACTAGTGAATGTAATGTAACACACACCCATACAATGGGCACCACCCCGTGATGTTTTTCTCACTCCTACTAGTGAATGTAATGTAACACACACCCATACAATGCGCACCACCCCGTGATGTTTTTGTCACTCCTACTAGTGAATGTAATGTAACACACACCCATACAATGCACACCACCCCGTGATGTTTTTCTCACTCCTACTAGTGAATGTAATGTAACACACACCCATACAATGCGCACCACCCCATGATGTTTTTCTCACTCCTACTAGTGAATCTAATGTAACATACACCGATACAATGCGCACCACCCCGTGATGTTTTTCTCACTCCTACTAGTGAATGTAATGTAACACACACCCATACAATGCGCACCACCCCGTGATGTTTTTCTCACTCCTACTAGTGAATGTAATGTAACACACACCCATACAATGCGCACCACCCCGTGATGTTTTTCTCACTCCTACTAGTGAATGTAATGTAACACACACCCATACAATGCGCACCACCCCGTGATGTTTTTCTCACTCCTACTAGTGAATGTAATGTAACACACACCCATACAATGCGCACCACCCAGTGATGTTTTTCTCACTCCTACTAGTGAATGTAATGTAACACACACCCATACAATGCGCACCACCCCGTGATGTTTTTCTCACTCCTACTAGTGAATGTAATGTAACACACACCCATACAATGCGCACCACCCCGTGATGTTTTTCTCACTCCTACTAGTGAATGTAATGTAACACACACCCATACAATGCGCACCACCCGGTGATGTTTTTCTCACTCCTACTAGTGAATCTAATGTAACACACACCCATACAATGCTCACCACCGCGGGATGTTTTTCCCACTCCTACTAGTGAATCTAAGGTAACACACACCCATACAATGCGCACCACCCCGTGATGTTTTTCTCACTCCTACTAGTGAATGTAATGTAACACACACCCATACAATGCGCACCACCCCGTGATGTTTTTCTCACTCCTACTAGTGAATGTAATGTAACACACACCAATACAATGTGCACCACCCCGTGATGTTTTTCTCACTCCTACTAGTGAATGTAATGTAACACACACCCATACAATGGGTACCAACCGATGATGTTTTTCTCACTCCTACTAGTGAATGTAATGTAACACACACACATACAATGCGCACCACCCCGTGATGTTTTTCTCACTCCTACTAGTGAATGTAATGTAACACACACCCATACAATGCGCACTACCCCGTGATGTTTTTCTCACTGCTACTAGTGAATGTAATGTAACACACACCCATACAATGCGCCCCACCCCGTGATGTTTTTCTCACTCCTACTAGTGAATGTAATGTAACACACACCCATACAATGCGCACCACCCCGTGATGTTTTTCTCACTCCTACTAGTGAATGTACACCCATACAATGCGCACCACCCCGTGATGTTTTTCTCACTCCTACTAGTGAATGTAATGTAACACACACCCATACAATGCGCACCACCCCGTGATGTTTTTCTCACTCCTACTAGTGAATGTAATGTAACACACACCCATACAATGCGCACCACCCCGTGATGTTTTTCTCACTCCTACTAGTGAATGTAATGTAACACACACCCATACAATGCGCACCACCCTGCGATGTTTTTCAGAAACCTATCCTACATTGCCAATGCATGTTCCCTGACCTCCCCATGCTGACGACCCCGCGATGCTTTTCTCCATCCTACATTGCCACTCACTGCCTATTCTAATTCAGACCCTCCGATTCACACCACCCCGTGATGTTTTTCTCACTCCTAGTAGTGAATGTAATGTAACACACACCCATACAATGCGCACCACCCCGTGATGTTTTTCTCACTCCTAGTAGTGAATGTAATGTAACACACACGCGTACAATGCGCACCACCCCGTGATGTTTTTCTCACAGCTACTAGTGAATGTAATGTAACACACACCCATACAATGCGCACCACCCCGTGATGTTTTTCTCACTGCTACTAGTGAATGTAATGTAACACACACCCATACAATGCGCACCACCCCGTGATGTTTTTCTCACTCCTACTAGTGAATGTAATGTAACACACACCCATACAATGCGCACCACCCCGTGATGTTTTTCTCACTCCTACTAGTGAATGTAATGTAACACACACCCATACAATGCTCACCACCGCGGGATGTTTTTCCCACTCCTACTAGTGAATCTAATGTAACACACACCCATACAATGTGCACCACCCCGTGATGTTTTTCTCACTCCTACTAGTGAATGTAATGTAACACACACACATACAATGCGCACCACCCCGTGATGTTTTTCTCACTCCTACTAGTGAATGTAATGTAACACACACCAATACAATGCGCACCACCCCGTGATGTTTTTCTCACTCCTACTAGTGAATGTAATGTAACACACACCCATACAATGGGTACCAACCGATGATGTTTTTCTCACTCCTACTAGTGAATGTAATGTAACACACACACATACAATGCGCACCACCCCGTGATGTTTTTCTCACTCCTACTAGTGAATGTAATGTAACACACACCCATACAATGCGCACCACCCCGTGATGTTTTTCTCACTGCTACTAGTGAATGTAATGTAACACACACCCATACAATGCGCCCCACCCCGTGATGTTTTTCTCACTCCTACTAGTGAATGTAATGTAACACACACCCATACAATGCGCACCACCCCGTGATGTTTTTCTCACTCCTACTAGTGAATGTAATGTAACACACACCCATACAATGCGCACCAGCCCGTGATGTTTTTCTCACTCCTACTAGTGAATGTAATGTAACACACACCCATACAATGCGCACCACCCCGTGATGTTTTTCTCACTCCTACTAGTGAATGTAATGTAACACACACACATACAATGCGCACCACCCCGTGATGTTTTTCTCACTCCTACTAGTGAATGTAATGTAACACACACCCATACAATGCGCACCACCCCGCGATGTTTTTCAGAAACCTATCCTACATTGCCAATGCATGTTCCCTGACCTCCCCATGCTGACGACCCCGCGATGCTTTTCTCCATCCTACATTGCCACTCACTGCCTATTCTAATTCAGACCCTCCGATTCACACCACCCCGTGATGTTTTTCTCACTCCTAGTAGTGAATGTAATGTAACACACACCCATACAATGCGCAACACCCCGTGATGTTTTTCTCACTCCTAGTAGTGAATGTAATGTAACACACACGCGTACAATGCGCACCACCCCGTGATGTTTTTCTCACTGCTACTAGTGAATGTAATGTAACACACACACATACAATGCGCCCCACCCCGTGATGTTTTTCTCACTCCTACTAGTGAATGTAATGTAACACCCACCCATACAATGCGCACCACCCCGTGATGTTTTTCTCACTCCTACTAGTGAATGTAATGTAACACACACCCATACAATGCGCACCACCCCGTGATGTTTTTCTCACTCCTACTAGTGAATGTAATGTAACACACACCCATACAATGCGCACCACCCCGTGATGTTTTTCTCACTCCTACTAGTGAATGTAATGTAACACACACCCATACAATGCGCACCACCCCGTGATGTTTTTCTCACTCCTACTAGTGAATGTAATGTAACACACACCCATACAATGCGCACCACCCCGCGATGTTTTTCAGAAACCTATCCTACATTGCCAATGCATGTTCCCTGACCTCCCCATGCTGACGACCCCGCGATGCTTTTCTCCATCCTACATTGCCACTCACTGCCTATTCTAATTCAGACCCTCCGATTCACACCACCCCGTGATGTTTTTCTCACTCCTAGTAGTGAATGTAATGTAACACACACCCATACAATGCGCACCACCCCGTGATGTTTTTCTCACTCCTAGTAGTGAATGTAATGTAACACACACGCGTACAATGCGCACCACCCCGTGATGTTTTTCTCACTGCTACTAGTGAATGTAATGTAACACACACCCATACAATGCGCACCACCCCGTGATGTTTTTCTCACTGCTACTAGTGAATGTAATGTAACACACACCCATACAATGCGCACCACCCCGTGATGTTTTTCTCACTCCTACTAGTGAATGTAATGTAACACACACCCATACAATGCGCACCACCCCGTGATGTTTTTCTCACTCCTACTAGTGAATGTAATGTAACACACACCCATACAATGCTCACCACCGCGGGATGTTTTTACCACTCCTACTAGTGAATCTAATGTAACACACACCCATACAATGCGCACCACCCCGTGATGCTTTTCTCACTCCTACTAGTGAATGTAATGTAACACACACCCATACAATGCGCACCACCCCGTGATGTATTTCTCACTCCTACTAGTGAATGTAATGTAACACACACCAATACAATGCGCACCACCCCGTGATGTTTTTCTCACTCCTACTAGTGAATGTAATGTAACACACACCCATACAATGGGTACCAACCGATGATGTTTTTCTCACTCCTACTAGTGAATGTAATGTAACACACACACATACAATGCGCACCACCCCGTGATGTTTTTCTCACTCCTACTAGTGAATGTAATGTAACACACACCCATACAATGCGCACCACCCCGTGATGTTTTTCTCACTGCTACTAGTGAATGTAATGTAACACACACCCATACAATGCGCCCCACCCCGTGATGTTTTTCTCACTCCTACTAGTGAATGTAATGTAACACACACCCATACAATGCGCACCACCCCGTGATGTTTTTCTCACTCCTACTAGTGAATGTAATGTAACACACACCCATACAATGCGCACCACCCCGTGATGTTTTTCTCACTCCTACTAGTGAATGTAATGTAACACACACCCATACAATGCGCACCACCCCGTGATGTTTTTCTCACTCCTACTAGTGAATGTAATGTAACACACACCCATACAATGCGCACCACCCCGTGATGTTTTTCTCACTCCTACTAGTGAATGTAATGTAACACACACCCATACAATGCGCACCACCCCGCGATGTTTTTCAGAAACCTATCCTACATTGCCAATGCATGTTCCCTGACCTCCCCATGCTGACGACCCCGCGATGCTTTTCTCCATCCTACATTGCCACTCACTGCCTATTCTATTTCAGACCCTCCGATTCACACCACCCCGTGATGTTTTTCTCACTCCTAGTAGTGAATGTAATGTAACACACACCCATACAATGCGCACCACCCCGTGATGTTTTTCTCACTCCTAGTAGTGAATGTAATGTAACACACACGCGTACAATGCGCACCAGCCCGTGATGTTTTTCTCACTGCTACTAGTGAATGTAATGTAACACACACCCATACAATGCGCCCCACCCCGTGATGTTTTTCTCACTCCTACTATTGAATGTAATGTACCACACACCCATACAATGCGTACCACCACGTGATGTTTTTCTCACTGCTACTAGTGAATGTAATGTAACACACACCCATACAATGCGCACCACCCCGCGATGTTTTTCAGAAACCTATCCTACATTGCCACAGCATGTTCCCTGAGCTCCCCATGCTGACCACCCCGCGGTGCTTTTCTCCATCCTACATTGCCACTCACTGCCTATCCTAATTCAGACCCTCCGATTCACACCACCCCGTGATGTTTTTCTCACTACTAGTAGTGAATCTAATGTAACACACACCCATACAATGCGCACCACCCCGTGATGTTTTTCTCACTCCTACTAGTGAATGTACTGTAACACACACCAATACAATACACACCACCCCGTGATGTTTTTCTCACTCCTACTAGTGAATGTAATGTAACACACACCCATACAATGCGCACCACCCCGTGATGTTTTTCTCACTCCTACTAGTGAATGTAATGTAACACACACCCATACAATGCGCACCACCCCGTGATGTTTTTCTCTCTCCTACTAGTGAATGTAATGTAACACACACCCATACAATGGGCACCACCCGTGATGTTTTTCTCACTCCTACTAGTGAATGTAATGTAACACACACCCATACAATGCGCACCACCCCGTGATGTTTTTGTCACTCCTACTAGTGAATGTAATGTAACACACACCCATACAATGCGCACCACCCCGTGATGCTTTTCTCACTCCTACTAGTGAATGTAATGTAACACACACCCATACAATGCGCACCACCCCATGATGTTTTTCTCACTCCTACTAGTGAATCTAATGTAACATACACCCATACAATGCGCACCACCCCGTGATGTTTTTCTCACTCCTACTAGTGAATGTAATGTAACACACACCCATAAAATGCGCACCACCCCGTGATGTTTTTCTCACTCCTACTAGTGAATGTAATGTAACACACACCCATACAATGCGCACCACCCCGTGATGTTTTTCTCACTCCTACTAGTGAATGTAATGTAACACACACCCATACAATGCGCACCACCCCGTGATGTTTTTCTCACTCCTACTAGTGAATGTAATGTAACACACACCCATACAATGCGCACCACCCAGTGATGTTTTTCTCACTCCTACTAGTGAATGTAATGTAACACACACCCATACAATGCGCACCACCCCGTGATGTTTTTCTCACTCCTACTAGTGAATGTAATGTAACACACACCCATACAATGCGCACCACCCCGTGATGTTTTTGTCACTCCTACTAGTGAATGTAATGTAACACACACCCATACAATGCGCACCACCCGGTGATGTTTTTCTCACTCCTACTAGTGAATCTAATGTAACACACACCCATACATTGCGCACCACCCCGGGATGTTTTTCTCACTCCTACTAGTGAATGTAATGTAACACACACCCATACAATGCGCACCTCCCCGTGATGTTTTTCTCACTCCTACTAGTGAATGTAATGTAACAAACACCAATACAATGCGCACCACCCCGTGATGTTTTTCTCACTCCTACTAGTGAATGTAATGTAACACACACCCATACAATGCTCAACACCCCGTGATGTTTTTCTCACTCCTACTAGTGAATGTAATGTAACACACACCCATACAATGCGCACCACCCCGCGATGTTTTTCAGAAACCTATCCTACATTGCCACAGCATGTTCCATGAGCTCCCCATGCTGACCACCCCGCGGTGCTTTTGTCCATCCTACATTGCCACTCACTGCCTATCCTAATTCAGACCCTCCGATTCACACCACCCCGTGATGTATTTCTCACTCCTAGTAGTGAATCTAATGTAACACACACCCATACAATGGGCACCACCCCGTGATGTTTTTCTCACTCCTACTAGTGAATGTACTGTAACACACACCCATACAATACGCACCACCCCGTGATGTTTTTCTCACTCCTACTAGTGAATGTAATGTAACACACACCCATACAATGCGCACCACCCCGTGATGTTTTTCTCACTGCTACTAGTGAATGTAATGTAACACACACCCATACAATGCGTACCACCACGTGATGTTTTTCTCACTGCTACTAGTGAATGTAATGTAACACACACCCATACAATGCGCACCACCCCGCGATGTTTTTCAGAAACCTATCCTACATTGCCACAGCATGTTCCCTGAGCTCCCCATGCTGACCACCCCGCGGTGCTTTTCTCCATCCTACATTGCCACTCACTGCCTATCCTAATTCAGACCCTCCGATTCACACCACCCCGTGATGTTTTTCTCACTCCTAGTAGTGAATCTAATGTAACACACACCCATACAATGCGCACCACCCCGTGATGTTTTTCTCACTCCTACTAGTGAATGTACTGTAACACACACCCATACAATACACACCACCCCGTGATGTTTTTCTCACTCCTACTAGTGAATGTAATGTAACACACACCCATACAATGCGCACTACCCCGTGATGTTTTTCTCACTGCTACTAGTGAATGTAATGTAACACACACCCATACAATGCGCCCCACCCCGTGATGTTTTTCTCACTCCTACTAGTGAATGTAATGTAACACACACCCATACAATGCGCACCACCCCGTGATGTTTTTCTCACTCCTACTAGTGAATGTACACCCATACAATGCGCACCACCCCGTGATGTTTTTCTCACTCCTACTAGTGAATGTAATGTAACACACACCCATACAATGCGCACCACCCCGTGATGTTTTTCTCACTCCTACTAGTGAATGTAATGTAACACACACCCATACAATGCGCACCACCCCGTGATGTTTTTCTCACTCCTACTAGTGAATGTAATGTAACACACACCCATACAATGCGCACCACCCTGCGATGTTTTTCAGAAACCTATCCTACATTGCCAATGCATGTTCCCTGACCTCCCCATGCTGACGACCCCGCGATGCTTTTCTCCATCCTACATTGCCACTCACTGCCTATTCTAATTCAGACCCTCCGATTCACACCACCCCGTGATGTTTTTCTCACTCCTAGTAGTGAATGTAATGTAACACACACCCATACAATGCGCACCACCCCGTGATGTTTTTCTCACTCCTAGTAGTGAATGTAATGTAACACACACGCGTACAATGCGCACCACCCCGTGATGTTTTTCTCACAGCTACTAGTGAATGTAATGTAACACACACCCATACAATGCGCACCACCCCGTGATGTTTTTCTCACTGCTACTAGTGAATGTAATGTAACACACACCCATACAATGCGCACCACCCCGTGATGTTTTTCTCACTCCTACTAGTGAATGTAATGTAACACACACCCATACAATGCGCACCACCCCGTGATGTTTTTCTCACTCCTACTAGTGAATGTAATGTAACACACACCCATACAATGCTCACCACCGCGGGATGTTTTTCCCACTCCTACTAGTGAATCTAATGTAACACACACCCATACAATGTGCACCACCCCGTGATGTTTTTCTCACTCCTACTAGTGAATGTAATGTAACACACACCCATACAATGCGCACCACCCCGTGATGTTTTTCTCACTCCTACTAGTGAATGTAATGTAACACACACCAATACAATGCGCACCACCCCGTGATGTTTTTCTCACTCCTACTAGTGAATGTAATGTAACACACACCCATACAATGGGTACCAACCGATGATGTTTTTCTCACTCCTACTAGTGAATGTAATGTAACACACACACATACAATGCGCACCACCCCGTGATGTTTTTCTCACTCCTACTAGTGAATGTAATGTAACACACACCCATACAATGCGCACCACCCCGTGATGTTTTTCTCACTGCTACTAGTGAATGTAATGTAACACACACCCATACAATGCGCCCCACCCCGTGATGTTTTTCTCACTCCTACTAGTGAATGTAATGTAACACACACCCATACAATGCGCACCACCCCGTTATGTTTTTCTCACTCCTACTAGTGAATGTAATGTAACACACACCCATACAATGCGCACCAGCCCGTGATGTTTTTCTCACTCCTACTAGTGAATGTAATGTAACACACACCCATACAATGCGCACCACCCCGTGATGTTTTTCTCACTCCTACTAGTGAATGTAATGTAACACACACACATACAATGCGCACCACCCCGTGATGTTTTTCTCACTCCTACTAGTGAATGTAATGTAACACACACCCATACAATGCGCACCACCCCGCGATGTTTTTCAGAAACCTATCCTACATTGCCAATGCATGTTCCCTGACCTCCCCATGCTTACGACCCCGCGATGCTTTTCTCCATCCTACATTGCCACTCACTGCCTATTCTAATTCAGACCCTCCGATTCACACCACCCCGTGATGTTTTTCTCACTCCTAGTAGTGAATGTAATGTAACACACACCCATACAATGCGCAACACCCCGTGATGTTTTTCTCACTCCTAGTAGTGAATGTAATGTAACACACACGCGTACAATGCGCACCACCCCGTGATGTTTTTCTCACTGCTACTAGTGAATGTAATGTAACACACACCCATACAATGCGCCCCACCCCGTGATGTTTTTCTCACTCCTACTAGTGAATGTAATGTAACACCCACCCATACAATGCGCACCACCCCGTGATGTTTTTCTCACTCCTACTAGTGAATGTAATGTAACACACACCCATACAATGCGCACCACCCCGTGATGTTTTTCTCACTCCTACTAGTGAATGTAATGTAACACACACCCATACAATGCGCACCACCCCGTGATGTTTTTCTCACTCCTACTAGTGAATGTAATGTAACACACACCCATACAATGCGCACCACCCCGTGATGTTTTTCTCACTCCTACTAGTGAATGTAATGTAACACACACCCATACAATGCGCACCACCCCGCGATGTTTTTCAGAAACCTATCCTACATTGCCAATGCATGTTCCCTGACCTCCCCATGCTGACGACCCCGCGATGCTTTTCTCCATCCTACATTGCCACTCACTGCCTATTCTAATTCAGACCCTCCGATTCACACCACCCCGTGATGTTTTTCTCACTCCTAGTAGTGAATGTAATGTAACACACACCCATACAATGCGCACCACCCCGTGATGTTTTTCTCACTCCTAGTAGTGAATGTAATGTAACACACACGCGTACAATGCGCACCACCCCGTGATGTTTTTCTCACTGCTACTAGTGAATGTAATGTAACACACACCCATACAATGCGCACCACCCCGTGATGTTTTTCTCACTGCTACTAGTGAATGTAATGTAACACACACCCATACAATGCGCACCACCCCGTGATGTTTTTCTCACTCCTACTAGTGAATGTAATGTAACACACACCCATACAATGCGCACCACCCCGTGATGTTTTTCTCACTCCTACTAGTGAATGTAATGTAACACACACCCATACAATGCTCACCACCGCGGGATGTTTTTACCACTCCTACTAGTGAATCTAATGTAACACACACCCATACAATGCGCACCACCCCGTGATGCTTTTCTCACTCCTACTAGTGAATGTAATGTAACACACACCCATACAATGCGCACCACCCCGTGATGTTTTTCTCACTCCTACTAGTGAATGTAATGTAACACACACCAATACAATGCGCACCACCCCGTGATGTTTTTCTCACTCCTACTAGTGAATGTAATGTAACACACACCCATACAATGGGTACCAACCGATGATGTTTTTCTCACTCCTACTAGTGAATGTAATGTAACACACACACATACAATGCGCACCACCCCGTGATGTTTTTCTCACTCCTACTAGTGAATGTAATGTAACACACACCCATACAATGCGCACCACCCCGTGATGTTTTTCTCACTCCTACTAGTGAATGTAATGTAACACACACCCATACAATGCGCACCACCCCGTGATGTTTTTCTCACTCCTACTAGTGAATGTAATGTAACACACACCCATACAATGCGCACCACCCCGTGATGTTTTTCTCACTCCTACTAGTGAATGTAATGTAACACACACCCATACAATGCGCACCACCCCGTGATGTTTTTCTCACTCCTACTAGTGAATGTAATGTAACACACACCCATACAATGCGCACCACCCCGCGATGTTTTTCAGAAACCTATCCTACATTGCCAATGCATGTTCCCTGACCTCCCCATGCTGACGACCCCGCGATGCTTTTCTCCATCCTACATTGCCACTCACTGCCTATTCTATTTCAGACCCTCCGATTCACACCACCCCGTGATGTTTTTCTCACTCCTAGTAGTGAATGTAATGTAACACACACCCATACAATGCGCACCACCCCGTGATGTTTTTCTCACTCCTAGTAGTGAATGTAATGTAACACACACGCGTACAATGCGCACCAGCCCGTGATGTTTTTCTCACTGCTACTAGTGAATGTAATGTAACACACACCCATACAATGCGCCCCACCCCGTGATGTTTTTCTCACTCCTACTATTGAATGTAATGTACCACACACCCATACAATGCGTACCACCACGTGATGTTTTTCTCACTGCTACTAGTGAATGTAATGTAACACACACCCATACAATGCGCACCACCCCGCGATGTTTTTCAGAAACCTATCCTACATTGCCACAGCATGTTCCCTGAGCTCCCCATGCTGACCACCCCGCGGTGCTTTTCTCCATCCTACATTGCCACTCACTGCCTATCCTAATTCAGACCCTCCGATTCACACCACCCCGTGATGTTTTTCTCACTACTAGTAGTGAATGTAATGTAACACACACCCATACAATGCGCACCACCCCGTGATGTTTTTCTCACTCCTACTAGTGAATGTAATGTAACACACACGCGTACAATGCGCACCAGCCCGTGATGTTTTTCTCACTGCTACTAGTGAATGTAATGTAACACACACCCATACAATGCGCCCCACCCCGTGATGTTTTTCTCACTCCTACTATTGAATGTAATGTACCACACACCCATACAATGCGTACCACCACGTGATGTTTTTCTCACTGCTACTAGTGAATGTAATGTAACACACACCCATACAATGCGCACCACCCCGCGATGTTTTTCAGAAACCTATCCTACATTGCCACAGCATGTTCCCTGAGCTCCCCATGCTGACCACCCCGCGGTGCTTTTCTCCATCCTACATTGCCACTCACTGCCTATCCTAATTCAGACCCTCCGATTCACACCACCCCGTGATGTTTTTCTCACTCCTACTAGTGAATGTAATGTAACACACACCCATACAATGCGCACCACCCCGTGATGCTTTTCTCACTCCTACTAGTGAATGTAATGTAACACACACCCATACAATGCGCACCACCCCGTGATATTTTTCTCACTCCTACTAGTGAATGTAATGTAACACACACCCATACAATGCGCACCACCCCGTGATGTTTTTCTCACTCCTACTAGTGAATGTAATGTAACACACACCCATACAATGCGCACCACCCCGCGATGTTTTTCAGAAACCTATCCTACATTGCCAATGCATGTTCCCTGACCTCCCCATGCTGACGACCCCGCGATGCTTTTCTCCATCCTACATTGCCACTCACTGCCTATTCTAATTCAGACCCTCCGATTCACACCACCCCGTGATGTTTTTCTCACTCCTAGTAGTGAATGTAATGTAACACACACCCATACAATGCGCACCACCCCGTGATGTTTTTCTCACTCCTAGTAGTGAATGTAATGTAACACACACGCGTACAATGCGCACCACCCCGTGATGTTTTTCTCACTGCTACTAGTGAATGTAATGTAACACACACCCTTACAATGCGCACCACCCCGTGATGTTTTTCTCACTGCTACTAGTGAATGTAATGTAACACACACCCATACAATGCGCACCACCCCGTGATGTTTTTCTCACTCCTACTAGTGAATGTAATGTAACACACACCCATACAATGCGCACCACCCCGTGATGTTTTTCTCACTCCTACTAGTGAATGTAATGTAACACACACCCATACAATGCGCACCACCCCGTTATGTTTTTCTCACTGCTTCTAGTGAATCTAATGTAACACACACCCATACAATGCGCACCACCCCGTGATGTTTTTCTCAATCCTACTAGTGAATGTAATGTAACACACACCCATACAATGCGCACCACCCCGTGATGTTTTTCTCACTCCTACTAGTGAATGTAATGTAACACACACCCATACAATGCGCACCACCCCGTGATGTTTTTCTCACTCCTACTAGTGAATGTAATGTAACACACACCCATACAATGCGCACCACCCCGTGATGTTTTTCTCACTCCTACTAGTGAATGTAATGTAACACACACCCATACAATGCGCACCACCCCGTGATGTTTTTCTCACTCCTACTAGTGAATGTAATGTAACACACACCCATACAATGCGCACCACCCCGTGATGTTTTTCTCACTCCTACTAGTGAATGTAATGTAACACACACCCATACAATGCGCACCACCCCGTGATGTTTTTCTCACTCCTACTAGTGAATGTAATGTAACACACACCCATACAATGCTCACCACCGCGGGATGTTTTTCCCACTCCTACTAGTGAATCTAATGTAACACACACCCATACAATGCGCACCACCCCGTGATGTTTTTCTCACTCCTACTAGTGAATGTAATGTAACACACACCCATACAATGCGCACCACCCCGTGATGTTTTTCTCACTCCTACTAGTGAATGTAATGTAACACACACCAATACAATGCGCACCACCCCGTGATGTTTTTCTCACTCCTACTAGTGAATGTAATGTAACACACACCCATACAATGGGTACCAACCGATGATGTTTTTCTCACTCCTACTAGTGAATGTACACCCATACAATGCGCACCACCACGTGATGTTTTTCTCACTCCTACTAGTGAATGTAATGTAACACACACCCATACAATGCGCACCACCCAGTGATGTTTTTCTCACTCCTACTAGTGAATGTAATGTAACACACACCCATACAATGCGCACCACCCCGTGATGTTTTTCTCACTCCTACTAGTGAATGTAATGTAACACACACCCATACAATGCGCACCACCCCGTGATGTTTTTGTCACTCCTACTAGTGAATGTAATGTAACACACACCCATACAATGCGCACCACCCGGTGATGATTTTCTCACTCCTACTAGTGAATCTAATGTAACACACACCCATACATTGCGCACCACCCCGTGATGTTTTTCTCACTCCTACTAGTGAATGTAATGTAACACACACCCATACAATGCGCACCTCCCCGTGATGTTTTTCTCACTCCTACTAGTGAATGTAATGTAACACACACCAATACAATGCGCACCACCCCGTGATGTTTTTCTCACTCCTACTAGTGAATGTAATGTAACACACACCCATACAATGCTCAACACCCCGTGATGTTTTTCTCACTCCTACTAGTGAATGTAATGTAACACACACCCATACAATGCGCACCACCCCGCGATGTTTTTCAGAAACCTATCCTACATTGCCATAGCATGTTCCCTGAGCTCCCCATGCTGACCACCCCGCGGTGCTTTTGTCCATCCTACATTGCCACTCACTGCCTATCCTAATTCAGACCCTCCGATTCACACCACCCCGTGATGTTTTTCTCACTCCTAGTAGTGAATCTAATGTAACACACACCCATACAATGGGCACCACCCCGTGATGTTTTTCTCACTCCTACTAGTGAATGTACTGTAACACACACCCATACAATACGCACCACCCCGTGATGTTTTTCTCACTCCTACTAGTGAATGTAATGTAACACACACCCATACAATGCGCACCACCCCGTGATGTTTTTCTCACTGCTACTAGTGAATGTAATGTAACACACACCCATACAATGCGCCCCACCCCGTGATGTTTTTCTCACTCCTACTAGTGAATGTAATGTAACACACACCCATACAATGCGTACCACCACGTGATGTTTTTCTCACTACTACTAGTGAATGTAATGTAACACACACCCATACAATGCGCACCACCCCGCGATGTTTTTCAGAAACCTATCCTACATTGCCACAGCATGTTCCCTGAGCTCCCCATGCTGACCACCCCGCGGTGCTTTTCTCCATCCTACATTGCCACTCACTGCCTATCCTAATTCAGACCCTCCGATTCACACCACCCCATGATGTTTTTCTCACTCCTAGTAGTGAATCTAATGTAACACACACCCATACAATGCGCACCACCCCGTGATGTTTTTCTCACTCCTACTAGTGAATGTACTGTAACACACACCCATACAATACACACCACCCCGTGATGTTTTTCTCACTCCTACTAGTGAATGTAATGTAACACACACCCATACAATGCGCACCACCCCGTGATGTTTTTCTCACTCCTACTAGTGAATGTAATGTAACACACACCCATACAATGCGCACCACCCCGTGATGTATTTCTCACTCCTACTACTGAATGTAATGTAACACACACCCATACAATGCGCACCACCCCGTTATGTTTTTCTCACTGCTTCTAGTGAATCTAATGTAACACACACCCATACAATGCGCACCACCCCGTGATGTTTTTCTCAATCCTACTAGTGAATGTAATGTAACACACACCCATACAATGCGCACCACCCCGTGATGTTTTTCTCACTCCTACTAGTGAATGTAATGTAACACACACCCATACAATGCGCACCACCCCGTGATGTTTTTCTCACTCCTACTAGTGAATGTAATGTAACACACACCCATACAATGCGCACCACCCCGTGATGTTTTTCTCACTCCTACTAGTGAATGTAATGTAACACACACCCATACAATGCGCACCACCCCGTGATGTTTTTCTCACTCCTACTAGTGAATGTAATGTAACACACACCCATACAATGCGCACCACCCCGTGATGTTTTTCTCACTGCTACTAGTGAATGTAATGTAACACACACCCATACAATGCGCACCACCCCGTGATGTTTTTCTCACTCCTACTAGTGAATGTAATGTAACACACACCCATACAATGCTCACCACCGCGGGATGTTTTTCCCACTCCTACTAGTGAATCTAATGTAACACACACCCATACAATGCGCACCACCCCGTGATGTTTTTCTCACTCCTACTAGTGAATGTAATGTAACACACACCCATACAATGCGCACCACCCCGTGATGTTTTTCTCACTCCTACTAGTGAATGTAATGTAACACACACCAATACAATGCGCACCACCCCGTGATGTTTTTCTCACTCCTACTAGTGAATGTAATGTAACACACACCCATACAATGGGTACCAACCGATGATGTTTTTCTCACTCCTACTAGTGAATATACACCCATACAATGCGCACCACCCCGTGATGTTTTTCTCACTCCTACTAGTGAATGTAATGTAACACACACCCATACAATGCGCACCACCCCGTGATGTTTTTCTCACTCCTACTAGTGAATGTAATGTAACACACACCCATACAATGCGCACCACCCCGTGATGTTTTTCTCACTCCTACTAGTGAATGTAATGTAACACACACCCATACAATGCGCACCACCCCGTGATGTTTTTCTCACTCCTACTAGTGAATGTAATGTAACACACACCCATACAATGCGCACCACCCAGTGATGTTTTTCTCACTCCTACTAGTGAATGTAATGTAACACACACCCATACAATGCGCACCACCCCGTGATGTTTTTCTCACTCCTACTAGTGAATGTAATGTAACACACACCCATACAATGCGCACCACCCCGCGATGTTTTTCAGAAACCTATCCTACATTGCCAATGCATGTTCCCTGACCTCCCCATGCTGACGACCCCGCGATGCTTTTCTCCATCCTACATTGCCACTCACTGCCTATTCTAATTCAGACCCTCCGATTCACACCACCCCGTGATGTTTTTCTCACTCCTAGTAGTGAATGTAATGTAACACACACCCATACAATGCGCACCACCCCGTGATGTTTTTCTCACTCCTAGTAGTGAATGTAATGTAACACACACGCGTACAATGCGCACCACCCCGTGATGTTTTTCTCACTGCTACTAGTGAATGTAATGTAACACACACCCATACAATGCGCACCACCCCGTGATGTTTTTCTCACTGCTACTAGTGAATGTAATGTAACACACACCCATACAATGCGCACCACCCCGTGATGTTTTTCTCACTCCTACTAGTGAATGTAATGTAACACACACCCATACAATGCGCACCACCCCGTGATGTTTTTCTCACTCCTACTAGTGAATGTAATGTAACACACACCCATACAATGCTCACGACCGCGGGATGTTTTTCCCACTCCTACTAGTGAATCTAATGTAACACACACCCATACAATGCGCACCACCCCGTGATGCTTTTCTCACTCCTACTAGTGAATGTAATGTAACACACACCCATACAATGCGCACCACCCCGTGATGTTTTTCTCACTCCTACTAGTGAATGTAATGTAACACACACCAATACAATGCGCACCACCCCGTGATGTTTTTCTCACTCCTACTAGTGAATGTAATGTAACACACACCCATACAATGGGTACCAACCGATGATGTTTTTCTCACTCCTACTAGTGAATGTAATGTAACACACACACATACAATGCGCACCACCCCGTGATGTTTTTCTCACTCCTACTAGTGAATGTAATGTAACACACACCCATACAATGCGCACCACCCCGTGATGTTTTTCTCACTGCTACTAGTAAATGTAATGTAACACACACCCATACAATGCGCCCCACCCCGTGATGTTTTTCTCACTCCTACTTGTGAATGTAATGTAACACACACCCATACAATGCGCACCACCCCGTGATGTTTTTCTCACTCCTACTAGTGAATGTAATGTAACACACACCCATACAATGCGCACCACCCCGTGATGTTTTTCTCACTCCTACTAGTGAATGTAATGTAACACACACCCATACAATGCGCACCACCCCGTGATGTTTTTCTCACTCCTACTAGTGAATGTAATGTAACACACACCCATACAATGCGCACCACCCCGTGATGTTTTTCTCACTCCTACTAGTGAATGTAATGTAACACACACCCATACAATGCGCACCACCCCGCGATGTTTTTCAGAAACCTATCCTACATTGCCAATGCATGTTCCCTGACCTCCCCATGCTGACGACCCCGCGATGCTTTTCTCCATCCTACATTGCCACTCACTGCTTATTCTAATTCAGACCCTCCGATTCACACCACCCCGTGATGTTTTTCTCACTCCTAGTAGTGAATGTAATGTAACACACACCCATACAATGCGCACCACCCCGTGATGTTTTTCTCACTCCTAGTAGTGAATGTAATGTAACACACACGCGTACAATGCGCACCACCCCGTGATGTTTTTCTCACTGCTACTAGTGAATGTAATGTAACACACACCCATACAATGCGCCCCACCCCGTGATGTTTTTCTCACTCCTACTAGTGAATGTAATGTAACACCCACCCATACAATGCGCACCACCCCGTGATGTTTTTCTCACTCCTACTAGTGAATGTAATGTAACACACACCCATACAATGCGCACCACCCCGTGATGTTTTTCTCACTCCTACTAGTGAATGTAATGTAACACACACCCATACAATGCGCACCACCCCGTGATGTTTTTCTCACTCCTACTAGTGAATGTAATGTAACACACACCCATACAATGCGCACCACCCCGTGATGTTTTTCTCACTCCTACTAGTGAATGTAATGTAACACACACCCATACAATGCGCACCACCCCGCGATGTTTTTCAGAAACCTATCCTACATTGCCAATGCATGTTCCCTGACCTCCCCATGCTGACGACCCCGCGATGCTTTTCTCCATCCTACATTGCCACTCACTGCCTATTCTAATTCAGACCCTCCGATTCACACCACCCCGTGATGTTTTTCTCACTCCTAGTAGTGAATGTAATGTAACACACACCCATACAATGCGCACCACCCCGTGATGTTTTTCTCACTCCTAGTAGTGAATGTAATGTAACACACACGCGTACAATGCGCACCACCCCGTGATGTTTTTCTCACTGCTACTAGTGAATGTAATGTAACACACACCCATACAATGCGCACCACCCCGTGATGTTTTTCTCACTGCTACTAGTGAATGTAATGTAACACACACCCATACAATGCGCACCACCCCGTGATGTTTTTCTCACTCCTACTAGTGAATGTAATGTAACACACACCCATACAATGCGCACCACCCCGTGATGTTTTTCTCACTCCTACTAGTGAATGTAATGTAACACACACCCATACAATGCGCACCACCCCGTTATGTTTTTCTCACTGCTTCTAGTGAATCTAATGTAACACACACCCATACAATGCGCACCACCCCGTGATGTTTTTCTCAATCCTACTAGTGAATGTAATGTAACACACACCCATACAATGCGCACCACCCCGTGATGTTTTTCTCACTCCTACTAGTGAATGTAATGTAACACACACCCATACAATGCGCACCACCCCGTGATGTTTTTCTCACTCCTACTAGTGAATGTAATGTAACACACACCCATACAATGCGCACCACCCCGTGATGTTTTTCTCACTCCTACTAGTGAATGTAATGTAACACACACCCATACAATGCGCACCACCCCGTGATGTTTTTCTCACTCCTACTAGTGAATGTAATGTAACACACACCCATACAATGCGCACCACCCCGTGATGTTTTTCTCACTCCTACTAGTGAATGTAATGTAACACACACCCATACAATGCGCACCACCCCGTGATGTTTTTCTCACTCCTACTAGTGAATGTAATGTAACACACACCCATACAATGCTCACCACCGCGTGATGTTTTTCCCACTCCTACTAGTGAATCTAATGTAACACACACCCATACAATGCGCACCACCCCGTGATGTTTTTCTCACTCCTACTAGTGAATGTAATGTAACACACACCCATACAATGCGCACCACCCCGTGATGTTTTTCTCACTCCTACTAGTGAATGTAATGTAACACACACCAATACAATGCGCACCACCCCGTGATGTTTTTCTCACTCCTACTAGTGAATGTAATGTAACACACACCCATACAATGGGTACCAACCGATGATGTTTTTCTCACTCCTACTAGTGAATGTACACCCATACAATGCGCACCACCACGTGATGTTTTTCTCACTCCTACTAGTGAATGTAATGTAACACACACCCATACAATGCGCACCACCCAGTGATGTTTTTCTCACTCCTACTAGTGAATGTAATGTAACACACACCCATACAATGCGCACCACCCCGTGATGTTTTTCTCACTCCTACTAGTGAATGTAATGTAACCCACACCCATACAATGCGCACCACCCCGTGATGTTTTTGTCACTCCTACTAGTGAATGTAATGTAACACACACCCATACAATGCGCACCACCCGGTGATGATTTTCTCACTCCTACTAGTGAATCTAATGTAACACACACCCATACATTGCGCACCACCCCGTGATGTTTTTCTCACTCCTACTAGTGAATGTAATGTAACACACACCCATACAATGCTCACGACCGCGGGATGTTTTTCCCACTCCTACTAGTGAATCTAATGTAACACACACCCATACAATGCGCACCACCCCGTGATGCTTTTCTCACTCCTACTAGTGAATGTAATGTAACACACACCCATACAATGCGCACCACCCCGTGATGTTTTTCTCACTCCTACTAGTGAATGTAATGTAACACACACCAATACAATGCGCACCACCCCGTGATGTTTTTCTCACTCCTACTAGTGAATGTAATGTAACACACACCCATACAATGGGTACCAACCGATGATGTTTTTCTCACTCCTACTAGTGAATGTAATGTAACACACACACATACAATGCGCACCACCCCGTGATGTTTTTCTCACTCCTACTAGTGAATGTAATGTAACACACACCCATACAATGCGCACCACCCCGTGATGTTTTTCTCACTGCTACTAGTAAATGTAATGTAACACACACCCATACAATGCGCCCCACCCCGTGATGTTTTTCTCACTCCTACTTGTGAATGTAATGTAACACACACCCATACAATGCGCACCACCCCGTGATGTTTTTCTCACTCCTACTAGTGAATGTAATGTAACACACACCCATACAATGCGCACCACCCCGTGATGTTTTTCTCACTCCTACTAGTGAATGTAATGTAACACACACCCATACAATGCGCACCACCCCGTGATGTTTTTCTCACTCCTACTAGTGAATGTAATGTAACACACACCCATACAATGCGCACCACCCCGTGATGTTTTTCTCACTCCTACTAGTGAATGTAATGTAACACACACCCATACAATGCGCACCACCCCGCGATGTTTTTCAGAAACCTATCCTACATTGCCAATGCATGTTCCCTGACCTCCCCATGCTGACGACCCCGCGATGCTTTTCTCCATCCTACATTGCCACTCACTGCTTATTCTAATTCAGACCCTCCGATTCACACCACCCCGTGATGTTTTTCTCACTCCTAGTAGTGAATGTAATGTAACACACACCCATACAATGCGCACCACCCCGTGATGTTTTTCTCACTCCTAGTAGTGAATGTAATGTAACACACACGCGTACAATGCGCACCACCCCGTGATGTTTTTCTCACTGCTACTAGTGAATGTAATGTAACACACACCCATACAATGCGCCCCACCCCGTGATGTTTTTCTCACTCCTACTAGTGAATGTAATGTAACACCCACCCATACAATGCGCACCACCCCGTGATGTTTTTCTCACTCCTACTAGTGAATGTAATGTAACACACACCCATACAATGCGCACCACCCCGTGATGTTTTTCTCACTCCTACTAGTGAATGTAATGTAACACACACCCATACAATGCGCACCACCCCGTGATGTTTTTCTCACTCCTACTAGTGAATGTAATGTAACACACACCCATACAATGCGCACCACCCCGTGATGTTTTTCTCACTCCTACTAGTGAATGTAATGTAACACACACCCATACAATGCGCACCACCCCGCGATGTTTTTCAGAAACCTATCCTACATTGCCAATGCATGTTCCCTGACCTCCCCATGCTGACGACCCCGCGATGCTTTTCTCCATCCTACATTGCCACTCACTGCCTATTCTAATTCAGACCCTCCGATTCACACCACCCCGTGATGTTTTTCTCACTCCTAGTAGTGAATGTAATGTAACACACACCCATACAATGCGCACCACCCCGTGATGTTTTTCTCACTCCTAGTAGTGAATGTAATGTAACACACACGCGTACAATGCGCACCACCCCGTGATGTTTTTCTCACTGCTACTAGTGAATGTAATGTAACACACACCCATACAATGCGCACCACCCCGTGATGTTTTTCTCACTGCTACTAGTGAATGTAATGTAACACACACCCATACAATGCGCACCACCCCGTGATGTTTTTCTCACTCCTACTAGTGAATGTAATGTAACACACACCCATACAATGCGCACCACCCCGTGATGTTTTTCTCACTCCTACTAGTGAATGTAATGTAACACACACCCATACAATGCGCACCACCCCGTTATGTTTTTCTCACTGCTTCTAGTGAATCTAATGTAACACACACCCATACAATGCGCACCACCCCGTGATGTTTTTCTCAATCCTACTAGTGAATGTAATGTAACACACACCCATACAATGCGCACCACCCCGTGATGTTTTTCTCACTCCTACTAGTGAATGTAATGTAACACACACCCATACAATGCGCACCACCCCGTGATGTTTTTCTCACTCCTACTAGTGAATGTAATGTAACACACACCCATACAATGCGCACCACCCCGTGATGTTTTTCTCACTCCTACTAGTGAATGTAATGTAACACACACCCATACAATGCGCACCACCCCGTGATGTTTTTCTCACTCCTACTAGTGAATGTAATGTAACACACACCCATACAATGCGCACCACCCCGTGATGTTTTTCTCACTCCTACTAGTGAATGTAATGTAACACACACCCATACAATGCGCACCACCCCGTGATGTTTTTCTCACTCCTACTAGTGAATGTAATGTAACACACACCCATACAATGCTCACCACCGCGTGATGTTTTTCCCACTCCTACTAGTGAATCTAATGTAACACACACCCATACAATGCGCACCACCCCGTGATGTTTTTCTCACTCCTACTAGTGAATGTAATGTAACACACACCCATACAATGCGCACCACCCCGTGATGTTTTTCTCACTCCTACTAGTGAATGTAATGTAACACACACCAATACAATGCGCACCACCCCGTGATGTTTTTCTCACTCCTACTAGTGAATGTAATGTAACACACACCCATACAATGGGTACCAACCGATGATGTTTTTCTCACTCCTACTACTGAATGTACACCCATACAATGCGCACCACCACGTGATGTTTTTCTCACTCCTACTAGTGAATGTAATGTAACACACACCCATACAATGCGCACCACCCAGTGATGTTTTTCTCACTCCTACTAGTGAATGTAATGTAACACACACCCATACAATGCGCACCACCCCGTGATGTTTTTCTCACTCCTACTAGTGAATGTAATGTAACCCACACCCATACAATGCGCACCACCCCGTGATGTTTTTGTCACTCCTACTAGTGAATGTAATGTAACACACACCCATACAATGCGCACCACCCGGTGATGATTTTCTCACTCCTACTAGTGAATCTAATGTAACACACACCCATACATTGCGCACCACCCCGTGATGTTTTTCTCACTCCTACTAGTGAATGTAATGTAACACACACCCATACAATGCGCACCTCCCCGTGATGTTTTTCTCACTCCTACTAGTGAATGTAATGTAACACACACCAATACAATGCGCACCACCCCGTGATGTTTTTCTCACTCCTACTAGTGAATGTAATGTAACACACACCCATACAATGCTCAACACCCCGTGATGTTTTTCTCACTCCTACTAGTGAATGTAATGTAACACACACCCATACAATGCGCACCACCCCGCGATGTTTTTCAGAAACCTATCCTACATTGCCATAGCATGTTCCCTGAGCTCCCCATGCTGACCACCCCGCGGTGCTTTTGTCCATCCTACATTGCCACTCACTGCCTATCCTAATTCAGACCCTCCGATTCACACCACCCCGTGATGTTTTTCTCACTCCTAGTAGTGAATCTAATGTAACACACACCCATACAATGGGCACCACCCCGTGATGTTTTTCTCACTCCTACTAGTGAATGTACTGTAACACACACCCATACAATACGCACCACCCCGTGATGTTTTTCTCACTCCTACTAGTGAATGTAATGTAACACACACCCATACAATGCGCACCACCCCGTGATGTTTTTCTCACTGCTACTAGTGAATGTAATGTAACACACACCCATACAATGCGCCCCACCCCGTGATGTTTTTCTCACTCCTACTAGTGAATGTAATGTAACACACACCCATACAATGCGTACCACCACGGGATGTTTTTCTCACTACTACTAGTGAATGTAATGTAACACACACCCATACAATGCGCACCACCCCGCGATGTTTTTCAGAAACCTATCCTACATTGCCACAGCATGTTCCCTGAGCTCCCCATGCTGACCACCCCGCGGTGCTTTTCTCCATCCTACATTGCCACTCACTGCCTATCCTAATTCAGACCCTCCGATTCACACCACCCCGTGATGTTTTTCTCACTCCTAGTAGTGAATCTAATGTAACACACACCCATACAATGCGCACCACCCCGTGATGTTTTTCTCACTCCTACTAGTGAATGTACTGTAACACACACCCATACAATACACACCACCCCGTGATGTTTTTCTCACTCCTACTAGTGAATGTAATGTAACACACACCCATACAATGCGCACCACCCCGTGATGTTTTTCTCACTCCTACTAGTGAATGTAATGTAACACACACCCATACAATGCGCACCACCCCGTGATGTATTTCTCACTCCTACTACTGAATGTAATGTAACACACACCCATACAATGCGCACCACCCCGTTATGTTTTTCTCACTGCTTCTAGTGAATCTAATGTAACACACACCCATACAATGCGCACCACCCCGTGATGTTTTTCTCAATCCTACTAGTGAATGTAATGTAACACACACCCATACAATGCGCACCACCCCGTGATGTTTTTCTCACTCCTACTAGTGAATGTAATGTAACACACACCCATACAATGCGCACCACCCCGTGATGTTTTTCTCACTCCTACTAGTGAATGTAATGTAACACACACCCATACAATGCGCACCACCCCGTGATGTTTTTCTCACTCCTACTAGTGAATGTAATGTAACACACACCCATACAATGCGCACCACCCCGTGATGTTTTTCTCACTCCTACTAGTGAATGTAATGTAACACACACCCATACAATGCGCACCACCCCGTGATGTTTTTCTCACTGCTACTAGTGAATGTAATGTAACACACACCCATACAATGCGCACCACCCCGTGATGTTTTTCTCACTCCTACTAGTGAATGTAATGTAACACACACCCATACAATGCTCACCACCGCGGGATGTTTTTCCCACTCCTACTAGTGAATCTAATGTAACACACACCCATACAATGCGCACCACCCCGTGATGTTTTTCTCACTCCTACTAGTGAATGTAATGTAACACACACCCATACAATGCGCACCACCCCGTGATGTTTTTCTCACTCCTACTAGTGAATGTAATGTAACACACACCAATACAATGCGCACCACCCCGTGATGTTTTTCTCACTCCTACTAGTGAATGTAATGTAACACACACCCATACAATGGGTACCAACCGATGATGTTTTTCTCACTCCTACTAGTGAATGTACACCCATACAATGCGCACCACCCCGTGATGTTTTTCTCACTCCTACTAGTGAATGTAATGTAACACACACCCATACAAGGCGCACCACCCCGTGATGTTTTTCTCACTCCTACTAGTGAATGTAATGTAACACACACCCATACAATGCGCACCACCCCGTGATGTTTTTCTCACTCCTACTAGTGAATGTAATGTAACACACACCCATACAATGCGCACCACCCCGTGATGTTTTTCTCACTCCTACTAGTGAATGTAATGTAACACACACCCATACAATGCGCACCACCCAGTGATGTTTTTCTCACTCCTACTAGTGAATGTAATGTAACACACACCCATACAATGCGCACCACCCCGTGATGTTTTTCTCACTCCTACTAGTGAATGTAATGTAACACACACCCATACAATGCGCACCACCCCGCGATGTTTTTCAGAAACCTATCCTACATTGCCAATGCATGTTCCCTGACCTCCCCATGCTGACGACCCCGCGATGCTTTTCTCCATCCTACATTGCCACTCACTGCCTATTCTAATTCAGACCCTCCGATTCACACCACCCCGTGATGTTTTTCTCACTCCTAGTAGTGAATGTAATGTAACACACACCCATACAATGCGCACCACCCCGTGATGTTTTTCTCACTCCTAGTAGTGAATGTAATGTAACACACACGCGTACAATGCGCACCACCCCGTGATGTTTTTCTCACTGCTACTAGTGAATGTAATGTAACACACACCCATACAATGCGCACCACCCCGTGATGTTTTTCTCACTGCTACTAGTGAATGTAATGTAACACACACCCATACAATGCGCACCACCCCGTGATGTTTTTCTCACTCCTACTAGTGAATGTAATGTAACACACACCCATACAATGCGCACCACCCCGTGATGTTTTTCTCACTCCTACTAGTGAATGTAATGTAACACACACCCATACAATGCTCACGACCGCGGGATGTTTTTCCCACTCCTACTAGTGAATCTAATGTAACACACACCCATACAATGCGCACCACCCCGTGATGCTTTTCTCACTCCTACTAGTGAATGTAATGTAACACACACCCATACAATGCGCACCACCCCGTGATGTTTTTCTCACTCCTACTAGTGAATGTAATGTAACACACACCAATACAATGCGCACCACCCCGTGATGTTTTTCTCACTCCTACTAGTGAATGTAATGTAACACACACCCATACAATGGGTACCAACCGATGATGTTTTTCTCACTCCTACTAGTGAATGTAATGTAACACACACACATACAATGCGCACCACCCCGTGATGTTTTTCTCACTCCTACTAGTGAATGTAATGTAACACACACCCATACAATGCGCACCACCCCGTGATGTTTTTCTCACTGCTACTAGTAAATGTAATGTAACACACACCCATACAATGCGCCCCACCCCGTGATGTTTTTCTCACTCCTACTTGTGAATGTAATGTAACACACACCCATACAATGCGCACCACCCCGTGATGTTTTTCTCACTCCTACTAGTGAATGTAATGTAACACACACCCATACAATGCGCACCACCCCGTGATGTTTTTCTCACTCCTACTAGTGAATGTAATGTAACACACACCCATACAATGCGCACCACCCCGTGATGTTTTTCTCACTCCTACTAGTGAATGTAATGTAACACACACCCATACAATGCGCACCACCCCGTGATGTTTTTCTCACTCCTACTAGTGAATGTAATGTAACACACACCCATACAATGCGCACCACCCCGCGATGTTTTTCAGAAACCTATCCTACATTGCCAATGCATGTTCCCTGACCTCCCCATGCTGACGACCCCGCGATGCTTTTCTCCATCCTACATTGCCACTCACTGCTTATTCTAATTCAGACCCTCCGATTCACACCACCCCGTGATGTTTTTCTCACTCCTAGTAGTGAATGTAATGTAACACACACCCATACAATGCGCACCACCCCGTGATGTTTTTCTCACTCCTAGTAGTGAATGTAATGTAACACACACGCGTACAATGCGCACCACCCCGTGATGTTTTTCTCACTGCTACTAGTGAATGTAATGTAACACACACCCATACAATGCGCCCCACCCCGTGATGTTTTTCTCACTCCTACTAGTGAATGTAATGTAACACCCACCCATACAATGCGCACCACCCCGTGATGTTTTTCTCACTCCTACTAGTGAATGTAATGTAACACACACCCATACAATGCGCACCACCCCGTGATGTTTTTCTCACTCCTACTAGTGAATGTAATGTAACACACACCCATACAATGCGCACCACCCTGTGATGTTTTTCTCACTCCTACTAGTGAATGTAATGTAACACACACCCATACAATGCGCACCACCCCGTGATGTTTTTCTCACTCCTACTAGTGAATGTAATGTAACACACACCCATACAATGCGCACCACCCCGCGATGTTTTTCAGAAACCTATCCTACATTGCCAATGCATGTTCCCTGACCTCCCCATGCTGACGACCCCGCGATGCTTTTCTCCATCCTACATTGCCACTCACTGCCTATTCTAATTCAGACCCTCCGATTCACACCACCCCGTGATGTTTTTCTCACTCCTAGTAGTGAATGTAATGTAACACACACCCATACAATGCGCACCACCCCGTGATGTTTTTCTCACTCCTAGTAGTGAATGTAATGTAACACACACGCGTACAATGCGCACCACCCCGTGATGTTTTTCTCACTGCTACTAGTGAATGTAATGTAACACACACCCATACAATGCGCACCACCCCGTGATGTTTTTCTCACTGCTACTAGTGAATGTAATGTAACACACACCCATACAATGCGCACCACCCCGTGATGTTTTTCTCACTCCTACTAGTGAATGTAATGTAACACACACCCATACAATGCGCACCACCCCGTGATGTTTTTCTCACTCCTACTAGTGAATGTAATGTAACACACACCCATACAATGCGCACCACCCCGTTATGTTTTTCTCACTGCTTCTAGTGAATCTAATGTAACACACACCCATACAATGCGCACCACCCCGTGATGTTTTTCTCAATCCTACTAGTGAATGTAATGTAACACACACCCATACAATGCGCACCACCCCGTGATGTTTTTCTCACTCCTACTAGTGAATGTAATGTAACACACACCCATACAATGCGCACCACCCCGTGATGTTTTTCTCACTCCTACTAGTGAATGTAATGTAACACACACCCATACAATGCGCACCACCCCGTGATGTTTTTCTCACTCCTACTAGTGAATGTAATGTAACACACACCCATACAATGCGCACCACCCCGTGATGTTTTTCTCACTCCTACTAGTGAATGTAATGTAACACACACCCATACAATGCGCACCACCCCGTGATGTTTTTCTCACTCCTACTAGTGAATGTAATGTAACACACACCCATACAATGCGCACCACCCCGTGATGTTTTTCTCACTCCTACTAGTGAATGTAATGTAACACACACCCATACAATGCTCACCACCGCGTGATGTTTTTCCCACTCCTACTAGTGAATCTAATGTAACACACACCCATACAATGCGCACCACCCCGTGATGTTTTTCTCACTCCTACTAGTGAATGTAATGTAACACACACCCATACAATGCGCACCACCCCGTGATGTTTTTCTCACTCCTACTAGTGAATGTAATGTAACACACACCAATACAATGCGCACCACCCCGTGATGTTTTTCTCACTCCTACTAGTGAATGTAATGTAACACACACCCATACAATGGGTACCAACCGATGATGTTTTTCTCACTCCTACTAGTGAATGTACACCCATACAATGCGCACCACCACGTGATGTTTTTCTCACTCCTACTAGTGAATGTAATGTAACACACACCATACAATGCGCACCACCCAGTGATGTTTTTCTCACTCCTACTAGTGAATGTAATGTAACACACACCCATACAATGCGCACCACCCCGTGATGTTTTTCTCACTCCTACTAGTGAATGTAATGTAACACACACCCATACAATGCGCACCACCCCGCGATGTTTTTCAGAAACCTATCCTACATTGCCAATGCATGTTCCCTGACCTCCCCATGCTGACGACCCCGCGATGCTTTTCTCCATCCTACATTGCCACTCACTGCCTATTCTAATTCAGACCCTCCGATTCACACCACCCCGTGATGTTTTTCTCACTCCTAGTAGTGAATGTAATGTAACACACACCCATACAATGCGCACCACCCCGTGATGTTTTTCTCACTCCTAGTAGTGAATGTAATGTAACACACACGCGTACAATGCGCACCACCCCGTGATGTTTTTCTCACTGCTACTAGTGAATGTAATGTAACACACACCCATACAATGCGCACCACCCCGTGATGTTTTTCTCACTGTTACTAGTGAATGTAATGTAACACACACCCATACAATGCGCACCACCCCGTGATGTTTTTCTCACTCCTACTAGTGAATGTAATGTAACACACACCCATACAATGCGCACCACCCCGTGATGTTTTTCTCACTCCTACTAGTGAATGTAATGTAACACACACCCATACAATGCTCACCACCGCGGGATGTTTTTCCCACTCCTACTAGTGAATCTAATGTAACAAACACCCATACAATGCGCACCACCCCGTGATGCTTTTCTCACTCCTACTAGTGAATGTAATGTAACACACACCCATACAATGCGCACCACCCCGTGATGTTTTTCTCACTCCTACTAGTGAATGTAATGTAACACACACCAATACAATGCGCACCACCCCGTGATGTTTTTCTCACTCCTACTAGTGAATGTAATGTAACACACACCCATACAATGGGTACCAACCGATGATGTTTTTCTCACTCCTACTAGTGAATGTAATGTAACACACACACATACAATGCGCACCACCCCGTGATGTTTTTCTCACTCCTACTAGTGAATGTAATGTAACACACACCCATACAATGCGCACCACCCCGTGATGTTTTTCTCACTGCTACTAGTAAATGTAATGTAACACACACCCATACAATGCGCCCCACCCCGTGATGTTTTTCTCACTCCTACTAGTGAATGTAATGTAACACACACCCATACAATGCGCACCACCCCGTGATGTTTTTCTCACTCCTACTAGTGAATGTAATGTAACACACACCCATACAATGCGCACCACCCCGTGATGTGTTTCTCACTCCTACTAGTGAATGTAATGTAACACACACCCATACAATGTGCACCACCCCGTGATGTTTTTCTCACTCCTACTAGTGAATGTAATGTAACACACACCCATACAATGCGCACCACCCCGTGATGTTTTTCTCACTCCTACTAGTGAATGTAATGTAACACACACCCATACAATGCGCACCACCCCGCGATGTTTTTCAGAAACCTATCCTACATTGCCAATGCATGTTCCCTGACCTCCCCATGCTGACGACCCCGCGATGCTTTTCTCCATCCTACATTGCCACTCACTGCTTATTCTAATTCAGACCCTCCGATTCACACCACCCCGTGATGTTTTTCTCACTCCTAGTAGTGAATGTAATGTAACACACACCCATACAATGCGCACCACCCCGTGATGTTTTTCTCACTCCTACTAGTGAATGTAATGTAACACACACGCGTACAATGCGCACCACCCCGTGATGTTTTTCTCACTGCTACTAGTGAATGTAATGTAACACACACCCATACAATGCGCCCCACCCCGTGATGTTTTTCTCACTCCTACTAGTGAATGTAATGTAACACCCACCCATACAATGCGCACCACCCCGTGATGTTTTTCTCACTCCTACTAGTGAATGTAATGTAACACACACCCATACAATGCGCACCACCCCGTGATGTTTTTCTCACTCCTACTAGTGAATGTAATGTAACACACACCCATACAATGCGCACCACCCCGTGATGTTTTTCTCACTCCTACTAGTGAATGTAATGTAACACACACCCATACAATGCGCACCACCCCGTGATGTTTTTCTCACTCCTACTAGTGAATGTAATGTAACACACACCCATACAATGCTCACCACCGCGGGATGTTTTTCCCACTCCTACTAGTGAATCTAATGTAACATACACCCATACAATGCGCACCACCCCGTGATGCTTTTCTCACTCCTACTAGTGAATGTAATGTAACACACACCCATACAATGCGCACCACCCCGTGATGTTTTTCTCACTCCTACTAGTGAATGTAATGTAACACACACCAATACAATGCGCACCACCCCGTGATGTTTTTCTCACTCCTTCTAGTGAATGTAATGTAACACACACCCATACAATGGGTACCAACCGATGATGTTTTTCTCACTCCTACTAGTGAATGTAATGTAACACACACACATACAATGCGCACCACCCCGTGATGTTTTTCTCACTCCTACTAGTGAATGTAATGTAACACACACCCATACAATGCGCACCACCCCGTGATGTTTTTCTCACTGCTACTAGTGAATGTAATGTAACACACACCCATGCAATGCGCCCCACCCCGTGATGTTTTTCTCACTCCTACTAGTGAATGTAATGTAACACACACCCATACAATGCGCACCACCCCGTGATGTTTTTCTCACTCCTACTAGTAAATGTAATGTAACACACACCCATACAATGCGCACCACCCCGTGATGTTTTTCTCACTCCTACTAGTGAATGTAATGTAACACACACCCATACAATGCGCACCACCCCGTGATGTTTTTCTCACTCCTACTAGTGAATGTAATGTAACACACACCCATACAATGCGCACCACCCCGTGATGTTTTTCTCACTCCTACTAGTGAATGTAATGTAACACACACCCATACAATGCGCACCACCCCGCGATGTTTTTCAGAAACCTATCCTACATTGCCAATGCTTGTTCCCTGACCTCCCCATGCTGACGACCCCGCGATGCTTTTCTCCATCCTACATTGCCACTCACTGCCTATTCTATTTCAGACCCTCCGATTCACACCACCCCGTGATGTTTTTCTCACTCCTAGTAGTGAATGTAATGTAACACACACCCATACAATGCGCACCACCCCGTGATGTTTTTCTCACTCCTAGTAGTGAATGTAATGTAACACACACGCGTACAATGCGCACCACCCCGTGATGTTTTTCTCACTGCTACTAGTGAATGTAATGTAACACACACCCATACAATGCGCACCACCCCGTGATGTTTTTCTCACTGCTACTAGTGAATGTAATGTAACACACACCCATACAATGCGCACCACCCCGTGATGTTTTTCTCACTCCTACTACTGAATGTAATGTAACACACACCCATACAATGCCCACGACCCCGTGATGTTTTTCTCACTCCTACTAGTGAATGTAATGTAACACACACCCATACAATGCGCCCCACCCCGTGATGTTTTTCTCACTCCTACTAGTGAATGTAATGTAACACACACTCATACAATGCGCACCACCCCGTGATGTTTTTCTCACTGCTACTAGTGAATGTAATGTAACACACACCCATACAATGCGCCCCACCCCGTGATGTTTTTCTCACTCCTACTAGTGAATGTAATGTAACACACACCCATACAATGCGCACCACCCCGTGATGTTTTTTTCACTCCTACTAGTGAATGTAATGTAACACACACCCATACCATGCGCACCACCCCGTGATGTTTTTCTCACTCCTACTAGTGAATGTAATGTAACACACACCCATACAATGCGCACCACCCCGTGATGTTTTTCTCACTCCTACTACTGAATGTAATGTAACACACACCAATACAATGCGCACCACCCCGTGATGTTTTTCTCACTCCTACTAGTGAATGTAATGTAACACACACCCATACAATGGGTACCACCCGGTGATGTTTTTCTCACTCCTACTAGTGAATGTAATGTAACACACACCCATACAATGCGCACCACCCCGTGATGTTTTTCTCACTCCTACTAGTGAATGTAATGTAACACACACCCAGACAATGCGCACCACCCCGTGATGTTTTTCTCACTCCTACTAGTGAATCTAATGTAACACACACCCATACAATGCGCACCACCCCGTGATGTTTTTCTCACTCCTACTAGTGAATGTAATGTAACACACAGCCATACAATGCGCACCGCCCCGTGATGTTTTTCTCACTCCTACTAGTGAATGTAATGTAACACACACCCATACAATGCGCACCGCCACGTGATGTTTTTCTCACTCCTACTAGTGAATGTAATGTAACACACACCCATACAATGCGCACCACCCCGTGATGTTTTTCTCACTCCTACTACTGAATGTAATGTAACACACACCAATACAATGCGCACCACCCCGTGATGTTTTTCTCACTCCTACTAGTGAATGTAATGTAACACACACCCATACAATGGGTACCACCCGGTGATGTTTTTCTCACTCCTACTAGTGAATGTAATGTAACACACACCCATACAATGCGCACCACCCCGTTATGTTTTTCTCACTCCTACTAGTGAATGTAATGTAACACACACCCATACAATGCGCACCACCCCGTGATGTTTTTCTCACTCCTACTAGTGAATCTAATGTAACACACACCCATACAATGCGCACCACCCCGTGATGTTTTTCTCACTCCTACTAGTGAATGTAATGTAACACACACCCATACAATGCGCACCACCCCGTGATGTTTTTCTCACTCCTACTAGTGAATGTAATGTAACACACACCCATACAATGCGCACCACCCCGTGATATTTTTCTCACTCCTACTAGTGAATGTAATGTAACACACACCCATACAATGCGCACCACCCCGTGATGTTTTTCTCACTCCTACTAGTGAATGTAATGTAACACACACCCATACAATGCGCACCACCCCGTGATGTTTTTCTCACTCCTACTAGTGAATGTAATGTAACACACACCCATACAATGCGCACCACCCCGTGATGTTTTTCTCACTCCTACTAGTGAATGTAATGTAACACACACCCATACAATGCGCACCACCCCGTGATGTTTTTCTCACTCCTACTAGTGAATGTAATGTAACACACACCCATACAATGCGCACCACCCCGTGATGTTTTTCTCACTCCTACTGTGAATGTAATGTAACACACACCCATACAATGCGCACCACCCCGTGATGTTTTTCTCACTCCTACTAGTGAATGTAATGTAACACACACCCATACAATGCGCACCACCCCGTGATGTTTTTCTCACTCCTACTAGTGAATGTAATGTAACACACACCCATACAATGCGCACCACCCCTTGATATTTTTCTCACTCCTACTAGTGAATGTAATGTAACACACACCCATACAATGCGCACCACCCCGTGATGTTTTTCTCACTCCTACTAGTGAATGTAATGTAACACACACCCATACAATGCGCACCACCCCGTGATGTTTTTCTCACTCCTACTAGTGAATGTAATGTAACACACACCCAAACAATGCGCACCACCCCGTGATGTTTTTCTCACTCCTACTAGTGAATCTAATGTAACACACACCCATACAATTCGCACCACCCCGCGATGTTTTTCAGAAACCTATCCTACATTGCCACTGCATGTTCCCTGACCTCCCCATGCTGACCACACCGCGGTGCTTTTCTCCATCCTACATTGCCAATCAATGCCTATCCTAATTCAGACCCTCCGATTCACACCACCCCGTCATGTTTTTCTCACTCCTACTAGTGAATGTAATGTAACACACACCCATACAATGCGCACCACCCCGTGATGTTTTTCTCACTCCTACTAGTGAATGTAATGTAACACACACCCATACCATGCGAACCACCCCGTGATGTTTTTCTCACTGCTACTAGTGAATGTAATGTAACACACACCCATACAATGCGCACCACCCCGTGATGTTTTTCTCACTCCTAGTAGTGAATGTAATGTAACACACACCCATACAATGTGCACCACCCCGTGATGTTTTTCTCACTCCTACTAGTGAATGTAATGTAACACACACCCATACATTGCGCACGACCCCGTGATGTTTTTCTCACTGCTACTAGTGAATGTAATGTAACACACACCCATACAATGCGCACCACCCCGTGATGTTTTTCTCACTCCTACTAGTGAATGTAATGTAACACAAACCCATAGAATGCGCACCAACCCGTGATGTTTTTCTCACTCCTACTAGTGAATCTAATGTAACACACACCCATACAATGCGCACCACCCCGTGATGTTTTTCTCACTCCTACTAGTGAATGTAATGTAACACACACCCATACAATGCGCACCACCCCGTGATGTTTTTCTCACTCCTACTAGTGAATGTAATGTAACACACACCCATACAATGCGCACCACCCCGCGATGTTTTTCAGAAACCTATCCTACATTGCCAATGCATGTTCCCTGACCTCCCCATGCTGACGACCCCGCGATGCTTTTCTCCATCCTACATTGCCACTCACTGCCTATTCTAATTCAGACCCTCCGATTCACACCACCCCGTGATGTTTTTCTCACTCCTAGTAGTGAATGTAATGTAACACACACCCATACAATGCGCACCACCCCGTGATGTTTTTCTCACTCCTAGTAGTGAATGTAATGTAACACACACGCGTACAATGCGCACCACCCCGTGATGTTTTTCTCACTGCTACTAGTGAATGTAATGTAACACACACCCATACAATGCGCACCACCCCGTGATGTTTTTCTCACTGTTACTAGTGAATGTAATGTAACACACACCCATACAATGCGCACCACCCCGTGATGTTTTTCTCACTCCTACTAGTGAATGTAATGTAACACACACCCATACAATGCGCACCACCCCGTGATGTTTTTCTCACTCCTACTAGTGAATGTAATGTAACACACACCCATACAATGCTCACCACCGCGGGATGTTTTTCCCACTCCTACTAGTGAATCTAATGTAACAAACACCCATACAATGCGCACCACCCCGTGATGCTTTTCTCACTCCTACTAGTGAATGTAATGTAACACACACCCATACAATGCGCACCACCCCGTGATGTTTTTCTCACTCCTACTAGTGAATGTAATGTAACACACACCAATACAATGCGCACCACCCCGTGATGTTTTTCTCACTCCTACTAGTGAATGTAATGTAACACACACCCATACAATGGGTACCAACCGATGATGTTTTTCTCACTCCTACTAGTGAATGTAATGTAACACACACACATACAATGCGCACCACCCCGTGATGTTTTTCTCACTCCTACTAGTGAATGTAATGTAACACACACCCATACAATGCGCACCACCCCGTGATGTTTTTCTCACTGCTACTAGTAAATGTAATGTAACACACACCCATACAATGCGCCCCACCCCGTGATGTTTTTCTCACTCCTACTAGTGAATGTAATGTAACACACACCCATACAATGCGCACCACCCCGTGATGTTTTTCTCACTCCTACTAGTGAATGTAATGTAACACACACCCATACAATGCGCACCACCCCGTGATGTTTTTCTCACTCCTACTAGTGAATGTAATGTAACACACACCCATACAATGTGCACCACCCCGTGATGTTTTTCTCACTCCTACTAGTGAATGTAATGTAACACACACCCATACAATGCGCACCACCCCGTGATGTTTTTCTCACTCCTACTAGTGAATGTAATGTAACACACACCCATACAATGCGCACCACCCCGCGATGTTTTTCAGAAACCTATCCTACATTGCCAATGCATGTTCCCTGACCTCCCCATGCTGACGACCCCGCGATGCTTTTCTCCATCCTACATTGCCACTCACTGCTTATTCTAATTCAGACCCTCCGATTCACACCACCCCGTGATGTTTTTCTCACTCCTAGTAGTGAATGTAATGTAACACACACCCATACAATGCGCACCACCCCGTGATGTTTTTCTCACTCCTACTAGTGAATGTAATGTAACACACACGCGTACAATGCGCACCACCCCGTGATGTTTTTCTCACTGCTACTAGTGAATGTAATGTAACACACACCCATACAATGCGCCCCAGCCCGTGATGTTTTTCTCACTCCTACTAGTGAATGTAATGTAACACCCACCCATACAATGCGCACCACCCCGTGATGTTTTTCTCACTCCTACTAGTGAATGTAATGTAACACACACCCATACAATGCGCACCACCCCGTGATGTTTTTCTCACTCCTACTAGTGAATGTAATGTAACACACACCCATACAATGCGCACCACCCCGTGATGTTTTTCTCACTCCTACTAGTGAATGTAATGTAACACACACCCATACAATGCGCACCACCCCGTGATGTTTTTCTCACTCCTACTAGTGAATGTAATGTAACACACACCCATACAATGCTCACCACCGCGGGATGTTTTTCCCACTCCTACTAGTGAATCTAATGTAACACACACCCATACAATGCGCACCACCCCGTGATGCTTTTCTCACTCCTACTAGTGAATGTAATGTAACACACACCCATACAATGCGCACCACCCCGTGATGTTTTTCTCACTCCTACTAGTGAATGTAATGTAACACACACCAATACAATGCGCACCACCCCGTGATGTTTTTCTCACTCCTTCTAGTGAATGTAATGTAACACACACCCATACAATGGGTACCAACCGATGATGTTTTTCTCACTCCTACTAGTGAATGTAATGTAACACACACACATACAATGCGCACCACCCCGTGATGTTTTTCTCACTCCTACTAGTGAATGTAATGTAACACACACCCATACAATGCGCACCACCCCGTGATGTTTTTCTCACTGCTACTAGTGAATGTAATGTAACACACACCCATGCAATGCGCCCCACCCCGTGATGTTTTTCTCACTCCTACTAGTGAATGTAATGTAACACACACCCATACAATGCGCACCACCCCGTGATGTTTTTCTCACTCCTACTAGTAAATGTAATGTAACACACACCCATACAATGCGCACCACCCCGTGATGTTTTTCTCACTCCTACTAGTGAATGTAATGTAACACACACCCATACAATGCGCACCACCCCGTGATGTTTTTCTCACTCCTACTAGTGAATGTAATGTAACACACACCCATACAATGCGCACCACCCCGTGATGTTTTTCTCACTCCTACTAGTGAATGTAATGTAACACACACCCATACAATGCGCACCACCCCGCGATGTTTTTCAGAAACCTATCCTACATTGCCAATGCTTGTTCCCTGACCTCCCCATGCTGACGACCCCGCGATGCTTTTCTCCATCCTACATTGCCACTCACTGCCTATTCTATTTCAGACCCTCCGATTCACACCACCCCGTGATGTTTTTCTCACTCCTAGTAGTGAATGTAATGTAACACACACCCATACAATGCGCACCACCCCGTGATGTTTTTCTCACTCCTAGTAGTGAATGTAATGTAACACACACGCGTACAATGCGCACCACCCCGTGATGTTTTTCTCACTGCTACTAGTGAATGTAATGTAACACACACCCATACAATGCGCACCACCCCGTGATGTTTTTCTCACTGCTACTAGTGAATGTAATGTAACACACACCCATACAATGCGCACCACCCCGTGATGTTTTTCTCACTCCTACTACTGAATGTAATGTAACACACACCCATACAATGCCCACGACCCCGTGATGTTTTTCTCACTCCTACTAGTGAATGTAATGTAACACACACCCATACAATGCGCCCCACCCCGTGATGTTTTTCTCACTCCTACTAGTGAATGTAATGTAACACACACTCATACAATGCGCACCACCCCGTGATGTTTTTCTCACTGCTACTAGTGAATGTAATGTAACACACACCCATACAATGCGCCCCACCCCGTGATGTTTTTCTCACTCCTACTAGTGAATGTAATGTAACACACACCCATACAATGCGCACCACCCCGTGATGTTTTTTTCACTCCTACTAGTGAATGTAATGTAACACACACCCATACCATGCGCACCACCCCGTGATGTTTTTCTCACTCCTACTAGTGAATGTAATGTAACACACACCCATACAATGCGCACCACCCCGTGATGTTTTTCTCACTCCTACTACTGAATGTAATGTAACACACACCAATACAATGCGCACCACCCCGTGATGTTTTTCTCACTCCTACTAGTGAATGTAATGTAACACACACCCATACAATGGGTACCACCCGGTGATGTTTTTCTCACTCCTACTAGTGAATGTAATGTAACACACACCCATACAATGCGCACCACCCCGTGATGTTTTTCTCACTCCTACTAGTGAATGTAATGTAACACACACCCAGACAATGCGCACCACCCCGTGATGTTTTTCTCACTCCTACTAGTGAATCTAATGTAACACACACCCATACAATGCGCACCACCCCGTGATGTTTTTCTCACTCCTACTAGTGAATGTAATGTAACACACAGCCATACAATGCGCACCGCCCCGTGATGTTTTTCTCACTCCTACTAGTGAATGTAATGTAACACACACCCATACAATGCGCACCGCCACGTGATGTTTTTCTCACTCCTACTAGTGAATGTAATGTAACACACACCCATACAATGCGCACCACCCCGTTATGTTTTTCTCACTCCTACTAGTGAATGTAATGTAACACACACCCATACAATGCGCACCACCCCGTGATGTTTTTCTCACTCCTACTAGTGAATCTAATGTAACACACACCCATACAATGCGCACCACCCCGTGATGTTTTTCTCACTCCTACTAGTGAATGTAATGTAACACACACCCATACAATGCGCACCACCCCGTGATGTTTTTCTCACTCCTACTAGTGAATGTAATGTAACACACACCCATACAATGCGCACCACCCCGTGATATTTTTCTCACTCCTACTAGTGAATGTAATGTAACACACACCCATACAATGCGCACCACCCCGTGATGTTTTTCTCACTCCTACTAGTGAATGTAATGTAACACACACCCATACAATGCGCACCACCCCGTGATGTTTTTCTCACTCCTACTAGTGAATGTAATGTAACACACACCCATACAATGCGCACCACCCCGTGATGTTTTTCTCACTCCTACTAGTGAATGTAATGTAACACACACCCATACAATGCGCACCACCCCGTGATGTTTTTCTCACTCCTACTAGTGAATGTAATGTAACACACACCCATACAATGCGCACCACCCCGTGATGTTTTTCTCACTCCTACTGTGAATGTAATGTAACACACACCCATACAATGCGCACCACCCCGTGATGTTTTTCTCACTCCTACTAGTGAATGTAATGTAACACACACCCATTCAATGCGCACCACCCCGTGATGTTTTTCTCACTCCTACTAGTGAATGTAATGTAACACACACCCATACAATGCGCACCACCCCTTGATATTTTTCTCACTCCTACTAGTGAATGTAATGTAACACACACCCATACAATGCGCACCACCCCGTGATGTTTTTCTCACTCCTACTAGTGAATGTAATGTAACACACACCCATACAATGCGCACCACCCCGTGATTTTTTTCTCACTCCTACTAGTGAATGTAATGTAACACACACCCAAACAATGCGCACCACCCCGTGATGTTTTTCTCACTCCTACTAGTGAATCTAATGTAACACACACCCATACAATTCGCACCACCCCGCGATGTTTTTCAGAAACCTATCCTACATTGCCACTGCATGTTCCCTGACCTCCCCATGCTGACCACCCCGCGGTGCTTTTCTCCATCCTACATTGCCAATCAATGCCTATCCTAATTCAGACCCTCCGATTCACACCACCCCGTCATGTTTTTCTCACTCCTACTAGTGAATGTAATGTAACACACACCCATACAATGCGCACCACCCCGTGATGTTTTTCTCACTCCTACTAGTGAATGTAATGTAACACACACCCATACCATGCGAACCACCCCGTGATGTTTTTCTCACTGCTACTAGTGAATGTAATGTAACACACACCCATACAATGCGCACCACCCCGTGATGTTTTTCTCACTCCTAGTAGTGAATGTAATGTAACACACACCCATACAATGTGCACCACCCCGTGATGTTTTTCTCACTCCTACTAGTGAATGTAATGTAACACACACCCATACATTGCGCACGACCCCGTGATGTTTTTCTCACTGCTACTAGTGAATGTAATGTAACACACACCCATACAATGCGCACCACCCCGTGATGTTTTTCTCACTCCTACTAGTGAATGTAATGTATCACACACCCATACAATGCGCACCACCCCGGGATGTTTTTCCCACTCCTACTAGTGAATCTAATGTAACACACACCCATACAATGCGCACTACCCCGTGATGTTTTTCTCACTCCTACTAGTGAATGTAATGTAACACACACCCATACAATGCGCACCACCCCGTGATGTTTTTCTCACTCCTACTAGTGAATGTAATGTAACACACACCAATACAATGCGCACCACCCCGTGATATTTTTCTCACTCCTACTAGTGAATGTAATGTAACACACACCCATACAATGGGTACCACCCGGTGATGTTTTTCTCACTCCTACTAGTGAATGTAATGTAACACACACCCATACAATGCGCCTGACCCGTGATGTTTTTCTCACTCCTACTAGTGAATGTAATGTAACACACACCCATACAATGCGCCCCACCCCGTGATGTTTTTCTCACTCCTACTAGTGAATGTAATGTAACACACACCCATACAATGCGCACCACCCCGTGATGTTTTTCTCACTCCTACTAGTGAATGTAATGTAACACACACCCATACAATGCGCACCACCCCGTGATGTTCTTCTCACTCCTACTACTGAATGTAATGTAACACACACCAATACAATGCGCACCACCCCGTGATGTTTTTCTCACTCCTACTAGTCAATGTAATGTAACACACACCCATACAATGCGCACCACCCCGTGATGTTTTTCTCACTCCTACTAGTGAATGTAATGTAACACACACCCATACAATGCGCACCAACCCGTGATGTTTTTCTCACTCCTACTAGTGAATGTAATGTAACACACACCCATACAATGCGCACCACCCCGTGATGTTTTTCTCACTCCTACTAGTGAATCTAATGTAACACACACCCATACAATGCGCACCACCCCGTGATGTTTTTCTCACTCTTACTAGTGAATGTAATGTAACACACACCCATACAATGCGCACCACCCCGTGATGTTTTTCTCACTCCTACTAGTGAATGTAATGTAACACACACCCATACAATGCGCACCGCCCCGTGATGTTTTTCTCACTCCTACTACTGAATGTAATGTAACACACACCCATACAATGCGCACCACGCCGTGATGTTTTTCTCACTCCTACTACTGTATGTAATGTAACACACACCAATACAATGCGCACCACCCCGTGATGTTTTTCTCACTCCTACTAGTGAATGTAATGTAACACACACCCATACAATGGGTACCACCCGGTGATGTTTTTCTCACTCCTACTAGTGAATGTAATGTAACACACACCCATACAATGCGCACCACCCCGTTATGTTTTTCTCACTCCTACTAGTGAATGTAATGTAACACACACCCATACAATGCGCACCACCCCGTGATGTTTTTCTCACTCCTACTAGTGAATCTAATGCAACACACACCCATACAATGCGCACCACCCCGTGATGTTTTTCTCACTCCTACTAGTGAATGTAATGTAACACACACCCATACAATGCGCACCACCCCGTGATGTTTTTCTCACTCCTACTAGTGAATGTAATGTATCACACACCCATACAATGCGCACCACCCCGGGATGTTTTTCCCACTCCTACTAGTGAATCTAATGTAACACACACCCATACAATGCGCACTACCCCGTGATGTTTTTCTCACTCCTACTAGTGAATGTAATGTAACACACACCCATACAATGCGCACCACCCCGTGATGTTTTTCTCACTCCTACTAGTGAATGTAATGTAACACACACCAATACAATGCGCACCACCCCGTGATATTTTTCTCACTCCTACTAGTGAATGTAATGTAACACACACCCATACAATGGGTACCACCCGGTGATGTTTTTCTCACTCCTACTAGTGAATGTAATGTAACACACACCCATACAATGCGCCCGACCCGTGATGTTTTTCTCACTCCTACTAGTGAATGTAATGTAACACACACCCATACAATGCGCCCCACCCCGTGATGTTTTTCTCACTCCTACTAGTGAATGTAATGTAACACACACCCATACAATGCGCACCACCCCGTGATGTTTTTCTCACTCCTACTAGTGAATGTAATGTAACACACACCCATACAATGCGCACCACCCCGTGATGTTCTTCTCACTCCTACTACTGAATGTAATGTAACACACACCAATACAATGCGCACCACCCCGTGATGTTTTTCTCACTCCTACTAGTCAATGTAATGTAACACACACCCATACAATGCGCACCACCCCGTGATGTTTTTCTCACTCCTACTAGTGAATGTAATGTAACACACACCCATACAATGCGCACCAACCCGTGATGTTTTTCTCACTCCTACTAGTGAATGTAATGTAACACACACCCATACAATGCGCACCACCCCGTGATGTTTTTCTCACTCCTACTAGTGAATCTAATGTAACACACACCCATACAATGCGCACCACCCCGTGATGTTTTTCTCACTCTTACTAGTGAATGTAATGTAACACACACCCATACAATGCGCACCACCCCGTGATGTTTTTCTCACTCCTACTAGTGAATGTAATGTAACACACACCCATACAATGCACACCGCCCCGTGATGTTTTTCTCACTCCTACTACTGAATGTAATGTAACACACACCCATACAATGCGCACCACGCCGTGATGTTTTTCTCACTCCTACTACTGTATGTAATGTAACACACACCAATACAATGCGCACCACCCCGTGATGTTTTTCTCACTCCTACTAGTGAATGTAATGTAACACACACCCATACAATGGGTACCACCCGGTGATGTTTTTCTCACTCCTACTAGTGAATGTAATGTAACACACACCCATACAATGCACACCACCCCGTTATGTTTTTCTCACTCCTACTAGTGTATGTAATGTAACACACACCCATACAATGCGCACCACCCCGTGATGTTTTTCTCACTCCTACTAGTGAATCTAATGCAACACACACCCATACAATGCGCACCACCCCGTGATGTTTTTCTCACTCCTACTAGTGAATGTAATGTAACACACACCCATACAATGCGCACCACCCCGTGATGTTTTTCTCACTCCTACTAGTGAATGTAATGTAACACACACCCATACAATGCGCACCACCCCGTGATGTTTTTCTCACTCCTACTAGTGAATGTAATGTAACACACACCCATACAATGCGCACCACCCCGTGATATTTTTCTCACTCCTACTAGTGAACGTAATGTAACACACACCCATACAATGCGCACCACCCCGTGATGTTTTTCTCACTCCTACTAGTGAATGTAATGTAACACACACCCATACAATGCGCACCACCCCGTGATGTTTTCCTCACTCCTACTAGTGAATGTAATGTAACACACACCCATACAATGCGCACCACCCCGTGATGTTTTTCTCACTCCTACTAGTGAATGTAATGTAACACAAACCAATACAGTGCGCACCACCCCGTGATGTTTTTCTCACTCCTACTAGTGAATGTAATGTAAGACACACCCATACAATGCGCACCACCCCGTGATGTTTTTCTCACTCCTACTAGTGAATGTAATGTAACAAACACCCATACAATGCGCACCACCCCGTGATGTTTTTCTCACTCCTACTAGTGAATGTAATGTAACACACACCCATACAATGCGCACCACCCCGTGATGTTTTTCTCACTCCTACTAGTGAATGTAATGTAACACACATCCATACAATGCGCACCACCCCGTCATGTTTTTCTCACTCCTACTAGTGAATCTAAAGTAACACACACCCATACAATGCGCACCACCCCGTGATGTTTTTCTCACTCTTACTAGTGAATGTAATGTAACACACACCCATACAATGCGCACCACCCCGTGATGTTTTTCTCACTCCTACTAGTGAATGTAATGTAACACACACGCATACAATGCGAACCACCCCGTGATGTTTTTCTCACTGCTACTAGTGAATGTAATGTAACACACACCCATACAATGCGCACCACCCCGTGATGTTTTTCTCACTCCTACTAGTGAATGTAATGTAACACACACCCATACAATGTGCACCACCCCGTGATGTTTTTCTCACTCTACTAGTGAATGTAATGTAACACACACCCATACATTGCGCACGACCCCGTGATGTTTTTCTCACTGCTACTAGTGAATGTAATGTAACACACACCCATACAATGTGCACCACCCCGTGATGTTTTTCTCACTCCTACTAGTGAATGTAATGTAACACACACCCATAGAATGCGCACCAACCCGTGATGTTTTTCTCTCTCCTACTAGTGAATCTAATGTAACACACACCCATACAATGCGCACCACCCCGTGATGTTTTTCTCACTCCTACTAGTGAATGTAATGTAACACACACCCATACAATGCGCACCACCCCGTGATGTTTTTCTCACTCCTACTAGTGAATGTAATGTAACACACACCCATACCATGCGAACCACCCCGTGATGTTTTTCTCACTGCTACTAGTGAATGTAATGTAACACACACCCATACAATGCGCACCACCCCGTGATGTTTTTCTCACTCCTAGTAGTGAATGTAATGTAACACACACCCATACAATGTGCACCACCCCGTGATGTTTTTCTCACTCCTACTAGTGAATGTAATGTAACACACACCCATACATTGCGCACGACCCCGTGATGTTTTTCTCACTGCTACTAGTGAATGTAATGTAACACACACCCATACAATGCGCACCACCCCGTGATGTTTTTCTCACTCCTACTAGTGAATGTAATGTAACACAAACCCATAGAATGCGCACCAACCCGTGATGTTTTTCTCACTCCTACTAGTGAATCTAATGTAACACACACCCATACAATGCGCACCACCCCGTGATGTTTTTCTCACTCCTACTAGTGAATGTAATGTAACACACACCCATACAATGCGCACCACCCCGTGATGTTTTTCTCACTCCTACTAGTGAATGTAATGTAACACAGACCCATAGAATGCGCACCAACCCGTGATGTTTTTCTCACTCCTACTAGTGAATCTAATGTAACACACACCCATACAATGCGCACCAACCCGTGATGTTTTTCTCAATCCTACTAGTGAATGTAATGTAACACACACCCATACAATGCGAACCACCCCGTGATATTTTTCTCACTCCTACTAGTGAATGTAATGTAACACACACCCATACAATGCGCACCACCCCGTGATGTTTTTCTCACTCCTACTAGTGAATGTAATGTAACACACACGCGTACAATGCGCACCACCCCGTGATGTTTTTCTCACTGCTACTAGTGAATGTAATGTAACACACACCCATACAATGCGCACCACCCCGTGATGTTTTTCTCACTGCTACTAGTGAATGTAATGTAACACAGACCCATACAATGCGCACCACCCCGTGATGTTTTTCTCACTCCTACTACTGAATGTAATGTAACACACACCCATACAATGCGCACCACCCCGTGATGTTTTTCTCACTCCTACTAGTGAATCTAATGTAACACACACCCATACAATGCGCACCACCCCGTGATGTTTTTCTCAATCCTACTAGTGAATGTAATGTAACACACACCCATACAATGCGCACCACCCCGTGATGTTTTTCTCATTCCTACTAGTGAATGTAATGTAACACACACCCATACAATGCGCACCACCCCGTGATGTTTTTCTCACTCCTACTAGTGAATGTAATGTATCACACACCCATACAATGCGCACCACCCCGGGATGTTTTTCCCACTCCTACTAGTGAATCTAATGTAACACACACCCATACAATGCGCACTACCCCGTGATGTTTTTCTCACTCCTACTAGTGAATGTAATGTAACACACACCCATACAATGCGCACCACCCCGTGATGTTTTTCTCACTCCTACTAGTGAATGTAATGTAACACACACCAATACAATGCGCACCACCCCGTGATATTTTTCTCACTCCTACTAGTGAATGTAATGTAACACACACCCATACAATGGGTACCACCCGGTGATGTTTTTCTCACTCCTACTAGTGAATGTAATGTAACACACACCCATACAATGCGCCCGACCCGTGATGTTTTTCTCACTCCTACTAGTGAATGTAATGTAACACACACCCATACAATGCGCCCCACCCCGTGATGTTTTTCTCACTCCTACTAGTGAATGTAATGTAACACACACCCATACAATGCGCACCACCCCGTGATGTTTTTCTCACTCCTACTAGTGAATGTAATGTAACACACACCCATACAATGCGCACCACCCCGTGATGTTCTTCTCACTCCTACTACTGAATGTAATGTAACACACACCAATACAATGCGCACCACCCCGTGATGTTTTTCTCACTCCTACTAGTCAATGTAATGTAACACACACCCATACAATGCGCACCACCCCGTGATGTTTTTCTCACTCCTACTAGTGAATGTAATGTAACACACACCCATACAATGCGCACCAACCCGTGATGTTTTTCTCACTCCTACTAGTGAATGTAATGTAACACACACCCATACAATGCGCACCACCCCGTGATGTTTTTCTCACTCCTACTAGTGAATCTAATGTAACACACACCCATACAATGCGCACCACCCCGTGATGTTTTTCTCACTCTTACTAGTGAATGTAATGTAACACACACCCATACAATGCGCACCACCCCGTGATGTTTTTCTCACTCCTACTAGTGAATGTAATGTAACACACACCCATACAATGCGCACCGCCCCGTGATGTTTTTCTCACTCCTACTACTGAATGTAATGTAACACACACCCATACAATGCGCACCACGCCGTGATGTTTTTCTCACTCCTACTACTGTATGTAATGTAACACACACCAATACAATGCGCACCACCCCGTGATGTTTTTCTCACTCCTACTAGTGAATGTAATGTAACACACACCCATACAATGGGTACCACCCGGTGATGTTTTTCTCACTCCTACTAGTGAATGTAATGTAACACACACCCATACAATGCGCACCACCCCGTTATGTTTTTCTCACTCCTACTAGTGAATGTAATGTAACACACACCCATACAATGCGCACCACCCCGTGATGTTTTTCTCACTCCTACTAGTGAATCTAATGCAACACACACCCATACAATGCGCACCACCCCGTGATGTTTTTCTCACTCCTACTAGTGAATGTAATGTAACACACACCCATACAATGCGCACCACCCCGTGATGTTTTTCTCACTCCTACTAGTGAATGTAATGTAACACACACCCATACAATGCGCACCACCCCGTGATGTTTTTCTCACTCCTACTAGTGAATGTAATGTAACACACACCCATACAATGCGCACCACCCCGTGATATTTTTCTCACTCCTACTAGTGAACGTAATGTAACACACACCCATACAATGCGCACCACCCCGTGATGTTTTTCTCACTCCTACTAGTGAATGTAATGTAACACACACCCATACAATGCGCACCACCCCGTGATGTTTTCCTCACTCCTACTAGTGAATGTAATGTAACACACACCCATACAATGCGCACCACCCCGTGATGTTTTTCTCACTCCTACTAGTGAATGTAATGTAACACAAACCAATACAGTGCGCACCACCCCGTGATGTTTTTCTCACTCCTACTAGTGAATGTAATGTAAGACACACCCATACAATGCGCACCACCCCGTGATGTTTTTCTCACTCCTACTAGTGAATGTAATGTAACAAACACCCATACAATGCGCACCACCCCGTGATGTTTTTCTCACTCCTACTAGTGAATGTAATGTAACACACACCCATACAATGCGCACCACCCCGTGATGTTTTTCTCACTCCTACTAGTGAATGTAATGTAACACACATCCATACAATGCGCACCACCCCGTCATGTTTTTCTCACTCCTACTAGTGAATCTAAAGTAACACACACCCATACAATGCGCACCACCCCGTGATGTTTTTCTCACTCTTACTAGTGAATGTAATGTAACACACACCCATACAATGCGCACCACCCCGTGATGTTTTTCTCACTCCTACTAGTGAATGTAATGTAACACACACCCATACAATGCGAACCACCCCGTGATGTTTTTCTCACTGCTACTAGTGAATGTAATGTAACACACACCCATACAATGCGCACCACCCCGTGATGTTTTTCTCACTCCTACTAGTGAATGTAATGTAACACACACCCATACAATGTGCACCACCCCGTGATGTTTTTCTCACTCTACTAGTGAATGTAATGTAACACACACCCATACATTGCGCACGACCCCGTGATGTTTTTCTCACTGCTACTAGTGAATGTAATGTAACACACACCCATACAATGTGCACCACCCCGTGATGTTTTTCTCACTCCTACTAGTGAATGTAATGTAACACACACCCATAGAATGCGCACCAACCCGTGATGTTTTTCTCTCTCCTACTAGTGAATCTAATGTAACACACACCCATACAATGCGCACCACCCCGTGATGTTTTTCTCACTCCTACTAGTGAATGTAATGTAACACACACCCATACAATGCGCACCACCCCGTGATGTTTTTCTCACTCCTACTAGTGAATGTAATGTAACACACACCCATAGAATGCGCACCAACCCGTGATGTTTTTCTCACTCCTACTAGTGAATCTAATGTAACACACACCCATCCAATGCGCACCAACCCGTGATGTTTTTCTCAATCCTACTAGTGAATGTAATGTAACACACACCCATACAATGCGCACCACCCCGTGATGTTTTTCTCACTCCAAATAGTGAATCTAATGTAACACACACCCATACAATGCGCACCACCCCGCGATGTTTTTCAGAAACCTATCCTACATTGCCACTGCATGTTCCCTGACCTCCCCATGCTGACCACCCCGCGATGCTTTTCTCCATCCTACATTGCCACTCACTGCCTATTCTAATTCAGACCCTCCGATTCACACCACCCCATGATGTTTTTCTCACTCCTAGTAGTGAATGTAATGTAACACACACCCATACAATGCGCACCACCCCGTGATGTTTTTCTCACTCCTACTACGAATGTAATGTAACACACACCCATACAATGCGCACCACACCGTGATGTTTTTCTCACTCCTACTAGTGAACCTAATGTAACACACACCCATACAATGCGCCCCACCCCGTGATGTTTTTCTCACTCCTACTAGTGAATCTAAAGTAACACACACCTATACAATGCGCACCACCCCGTGATGTTTTTCTCACTCCTACTAGTGAATGTAATGTAACACACACCAATACAATGCGCACCACCCCGTGATGTTTTTCTCACTCCTACTAGTGAATGTAATGCAACACACACGCGTACAATGCGCACCACCCCGTGATGTTTTTCTCATTGCTACTAGTGAATGTAATGTAACACACACCCATACAATGCGCACCACCCCGTGATGTTTTTCTCACTGCTACTAGTGAATGTAATGTAACACACACCCATACAATGCACACCACCCCGTGATATTTTTCTCACTCCTACTACTGAATGTAATGTAACACACACCCATACAATGCGCACCACCCCGTTACGTTTTTCTCACTGCTACTAGTGAATCTAATGTAACACACACCCATACAATGCGCACCACCCCGTGATGTTTTTCTCAATCATACTAGTGAATGTAATGTAACACACACCCATACAATGCGCACCACCCCGTGATGTTTTTCTCACTCCTACTAGTGAATGTAATGTAACACACACCCATACAATGCGCACCACCCCGTGATGTATTTCTCACTCCTACTAGTGAATCTAATGTAACACACACCCATACAATGCGCACCACCCCGTGATGTTTTTCTCACTCCTACTAGTGAATCTAAAGTAACACACACCCATACAATGCGCACCACCCCGTGATGTTTTTCTCACTCCTACTAGTGAATGTAATGTAACACACACCCATACAATGCGCACCACCCCGTGATGTTTTTCTCACTGCTACTAGTGAATGTAATGTAACACACACCCATACAATGCGCACCACCCCGTGATGTTTTTCTCACTCCTACTAGTGAATGTAATGTAACACACACCCATACAATGCGCACCACCCCGTGATGTTTTTCTCACTCCTACTAGTGAATGTAATGTAACACACACCCATACAATGCGCACCACCCCGTGATGTTTTTCTCACTCCTACTAGTGAATGTAATGTAACACACACCCATACAATGCTCACCACCCCGGGATGTTTTTCCCACTCCTACTAGTGAATTTAATGTAACACACACCCATACAATGCGCACCACCCCGTGATGTTTTTCTCACTCCTACTAGTGAATGTAATGTAACACACACCCATAAAATGCGCACCACCCCGTGATGTTTTTCTCACTCCTACTAGTGAATGTAATGTAACACACACCAATACAATGCGCACCACCCCGTGATGTTTTTCTCACTCCTACTAGTGAATGTAATGTAACACACACCCATACAATGGGTACCACCCGATGATGTTTTTCTCACTCCTACTAGTGAATGTAATGTAACACACACCCATACAGTGTGCACCACCCCGTGATGTTTTTCTCACTCCTACTAGTGAATGTAATGTAACACACACCCATACAATGCGCACCACCCCGTGATGTTTTTCTCACTGCTACTAGTGAATGTAATGTAACACACACCCATACAATGCGCCCCACCCCGTGATGTTTTTCTCACTCCTACTAGTGAATCTAATGTAACACACACCCATACAATGCGCACCACCCCGTGATGTTTTTCTCACTCCTACTAGTGAATGTAATGTAACACAGACCCATACATTGCGCACCACCCCGTGATGTTTTTCTCACTCCTACTAGTGAATGTAATGTAACACACACCCATACAGTGCGCACCACCCCGTGATGTTTTTCTCACTCCTACTAGTGAATGTAATGTAACACACACCCATACAATGCGCACCACCCCGTGATGTTTTTCTCACTCCTACTAGTGAATGTAATGTAACACACACCCATACAATGCGCACCACCCCGTGATGTTTTTCTCACTCCTACTAGTGAATGTAATGTAACACACACCAATACAATGCTCACCACCCCGTGATGTTTTTCTCACTCCTACTAGTGAATGTAATGTAACACACACCCATACAATGGGTACCACCCGATGATGTTTTTCTCACTCCTACTAGTGAATGTAATGTAACACACACCCATACAATGTGCACCACCCTGTGATGTTTTTCTCACTCCTACTAGTGAATGTAATGTAACACACACCCATACAATGCGCACCACCCCGTGATGTTTTTCTCACTGCTACTAGTGAATGTAATGTAACACACACCCATACAATGCGCCCCACCCCGTGATGTTTTTCTCACTCCTACTAGTGAATCTAATGTAACATACACCCATACAATGCGCACCACCCCGTGATGTTTTTCTCACTCCTACTAGTGAATGTAATGTAACACAGACCCATACAATGCGCACCACCCCGTGATGTTTTTCTCACTCCTACTAGTGAATGTAATGTAACACACACCCATACAGTGCGCACCACCCCGTGATGTTTTTCTCACTCCTACTACTGAATGTAATGTAACACACACCCATACAATGCGCACCACCCCGTGATGTTTTTCTCACTCCTACTAGTGAATGTAATGTAACACACACCCATACAATGCGCACCACCCCGTGATGTTTTTCTCACTCCTACTAGTTAATGTAATGTAACACACACCCATACAATGCGCACCACCCCGTGATGTTTTTCTCACTCCTACTAGTGAATGTAATGTGACACACATCCATACAATGCGCACCACCCCGTGATGTTTTTCTCACTCCTACTAGTGAATCTAAAGTAACACACACCCATACAATGCGCACCACCCCGTGATGTTTTTCTCACTCCTACTAGTGAATGTAATGTAACACACACCCATACAATGCGCACCACCCCGTGATGTTTATTTCACTCCTACTAGTGAATGTAATGTAACACACACCCATACAATGCGCACCACCCCGTGATGTTTTTCTCACTCCTACTAGTGAATGTAATGTAACACACACCCATACAATGCGAACCACCCCGTGATGTTTTTCTCACTGCTACTAGTGAATGTAACGTAACACACACCCATACAATGCGCACCACCCCGTGATGTTTTTCTCACTCCTACTAGTGAATGTAATGTAACACACACCCATACAATGTGCACCACCCCGTGATGTTTTTCTCACTCTACTAGTGAATGTAATGTAACACACACCCATACATTGCGCACGACCCCGTGATGTTTTTCTCACTGCTACTAGTGAATGTAATGTAACACACACCCATACAATGTGCACCACCCCGTGATGTTTTTCTCACTCCTACTAGTGAATGTAATGTAACACACACCCATAGAATGCGCACCAACCCGTGATGTTTTTCTCTCTCCTACTAGTGAATCTAATGTAACACACACCCATACAATGCGCACCACCCCGTGATGTTTTTCTCACTCCTACTAGTGAATGTAATGTAACACACACCCATACAATGCGCACCACCCCGTGATGTTTTTCTCACTCCTACTAGTGAATGTAATGTAACACACACCCATAGAATGCGCACCAACCCGTGATGTTTTTCTCACTCCTACTAGTGAATCTAATGTAACACACACCCATCCAATGCGCACCAACCCGTGATGTTTTTCTCAATCCTACTAGTGAATGTAATGTAACACACACCCATACAATGCGCACCACCCCGTGATGTTTTTCTCACTCCAAATAGTGAATCTAATGTAACACACACCCATACAATGCGCACCACCCCGCGATGTTTTTCAGAAACCTATCCTACATTGCCACTGCATGTTCCCTGACCTCCCCATGCTGACCACCCCGCGATGCTTTTCTCCATCCTACATTGCCACTCACTGCCTATTCTAATTCAGACCCTCCGATTCACACCACCCCATGATGTTTTTCTCACTCCTAGTAGTGAATGTAATGTAACACACACCCATACAATGCGCACCACCCCGTGATGTTTTTCTCACTCCTACTACTGAATGTAATGTAACACACACCCATACAATGCGCACCACACCGTGATGTTTTTCTCACTCCTACTAGTGAACCTAATGTAACACACACCCATACAATGCGCCCCACCCCGTGATGTTTTTCTCACTCCTACTAGTGAATCTAAAGTAACACACACCTATACAATGCGCACCACCCCGTGATGTTTTTCTCACTCCTACTAGTGAATGTAATGTAACACACACCAATACAATGCGCACCACCCCGTGATGTTTTTCTCACTCCTACTAGTGAATGTAATGCAACACACACGCGTACAATGCGCACCACCCCGTGATGTTTTTCTCACTGCTACTAGTGAATGTAATGTAACACACACCCATACAATGCGCACCACCCCGTGATGTTTTTCTCACTGCTACTAGTGAATGTAATGTAACACACACCCATACAATGCACACCACCCCGTGATATTTTTCTCACTCCTACTACTGAATGTAATGTAACACACACCCATACAATGCGCACCACCCCGTTACGTTTTTCTCACTGCTACTAGTGAATCTAATGTAACACACACCCATACAATGCGCACCACCCCGTGATGTTTTTCTCAATCCTACTAGTGAATGTAATGTAACACACACCCATACAATGCGCACCACCCCGTGATGTTTTTCTCACTCCTACTAGTGAATGTAATGTAACACACACCCATACAATGCGCACCACCCCGTGATGTATTTCTCACTCCTACTAGTGAATCTAATGTAACACACACCCATACAATGCGCACCACCCCGTGATGTTTTTCTCACTCCTACTAGTGAATCTAAAGTAACACACACCCATGCAATGCGCACCACCCCGTGATGTTTTTCTCACTCCTACTAGTGAATGTAATGTAACACACACCCATACAATGCGCACCACCCCGTGATGTTTTTCTCACTGCTACTAGTGAATGTAATGTAACACACACCCATACAATGCGCACCACCCCGTGATGTTTTTCTCACTCCTACTAGTGAATGTAATGTAACACACACCCATACAATGCGCACCACCCCGTGATGTTTTTCTCACTCCTACTAGTGAATGTAATGTAACACACACCCATACAATGCGCACCACCCCGTGATGTTTTTCTCACTCCTACTAGTGAATGTAATGTAACACACACCCATACAATGCTCACCACCCCGGGATGTTTTTCCCACTCCTACTAGTGAATTTAATGTAACACACACCCATACAATGCGCACCACCCCGTGATGTTTTTCTCACTCCTACTAGTGAATGTAATGTAACACACACCCATAAAATGCGCACCACCCCGTGATGTTTTTCTCACTCCTACTAGTGAATGTAATGTAACACACACCAATACAATGCGCACCACCCCGTGATGTTTTTCTCACTCCTACTAGTGAATGTAATGTAACACACACCCATACAATGGGTACCACCCGATGATGTTTTTCTCACTCCTACTAGTGAATGTAATGTAACACACACCCATACAGTGTGCACCACCCCGTGATGTTTTTCTCACTCCTACTAGTGAATGTAATGTAACACACACCCATACAATGCGCACCACCCCGTGATGTTTTTCTCACTGCTACTAGTGAATGTAATGTAACACACACCCATACAATGCGCCCCACCCCGTGATGTTTTTCTCACTCCTACTAGTGAATCTAATGTAACACACACCCATACAATGCGCACCACCCCGTGATGTTTTTCTCACTCCTACTAGTGAATGTAATGTAACACAGACCCATACATTGCGCACCACCCCGTGATGTTTTTCTCACTCCTACTAGTGAATGTAATGTAACACACACCCATACAGTGCGCACCACCCCGTGATGTTTTTCTCACTCCTACTAGTGAATGTAATGTAACACACACCCATACAATGCGCACCACCCCGTGATGTTTTTCTCACTCCTACTAGTGAATGTAATGTAACACACACCCATACAATGCGCACCACCCCGTGATGTTTTTCTCACTCCTACTAGTGAATGTAATGTAACACACACCAATACAATGCTCACCACCCCGTGATGTTTTTCTCACTCCTACTAGTGAATGTAATGTAACACACACCCATACAATGGGTACCACCCGATGATGTTTTTCTCACTCCTACTAGTGAATGTAATGTAACACACACCCATACAATGCGCACCACCCCGTGATGTTTTTCTCACTGCTACTAGTGAATGTAATGTAACACACACCCATACAATGCGCCCCACCCCGTGATGTTTTTCTCACTCCTACTAGTGAATCTAATGTAACATACACCCATACAATGCGCACCACCCCGTGATGTTTTTCTCACTCCTACTAGTGAATGTAATGTAACACAGACCCATACAATGCGCACCACCCCGTGATGTTTTTCTCACTCCTACTAGTGAATGTAATGTAACACACACCCATACAGTGCGCACCACCCCGTGATGTTTTTCTCACTCCTACTACTGAATGTAATGTAACACACACCCATACAATGCGCACCACCCCGTGATGTTTTTCTCACTCCTACTAGTGAATGTAATGTAACACACACCCATACAATGCGCACCACCCCGTGATGTTTTTCTCACTCCTACTAGTTAATGTAATGTAACACACACCCATACAATGCCCACCACCCCGTGATGTTTTTCTCACTCCTACTAGTGAATGTAATGTGACACACATCCATACAATGCGCACCACCCCGTGATGTTTTTCTCACTCCTACTAGTGAATCTAAAGTAACACACACCCATACAATGCGCACCACCCCGTGATGTTTTTCTCACTCCTACTAGTGAATGTAATGTAACACACACCCATACAATGCGCACCACCCCGTGATGTTTTTCTCACTCCTACTAGTGAATGTAATGTAACACACACCCATACAATGCGAACCACCCCGTGATGTTTTTCTCACTGCTACTAGTGAATGTAATGTAACACACACCCATACAATGCGCACCACCCCGTGATGTTTTTCTCACTCCTACTAGTGAATGTAATGTAACACACACCCATACAATGCGCACCAACCCGTGATGTTTTTCTCACTCCTACTAGTGAATGTAATGTAACACACACCCATAAAATGCGCACCACCCCGTGATGTTTTTCTCACTCCTACTTGTGAATCTAATGTAACACACACCCATACAATGCGCACCACCCCGTGATGTTTTTCTCACTCCTACTAGTGAATGTAATGTAACACACACCCATACAATGCGCACCACCCCGTGATGTTTTTCTCACTCCTACTAGTGAATGTAATGTAACACACATCCATACAATGCGCACCACCCCGTCATGTTTTTCTCACTCCTCCTAGTGAATTTAAAGTAACACACACACATACAATGCGCACCACCCCGTGATGTTTTTCTCACTCCTACTAGTGAATGTAATGTAACACACACCCATACAATGCGCACCACCCCGTGATGTTTTTCTCACTCCTACTAGTGAATGTAATGTAACACACACCCATACAATGCGAACCACCCCGTGATGTTTTTCTCACTCCTACTAGTGAATGTAATGTAACACACACCCATACAATGCGCACCACCCCGTGATGTTTTTCTCACTCCTACTAGTGAATGTAATGTAACACACACCCATACAATGTGCACCACCCCGTGATGTTTTTCTCACTCCTACTAGTGAATGTAATGTAACACACACCCATACATTGCGCACGACCCCGTGATGTTTTTCTCACTGCTACTAGTGAATGTAATGTAACACACACCCATACAATGCGCACCACCCCGTGATGTTTTTCTCACTCCTACTAGTGAATATAATGTAACACACACCCATAGAATGCGCACCAACCCGTGATGTTTTTCTCACTCCTACTAGTGAATCTAATGTAACACACACCCATACAATGCGCACCACCCCGTGATGTTTTTCTCACTCCTACTAGTGAATGTAATGTAACACACACCCATACAATGCGCACCACCCCGTGATGTTTTTCTCACTCCTACTAGTGAATGTAATGTAACACACACCCATAGAATGCGCACCAACCCGTGATGTTTTTCTCACTCCTACTAGTGAATCTAATGTAACACACACCCATACAATGCGCACCAACCCGTGATGTTTTTCTCAATCCTACTAGTGAATGTAATGTAACACACACCCATACAATGCGCACCACCCCGTGATGTTTTTCTCACTCCTACTAGTGAATGTAATGTAACACACACCCATACAATGCGCACCACCCCGTGATGTTTTTCTCACTCCTACTAGTGAATGTAATGTAACACACACCCATACAATGCGCACCACCCCGTGATGCTTTTCTCACTCCTACTAGTGAATCTAATGTAACACACACCCATACAATGCGCACCACCCCGCGATGTTTTTCAGAAACCTATCCTACATTGCCACTGCATGTTCCCTGACCTCCCCATGCTGACCACCCCGCGATGCTTTTCTCCATCCTACACTGCCACTCACTGCCTATTCTAATTCAGACCCTCCGATTCACACCACCCCGTGATGTTTTTCTCACTCCTAGTAGTGAATGTAATGTAACACACACCCATACAATGCGCTCCACCCCGTGATGTTTTTCTCACTCCTACTAGTGAATGTAATGTAACACACACCCATACAATGCGCACCACACCATGATGTTTTTCTCACTCCTACTAGTGAACCTAATGTATCACACACCCATACAATGCGCCCCACCCCGTGATGTTTTTCTCACTCCTACTAGTGAATCTAAAGTAACACACACCTATACAATGCGCACCACCCCGTGATGTTTTTCTCACTCCTACTAGTGAATGTAATGTAACACACACCCATACAATGCGCACCACCCCGTGATGTTTTTCTCACTCCTACTAGTGAATGTAATGTAACACACACGCGTACAATGCGCACCACCCCGTGATGTTTTTCTCACTGCTACTAGTGAATGTAATGTAACACACACCCATACAATGCGCACCACCCCGTGATGTTTTTCTCACTCCTACTAGTGAATGTAATGTAACACACACCCATACAATGCGCACCACCCAGTGATGTTTTTCTCACTCCTACTACTGAATGTAATGTAACACACACCCATACAATGCGCACCACCCCGTTATGTTTTTCTCACTGCTACTAGTGAATCTAATGTAACACACACCCATACAATGCGCACCACCCCGTGATGTTTTTCTCAATCCTACTAGTGAATGTAATGTAACACACACCCATACAATGCGCACCACCCCGTGATGTTTTTCTCACTCCTACTAGTGAATGTAATGTAACACACACCCATACAATGCGCACCACCCCGTGATGTATTTCTCACTCCTACTAGTGAATGTAATGTAACACACACCCATACAATGCGCACCACCCCGTGATGTTTTTCTCACTCCTACTAGTGAATGTAATGTAACACACACCCATACAATGGGTACCACCCGGTGATGTTTTTCTCACTCCTACTAGTGAATGTAATGTAACACACACCCATACAATGCGCACCACCCCGTGATGTTTATCTCACTCCTACTAGTGAATCTAATGTAACACACACCCATACAATGCGCACCACCCCGTGATGTTTTTCTCACTCCTACTAGTGAATCTAATGTAACACACACCCATACAATGCGCACCACAACGTGATGTTTTTCTCACTCCTACTAGTGAATGTAATGTAACACACCCATACAATGCGCACCACCCCGTGATATTTTTCTCACTCCTACTAGTGAATGTAATGTAACACACATCCATACAATGCGCACCACCCCGTGATGTTTTTCTCACTCCTACTAGTGAATGTAATGTAACACACACCCATACAATGCGCACCACCCCGTGATGTTTTTCTCACTCCTACTAGTGAATGTAATGTAACACACACCCAAACAATGCGCACCACCCCGTGATGTTTTTCTCACTCCTACTAGTGAATCTAATGTAACACACACCCATACAATTCGCACCACCCCGCGATGTTTTTCAGAAACCTATCGTACATTGCCAATGCATGTTCCCTGACCTCCCCATGCTGACCACCCCGCGGTGCTTTTCTCCATCCTACATTGCCAATCACTGCCTATCCTAATTCAGACCCTCCGATTCACACCACCCCGTCATGTTTTTCTCACTCCTACTAGTGAATGTAATGTAACACACACCCATACAATGCGCACCACCCCGTGATGTTTTTCTCACTCCTACTAGTGAATGTAATGTAACACACACCCATACAATGCGCACCACCCCGTGATGTTTTTCTCACTCCTACTAGTGAATGTAATGTAACACAAACCCATACAGTGCGCACCACCCCGTGATGTTTTTCTCACTCCTACTAGTGAATGTAATGTAACACACACCCATACAATGCGCACCACCCCGTGATGTTTTTCTCACTCCTAGTAGTGAATGTAATGTAACACACACCCATACAATGCGCACCACCCCGTGATGTTTTTCTCACTCCTACTAGTGAATGTAATGTAACACACACCCATACAATGCGCACCACCCCGTGATGTTTTTCTCACTCCTACTAGTGAATGTAATGTAACACACATCCATACAATGCGCACCACCCCGTCATGTTTTTCTCACTCCTACTAGTGAATCTAAAGTAACACACACCCGTACAATGCGCACCACCCCGTGATGTTTTTCTCACTCCTACTAGTGAATGTAATGTAACACACACCCATACAATGTGCACCACCCCGTGATGTTTTTCTCACTCCTACTAGTGAATGTAATGTAACACACACCCATACAATGCGAACCACCCCGTGATGTTTTTCTCACTGCTACTAGTGAATGTAATGTAACACACACCCATACAATGCGCACCACCCCGTGATGTTTTTCTCACTCCTACTAGTGAATGTAATGTAACACACACCCATACAATGTGCACCACCCCGTGATGTTTTTCTCACTCCTACTAGTGAATGTAATGTAACACACACCCATACATTGCGCACGACCCCGTGATGTTTTTCTCACTGCTACTAGTGAATGTAATGTAACACACACCCATACAATGCGCACCACCCCGTGATGTTTTTCTCACTCCTACTAGTGAATGTAATGTAACACACACCCATAGAATGCGCACCAACCCGTGATGTTTTTCTCACTCCTACTAGTGAATCTAATGTAACACACACCCATACAATGCGCACCACCCCGTGATGTTTTTCTCACTCCTACTAGTGAATGTAATGTAACACACACCCATACAATGCGCACCACCCCGTGATGTTTTTCTCACTCCTACTAGTGAATGTAATGTAACACACACCCATAGAATGCGCACCAACCCGTGATGTTTTTCTCACTCCTACTAGTGAATCTAATGTAACACACACCCATACAATGCGCACCAACCCGTGATGTTTTTCTCAATCCTACTAGTGAATGTAATGTAACACACACCCATACAATGCGCACCACCCCGTGATGTTTTTTTCACTCCTACTAGTGAATGTAATGTAACACACACCCATACAATGCGCACCACCCCGTGATGTTTTTCTCACTCCTACTAGTGAATGTAATGTAACACACACCCATACAATGCGCACCACCCCGTGATGTTTTTCTCACTCCTACTAGTGAATCTAATGTAACACACACCCATACAATGCGCACCACCCCGCGATGTTTTTCAGAAACCTATCCTACATTGCCACTGCATGTTCCCTGACCTCCCCATGCTGACCACCCCGCGATGCTTTTCTCCATCCTACACTGCCACTCACTGCCTATTCTAATTCAGACCCTCCGATTCACACCACCCCGTGATGTTTTTCTCACTCCTACTAGTGAATCTAATGTAACACACACCCATACAATGCGCACCACCCCGTGATGTTTTTCTCACTCCTACTAGTGAATGTAATGTAACACACACCCATACAATGCGCACCACACCATGATGTTTTTCTCACTCCTACTACTGAACCTAATGTAACACACACCCATACAATGCGCCCCACCCCGTGATGTTTTTCTCACTCCTACTAGTGAATGTAATGTAACACACACCCATACAATGCGCACCACCCCGTGATGTTTTTCTCACTCCTACTAGTGAATGTAATGTAACACACACCCATACAATGCGCACCACCCCGTGATGTTTTTCTCACTCCTACTAGTGAATGTAATGTAACACACACCCATACAATGCGCACCACCCCGTGATATTTTTCTCACTCCTACTAGTGAATGTAATGTAACACACATCCATACAATGCGCACCACCCCGTGATGTTTTTCTCACTCCTACTAGTGAATGTAATGTAACACACACCCATACAATGCGCACCACCCCGTGATGTTTTTCTCACTCCTACTAGTGAATGTAATGTAACACACACCCAAACAATGCGCACCACCCCGTGATGTTTTTCTCACTCCTACTAGTGAATCTAATGTAACACACACCCATACAATTCGCACCACCCCGCGATGTTTTTCAGAAACCTATCGTACATTGCCAATGCATGTTCCCTGACCTCCCCATGCTGACCACCCCGCGGTGCTTTTCTCCATCCTACATTGCCAATCACTGCCTATCCTAATTCAGACCCTCCGATTCACACCACCCCGTCCTGTTTTTCTCACTCCTACTAGTGAATGTAATGTAACACACACCCATACAATGCAACCACCCCGTGATGTTTTTCTCACTCCTACTAGTGAATGTAATGTAACACACACCCATACAATGCGCACCACACCGTGATGTTTTTCTCACTCCTACTAGTGAATGTAATGTAACACACACCCATACAATGCGCACCACCCCGTGATGTTTTTCTCACTCCTACTAGTTAATGTAATGTAACACACACCCATACAATGCGCACCACCCCGTGATGTTTTTCTCACTCCTACTAGTGAATGTAATGTGACACACATCCATACAATGCGCACCACCCCGTGATGTTTTTCTCACTCCTACTAGTGAATCTAAAGTAACACACACCCATACAATGCGCACCACCCCGTGATGTTTTTCTCACTCCTACTAGTGAATGTAATGTAACACACACCCATACAATGCGCACCAACCCGTGATGTTTTTCTCACTCCTACTAGTGAATGTAATGTAACACACACCCATAAAATGCGCACCACCCCATGATGTTTTTCTCACTCCTACTTGTGAATCTAATGTAACACACACCCATACAATGCGCACCACCCCGTGATGTTTTTCTCACTCCTACTAGTGAATGTAATGTAACACACACCTATACAATGCGCACCACCGCGTGATGTTTTTCTCACTCCTACTAGTGAATGTAATGTAACACACACCCATACAATGCGCACCACCCCGTGATGTTTTTCTCACTCCTACTAGTGAATGTAATGTAACACACACCCATACAATGCGCACCACCCCGTGATGTTTTTCTCACTCCTACTACTGAATGTAATGTAACACAGACCCATACAATGCGCACCACCCCGTAATGTTTTTCTCACTCCTACTAGTGAACGTAATGTAACACACACCCATACAATGGGTACCACCCGGTGATGTTTTTCTCACTCCTACTAGTGAATGTAATGTAACACACACCCATACAATGCGCACCATCCCGTTATGTTTTTCTCACTCCTACTAGTGAATGTAATGTAACACACACCCATACAATGCGCACCACCCCGTGATGTTTTTCTCACTCCTACTAGTGAATCTAATGTAACACACACCCATACAATGCGCACCACCCCGTGATGTTTTTCTCACTCCTACTAGTGAATCTAATGTAACACACACCCATACAATGCGCACCACCCCGTGATGTTTTTCTCACTCCTACTAGTGAATGTAATGTAACACACACCCATACAATGCGCACCACCCCGTGATGTTTTTCTCACTCCTACTAGTGAATGTAATGTAACACACACCCATACAATGCGCACCACCCCGTGATATTTTTCTCACTCCTACTAGTGAATGTAATGTAACACACATCCATACAATGCGCACCACCCCGTGATGTTTTTCTCACTCCTACTAGTGAATGTAATGTAACACACACCCATACAATGCGCACCACCCCGTGATGTTTTTCTCACTCCTACTAGTGAATGTAATGTAACACACACCCAAACAATGCGCACCACCCCGTGATGTTTTTCTCACTCCTACTAGTGAATCTAATGTAACACACACCCATACAATTCGCACCACCCCGCGATGTTTTTCAGAAACCTATCGTACATTGCCAATGCATGTTCCCTGACCTCCCCATGCTGACCACCCCGCGGTGCTTTTCTCCATCCTACATTGCCAATCACTGCCTATCCTAATTCAGACCCTCCGATTCACACCACCCCGTCCTGTTTTTCTCACTCCTACTAGTGAATGTAATGTAACACACACCCATACAATGCGCACCACCCCGTGATGTTTTTCTCACTCCTACTAGTGAATGTAATGTAACACACACCCATACAATGCGCACCAACCCGTGATGTTTTTCTCACTCCTACTAGTGAATGTAATGTAACACAAACCCATACAGTGCGCACCACCCCGTGATGTTTTTCTCACTCCTACTAGTGAATGTAATGTAACACACACCCATACAATGCGCACCACCCCGTGATGTTTTTCTCACTCCTAGTAGTGAATGTAATGTAACACACACCCATACAATGCGCACCACCCCGTGATGTTTTTCTCACTCCTACTAGTGAATGTAATGTAACACACACCCATACAATGCGCACCACCCCGTGATGTTTTTCTCACTCCTACTAGTGAATGTAATGTAACACACATCCATACAATGCGCACCACCCCGTCATGTTTTTCTCACTCCTCCTAGTGAATTTAAAGTAACACACACACATACAATGCGCACCACCCCGTGATGTTTTTCTCACTCCTACTAGTGAATGTAATGTAACACACACCCATACAATGCGCACCACCCCGTGATGTTTTTCTCACTCCTACTAGTGAATGTAATGTAACACACACCCATACAATGCGAACCACCCCGTGATGTTTTTCTCACTCCTACTAGTGAATGTAATGTAACACACACCCATACAATGCGCACCACCCCGTGATGTTTTTCTCACTCCTACTAGTGAATGTAATGTAACACACACCCATACAATGTGCACCACCCCGTGATGTTTTTCTCACTCCTACTAGTGAATGTAATGTAACACACACCCATACATTGCGCACGACGCCGTGATGTTTTTCTCACTGCTACTAGTGAATGTAATGTAACACACACCCATACAATGCGCACCACCCCGTGATGTTTTTCTCACTCCTACTAGTGAATATAATGTAACACACACCCATAGAATGCGCACCAACCCGTGATGTTTTTCTCACTCCTACTAGTGAATCTAATGTAACACACACCCATACAATGCGCACCACCCCGTGATGTTTTTCTCACTCCTACTAGTGAATGTAATGTAACACACACCCATACAATGCGCACCACCCCGTGATGTTTTTCTCACTCCTACTAGTGAATGTAATGTAACACACACCCATAGAATGCGCACCAACCCGTGATGTTTTTCTCACTCCTACTAGTGAATCTAATGTAACACACACCCATACAATGCGCACCAACCCGTGATGTTTTTCTCAATCCTACTAGTGAATGTAATGTAACACACACCCATACAATGCGCACCACCCCGTGATGTTTTTCTCACTCCTACTAGTGAATGTAATGTAACACACACCCATACAATGCGCACCACCCCGTGATGTTTTTCTCACTCCTACTAGTGAATGTAATGTAACACACACCCATACAATGCGCACCACCCCGTGATGTTTTTCTCACTCCTACTAGTGAATCTAATGTAACACACACCCATACAATGCGCACCACCCCGCGATGTTTTTCAGAAACCTATCCTACATTGCCACTGCATGTTCCCTGACCTCCCATGCTGACCACCCCGCGATGCTTTTCTCCATCCTACACTGCCACTCACTGCCTATTCTAATTCAGACCCTCCGATTCACACCACCCCGTGATGTTTTTCTCACTCCTAGTAGTGAATGTAATGTAACACACACCCATACAATGCGCTCCACCCCGTGATGTTTTTCTCACTCCTACTAGTGAATGTAATGTAACACACACCCATACAATGCGCACCACACCATGATGTTTTTCTCACTCCTACTAGTGAACCTAATGTAACACACACCCATACAATGCGCCCCACCCCGTGATGTTTTTCTCACTCCTACTAGTGAATCTAAAGTAACACACACCTATACAATGCGCACCACCCCGTGATGTTTTTCTCACTCCTACTAGTGAATGTAATGTAACACACACCCATACAATGCGCACCACCCCGTGATGTTTTTCTCACTCCTACTAGTGAATGTAATGTAACACACACGCGTACAATGCGCACCACCCCGTGATGTTTTTCTCACTGCTACTAGTGAATGTAATGTAACACACACCCATACAATGCGCACCACCCCGTGATGTTTTTCTCACTCCTACTAGTGAATGTAATGTAACACACACCCATACAATGCGCACCACCCCGTGATGTTTTTCTCACTCCTACTACTGAATGTAATGTAACACACCCCCATACAATGCGCACCACCCCGTTATGTTTTTCTCACTGCTACTAGTGAATCTAATGTAACACACACCCATACAATGCGCACCACCCCGTGATGTTTTTCTCAATCCTACTAGTGAATGTAATGTAACACACACCCATACAATGCGCACCACCCCGTGATGTTTTTCTCACTCCTACTAGTGAATGTAATGTAACACACACCCATACAATGCGCACCACCCCGTGATGTATTTCTCACTCCTACTAGTGAATGTAATGTAACACACACCCATACAATGCGCACCACCCCGTGATGTTTTTCTCACTCCTACTAGTGAATGTAATGTAACACACACCCATACAATGGGTACCACCCGGTGATGTTTTTCTCACTCCTACTAGTGAATGTAATGTAACACACACCCATACAATGCGCACCACCCCGTGATGTTTATCTCACTCCTACTAGTGAATCTAATGTAACACACACCCATACAATGCGCACCACCCCGTGATGTTTTTCTCACTCCTACTAGTGAATCTAATGTAACACACACCCATACAATGCGCACCACAACGTGATGTTTTTCTCACTCCTACTAGTGAATGTAATGTAACACACCCATACAATGCGCACCACCCCGTGATATTTTTCTCACTCCTACTAGTGAATGTAATGTAACACACATCCATACAATGCGCACCACCCCGTGATGTTTTTCTCACTCCTACTAGTGAATGTAATGTAACACACACCCATACAATGCGCACCACCCCGTGATGTTTTTCTCACTCCTACTAGTGAATGTAATGTAACACACACCCAAACAATGCGCACCACCCCGTGATGTTTTTCTCACTCCTACTAGTGAATCTAATGTAACACACACCCATACAATTCGCACCACCCCGCGATGTTTTTCAGAAACCTATCGTACATTGCCAATGCATGTTCCCTGACCTCCCCATGCTGACCACCCCGCGGTGCTTTTCTCCATCCTACATTGCCAATCACTGCCTATCCTAATTCAGACCCTCCGATTCACACCACCCCGTCATGTTTTTCTCACTCCTACTAGTGAATGTAATGTAACACACACCCATACAATGCGCACCACCCCGTGATGTTTTTCTCACTCCTACTAGTGAATGTAATGTAACACACACCCATACAATGCGCACCACCCCGTGATGTTTTTCTCACTCCTACTAGTGAATGTAATGTAACACAAACCCATACAGTGCGCACCACCCCGTGATGTTTTTCTCACTCCTACTAGTGAATGTAATGTAACACACACCCATACAATGCGCACCACCCCGTGATGTTTTTCTCACTCCTAGTAGTGAATGTAATGTAACACACACCCATACAATGCGCACCACCCCGTGATGTTTTTCTCACTCCTACTAGTGAATGTAATGTAACACACACCCATACAATGCGCACCACCCCGTGATGTTTTTCTCACTCCTACTAGTGAATGTAATGTAACACACATCCATACAATGCGCACCACCCCGTCATGTTTTTCTCACTCCTACTAGTGAATCTAAAGTAACACACACCCATACAATGCGCACCACCCCGTGATGTTTTTCTCACTCCTACTAGTGAATGTAATGTAACACACACCCATACAATGTGCACCACCCCGTGATGTTTTTCTCACTCCTACTAGTGAATGTAATGTAACACACACCCATACAATGCGAACCACCCCGTGATGTTTTTCTCACTGCTACTAGTGAATGTAATGTAACACACACCCATACAATGCGCACCACCCCGTGATGTTTTTCTCACTCCTACTAGTGAATGTAATGTAACACACACCCATACAATGTGCACCACCCCGTGATGTTTTTCTCACTCCTACTAGTGAATGTAATGTAACACACACCCATACATTGCGCACGACCCCGTGATGTTTTTCTCACTGCTACTAGTGAATGTAATGTAACACACACCCATACAATGCGCACCACCCCGTGATGTTTTTCTCACTCCTACTAGTGAATGTAATGTAACACACACCCATAGAATGCGCACCAACCCGTGATGTTTTTCTCACTCCTACTAGTGAATCTAATGTAACACACACCCATACAATGCGCACCACCCCGTGATGTTTTTCTCACTCCTACTAGTGAATGTAATGTAACACACACCCATACAATGCGCACCACCCCGTGATGTTTTTCTCACTCCTACTAGTGAATGTAATGTAACACACACCCATAGAATGCGCACCAACCCGTGATGTTTTTCTCACTCCTACTAGTGAATCTAATGTAACACACACCCATACAATGCGCACCAACCCGTGATGTTTTTCTCAATCCTACTAGTGAATGTAATGTAACACACACCCATACAATGCGCACCACCCCGTGATGTTTTTTTCACTCCTACTAGTGAATGTAATGTAACACACACCCATACAATGCGCACCACCCCGTGATGTTTTTCTCACTCCTACTAGTGAATGTAATGTAACACACACCCATACAATGCGCACCACCCCATGATGTTTTTCTCACTCCTACTAGTGAATCTAATGTAACACACACCCATACAATGCGCACCACCCCGCGATGTTTTTCAGAAACCTATCCTACATTGCCACTGCATGTTCCCTGACCTCCCCATGCTGACCACCCCGCGATGCTTTTCTCCATCCTACACTGCCACTCACTGCCTATTCTAATTCAGACCCTCCGATTCACACCACCCCGTGATGTTTTTCTCACTCCTACTAGTGAATCTAATGTAACACACACCCATACAATGCGCACCACCCCGTGATGTTTTTCTCACTCCTACTAGTGAATGTAATGTAACACACACCCATACAATGCGCACCACACCATGATGTTTTTCTCACTCCTACTACTGAACCTAATGTAACACACACCCATACAATGCGCCCCACCCCGTGATGTTTTTCTCACTCCTACTAGTGAATCTAAAGTAACACACACCTATACAATGCGCACCACCCCGTGATGTTTTTCTCACTCCTACTAGTGAATGTAATGTAACACACACCCATACAATGCGCACCACCCCGTGATGTTTTTCTCACTCCTACTAGTGAATGTAATGTAACACACACCCATAGAATGCGCACCAACCCGTGATGTTTTTCTCACTCCTACTAGTGAATCTAATGTAACACACACCCATACAATGCGCACCACCCCGTGATGTTTTTCTCACTCCTACTAGTGAATGTAATGAAAAACACACCCATACAATGCGCACCACCCCGTGATGTTTTTCTCACTCCTACTAGTGAATGTAATGTAACACACACCCATACAATGCGCATCACCCCGTGATGTTTTTCTCACTCCTACTAGTGAATGTAATGTAACACAAACCCATACAGTGCGCACCACCCCGTGATGTTTTTCTCACTCCTACTAGTGAATGTAATGTAACACACACCCATACAATGCGCACCACCCCGTGATGTTTTTCTCACTCCTAGTAGTGAATGTAATGTAACACACACCCATACAATGCGCACCACCCCGTGATGTTTTTCTCACTCCTACTAGTGAATGTAATGTAACACACACCCATACAATGCGCACCACCCCGTGATGTTTTTCTCACTCCTACTAGTGAATGTAATGTAACACACATCCATACAATGCGCACCACCCCGTCATGTTTTTCTCACTCCTACTAGTGAATCTAAAGTAACACACACCCATACAATGCGCACCACCCCGTGATGTTTTTCTCACTCCTACTAGTGAATGTAATGTAACACACACCCATACAATGCGCACCACCCCGTGATGTTTTTCTCACTCCTACTAGTGAATGTAATGTAACACACACCCATACAATGCGAACCACCCCGTGATGTTTTTCTCACTGCTACTAGTGAATGTAATGTAACACACACCCATACAATGCGCACCACCCCGTGATGTTTTTCTCACTCCTACTAGTGAATGTAATGTAACACACACCCATACAATGTGCACCACCCCGTGATGTTTTTCTCACTCCTACTAGTGAATGTAATGTAACACACACCCATACATTGCGCACGACCCCGTGATGTTTTTCTCACTGCTACTAGTGAATGTAATGTAACACACACCCATACAATGCGCACCACCCCGTGATGTTTTTCTCACTCCTACTAGTGAATGTAATGTAACACACACCCATAGAATGAGCACCAACCCGTGATGTTTTTCTCACTCCTACTAGTGAATCTAATGTAACACACACCCATACAATGCGCACCACCCCGTGATGTTTTTCTCACTCCTACTAGTGAATGTAATGTAACACACACCCATACAATGCGCACCACCCCGTGATGTTTTTCTCACTCCTACTAGTGAATGTAATGTAACACACACCCATAGAATGCGCACCAACCCGTGATGTTTTTCTCACTCCTACTAGTGAATCTAATGTAACACACACCCATACAATGCGCACCAACCCGTGATGTTTTTCTCAATCCTACTAGTGAATGTAATGTAACACACACCCATACAATGCGCACCACCCCGTGATGTTTTTCTCACTCCTACTAGTGAATGTAATGTAACACACACCCATACAATGCGCACCACCCCGTGATGTTTTTCTCACTCCTACTAGTGAATGTAATGTAACACACACCCATACAATGCGCACCACCCCGTGATGTTTTTCTCACTCCTACTAGTGAATCTAATGTAACACACACCCATACAATGCGCACCACCCCGCGATGTTTTTCAGAAACCTATCCTACATTGCCACTGCATGTTCCCTGACCTCCCCATGCTGACCACCCCGCGATGCTTTTCTCCATCCTACACTGCCACTCACTGCCTATTCTAATTCAGACCCTCCGATTCACACCACCCCGTGATGTTTTTCTCACTCCTACTAGTGAATCTAATGTAACACACACCCGTACAATGCGCACCACCCCGTGATGTTTTTCTCACTCCTACTAGTGAATGTAATGTAACACACACCCATACAATGCGCACCACACCATGATGTTTTTCTCACTCCTACTAGTGAACCTAATGTAACACACACCCATACAATGCGCCCCACCCCGTGATGTTTTTCTCACTCCTACTAGTGAATCTAAAGTAACACACACCTACACAATGCGCACCACCCCGTGATGTTTTTCTCACTCCTACTAGTGAATGTAATGTAACACACACCCATACAATGCGCACCACCCCGTGATGTTTTTCTCACTCCTACTAGTGAATGTAATGTAACACACACGCGTACAATGCGCACCACCCCGTGATGTTTTTCTCACTGCTACTAGTGAATGTAATGTAACACACACCCATACAATGCGCACCACCCCGTGATGTTTTTCTCACTGCTACTAGTGAATGTAATGTAACACACACCCATACAATGCGCACCACCCCGTGATGTTTTTCTCACTCCTACTACTGAATGTAATGTAACACACACCCATACAATGCGCACCACCCCGTTATGTTTTTCTCACTCCTACTAGTGAATCTAATGTAACACACACCCATACAATGCGCACCACCCCGTGATGTTTTTCTCAATCCTACTAGTGAATGTAATGTAACACACACCCATACAATGCGCACCACCCCGTGATGTTTTTCTCACTCCTACTAGTGAATGTAATGTAACACACACCCATACAATGCGAACCACCCCGTGATGTTTTTCTCACTCCTACTAGTGAATCTAAAGTAACACACACCCATACAATGCGCACCACCCCGTGATGTTTTTCTCACTCCTACTAGTGAATGTAATGTAACACACACCCATACAATGCGCACCACCCCGTGATGTTTTTCTCACTCCTACTAGTGAATGTAATGTAACACACACCCATACAATGCGCACCACCCCGTGATGTTTTTCTCACTGCTACTAGTGAATGTAATGTAACACACACCCATACAATGCGCACCACCCCGTGATGTTTTTCTCACTCCTACTAGTGAATGTAATGTAACACACACCCATACAATGCGCACCACCCCTGATGTTTTTCTCACTCCTACTAGTGAATGTAATGTAACACACACCCATAAAATGCGCACCACCCCGTGATGTTTTTCTCACTCTTACTAGTGAATGTAATGTAACACACACCCATACAATGCTCACCACCCCGGGATGTTTTTCCCACTCCTACTAGTGAATTTAATGTAACACACACCCATACAATGCGCACCACCCCGTGATGTTTTTCTCACTCCTACTAGTGAATGTAATGTAACACACACCCATACAATGCGCACCACCCCGTGATGTTTTTCTCACTCCTACTAGTGAATCTAATGTAACACACACCCATACAATGCGCACCACCCCGTGATGTTTTTCTCACTCCTACTAGTGAATGTAATATAACACACACCCATACAATGCGCACCACCCCGTGATGTTTTTCTCACTCCTACTAGTGAATCTAATGTAACACACACCCATACAATGCGCACCACCCCGCGATGTTTTTCAGAAACCTATCCTACATTGCCACTGCATGTTCCCTGACCTCCCCATGCTGACCACCCCGCGATGCTTTTCTCCATCCTACACTGCCACTCACTGCCTATTCTAATTCAGACCCTCCGATTCACACCACCCCGTGATGTTTTTCTCACTCCTACTAGTGAATCTAATGTAACACACACCCATACAATGCGCACCACCCCGTGATGTTTTTCTCACTCCTACTAGTGAATGTAATGTAACACACACCCATACAATGCGCAACACCCCGTGATGTTTTTCTCGCTCCTACTAGTGAATGTAATGTAACACACACCCATAGAATGCGCACCAACCCGTGATGTTTTTCTCACTCCTACTAGTGAATCTAATGTAACACACACCCATAAAATGCGCACCACCCCGTGATGTTTTTCTCACTCCTACTAGTGAATGTAATGTAACACACACCAATACAATGCGCACCACCCCGTGATGTTTTTCTCACTCCTACTAGTGAATGTAATGTAACACACACCCATACAATGGGTACCACCCGATGATGTTTTTCTCACTCCTACTAGTGAATGTAATGTAACACACACCCATACAATGCGCACCACCCCGTGATGTTTTTCTCACTCCTACTAGTGAATGTAATGTAACACACACCCATACAATGCACACCACCCCGTGATGTTTTTCTCACTCCTACTAGTGAATGTAATGTAACACACACCCATACAATGCGCACCACCCCGTGATGTTTTTCTCACTCCTACTAGTGAATGTAATGTAACACACACCCATAGAATGAGCACCAACCCGTGATGTTTTTCTCACTCCTACTAGTGAATCTAATGTAACACACACCCATACAATGCGCACCACCCCGTGATGTTTTTCTCACTCCTACTAGTGAATGTAATGTAACACACACCCATACAATGCGCACCACCCCGTGATGTTTTTCTCACTCCTACTAGTGAATGTAATGTAACACACACCCATAGAATGCGCACCAACCCGTGATGTTTTTCTCACTCCTACTAGTGAATCTAATGTAACACACACCCATACAATGCGCACCAACCCGTGATGTTTTTCTCAATCCTACTAGTGAATGTAATGTAACACACACCCATACAATGCGCACCACCCCGTGATGTTTTTCTCACTCCTACTAGTGAATGTAATGTAACACACACCCATACAATGCGCACCACCCCGTGATGTTTTTCTCACTCCTACTAGTGAATGTAATGTAACACACACCCATACAATGCGCACCACCCCGTGATGTTTTTCTCACTCCTACTAGTGAATCTAATGTAACACACACCCATACAATGCGCAACACCCCGCGATGTTTTTCAGAAACCTATCCTACATTGCCACTGCATGTTCCCTGACCTCCCCATGCTGACCACCCCGCGATGCTTTTCTCCATCCTACACTGCCACTCACTGCCTATTCTAATTCAGACCCTCCGATTCACACCACCCCGTGATGTTTTTCTCACTCCTACTAGTGAATCTAATGTAACACACACCCGTACAATGCGCACCACCCCGTGATGTTTTTCTCACTCCTACTAGTGAATGTAATGTAACACACACCCATACAATGCGCACCACACCATGATGTTTTTCTCACTCCTACTAGTGAACCTAATGTAACACACACCCATACAATGCGCCCCACCCCGTGATGTTTTTCTCACTCCTACTAGTGAATCTAAAGTAACACACACCTACACAATGCGCACCACCCCGTGATGTTTTTCTCACTCCTACTAGTGAATGTAATGTAACACACACCCATACAATGCGCACCACCCCGTGATGTTTTTCTCACTCCTACTAGTGAATGTAATGTAACACACACGCGTACAATGCGCACCACCCCGTGATGTTTTTCTCACTGCTACTAGTGAATGTAATGTAACACACACCCATACAATGCGAACCACCCCGTGATGTTTTTCTCACTCCTACTAGTGAATCTAAAGTAACACACACCCATACAATGCGCACCACCCCGTGATGTTTTTCTCACTCCTACTAGTGAATGTAATGTAACACACACCCATACAATGCGCACCACCCCGTGATGTTTTTCTCACTCCTACTAGTGAATGTAATGTAACACACACCCATACAATGCGCACCACCCCTGATGTTTTTCTCACTCCTACTAGTGAATGTAATGTAACACACACCCATACAATGCGCACCACCCCGTGATGTTTTTCTCACTCTTACTAGTGAATGTAATGTAACACACACCCATACAATGCTCACCACCCCGGGATGTTTTTCCCACTCCTACTAGTGAATTTAATGTAACACACACCCATACAATGCGCACCACCCCGTGATGTTTTTCTCACTCCTACTAGTGAATGTAATGTAACACACATCCATACAATGCGCACCACCCCGTCATGTTTTTCTCACTCCTACTAGTGAATCTAAAGTAACACACACCCATACAATGCGCACCACCCCGTGATGTTTTTCTCACTCCTACTAGTGAATGTAATGTAACACACACCCATACAATGTGCACCACCCCGTGATGTTTTTCTCACTCCTACTAGTGAATGTAATGTAACACACACCCATACATTGCGCACGACCCCGTGATGTTTTTCTCACTGCTAGTAGTGAATGTAATGTAACACACACCCATACAATGCGCACCACCCCGTGATGTTTTCCTCACTCCTACTAGTGAATGTAATGTAACACACACCCATAGAATGCGCACCAACCCGTGATGTTTTTCTCACTCCTACTAGTGAATCTAATGTAACACACACCCATACAATGCGCACCACCCCGTGATGTTTTTCTCACTCCTACTAGTGAATGTAATGTAACACACACCCATACAATGCGCACCACCCCGTGATGTTTTTCTCACTCCTACTAGTGAATGTAATGTAACACACACCCATAGAATGCGCACCAACCCGTGATGTTTTTCTCACTCCTACTAGTGAATCTAATGTAACACACACCCATACAATGCGCACCAACCCGTGATGTTTTTCTCAATCCTACTAGTGAATGTAATGTAACACACACCCATACAATGCGCACCACCCCGTGATGTTTTTCTCACTCCTACTAGTGAATGTAATGTAACACACACCCATACAATGCACACCACCCCGTGATGTTTTTCTCACTCCTACTAGTGAATGTAATGTAACACACACCCAAACAATGCGCACCACCCCGTGATGTTTTTCTCACTCCTACTAGTGAATCTAATGTAACACACACCCATACAATGCGCACCACCCCGCGATGTTTTTCAGAAACCTATCCTACATTGCCACTGCATGTTCCCTGACCTCCCCATGCTGACCACCCCGCGATGCTTTTCTCCATCCTACACTGCCACTCACTGCCTATTCTAATTCAGACCCTCCGATTCACACCACCCCGTGATGTTTTTCTCACTCCTACTAGTGAATCTAATGTAACACACACCCGTACAATGCGCACCACCCCGTGATGTTTTTCTCACTCCTACTAGTGAATGTAATGTAACACACACCCATACAATGCGCACCACACCATGATGTTTTTCTCACTCCTACTAGTGAACCTAATGTAACACACACCCATACAATGCGCCCCACCCCGTGATGTTTTTCTCACTCCTACTAGTGAATCTAAAGTAACACACACCTATACAATGCGCACCACCCCGTGATGTTTTTCTCACTCCTACTAGTGAATGTAATGTAACACACACCCATACAATGCGCACCACCCCGTGATGTTTTTCTCACTCCTACTAGTGAATGTAATGTAACACACACGCGTACAATGCGCACCACCCCGTGATGTTTTTCTCACTGCTACTAGTGAATGTAATGTAACACACACCCATACAATGCGCACCACCCCGTGATGTTTTTCTCACTGTTACTAGTGTATGCAATGTAACACACACCCATACAATGCGCACCACCCCGTGATGTTTTTCTCACTCCTACTACTGAATGTAATGTAACACACACCCATACAATGCGCACCACCCCGTGATGTATTTCTCACTCCTACTAGTGAATCTAATGTAACACACACCCATACAATGCGAACCACCCCGTGATGTTTTTCTCACTCGTACTAGTGAATCTAAAGTAACACACACCCATACAATGCGCACCACCCCGTGATGTTTTTCTCACTCCTACTAGTGAATGTAATGTAACACACACCCATACAATGCGCACCACCCCGTGTTGTTTTTCTCACTCCTACTAGTGAATGTAATGTAACACACACCCATACAATGCGCACCACCCCGTGATGTTTTTCTCACTGCTACTAGTGAATGTAATGTAACACACACCCATACAATGCGCACCACCCCGTGATGTTTTTCTCACTCCTACTAGTGAATGTAATGTAACACACACCCATACAATGCGCACCACCCCGTGATGTTTTTCTCACTCCTACTAGTGAATGTAATGTAACACACACCCATACAATGCGCACCACCCCGTGATGTTTTTCTCACTCCTACTAGTGAATGTAATGTAACACACACCCATACAATGCTCACCACCCCGGGATGTTTTTCCCACTCCTACTAGTGAATTTAATGTAACACACACCCATACAATGCGCACCACCCCGTGATGTTTTTCTCACTCCTACTAGAGAATGTAATGTAACACACACCCATAGAATGCGCACCACCCCGTGATGTTTTTCTCACTCCTACTAGTGAATCTAATGTAACACACACCCATACAATGCGCACCACCCCGCGATGTTTTTCAGAAACCTATCCTACATTGCCACTGCATGTTCCCTGACCTCCCCATGCTGACCACCCCGCGATGCTTTTCTCCATCCTACACTGCCACTCACTGCCTATTCTAATTCAGACCCTCCGATTCACACCACCCCGTGATGTTTTTCTCACTCCTACTAGTGAATGTAATGTAACACACACCCATACAATGCGCACCACCCCGTGATGTTTTTCTCACTCCTACTAGTGAATGTAATGTAACACACACCCATACAATGCACACCACCCCGTGATGTTTTTCTCACTCCTACTAGTTAATGTAATGTAACACACACCCATACAATGCGCACCACCCCGTGATGTTTTTCTCACTCCTACTAGTGAATGTAATGTAACACACACCCATACAATGCGAACCACCCCGTGATGTTTTTCTCACTGCTGCTAGTGAATGTAATGTAACACACACCCATACAATGCGCACCACCCCGTGATGTTTTTCTCACTACTACTAGTGAATGTAATGTAACACACACCCATACAATGCGCACCACCCCGTGATGTTTTTCTCACTCCTACTAGTGAATGTAATGTAACACACACCCATACATTGCGCACCACCCCGTGATGTTTTTCTCACTGCTACTAGTGAATGTAATGTAACACACACCCATACAATGCGCACCACCCCGTGATGATTTTCTCACTCCTACTAGTGAATGTAATGTAACACACACCCATAGAATGCGCACCAACCCGTGATGTTTTTCTCACTCCTACTAGTGAATCTAATGTAACACACACCCATACAATGCGCACCACCCCGTTATGTTTTTCTCACTCCTACAAGTGAATGTAATGTAACACACACCCATACAATGCGCAACACCCCGTGATGTTTTTCTCACTCCTACTAGTGAATGTAATGTAACACACACCCATAGAATGCGCACCAACCCGTGATGTTTTTCTCACTCCTACTAGTGAATGTAATGTAACACACACCCATAAAATGCGCACCACCCCGTGATGTTTTTCTCACTCCTACTAGTGAATGTAATGTAACACACATCCATACAATGCGCACCACCCCGTCATGTTTTTCTCACTCCTACTAGTGAATCTAAAGTAACACACACCCATACAATGCGCACCACCCCGTGATGTTTTTCTCACTCCTACTAGTGAATGTAATGTAACACACACCCATACAATGCGCACCACCCCGTGATGTTTTTCTCACTCCTACTAGTGAATGTAATGTAACACACACCCATACAATGCGAACCACCCCGTGATGTTTTTCTCACTGCTACTAGTGAATGTAATGTAACACACACCCATACAATGCGCACCACCCCGTGATGTTTTTCTCACTCCTACTAGTGAATGTAATGTAACACACACCCATACAATGTGCACCACCCCGTGATGTTTTTCTCACTCCTACTAGTGAATGTAATGTAACACACACCCATACATTGCGCACGACCCCGTGATGTTTTTCTCACTGCTAGTAGTGAATGTAATGTAACACACACCCATACAATGCGCACCACCCCGTGATGTTTTTCTCACTCCTCCTAGTGAATGTAATGTAACACACACCCATAGAATGCGCACCAACCCGTGATGTTTTTCTCACTCCTACTAGTGAATCTAATGTAACACACACCCATACAATGCGCACCACCCCGTGATGTTTTTCTCACTCCTACTAGTGAATGTAATGTAACACACACCCATACAATGCGCACCACCCCGTGATGTTTTTCTCACTCCTACTAGTGAATGTAATGTAACACACACCCATAGAATGCGCACCAACCCGTGATGTTTTTCTCACTCCTACTAGTGAATCTAATGTAACACACACCCATACAATGCGCACCAACCCGTGATGTTTTTCTCAATCCTACTAGTGAATGTAATGTAACACACACCCATACAATGCGCACCACCCCGTGATGTTTTTCTCACTCCTACTAGTGAATGTAATGTAACACACACCCATACAATGCACACCACCCCGTGATGTTTTTCTCACTCCTACTAGTGAATGTAATGTAACACACACCCAAACAATGCGCACCACCCCGTGATGTTTTTCTCACTCCTACTAGTGAATCTAATGTAACACACACCCATACAATGCGCACCACCCCGCGATGTTTTTCAGAAACCTATCCTACATTGCCACTGCATGTTCCCTGACCTCCCCATGCTGACCACCCCGCGATGCTTTTCTCCATCCTACACTGCCACTCACTGCCTATTCTAATTCAGACCCTCCGATTCACACCACCCCGTGATGTTTTTCTCACTCCTACTAGTGAATCTAATGTAACACACACCCGTACAATGCGCACCACCCCGTGATGTTTTTCTCACTCCTACTAGTGAATGTAATGTAACACACACCCATACAATGCGCACCACACCATGATGTTTTTCTCACTCCTACTAGTGAACCTAATGTAACACACACCCATACAATGCGCCCCACCCCGTGATGTTTTTCTCACTCCTACTAGTGAATCTAAAGTAACACACACCTATACAATGCGCACCACCCCGTGATGTTTTTCTCACTCCTACTAGTGAATGTAATGTAACACACACCCATACAATGCGCACCACCCCGTGATGTTTTTCTCACTCCTACTAGTGAATGTAATGTAACACACACGCGTACAATGCGCACCACCCCGTGATGTTTTTCTCACTGCTACTAGTGAATGTAATGTAACACACACCCATACAATGCGCACCACCCCGTGATGTTTTTCTCACTGCTACTAGTGTATGCAATGTAACACACACCCATACAATGCGCACCACCCCGTGATGTTTTTCTCACTCCTACTACTGAATGTAATGTAACACACACCCATACAATGCGCACCACCCCGTGATGTATTTCTCACTCCTACTAGTGAATCTAATGTAACACACACCCATACAATGCGAACCACCCCGTGATGTTTTTCTCACTCGTACTAGTGAATCTAAAGTAACACACACCCATACAATGCGCACCACCCCGTGATGTTTTTCTCACTCCTACTAGTGAATGTAATGTAACACACACCCATACAATGCGCACCACCCCGTGTTGTTTTTCTCACTCCTACTAGTGAATGTAATGTAACACACACCCATACAATGCGCACCACCCCGTGATGTTTTTCTCACTGCTACTAGTGAATGTAATGTAACACACACCCATACAATGCGCACCACCCCGTGATGTTTTTCTCACTCCTACTAGTGAATGTAATGTAACACACACCCATACAATGCGCACCACCCCGTGATGTTTTTCTCACTCCTACTAGTGAATGTAATGTAACACACACCCATACAATGCGCACCACCCCGTGATGTTTTTCTCACTCCTACTAGTGAATGTAATGTAACACACACTCATACAATGCTCACCACCCCGGGATGTTTTTCCCACTCCTACTAGTGAATTTAATGTAACACACACCCATACAATGCGCACCACCCCGTGATGTTTTTCTCACTCCTACTAGAGAATGTAATGTAACACACACCCATAGAATGCGCACCACCCCGTGATGTTTTTCTCACTCCTACTAGTGAATCTAATGTAACACACACCCATACAATGCGCACCACCCCGCGATGTTTTTCAGAAACCTATCCTACATTGCCACTGCATGTTCCCTGACCTCCCCATGCTGACCACCCCGCGATGCTTTTCTCCATCCTACACTGCCACTCACTGCCTATTCTAATTCAGACCCTCCGATTCACACCACCCCGTGATGTTTTTCTCACTCCTACTAGTGAATGTAATGTAACACACACCCATACAATGCGCACCACCCCGTGATGTTTTTCTCACTCCTACTAGTGAATGTAATGTAACACACACCCATACAATGCACACCACCCCGTGATGTTTTTCTCACTCCTACTAGTTAATGTAATGTAACACACACCCATACAATGCGCACCACCCCGTGATGTTTTTCTCACTCCTACTAGTGAATGTAATGTAACACACACCCATACAATGCGAACCACCCCGTGATGTTTTTCTCACTGCTGCTAGTGAATGTAATGTAACACACACCCATACAATGTGCACCACCCCGTGATGTTTTTCTCACTACTACTAGTGAATGTAATGTAACACACACCCATACAATGCGCACCACCCCGTGATGTTTTTCTCACTCCTACTAGTGAATGTAATGTAACACACACCCATACATTGCGCACCACCCCGTGATGTTTTTCTCACTGCTACTAGTGAATGTAATGTAACACACACCCATACAATGCGCACCACCCCGTGATGATTTTCTCACTCCTACTAGTGAATGTAATGTAACACACACCCATAGAATGCGCACCAACCCGTGATGTTTTTCTCACTCCTACTAGTGAATCTAATGTAACACACACCCATACAATGCGCACCACCCCGTTATGTTTTTCTCACTCCTACAAGTGAATGTAATGTAACACACACCCATACAATGCGCAACACCCCGTGATGTTTTTCTCACTCCTACTAGTGAATGTAATGTAACACACACCCATAGAATGCGCACCAACCCGTGATGTTTTTCTCACTCCTACTAGTGAATGTAATGTAACACACACCCATAAAATGCGCACCACCCCGTGATGTTTTTCTCACTCCTACTAGTGAATGTAATGTAACACACACCAATACAATGCGCACCACCCCGTGATGTTTTTCTCACTCCTACTAGTGAATGTAATGTAACACACACCCATACAATGGGTACCACCCGATGATGTTTTTCTCACTCCTACTAGTGAATGTAATGTAACACACACCCATACAATGCGCACCACCCCGTGATGTTTTTCTCACTCCTACTAGTGAATGTAATGTAACACTCACCCATACAATGCGCACCACCCCGTGATGTTTTTCTCACTGCTACTAGTGAATGTAATGTAACACACACCCATACAATGCGCCCCACCCCGTGATGTTTTTGTCACTCCTACTAGTGAATGTAATGTAACACACACCCATACAATGCGCACCACCCGGTGATGTTTTTCTCACTCCTACTAGTGAATGTAATGTAACACACACCCATAAAATGCGCACCACCCCGTGATGTTTTTCTCACTCCTACTAGTGAATGTAATGTAACACACACCCATACAATGCGCACCACCCCGTGATGTTTTTCTCACTCCTACTAGTGAATGTAATGTAACACACACCCATACAGTGCGCACCACCCCGTGATGTTTTTCTCACTCCTACTAGTGAATGTAATGTAACACACACCCATACAATTTGCACCACCCCGTGATGTTTTTCTCAGTGCTACTAGTGAATGTAATGTAACACACACCCATACAATGCGCACCACCCCGTGATGTTTTTCTCACTCCTACTAGTTAATGTAATGTAACACACCCCCATACAATGCGCACCACACCGTGATGTTTTTCTCACTCCTACTAGTGAATGTAATGTAACACACACCCATACAATGCGCACCACCCCGTGATGTTTTTCTCACTCCTACTAGTGAATGTAATGTAACACACACCCATACAATGCGCACCACCCCGTGATGTTTTTCTCACTCCTACTAGTGAATCTAATGTAACACACACCCATACAATGCGCACCACCCCGCGATGTTTTTCAGAAACCTATCCTACATTGCCACTGCATATTCCCTGACCTCCCCATGCTGACCACCCCGCGATGCTTTTCTCCATCCTACATTGCCACTCACTGCCTATTCTAATTCAGACCCTCCGATTCACACCACCCCGTGATGTTTTTCTCACTCCTACTAGTGAATGTAATGTAACACACACCCATACAATGCGCACCACCCCGTGATGTTTTTCTCACTCCTACTAGTGAATGTAATGTAACACACACCCATACAATGCGCACCACACCGTGATGTTTTTCTCACTCCTACTAGTGAACCTAATGTAACACACACCCATACAATGCGCCCCACCCCGTGATGTTCTTCTCACTCCTAGTAGTGAATCTAAAGTAACACACACCTATACAATGCGCACCACCCCGTGATGTTTTTCTCACTCCTACTAGTGAATGTAATGTAACACACACCCATACAATGCGCACCACCCCGTGATGTTTTTATCACTCCTACTAGTGAATGTAATGTAACACACACGCGTACAATGCGCACCACCCCGTGATGTTTTTCTCACTGCTACTAGTGAATGCAATGTAACACACACCCGTACAATGCGCACCACCCCGTGATGTTTTTCTCACTGCTACTAGTGAATGTAATGTAACACACACCCATACAATGCGCACCACCCCGTGATGTTTTTCTCACTCCTACTACTGAATGTAATGTAACACACACCCATAAAATGCGCACCACCCCGTTATGTTTTTCTCACTGCTACTAGTGAATCTAATGTAACACACACCCATACAATGCGCACCACCCCGTGATGTTTTTCTCAATCCTACTAGTGAATGTAATGTAACACACACCCATACAATGCGCACCACCCCGTGATGTTTTTCTCACTCCTACTAGTGAATGTAATGTAACACACACCCATACAATGCGCACCACCCCGTGATGTTTTTCTCGCTCCTACTAGTGAATGTAATGTAACACACACCCATACAATGCGCACCACCCCGTGATGTTTTTCTCACTGCTACTAGTGAATGTAATGTAACACACACCCATACAATGCGCACCACCCCGTGATATTTTTCTCACTCCTACTAGTGAATGTAATGTAACACACACCCATACAATGCGCACCACCCCGTGATGTTTTTCTCACTCCTACTAGTGAATGTAATGTAACACACACCCATACAATGCGCACCACCCCGTGATGTTTTTCTCACTCCTACTAGTGAATGTAATGTAACACACACCCATACAATGCTCACCACCCCGGGATGTTTTTCCCACTCCTACTAGTGAATCTAATGTAACACACACCCATACAATGCGCACCACACCGTGATGTTTTTCTCACTCCTACTAGTGAATGTAATGTAACACACACCCATACAATGCGCACCACCCCGTGATGTTTTTCTCACTCCTACTAGTGAATGTAATGTAACACACACCAATACAATGCGCACCACCCCTTGATGTTTTTCTCACTCCTACTAGTGAATGTAATGTAACACACACCCATACAATGGGTACAACCCGATGATGTTTTTCTCACTCCTACTAGTGAATGTAATGTAACACACACCCATACAATGCACACCACCCCGTGATGTTTTTCTCACTCCTACTAGTGAATGTAATGTAACACACACCCATACAATGCGCACCACCCCGTGATGTTTTTCTCACTGCTACTAGTGAATGTAATGTAACACACACCCATACAATGCGCCCCACCCCGTGATGTTTTTCTCACTCCTACTAGTGAATGTAATGTAACACACACCCATACAATGCGCACCACCCCGTGATGTTTTTCTCACTCCTACTAGTGAATGTAATGTAACACACACCCATACAATGCGCACCACCCCGTGATGTTTTTCTCACTCCTACTAGTGAATGTAATGCAGCACACACCCATACAGTGCGCACCACCCCGTGATGTTTTTCTCACTCCTACTAGTGAATGTAATGTAACACACACCCATACAGTGCGCACCACCCCGTGATGTTTTTCTCACTCCTACTAGTGAATGTAATGTAACACACACCCATACAGTGCGCACCTCCCCGTGATGTTTTTCTCACTCCTACTAGTTAATGTAATGTAACACACACCCATACAGTGCGCACCACCCCGTGATGTTTTTCTCACTCCTACTAGTGAATGTAATGTAACACACACCCATACAATGCGCACCACCCCGTGATGTTTTTCTCATTCCTACTAGTGAATGTAATGTAACACACATCCATACAATGCGCACCACCCCGTGATGTTTTTCTCACTCCTACTAGTGAATCTAAAGTAACACACACCCATACAATGCGCACCACCCCGTGATGTTTTTCTCACTCCTACTAGTGAATGTAATGTAACACACACCCATACAATGCGCACCACCCCGTGATGTTTTTCTCACTCCTACTACTGAATGTAATGTAACACACACCCATACAATGCACACCACCCCGTTATGTTTTTCTCACTCCTACTAGTGAATCTAATGTAACACACACCCATACAATGCACACCACCCCGTGATGTTTTTCTCAATCCTACTAGTGAATGTAATGTAACACACACCCATACAATGCGCACCACCCCGTGATGTTTTTCTCACTCCTACTAGTGAATGTAATGTAACACACACCCATACAATGCGCACCACCCCGTGATGTATTTCTCACTCCTACTAGTGAATCTAATGTAACACATACCGATACAATGCGAACCACCCCGTGATGTTTTTCTCACTCCTACTAGTGAATCTAAAGTAACACACACCCATACAATGCGCACCAGCCCGTGATGTTTTTCTCACTCCTACTAGTGAATGTAATGTAACACACACCCATACAATGCGCACCACCCCGTGATGTTTTTCTCACTCCTACTAGTGAATGTAATGTAACACACACCCATACAATGCGCACCACCCCGTGATGTTTTTCTCACTGCTACTAGTGAATGTAATGTAACACACACCCATACAATGCGCACCACCCCGTGATGTTTTTCTCACTCCTACTAGTGAATGTAATGTAACACACACCCATACAATGCGCACCACCCCGTGATGTTTTTCTCACTCCTACTAGTGAATGTATTGTAACACACACCCATACAATGCGCACCACCCCGTGATGTTTTTCTCACTCCTACTAGTGAATGTAATGTAACACACACCCATACAATGCTCACCACCCCGGGATGTTTTTCCCACTCATACTAGTGAATTTAATGTAACACACACCCATACAATGCGCACCACCCCGTGATGTTTTTCTCACTCCTACTAGTGAATGTAATGTAACACACACCCATAGAATGCGCACCACCCCGTGATGTTTTTCTCACTCCTACTAGTGAATCTAATGTAACACACACCCATACAATGCGCACCACCCCGCGATGTTTTTCAGAAACCTATCCTACATTGCCACTGCATGTTCCCTGACCTCCCCATGCTGACCACCCCGCGATGATTTTCTCCATCCTACACTGCCACTCACTGCCTATTCTAATTCAGACCCTCCGATTCACACCACCCCGTGATGTTTTTCTCACTCCTACTAGTGAATCTAATGTAACACACACCCATACAATGCGCACCACCCCGTGATGTTTTTCTCACTCCTACTAGTGAATGTAATGTAACACACACCCATACAATGCGCACCACCCCGTGATGTTTTTCTCACTCCTACTAGTTAATGTAATGTAACACACACCCATACAATGCGCACCACCCCGTGATGTTTTTCTCACTCCTACTAGTGAATGTAATGTAACACACACCCATACAATGCGAACCACCCCGTGATGTTTTTCTCACTGCTGCTAGTGAATGTAATGTAACACACACCCATACAATGCGCACCACCCCGTGATGTTTTTCTCACTACTACTAGTGAATGTAATGTAACACACACCCATACAATGCGCACCACCCCGTGATGTTTTTCTCACTCCTACTAGTGAATGTAATGTAACACACACCCATACATTGCGCACCACCCCGTGATGTTTTTCTCACTGCTACTAGTGAATGTAATGTAACACACACCCATACAATGTGCACCACCCCGTGATGATTTTCTCACTCCTACTAGTGAATGTAATGTAACACACACCCATAGGATGCGCACCAACCCGTGATGTTTTTCTCACTCCTACTAGTGAATCTAATGTAACACACACCCATACAATGCGCACCACCCCGTGATGTTTTTCTCACTCCTACTAGTGAATGTAATGTAACACACACCCATACAATGCGCAACACCCCGTGATGTTTTTCTCACTCCTACTAGTGAATGTAATGTAACACACACCCATAGAATGCGCACCAACCCGTGATGTTTTTCTCACTCCTACTAGTGAATGTAATGTAACACACACCCATAAAATGCGCACCACCCCGTGATGTTTTTCTCACTCCTACTAGTGAATGTAATGTAACACACACCAATACAATGCGCACCACCCCGTGATGTTTTTCTCACTCCTACTAGTGAATGTAATGTAACACACACCCATACAATGGGTACCACCCGATGATGTTTTTCTCACTCCTACTAGTGAATGTAATGTAACACACACCCATACAATGCGCACCACCCCGTGATGTTTTTCTCACTCCTACTAGTGAATGTAATGTAACACTCACCCATACAATGCGCACCACCCCGTGATGTTTTTCTCACTGCTACTAGTGAATGTAATGTAACACACACCCATACAATGCGCCCCACCCCGTGATGTTTTTCTCACTCCTACTAGTGAATGTAATGTAACACACACCCATACAATGCGCACCACCCCGTGATGTTTTTCTCACTCCTACTACTGAATGTAATGTAACACACACCCATAAAATGCGCACCACCCCGTGATGTTTTTCTCACTCCTACTAGTGAATGTAATGTAACACACACCCATACAATGCGCACCACCCCGTGATGTTTTTCTCACTCCTACTAGTGAATGTAATGTAACACACACCCATACAGTGCGCACCACCCCGTGATGTTTTTCTCACTCCTACTAGTGAATGTAATGTAACACACACCCATACAATTCGCACCACCCCGTGATGTTTTTCTCAGTGCTACTAGTGAATGTAATGTAACACACACCCATACAATGCGCACCACCCCGTGATGTTTTTCTCACTCCTACTAGTTAATGTAATGCAACACACACCCATACAATGCGCAACACACCGTGATGTTTTTCTCACTCCTACTAGTGAATGTAATGTAACACACACCCATACAATGCGCACCACCCCGTGATGTTTTTCTCACTCCTACTAGTGAATGTAATGTAACACACACCCATACAATGCGCACCACCCCGTGATGTTTTTCTCACTCCTACTAGTGAATCTAATGTAACACACACCCATACAATGCGCACCACCCCGCGATGTTTTTCAGAAACCTATCCTACATTGCCACTGCATATTCCCTGACCTCCCCATGCTGACCACCCCGCGATGCTTTTCTCCATCCTACATTGCCACTCACTGCCTATTCTAATTCAGACCCTCCGATTCACACCACCCCGTGATGTTTTTCTCACTCCTACTAGTGAATGTAATGTAACACACACCCATACAATGCGCACCACCCCGTGATGTTTTTCTCACTCCTACTAGTGAATGTAATGTAACACACACCCATACAATGCGCACCACACCGTGATGTTTTTCTCACTCCTACTAGTGAACCTAATGTAACACACACCCATACAATGCGCCCCACCCCGTGATGTTCTTCTCACTCCTACTAGTGAATCTAAAGTAACACACACCTATACAATGCGCACCACCCCGTGATGTTTTTCTCACTCCTACTAGTGAATGTAATGTAACACACACCCATACAATGCGCACCACCCCGTGATGTTTTTCTCACTCCTACTAGTGAATGTAATGTAACACACACGCGTACAATGCGCACCACCCCGTGATGTTTTTCTCACTGCTACTAGTGAATGTAATGTAACACACACCCGTACAATGCGCACCACCCCGTGATGTTTTTCTCACTGCTACTAGTGAATGTAATGTAACACACACCCATACAATGCGCACCACCCCGTGATGTTTTTCTCACTCCTACTACTGAATGTAATGTAACACACACCCATAAAATGCGCACCACCCCGTTATGTTTTTCTCACTGCTACTAGTGAATCTAATGTAACACACACCCATACAATGCGCACCACCCCGTGATGTTTTTCTCAATCCTACTAGTGAATGTAATGTAACACACACCCATACAATGCGCACCACCCCGTGATGTTTTTCTCACTCCTACTAGTGAATGTAATGTAACACACACCCATACAATGCGCACCACCCCGTGATGTTTTTCTCGCTCCTACTAGTGAATGTAATGTAACACACACCCATACAATGCGCACCACCCCGTGATGTTTTTCTCACTGCTACTAGTGAATGTAATGTAACACACACCCATACAATGCGCACCACCCCGTGATATTTTTCTCACTCCTACTAGTGAATGTAATGTAACACACACCCATACAATGCGCACCACCCCGTGATGTTTTTCTCACTCCTACTAGTGAATGTAATGTAACACACACCCATACAATGCGCACCACCCCGTGATGTTTTTCTCACTCCTACTACTGAATGTAATGTAACACACACCCATACAATGCTCACCACCCCGGGATGTTTTTCCCACTCCTACTAGTGAATCTAATGTAACACACACCCATACAATGCGCACCACCCCGTGATGTTTTTCTCACTCCTACTAGTGAATGTAATGTAACACACACCCATACAATGCGCACCACCCCGTGATGTTTTTCTCACTCCTACTAGTGAATGTAATGTAACACACACCAATACAATGCGCACCACCCCTTGATGTTTTTCTCACTCCTACTAGTGAATGTAATGTAACACACACCCATACAATGGGTACCACCCGATGATGTTTTTCTCACTCCTACTAGTGAATGTAATGTAACACACACCCATAAAATGCACACCACCCCGTGATGTTTTTCTCACTCCTACTAGTGAATGTAATGTAACACACACCCATACAATGCGCACCACCCCGTGATGTTTTTCTCACTGCTACTAGTGAATGTAATGTAACACACACCCATACAATGCGCCCCACCCCGTGATGTTTTTCTCACTCCTACTAGTGAATGTAATGTAACACACACCCATACAATGCGCACCACCCCGTGATGTTTTTCTCACTCCTACTAGTGAATGTAATGTAACACACACCCATACAATGCGCACCACCCCGTGATGTTTTTCTCACTCCTACTAGTGAATGTAATGCAGCACACACCCATACAGTGCGCACCACCCCGTGATGTTTTTCTCACTCCTACTAGTGAATGTAATGTAACACACACCCATACAGTGCGCACCACCCCGTGATGTTTTTCTCACTCCCACTAGTGAATGTAATGTAACACACAACCATACAGTGCGCACCTCCCCGTGATGTTTTTCTCACTCCTACTAGTTAATGTAATGTAACACACACCCATACAGTGCGCACCACCCCGTGATGTTTTTCTCACTCCTACTAGTGAATGTAATGTAACACACACCCATACAATGCGCACCACCCCGTGATGTTTTTCTCATTCCTACTAGTGAATGTAATGTAACACACATCCATACAATGCGCACCACCCCGTGATGTTTTTCTCACTCCTACTAGTGAATCTAAAGTAACACACACCCATACAATGCGCACCACCCCGTGATGTTTTTCTCACTCCTACTAGTGAATGTAATGTAACACACACCCATACAATGCGCACCACCCCGTGATGTTTTTCTCACTCCTACTAGTGAATGTAATGTAACACACACCCATACAATGCGCACCACCCCGTGATGTTTTTCTCACTCCTACTAGTGAATGTAATGTAACACACACCCATACAATGCGCACCACCCCGTGATGTTTTTCTCACTCCTACTAGTGAATCTAAAGTAACACACACCCATACAATGCGCACCACCCCGTGATGTTTTTCTCACTCCTACTAGTGAATGTAATGTAACACACACCCATACAATGCGCACCACCCCGTGATGTTTTTCTCACTCCTACTAGTGAATCTAAAGTAACAAACACCTATACAATGCGCACCACCCCGTGATGTTTTTCTCACTCCTACTAGTGAATGTAATGTAACACACACCCATACAATGCGCACCACCCCGTGATGTTTTTCTCACTCCTACTAGTGAATGTAATGTAACACACACGCGTACAATGCGCACCACCCCGTGATGTTTTTCTCACCGCTACTAGTGAATGTAATGTAACACACACCCATACAATGCGCACCACCCCGTGATGTTTTTCTCACTGCTACTAGTGAATGTAATGTAACATACACCCATACAATGCGCACCACCCCGTGATGTTTTTCTCACTCCTACTACTGAATGTAATGTAACACACACCCATACAATGCGCACCACCCCGTTATGTTTTTCTCACTGCTACTAGTGAATCTAATGTAACACACACCCATACAATGCGCACCACCCCGTGATGTTTTTCTCAATCCTACTAGTGAATGTAATGTAACACACACCCATACAATGCGCACCACCCCGTGATGTTTTTCTCACTCCTACTAGTGAATGTAATGTAACACACACCCATACAATGCGCACCACGCCGTGATGTTTTTCTCACTCCTACTAGTGAATGTAATGCAGCACACACCCATACAGTGCGCACCACCCCGTGATGTTTTTCTCACTCCTACTAGTGAATGTAATGTAACACACACCCATACAGTGCGCACCACCCCGTGATGTTTTTCTCACTCCTACTAGTGAATGTAATGTAACACACACCCATACAGTGCGCACCTCCCCGTGATGTTTTTCTCACTCCTACTAGTTAATGTAATGTAACACACACCCATACAGTGCGCACCACCCCGTGATGTTTTTCTCACTCCTACTAGTGAATGTAATGTAACACACACCCATACAATGCGCACCACGCCGTGATGTTTTTCTCACTCCTACTAGTGAATGTAATGCAGCACACACCCATACAGTGCGCACCACCCCGTGATGTTTTTCTCACTCCTACTAGTGAATGTAATGTAACACACACCCATACAGTGCGCACCACCCCGTGATGTTTTTCTCACTCCTACTAGTGAATGTAATGTAACACACACCCATACAGTGCGCACCTCCCCGTGATGTTTTTCTCACTCCTACTAGTTAATGTAATGTAACACACACCCATACAGTGCGCACCACCCCGTGATGTTTTTCTCACTCCTACTAGTGAATGTAATGTAACACACACCCATACAATGCGCACCACCCCGTGATGTTTTTCTCATTCCTACTAGTGAATGTAATGTAACACACATCCATACAATGCGCACCACCCCGTGATGTTTTTCTCACTCCTACTAGTGAATCTAAAGTAACACACACCCATACAATGCGCACCACCCCGTGATGTTTTTCTCACTCCTACTAGTGAATGTAATGTAACACACACCCATACAATGCGCACCACCCGTGATGTTTTTCTCACTCCTACTAGTGAATGTAATGTAACACACACCCATACAATGCGCACCACCCCGTGATGTTTTTCTCACTCCTACTAGTGAATGTAATGTAACACACACCCATACAATGCGCACCACCCCGTGATGTTTTTCTCACTCCTACTACTGAATGTAATGTAACACACACCCATAAAATGCGCACCACCCCGTTATGTTTTTCTCACTGCTACTAGTGAATCTAATGTAACACACACCCATACAATGCGCACCACCCCGTGATGTTTTTCTCAATCCTACTAGTGAATGTAATGTAACACACACCCATACAATGCGCACCACCCCGTGATGTTTTTCTCACTCCTACTAGTGAATGTAATGTAACACACACCCATACAATGCGCACCACCCCGTGATGTTTTTCTCGCTCCTACTAGTGAATGTAATGTAACACACACCCATACAATGCGCACCACCCCGTGATGTTTTTCTCACTGCTACTAGTGAATGTAATGTAACACACACCCATACAATGCGCACCACCCCGTGATATTTTTCTCACTCCTACTAGTGAATGTAATGTAACACACACCCATACAATGCGCACCACCCCGTGATGTTTTTCTCACTCCTACTAGTGAATGTAATGTAACACACACCCATACAATGCGCACCACCCCGTGATGTTTTTCTCACTCCTACTACTGAATGTAATGTAACACACACCCATACAATACTCACCACCCCGGGATGTTTTTCCCACTCCTACTAGTGAATCTAATGTAACACACACCCATACAATGCGCACCACCCCGTGATGTTTTTCTCACTCCTACTAGTGAATGTAATGTAACACACACCCATACAATGCGCACCACCCCGTGATGTTTTTCTCACTCCTACTAGTGAATGTAATGTAACACACACCAATACAATGCGCACCACCCCTTGATGTTTTTCTCACTCCTACTAGTGAATGTAATGTAACACACACCCATACAATGGGTACCACCCGATGATGTTTTTCTCACTCCTACTAGTGAATGTAATGTAACACACACCCATACAATGCACACCACCCCGTGATGTTTTTCTCACTCCTACTAGTGAATGTAATGTAACACACACCCATACAATGCGCACCACCCCGTGATGTTTTTCTCACTGCTACTAGTGAATGTAATGTAACACACACCCATACAATGCGCCCCACCCCGTGATGTTTTTCTCACTCCTACTAGTGAATGTAATGTAACACACACCCATACAATGCGCACCACCCCGTGATGTTTTTCTCACTCCTACTAGTGAATGTAATGTAACACACACCCATACAATGCGCACCACCCCGTGATGTTTTTCTCACTCCTACTAGTGAATGTAATGCAGCACACACCCATACAGTGCGCACCACCCCGTGATGTTTTTCTCACTCCTACTAGTGAATGTAATGTAACACACACCCATACAGTGCGCACCACCCCGTGATGTTTTTCTCACTCCTACTAGTGAATGTAATGTAACACACAACCATACAGTGCGCACCTCCCCGTGATGTTTTTCTCACTCCTACTAGTTAATGTAATGTAACACACACCCATACAGTGCGCACCACCCCGTGATGTTTTTCTCACTCCTACTAGTGAATGTAATGTAACACACACCCATACAATGCGCACCACCCCGTGATGTTTTTCTCATTCCTACTAGTGAATGTAATGTAACACACATCCATACAATGCGCACCACCCCGTGATGTTTTTCTCACTCCTACTAGTGAATCTAAAGTAACACACACCCATACAATGCGCACCACCCCGTGATGTTTTTCTCACTCCTACTAGTGAATGTAATGTAACACACACCCATACAATGCGCACCACCCCGTGATGTTTTTCTCACTCCTACTAGTGAATGTAATGTAACACACACCCATACAATGCGCACCACCCCGTGATGTTTTTCTCACTCCTACTAGTGAATGTAATGTAACACACACCCATACAATGCGCACCACCCCGTGATGTTTTTCTCACTCCTACTAGTGAATCTAAAGTAACACACACCCATACAATGCGCACCACCCCGTGATGTTTTTCTCACTCCTACTAGTGAATGTAATGTAACACACACCCATACAATGCGCACCACCCCGTGATGTTTTTCTCACTCCTACTAGTGAATCTAAAGTAACAAACACCTATACAATGCGCACCACCCCGTGATGTTTTTCTCACTCCTACTAGTGAATGTAATGTAACACACACCCATACAATGCGCACCACCCCGTGATGTTTTTCTCACTCCTACTAGTGAATGTAATGTAACACACACGCGTACAATGCGCACCACCCCGTGATGTTTTTCTCACCGCTACTAGTGAATGTAATGTAACACACACCCATACAATGCGCACCACCCCGTGATGTTTTTCTCACTGCTACTAGTGAATGTAATGTAACATACACCCATACAATGCGCACCACCCCGTGATGTTTTTCTCACTCCTACTACTGAATGTAATGTAACACACACCCATACAATGCGCACCACCCCGTTATGTTTTTCTCACTGCTACTAGTGAATCTAATGTAACACACACCCATACAATGCGCACCACCCCGTGATGTTTTTCTCAATCCTACTAGTGAATGTAATGTAACACACACCCATACAATGCGCACCACCCCGTGATGTTTTTCTCACTCCTACTAGTGAATGTAATGTAACACACACCCATACAATGCGCACCACGCCGTGATGTTTTTCTCACTCCTACTAGTGAATGTAATGCAGCACACACCCATACAGTGCGCACCACCCCGTGATGTTTTTCTCACTCCTACTAGTGAATGTAATGTAACACACACCCATACAGTGCGCACCACCCCGTGATGTTTTTCTCACTCCTACTAGTGAATGTAATGTAACACACACCCATACAGTGCGCACCTCCCCGTGATGTTTTTCTCACTCCTACTAGTTAATGTAATGTAACACACACCCATACAGTGCGCACCACCCCGTGATGTTTTTCTCACTCCTACTAGTGAATGTAATGTAACACACACCCATACAATGCGCACCACCCCGTGATGTTTTTCTCATTCCTACTAGTGAATGTAATGTAACACACATCCATACAATGCGCACCACCCCGTGATGTTTTTCTCACTCCTACTAGTGAATCTAAAGTAACACACACCCATACAATGCGCACCACCCCGTGATGTTTTTCTCACTCCTACTAGTGAATGTAATGTAACACACACCCATACAATGCGCACCACCCGTGATGTTTTTCTCACTCCTACTAGTGAATGTAATGTAACACACACCCATACAATGCGCACCACCCCGTGATGTTTTTCTCACTCCTACTAGTGAATGTAATGTAACACACACCCATACAATGCGCACCACCCCGTGATGTTTTTCTCACTCCTACTAGTGAATCTAAAGTAACACACACCCATACAATGCGCACCACCCCGTGATGTTTTTCTCACTCCTACTAGTGAATGTAATGTAACACACACCCATACAATGCGCACCACCCCGTTATGTTTTTCTCACTGCTACTAGTGAATCTAATGTAACACACACCCATACAATGCGCACCACCCCGTGATGTTTTTCTCAATCCTACTAGTGAATGTAATGTAACACACACCCATACAATGCGCACCACCCCGTGATGTTTTTCTCACTCCTACTAGTGAATGTAATGTAACACACACCCATACAATGCTCACCACCCCGGGATGTTTATCCCACTCCTACTAGTGAATCTAATGTAACACACACCCATACAATGCGCACCACCCCGTGATGTTTTTCTCACTCCTACTAGTGAATGTAATGTAACACACACCCATACAATGCGCACCACCCCGTGATGTTTTTCTCACTCCTACTAGTGAATGTAATGTAACACACACCAATACAATGCGCACCACCCTGTGATGTTTTTCTCACTCCTACTAGTGAATGTAATGTAACACACACCCATACAATGGGTACCACCCGATGATGTTTTTCTCACTCCTACTAGTGAATGTAATGTAACACACACCCATACACTGCGCACCACCCCGTGATGTTTTTCTCCCTCCTACTAGTGAATGTAATGTAACTCACACCCATACAATGCACACCACCCCGTGATGTTTTTCTCACTGCTACTAGTGAATGTAATGTAACACACACCCATACAATGCTCCCCACCCCGTGATGTTTTTCTCACTCCTACTAGTGAATGTAATGTAACACACACCCATACAATGCGCACCACCCCGTGATGTTTTTCTCACTCCTACTAGTGAATGTAATGTAACACACACCCATACAATGCGCACCACCCCGTGATGTTTTCCTCACTCCTACTAGTGAATGTAATGTAACACACACCCATACAATGCGCACCACCCCGTGATGTTTTTCTCACTCCTACTAGTGAATGTAATGTAACACACACCCATACAGTGCGCACCACCCCGTGATGTTTTTCTCACTCCTACTAGTGAATGTAATGTAACACACACCCATACAATGCGCACCACCCCGTGATGTTTTTCTCACTCCTACTAGTGAATATAATGTAACACACACCCATACAATGCGCACCACCCCGTGATGTTTTTCTCACTCCTACTAGTGAATGTAATGTAACACACACCCATACAATGCGCACCACCCCGTGATGTTTTTCTCACTCGTACTAGTGAATGTAATGTAACACACATCCATACAATGCGCACCACCCCGTGATGTTTTTCTCACTGCTACTAGTGAATCTAATGTAACACACACCCATACAATGCGCACCACTCCGTGATGTTTTTCTCACTCCTACTAGTGAATGTAATGTAACGCACACCCATACAATGCGCACCACCCCGTGATGTTTTTCTCACTCCTACTAGTGAATGTAATGTAACACACACCCATACAATGCTCACCACCCCGGGATGTTTTTCCCACTCCTACTAGTGAATCTAATGTAACACACACCCATACAATGCGCACCACCGCGTGATGTTTTTCTCACTGCTACTAGTGAATGTAATGTAACACACACCCATACAATGCGAACCACCCCGTGATGTTTTTCTCACTCCTACTAGTGAATGTAATGTAACACACAACCATACAACGCGCACCACCCCGTGATGTTTTTCTCACTCCTACTAGTGAATGTAATGTAACACACACCCATGCAATGCGCACCACCCCGTGATGTTTTTCTCACTCCTACTAGTGAATGTAATGTAACACACACCCATACAATGCTCACCACCCCGGGATGTTTTTCCCACTCCTACTAGTGAATCTAATGTAACACACACCCATACAATGCGCACCACCCCGTGATGTTTTTCTCACTCCTACTAGTGAATGTAATGTAACACACACCTATACAATGCGCACCACCCTGTGATGTTTTTCTCACTCCTACTAGTGAATCTAAAGTAACACACACCCATACAATGCGCACCACCCCGTGATGTTTTTCTCACTCCTACTAGTGAATGTAATGTAACACACACCCATACAATGCGCACCACCCCGTGATGTTTTTCTCACTCCTACTAGTGAATGTAATGTAACACACACCCATACAATGCGCACCACACCGTGATGTTTTTCTCACTCCTACTAGTGAATGTAATGTAACACACACCCATACAATGCTCACCACCCCGGAATGTTTTTCCCACTCCTACTAGTGAATCTAATGTAACACACACCCATACAATGCGCACCACCCCGTGATGTTTTTCTCACTCCTACTAGTGAATGTAATGTAACACACACCCATACAATGCGCACCACCCCGCGATGTTTTTCAGAAACCTATCCTACATTGCCACTGCATGTTCCCTGACCTCCCCATGCTGACCACCCCGCGATGCTTTTCTCCATCCTACATTGCCACTCACTGCCTATTCTAATTCAGACCCTTCGATTCACACCAACCCGTGATGTTTTTCTCACTCCTACTAGTGAATGTAATGTAACACACACCCATACAATGCGCACCACCCCGTGATGTTTTTCTCACTCCAACTAGTGAATGTAATGTAACACACACCCATACAATGCGCACCACCCCGTGATGTTTTTCTCACTCCTACTAGTGAATGTAATGTAACACACACCCATACAATGCGCCCCACCCCATGATGTTTTTCTCACTCCTACTAGTGAATCTAAAGTAACACACACCCATACAATGCGCACCACCCCGTGATGTTTTTCTCACTCCTAATACTGAATGTAATGTAACACACACCCATACAATGCGCACCACCCCGTTATGTTTTTCTCACTCCTACTAGTGAATCTAATGTAACACACGCCCATACACTGCGCACCACCCCGTGATGTTTTTCTCAATCCTACTAGTGAATGTAAGGTAACACACACCATACAATGCGCACCACCCCGTGATGTTTTTCTCACTCCTACTAGTGAATGTAATGTAACACACACCCATACAATGCGCACCACCCCGTGATGTTTTTCTCACTCCTACTACTGAATGTAATGTAACACACACCCATAGAATGCACACCACCCCGTTATGTTTTTCTCACTGCTACTAGTGAATCTAATGTAACACACACCCATACAAGGCGCACCACCCCGTGATGTTTTTCTCACTCCTACTACTGAATGTAATGTAACACACACCCATAGAATGCACACCACCCCGTTATGTTTTTCTCACTGCTACTAGTGAATCTAATGTAACACACACCCATACAAGGCGCATCACCCCGTGATGTTTTTCTCACTCCTACTAGTGAATGTAATGTAACACACACCCATACAATGCGCACCACCCCGTGATGTTTTTCTCACTCCTACTAGTGAATGTAATGTAACACACACCCATACAATGCGCACCACCCCCGTGATGTTTTTCTCCCTCCTACTAGTGAATGTAATGTAACACACACGCGTACAATGCGCACCACCCCGTGATGTTTTTCTCACCGCTACTAGTGAATGTAATGTAACACACACCCATACAATGCGCACCACCCCGTGATGTTTTTCTCACTGCTACTAGTGAATGTAATGTAACATACACCCATACAATGCGCACCACCCCGTGATGTTTTTCTCACTCCTACTACTGAATGTAATGTAACACACACCCATACAATGCGCACCACCCCGTTATGTTTTTCTCACTGCTACTAGTGAATCTAATGTAACACACACCCATACAATGCGCACCACCCCGTGATGTTTTTCTCAATCCTACTAGTGAATGTAATGTAACACACACCCATACAATGCGCACCACCCCGTGATGTTTTTCTCACTCCTACTAGTGAATGTAATGTAACACACACCCATACAATGCGCACCACGCCGTGATGTTTTTCTCACTCCTACTAGTGAATGTAATGCAGCACACACCCATACAGTGCGCACCACCCCGTGATGTTTTTCTCACTCCTACAAGTGAATGTAATGTAACACACACCCATACAGTGCGCACCACCCCGTGATGTTTTTCTCACTCCTACTAGTGAATGTAATGTAACACACACCCATACAGTGCGCACCTCCCCGTGATGTTTTTCTCACTCCTACTAGTTAATGTAATGTAACACACACCCATACAGTGCGCACCACCCCGTGATGTTTTTCTCACTCCTACTAGTGAATGTAATGTAACACACACCCATACAATGCGCACCACCCCGTGATGTTTTTCTCATTCCTACTAGTGAATGTAATGTAACACACATCCATACAATGCGCACCACCCCGTGATGTTTTTCTCACTCCTACTAGTGAATCTAAAGTAACACACACCCATACAATGCGCACCACCCCGTGATGTTTTTCTCACTCCTACTAGTGAATGTAATGTAACACACACCCATACAATGCGCACCACCCGTGATGTTTTTTCTCACTCCTACTAGTGAATGTAATGTAACACACACCCATACAATGCGCACCACCCCGTGATGTTTTTCTCACTCCTACTAGTGAATGTAATGTAACACACACCCATACAATGCGCACCACCCGTGATGTTTTTCTCACTCCTACTAGTGAATCTAAAGTACCACACACCCATACAATGCGCACCACCCCGTGATGTTTTTCTCACTCCTACTAGTGAATGTAATGTAACACACACCCATACAATGCGCACCACCCCGTTATGTTTTTCTCACTGCTACTAGTGAATCTAATGTAACACACATCCATACAATGCGCACCACCCCGTGATGTTTTTCTCAATCCTACTAGTGAATGTAATGTAACACACACCCATACAATGCGCACCACCCCGTGATGTTTTTCTCACTCCTACTAGTGAATCTAAAGTAACACACACCCATACAATGCGCACCACCCCGTGATGTTTTTCTCACTCCTACTAGTGAATTGTAATGTAACACACACCCATACAATGCGCACCACCCCGTGATGTTTTCTCACTCCTACTAGTGAATGTAATGTAACACACACCAATACAATGCGCACCACCCCGTGATGTTTTTCTCACTCCTACTAGTGAATGTAATGTAACACACACCCATACAATGGGTACCACCCGATGATGTTTTTCTCACTCCTACTAGTGAATGTAATGTAACACACACCCATACACTGCGCACCACCCTGTGATGTTTTCTCCCTCCTACTAGTGAATGTAATGTAACTCACACCCATACAATGCACACACACCCCGTGATGTTTTTCTCACTGCTACTAGTGAATGTAATGTAACACACACCCATACAATGCTCCCCACCCCGGTTGTTTTTCTCACTCCTACTAGTGAATGTAATGTAACACACACCCATACAATGCGCACCACCCCGTGATGTTTTTCTCACTCCTACTAGTGAATGTAATGTAACACACACCCATACAATGCGCACCACCCCGTGATGTTTTCCTCACTCCTACTAGTGAATGTAATGTAACACACACCCATACAGTGCGCACCACCCCGGATGTTTTTCTCACTCCTACTAGTGAATGTAATGTAACACACACCCATACAGTGCGCACCACCCCGTGATGTTTTTCTCACTCCTACTAGTGAATGTAATGTAACACACACCCATACAATGCGCACCACCCCGTGATGTTTTTCTCACTCCTACTAGTGAATGTAATGTAACACACACCCATACAATGCGCACCACCCCGTGATGTTTCTCACTCCTACTAGTGAATGTAATGTAACACACACCCATACAATGCGCACCACCCCGTGATGTTTTTCTCACTCCTACTAGTGAATGTAATGTAACACACATCCATACAATGCGCACCACCCCGTGATGTTTTTCTCACTGCTACTAGTGAATGTAATGTAACACACACCCATACAATGCGCACCACTCCGTGATGTTTTTCTCACTCCTACTAGTGAATGTAATGTAACGCACACCCATACAATGCGCACCACCCCGTGATGTTTTTCTCACTCCTACTAGTGAATGTAATGTAACACACACCCATACAATGCTCACCACCCCGGGATGTTTTTCCCACTCCTACTAGTGAATCTAATGTAACACACACCCATACAATGCGCACCACCGCGTGATGTTTTTCTCACTGCTACTAGTGAATGTAATGTAACACACACCCATACAATGCGAACCACCCCGTGATGTTTTTCTCACTCCTACTAGTGAATGTAATGTAACACACAACCATACAACGCGCACCACCCCGTGATGATTTTCTCACTCCTACTAGTGAATGTAATGTAACACACACCCATGCAATGCGCACCACCCCGTGATGTTTTTCTCACTCCTACTAGTGAATGTAATGTAACACACACCCATACAATGCTCACCACCCCGGAATGTTTTTCCCACTCCTACTAGTGAATCTAATGTAACACACACCCATACAATGCGCACCACCCCGTGATGTTTTTCTCACTCCTACTAGTGAATGTAATGTAACACACACCCATACAATGCGCACCACCCCGCGATGTTTTTCAGAAACCTATCCTACATTGCCACTGCATGTTCCCTGACCTCCCCATGCTGACCACCCCGCGATGCTTTTCTCCATCCTACATTGCCACTCACTGCCTATTCTAATTCAGACCCTTCGATTCACACCAACCCGTGATGTTTTTCTCACTCCTACTAGTGAATGTAATGTAACACACACCCATACAATGCGCACCACCCCGTGATGTTTTTCTCACTCCAACTAGTGAATGTAATGTAACACACACCCATACAATGCGCACCACCCCGTGATGTTTTTCTCACTCCTACTAGTGAATGTAATGTAACACACACCCATACAATGCGCCCCACCCCATGATGTTTTTCTCACTCCTACTAGTGAATCTAAAGTAACACACACCCATACAATGCGCACCACCCCGTGATGTTTTTCTCACTCCTAATACTGAATGTAATGTAACACACACCCATACAATGCGCACCACCCCGTTATGTTTTTCTCACTCCTACTAGTGAATCTAATGTAACACACGCCCATACACTGCGCACCATCCCGTGATGTTTTTCTCAATCCTACTAGTGAATGTAAGGTAACACACAACCATACAATGCGCACCACCCCGTGATGTTTTTCTCACTCCTAATAGTGAATGTAATGTAACACACACCCATACAATGCGCACCACCCCGTGATGTTTTTCTCACTCCTACTACTGAATTTAATGTAACACACACCCATAGAATGCACACCACCCCGTTATGTTTTTCTCACTGCTACTAGTGAATCTAATGTAACACACACCCATACAAGGCGCACCACCCCGTGATGTTTTTCTCACTCCTACTACTGAATGTAATGTAACACACACCCATAGAATGCACACCACCCCGTTATGTTTTTCTCACTGCTACTAGTGAATCTAATGTAACACACACCCATACAAGGCGCACCACCCCGTGATGTTTTTCTCACTCCTACTAGTGAATGTAATGTAACACACACCCATACAATGCGCACCACCCCGTGATGTTTTTCTCACTCCTACTAGTGAATGTAATGTAACACACACCCATACAATGCGCACCACCCCGTGATGTTTTTCTCACTCCTACTAGTGAATCTAAAGTAACACACACCCATACAATGCGCACCACCCCGTGATGTTTTTCTCACTCCTACTAGTGAATGTAATGTAACACACACCCATACAATGCGCACCACCCCGTGATGTTTTTCTCACTCCTACTAGTGAATCTAAAGTAACACACACCTATACAATGCGCACCACCCCGTGATGTTTTTCTCACTCCTACTAGTGAATGTAATGTAACACACACCCATACAATGCGCACCACCCCGTGATGTTTTTCTCACTCCTACTAGTGAATGTAATGTAACACACACGCGTACAATGCGCACCACCCCATGATGTTTTTCTCACCGCTACTAGTGAATGTAATGTAACACACACCCATACAATGCGCACCACCCCGTGATGTTTTTCTCACTGCTACTAGTGAATGTAATGTAACACACACCCATACAATGCGCACCACCCCGTGATGTTTTTCTCACTCCTACTACTGAATGTAATGTAACACACACCCATACAATGCGCACCACCCCGTTATGTTTTTCTCACTGCTACTAGTGAATCTAATGTAACACACACCCATACAATGCGCACCACCCCGTGATGTTTTTCTCAATCCTACTAGTGAATGTAATGTAACACACACCCATACAATGCGCACCACCCCGTGATGTTTTTCTCACTCCTACTAGTGAATGTAATGTAACACACACCCATACAATGCGCACCACCCCGTGATGTATTTCTCACTCCTACTAGTGAATCTAATGTAACACACACCCATACAATGCGCACCACCCCGTGATTTTTTTCTCACTCCTACTAGTGAATCTAAAGTAACACACACGCATACAATGCGCACCACCTCGTGATGTTTTTCTCACTCCTACTAGTGAATGTAATGTAACACACACCCATACAATGCGCACCACCCCGTGATGTTTTTGTCACTCCTACCAGTGAATGTAATTTAACACACACCCATACAATGCGCACCACCCCGTGATGTTTTTCTCACTCCTACTAGTGAATGTAATGTAACACACACCCATACAATGCTCACCACCCCGGGATGTTTTTCCCACTCCTACTAGTGAATCTAATGTAACACACACCCATACAATGTGCACCACCCCGTGATGTTTTTCTCACTCCTACTAGTGAATGTAATGTAACACACACCCATACAATGCGCACCACCCCGTGATGTTTTTCTCACTCCTACTAGTGAATGTAATGTAACACACACCAATACAATGCACACCACCGCGAGATGTTTTTCTCACTCCTACTAGTGAATGTAATGTAACACACACCCATACAATGCGTACCACCCGATGATGTTTTTCTCACTCCTACTAGTGAATGTAATGTAACACACACCCATACAATGCGCACCACCCCGTGATGTTTTTCTCACTCCTACTAGTGAATGTAATGTAACACACACCCATGCAATGCTCACCACCCCGGGATGTTTTTCCCACTCCTACTAGTGAATCTAATGTAACACACACCCATACAATGCGCACCACCCCGTGATGTTTTTCTCACTCCTACTAGTGAATGTAATGTAACACACACCCATACAATGCGCACCACCCCGTGATGTTTTTCTCACTCCTACTAGTGAATCTAAAGTAACACACACCCATACAATGCGCACCACCCCGTGATGTTTATTTCACTCCTACTAGTGAATGTAATGTAACACACACCCATACAATGCGCACCACCCCGTGATGTTTTTCTCACTCCTACTAGTGAATGAATGTAACACACACCCATACAATGCGCACCACCCCGTGATGTTTTTCTCACTGCTACTAGTGAATGTAATGTAACACACACCCATACAATGCGCACCACCCCGTGATGTTTTTCTCACTCCTACTAGTGAATGTAATGTAACACACACCCATACAATGCGCACCACCCCGTGATGTTTTCTCACTCCTACTAGTGAATGTAATGTAACACACACCATACAATGCGCACCACCCCGTGATGTTTTTCTCACTCCTACTAGTGAATGTAATGTAACACACACCCATACAATGCTCACCACCCCCGGGATGTTTTTCCCACTCCTACTAGTGAATCTAATGTAACACACACCCATACAATGCGCACCACCCGTGATGTTTTTCTCACTCCTACTAGTGAATGTAATGTAACACACACCCATACACTGCGCACCACCCCGTGATGTTTTTCTCCCTCCTACTAGTGAATGTAATGTAACACACACCCATACAATGCACACCACCCGTGATGTTTTTCTCACTGCTACTAGTGAATGTAATGTAACACACACCCATACAATGCTCCCCACCCCGTGATGTTTTTCTCACTCCTACTAGTGAATGTAATGTAACACACACCCATACAATGCGCACCACCCCGTGATGCTTTTCTCACTCCTACTAGTGAATGTAATGTAAGACACACCCATACAATGCGCACCACCCCGTGATGTTTTCCTCACTCCTACTAGTGAATGTAATGTAACACACACCCATACAGTGCGCACCACCCCGTGATGTTTTTCTCACTCCTACTAGTGAATGTAATGTAACACACACCCATACAGTGCGCACCACCCCGTGATGTTTTTCTCACTCCTACTAGTGAATGTAATGTAACACACACCCATACAATGCGCACCACCCCGTGATGGTTTTCTCACTCCTACTAGTTAATGTAATGTAACACACACCCATACAATGCGCACCACCCCGTGATGTTTTTCTCACTCCTACTAGTGAATGTAATGTAACACACACCCATACAATGCGCACCACCCGTGATGTTTTTCTCACTCCTACTAGTGAATGTAATGTAACACACATCCATACAATGCGCACCACCCCGTGATGTTTTTCTCACTGCTACTAGTGAATCTAATGTAACACACACCCATACAATGCGCACCACCCCGTGATGTTTTTCTCACTCCTACTAGTGAATGTAATGTAACACACACCCATACAATGCTCCCCACCCCGTGATGTTTTTCTCACTCCTACTAGTGAATGTAATGTAACACACACCCATACAATGCGCACCACCCCGTGATGTTTTTCTCACTCCTACTAGTGAATGTAATGTAACACACATCCATACAATGCGCACCACCCCGTGATGTTTTTCCCACTCCTACTAGTGAATCTAATGTAACACACCCATACAATGCGCACCACCGCGTGATGTTTTTCTCACTGCTACTAGTGAATGTAATGTAACACACACCCATACAATGCGAACCACCCCGTGATGTTTTTCTCACTCCTACTAGTGAATGTAATGTAACACACAACCATACAACGCGCACCACCCCGTGATGATTTTCTCACTCCTACTAGTGAATGTAATGTAACACACACCCATGCAATGCGCACCACCCCGTGATGTTTTTCTCACTCCTACTAGTGAATGTAATGTAACACACACCCATACAATGCTCACCACCCCGGAATGTTTTTCCCACTCCTACTAGTGAATCTAATGTAACACACACCCATACAATGCGCACCACCCCGTGATGTTTTTCTCACTCCTACTAGTGAATGTAATGTAACACACACCCATACAATGCGCACCACCCCGCGATGTTTTTCAGAAACCTATCCTACATTGCCACTGCATGTTCCCTGACCTCCCCATGCTGACCACCCCGCGATGCTTTTCTCCATCCTACATTGCCACTCACTGCCTATTCTAATTCAGACCCTTCGATTCACACCAACCCGTGATGTTTTTCTCACTCCTACTAGTGAATGTAATGTAACACACACCCATACAATGCGCACCACCCCGTGATGTTTTTCTCACTCCAACTAGTGAATGTAATGTAACACACACCCATACAATGCGCACCACCCCGTGATGTTTTTCTCACTCCTACTAGTGAATGTAATGTAACACACACCCATACAATGCGCCCCACCCCATGATGTTTTTCTCACTCCTACTAGTGAATCTAAAGTAACACACACCCATACAATGCGCACCACCCCGTGATGTTTTTCTCACTCCTAATACTGAATGTAATGTAACACACACCCATACAATGCGCACCCACCCCGTTATGTTTTTCTCACTCCTACTAGTGAATCTAATGTAACACACGCCCATACACTGCGCACCATCCCGTGATGTTTTTCTCAATCCTACTAGTGAATGTAAGGTAACACACAACCATACAATGCGCACCACCCCGTGATGTTTTTCTCACTCCTAATAGTGAATGTAATGTAACACACACCCATACAATGCGCACCACCCCGTGATGTTTTTCTCACTCCTACTACTGAATTTAATGTAACACACACCCATAGAATGCACACCACCCCGTTATGTTTTTCTCACTGCTACTAGTGAATCTAATGTAACACACACCCATACAAGGCGCACCACCCCGTGATGGTTTTTCTCACTCCTACTACTGAATGTAATGTAACACACACCCATAGAATGCACAACCACCCCGTTATGTTTTTTTTTCTCACTGCTACTAGTGAATCTAATGTAACACACACCCATACAAGGCGCACCACCCCGTGATGTTTTTCTCACTCCTACTAGTGAATGTAATGTAACACACACCCATACAATGCGCACCACCCCGTGATGTTTTTCTCACTCCTACTAGTGAATGTAATGTAACACACACCCATACAATGCGCACCACCCCGTGATGTTTTTCTCACTCCTACTAGTGAATCTAAAGTAACACACACCCATACAATGCGCACCACCCCGTGATGTTTTTCTCACTCCTACTAGTGAATGTAATGTAACACACACCCATACAATGCGCACCACCCCGTGATGTTTTTCTCACTCCTACTAGTGAATCTAAAGTAACACACACCTATACAATGCGCACCACCCCGTGATGTTTTTCTCACTCCTACTAGTGAATGTAATGTAACACACACCCATACAATGCGCACCACCCCGTGATGTTTTTCTCACTCCTACTAGTGAATGTAATGTAACACACACGCGTACAATGCGCACCACCCCATGATGTTTTTCTCACCGCTACTAGTGAATGTAATGTAACACACACCCATACAATGCGCACCACCCCGTGATGTTTTTCTCACTGCTACTAGTGAATGTAATGTAACACACACCCATACAATGCGCACCACCCCGTGATGTTTTTCTCACTCCTACTACTGAATGTAATGTAACACACACCCATACAATGCGCACCACCCCGTTATGTTTTTCTCACTGCTACTAGTGAATCTAATGTAACACACACCCATACAATGCGCACCACCCCGTGATGTTTTTCTCAATCCTACTAGTGAATGTAATGTAACACACACCCATACAATGCGCACCACCCCGTGATGTTTTTCTCACTCCTACTAGTGAATGTAATGTAACACACACCCATACAATGCGCACCACCCCGTGATGTATTTCTCACTCCTACTAGTGAATCTAATGTAACACACACCCATACAATGCACACCACCCCGTGATTTTTTTCTCACTCCTACTAGTGAATCTAAAGTAACACACACGCATACAATGCGCACCACCTCGTGATGTTTTTCTCACTCCTACTAGTGAATGTAATGTAACACACACCCATACAATGCGCACCACCCCGTGATGTTTTTGTCACTCCTACCAGTGAATGTAATTTAACACACACCCATACAATGCGCACCACCCCGTGATGTTTTTCTCACTCCTACTAGTGAATGTAATGTAACACACACCCATACAATGCTCACCACCCCGGGATGTTTTTCCCACTCCTACTAGTGAATCTAATGTAACACACACCCATACAATGTGCACCACCCCGTGATGTTTTTCTCACTCCTACTAGTGAATGTAATGTAACACACACCCATACAATGCGCACCACCCCGTGATGTTTTTCTCACTCCTACTAGTGAATGTAATGTAACACACACCAATACAATGCACACCACCGCGAGATGTTTTTCTCACTCCTACTAGTGAATGTAATGTAACACACACCCATACAATGCGTACCACCCGATGATGTTTTTCTCACTCCTACTAGTGAATGTAATGTAACACACACCCATACAATGCGCACCACCCCGTGATGTTTTTCTCACTCCTACTAGTGAATGTAATGTAACACACACCCATGCAATGCTCACCACCCCGGGATGTTTTTCCCACTCCTACTAGTGAATCTAATGTAACACACACCCATACAATGCGCACCACCCCGTGATGTTTTTCTCACTCCTACTAGTGAATGTAATGTAACACACACCCATACAATGCGCACCACCCCGTGATGTTTTTCTCACTCCTACTAGTGAATCTAAAGTAACACACACCCATACAATGCGCACCACCCCGTGATGTTTATTTCACTCCTACTAGTGAATGTAATGTAACACACACCCATACAATGCGCACCACCCCGTGATGTTTTTCTCACTCCTACTAGTGAATGTAATGTAACACACACCCATACAATGCGCACCACCCCGTGATGTTTTTCTCACTGCTACTAGTGAATGTAATGTAACACACACCCATACAATGCGCACCACCCCGTGATGTTTTTCTCACTCCTACTAGTGAATGTAATGTAACACACACCCATACAATGCGCACCACCCCGTGATGTTTTTCTCACTCCTACTAGTGAATGTAATGTAACACACACCCATACAATGCGCACCACCCCGTGATGTTTTTCTCACTCCTACTAGTGAATGTAATGTAACACACACCCATACAATGCTCACCACCCCGGGATGTTTTTCCCACTCCTACTAGTGAATCTAATGTAACACACACCCATACAATGCGCACCACCCCGTGATGTTTTTCTCACTCCTACTAGTGAATGTAATGTAACACACACCCATACACTGCGCACCACCCCGTGATGTTTTTCTCCCTCCTACTAGTGAATGTAATGTAACACACACCCATACAATGCACACCACCCCGTGATGTTTTTCTCACTGCTACTAGTGAATGTAATGTAACACACACCCATACAATGCTCCCCACCCCGTGATGTTTTTCTCACTCCTACTAGTGAATGTAATGTAACACACACCCATACAATGCGCACCACCCCGTGATGCTTTTCTCACTCCTACTAGTGAATGTAATGTAAGACACACCCATACAATGCGCACCACCCCGTGATGTTTTCCTCACTCCTACTAGTGAATGTAATGTAACACACACCCATACAGTGCGCACCACCCCGTGATGTTTTTCTCACTCCTACTAGTGAATGTAATGTAACACACACCCATACAGTGCGCACCACCCCGTGATGTTTTTCTCACTCCTACTAGTGAATGTAATGTAACACACACCCATACAATGCGCACCACCCCGTGATGTTTTTCTCACTCCTACTAGTTAATGTAATGTAACACACACCCATACAATGCGCACCACCCCGTGATGTTTTTCTCACTCCTACTAGTGAATGTAATGTAACACACACCCATACAATGCGCACCACCCCGTGATGTTTTTCTCACTCCTACTAGTGAATGTAATGTAACACACATCCATACAATGCGCACCACCCCGTGATGTTTTTCTCACTGCTACTAGTGAATCTAATGTAACACACACCCATACAATGCGCACCACCCCGTGATGTTTTTCTCACTCCTACTAGTGAATGTAATGTAACACACACCCATACAATGCGCACCACCCCGTGATGTTTTTCTCACTCCTACTAGTGAATGTAATGTAACACACACCCATACAATGCTCACCACCCCGGGATGTTTTTCCCACTCCTACTAGTGAATCTAATGTAACACACACCCATACAATGCGCACCACCCCGTGATGTTTTTCTCACTCCAACTAGTGAATGTAATGTAACACACACCCATACAATGCGCACCACCCCGTGATGTTTTTCTCACTCCTACTAGTGAATGTAATGTAACACACACCCATACAATGCGCACCACCCCGTGATGTTTTTCTCACTCCAACTAGGGAATGTAATGTAACACACACCCATACAGTGCGCACCACCCCGTGATGTTTTTCTCACTCCTACTAGTGAATGTAATGTAACACACACCCATACAATGCGCCCCACCCCATGATGTTTTTCTCACTCCTACTAGTGAATCTAAAGTAACACACACCCATACAATGCGCACCACCCCGTGATGTTTTTCTCACTCCTAATACTGAATGTAATGTAACACACACCCATACAATGCGCACCACCCCGTTATGTTTTTCTCACTCCTACTAGTGAATCTAATGTAACACACGCCCATACACTGCGCACCATCCCGTGATGTTTTTCTCAATCCTACTAGTGAATGTAAGGTAACACACAACCATACAATGCGCACCACCCCGTGATGTTTTTCTCACTCCTACTAGTGAATGTAATGTAACACACACCCATACAATGCGCACCACCCCGTGATGTTTTTCTCACTCCTACTACTGAATGTAATGTAACACACACCCATAGAATGCACACCACCCCGTTATGTTTTTCTCACTGCTACTAGTGAATCTAATGTAACACACACCCATACAAGGCGCACCACCCCGTGATGTTTTTCTCACTCCTACTACTGAATGTAATGTAACACACACCCATAGAATGCACACCACCCCGTTATGTTTTTCTCACTGCTACTAGTGAATCTAATGTAACACACACCCATACAAGGCGCACCACCCCGTGATGTTTTTCTCACTCCTACTAGTGAATGTAATGTAACACACACCCATACAATGCGCACCACCCCGTGATGTTTTTCTCACTCCTACTAGTGAATGTAATGTAACACACACCCATACAATGCGCACCACCCCGTGATGTTTTTCTCACTCCTACTAGTGAATCTAAAGTTACACACACCCATACAATGCGCACCACCCCGTGATGTTTTTCTCACTCCTACTAGTGAATGTAATGTAACACACACCCATACAATGCGCACCACCCCGTGATGTTTTTCTCACTCCTACTAGTGAATCTAAAGTAACACACACCTATACAATGCGCACCACCCCGTGATGTTTTTCTCACTCCTACTAGTGAATGTAATGTAACACACACCCATACAATGCGCACCACCCCGTGATGTTTTTCTCACTCCTACTAGTGAATGTAATGTAACACACACGCGTACAATGCGCACCACCCCGTGATGTTTTTCTCACCGCTACTAGTGAATGTAATGTAACACACACCCATACAATGCGCACCACCCCGTGATGTTTTTCTCACTGCTACTAGTGAATGTAATGTAACACACACCCATACAATGCGCACCACCCCGTGATGTTTTTCTCACTCCTACTACTGAATGTAATGTAACACACACCCATACAATGCGCACCACCCCGTTATGTTTTTCTCACTGCTACTAGTGAATCTAATGTAACACACACCCATACAATGCGCACCACCCCGTGATGTTTTTCTCAATCCTACTAGTGAATGTAATGTAACACACACCCATACAATGCGCACCACCCCGTGATGTTTTTCTCACTCCTACTAGTGAATGTAATGTAACACACACCCATACAATGCGCACCACCCCGTGATGTATTTCTCACTCCTACTAGTGAATCTAATGTAACACACACCCATACAATGCGCACCACCCCGTGATTTTTTTCTCACTCCTACTAGTGAATCTAAAGTAACACACACGCATACAATGCGCACCACCTCGTGATGTTTTTCTCACTCCTACTAGTGAATGTAATGTAACACACACCCATACAATGCGCACCACCCCGTGATGTTTTTGTCACTCCTACCAGTGAATGTAATTTAACACACACCCATACAATGCGCACCACCCCGTGATGTTTTTCTCACTCCTACTAGTGAATGTAATGTAACACACACCCATACAATGCTCACCACCCCGGGATGTTTTTCCCACTCCTACTAGTGAATCTAATGTAACACACACCCATACAATGCGCACCACCCCGTGATGTTTTTCTCACTCCTACTAGTGAATGTAATGTAACACACACCCATACAATGCGCACCACCCCGTGATGTTTTTCTCACTCCTACTAGTGAATGTAATGTAACACACACCAATACAATGCACACCACCGCGAGATGTTTTTCTCACTCCTACTAGTGAATGTAATGTAACACACACCCATACAATGCGTACCACCCGATGATGTTTTTCTCACTCCTACTAGTGAATGTAATGTAACACACACCCATACAATGCGCACCACCCCGTGATGTTTTTCTCACTCCTACTAGTGAATGTAATGTAACACACACCCATGCAATGCTCACCACCCCGGGATGTTTTTCCCACTCCTACTAGTGAATCTAATGTAACACACACCCATACAATGCGCACCACCCCGTGATGTTTTTCTCACTCCTACTAGTGAATGTAATGTAACACACACCCATACAATGGGTACCACCCGATGATGTTTTTCTCACTCCTACTAGTGAATGTAATGTAACACACACCCATACACTGCGCACCACCCCGTGATGTTTTTCTCCCTCCTACTAGTGAATGTAATGTAACACACACCCATACAATGCACACCACCCCGTGATGTTTTACTCACTGCTACTAGTGAATGTAATGTAACACACACCCATACAATGCGCCCCACCCAGTGAAGTTTTTCTCACTCCTACTAGTGAATGTAATGTAACACACACCCATACAATGCGCACCACCCCGTGATGTTTTTCTCACTCCTACTAGTGAATGTAATGTAACACACACCCATACAATGCGCACCACCCCGTGATGTTTTTCTCACTGCTACTAGTGAATGTAATGTAACACACACCCATACAATGCGCACCACCCCGTGATGTTTTTCTCACTCCTACTAGTGAATGTAATGTAACACACACCCATACAATGCGCACCACCCCGTGATGTTTTTCTCACTCCTACTAGTGAATGTAATGTAACACACACCCATACAATGCGCACCACCCCGTGATGTTTTTCTCACTCCTACTAGTGAATGTAATGTAACACACACCCATACAATGCTCACCACCCCGGGATGTTTTTCCCACTCCTACTAGTGAATCTAATGTAACACACACCCATACAATGCGCACCACCCCGTGATGTTTTTCTCACTCCTACTAGTGAATGTAATGTAACACACACCCATACAATGCGCACCACCCCGTGATGTTTTTCTCACTCCTACTAGTGAATGTAATGTAACACACACCAATACAATGCGCACCACCCCGTGATGTTTTTCTCACTCCTACTAGTGAATGTAATGTAACACACACCCATACAATGGGTACCACCCGATGATGTTTTTCTCACTCCTACTAGTGAATGTAATGTAACACACACCCATACACTGCGCACCACCCCGTGATGTTTTTCTCCCTCCTACTAGTGAATGTAATGTAACACACACCCATACAATGCACACCACCCCGTGATGTTTTTCTCACTGCTACTAGTGAATGTAATGTAACACACACCCATACAATGCTCCCCACCCCGTGATGTTTTTCTCACTCCTACTAGTGAATGTAATGTAACACACACCCATACAATGCGCACCACCCCGTGATGCTTTTCTCACTCCTACTAGTGAATGTAATGTAAGACACACCCATACAATGCGCACCACCCCGTGATGTTTTTCTCACTCCTACTAGTGAATGTAATGTAACACACACCCATACAGTGCGCACCACCCCGTGATGTTTTTCTCACTCCTACTAGTGAATGTAATGTAACACACACCCATACAGTGCGCACCACCCCGTGATGTTTTTCTCACTCCTACTAGTGAATGTAATGTAACACACACCCATACAATGCGCACCACCCCGTGATGTTTTTCTCACTCCTACTAGTTAATGTAATGTAACACACACCCATACAATGCGCACCACCCCGTGATGTTTTTCTCACTCCTACTAGTGAATGTAATGTAACACACACCCATACAATGCGCACCACCCCGTGATGTTTTTCTCACTCCTACTAGTGAATGTAATGTAACACACATCCATACAATGCGCACCACCCCGTGATGTTTTTCTCACTGCTACTAGTGAATCTAATGTAACACACACCCATACAATGCGCACCACCCCGTGATGTTTTTCTCACTCCTACTAGTGAATGTAATGTAACACACACCCATACAATGCGCACCACCCCGTGATGTTTTTCTCACTCCTACTAGTGAATGTAATGTAACACACACCCATACAATGCTCACCACCCCGGGATGTTTTTCCCACTCCTACTAGTGAATCTAATGTAACACACACCCATACAATGCGCACCACCCCGTGATGTTTTTCTCACTCCTACTAGTGAATGTAATGTAACACACACCCATACAATGCGCACCACCCCGTGATGTTTTTCTCACTCCTACTAGTGAATGTAATGTAACACACACCCATACAATGCTCACCACCCCGGGATGTTTTTCCCACTCCTACTAGTGAATCTAATGTAACACACACCCATACAATGCGCACCACCCCGTGATGTTTTTCTCACTGCTACTAGTGAATGTAATGTAACACACACCCATACAATGCGAACCACCCCGTGATGTTTTTCTCACTCCTACTAGTGAATGTAATGTAACACACACCCATACAATGCGCACCACCCCGTGATGTTTTTCTCACTCCTACTAGTGAATGTAATGTAACACACACCCATACAATGCGTACCACCCCGTGATGTTTTTCTCACTCCTACTAGTGAATGTAATGTAACACACACCCATACAATGCTCACCACCCCGGGATGTTTTTCCCACTCCTACTAGTGAATGTAATGTAACACACACCCATACAATGCGCACCACCCGGTGATGTTTTTCTCACTCCTACTAGTGAATGTAATGTAACACACACCCATACAATGCGCACCACCCTGTGATGTTTTTCTCACTCCTACTAGTGAATCTAAAGTAACACACACCCATACAATGCGCACCACCCCGTGATGTTTTTCTCACTCCTACTAGTGAATGTAATGTAACACACACCCATACAATGCGCACCACCCCGTGATGTTTTTCTCACTCCTACTAGTGAATGTAATGTAACACACACCCATACAATGCGCACCACCCCGTGATGTTTTTCTCACTGCTACTACTGAATGTAATGTAACACACACCCATACAATGCGCACCACCCCGTGATGTTTTTCTCACTCCTACTAGTGAATGTAATGTAACACACACCCATACAATGCGCACCACCCCGTGATGTTTTTCTCACTCCTACTAGTGAATGTAATGTAACACACACCCATACAATGCGCACCACCCCGTGATGTTTTTCTCACTCCTACTAGTGAATGTAATGTAACACACACCCATACAATGCTCACCACCCGGGGATGTTTTTCCCACTCCTACTAGTGAATCTAATGTAACACACACCCATACAATGCGCACCACCCCGTGATGTTTTTCTCACTCCTACTAGTGAATGTAATGTAACACACACCCATACAATGCGCACCACCCCGTGATGTTTTTCTCACTCCTACTAGTGAATGTAATGTAACACACACCCATACAATGCGCACCACCCCGCGATGTTTTTCAGAAACCTATCCTACATTGCCACTGCATGTTCCCTGACTTCCCCATGCTGACCACCCCGCGATGCTTTTCTCCATCCTACATTGCCACTCACTGCCTATTCTAATTCAGACCCTCCGATTCACACCACCCCGTGATGTTTTTCTCACTCCTAGTAGAGAATGTAATGTAACACACACCCATACAATGCGCCCCACCCCGTGATGTTTTTCTCACTGCTACTAGTGAATCTAATGTAACACACGCCCATACAATGCGCACCACCGCGTGATGTTTTTCTCAATCCTACTAGTGAATGTAAGGTAACACACAACCATACAATGCGCACCACCCCGTGATGTTTTTCTCACTCCTACTAGTGAATGTAATGTAACACACACCCATACAATGCGCACCACCCCGTGATGTATTTCTCACTCCTACCACTGAATGTAATGTAACACACACCCATAGAATGCACACCACCCCGTTATGTTTTTCTCACTGCTACTAGTGAATCTAATGTAACACACACCCATACAATGCGCACCACCCCGTGATGTTTTTCTCAATCCTACTAGTGAATGTAATGTAACACACACCCATACAATGCGCACCACCCCGTGATGTTTTTCTCACTCCTACTAGTGAATGTAATGTAACACACACCCATACAATGCGCACCACCCCGTGATGTATTTCTCACTCCTACTAGTGAATCTAATGTAACACACACCCATACAATGCGCACCACCCCGTGATGTTTTTCTCACTCCTACTAGTGAATCTAAAGTAACACACACCCATACAATGCGCACCACCCCGTGATGTTTTTGTCACTCCTACTAGTGAATGTAACGTAACACACACCCATACAATGCGCACCACCCCGTGATGTTTTTCTCACTCCTACTAGTGAATGTAATGTAACACACACCCATACAATGCTCACCACCCCGGGATGTTTTTCCCACTCCTACTAGTGAATCTAATGTAACACACACCCATACAATGCGCACCACCCCGTGATGTTTTTCTCACTCCTACTAGTGAATGTAATGTAACACACACCCATACAATGCGCACCACCCTGTGATGTTTTTCTCACTCCTACTAGTGAATCTAAAGTAACACACACCCATACAATGCGCACCACCCCGTGATGTTTTTCTCACTCCTACTAGTGAATGTAATGTAACACACACCCATACAATGCGCACCACCCCGTGAGGTTTTTCTCACTGCTACTAGTGAATGTAATGTAACACACACCCATACAATGCGCACCACCCCGTGATGCTTTTCTCACTCCTACTAGTGAATGTAATGTAACACACACCCATACAATGCGCACCACCCCGTGATGTTTTTCTCACTCCTACTAGTGAATGTAATGTAACACACACCCATACAATGCGCACCACCCCGTGATGTTTTTCTCACTCCTACTAGTGAATGTAATGTAACACACACCCATACAATGCTCACCACCCCGGGATGTTTTTCCCACTCCTACTAGTGAATCTAATGTAACACACACCCATACAATGCGCACCACCCCGTGATGTTTTTCTCACTCCAACTAGTGAATGTAATGTAACACACACCCATACAGTGCGCACCACCCCGTGATGTTTTTCTCACTCCTACTAGTGAATGTAATGTAACACACACCCATACAATGCGCCCCACCCCATGATGTTTTTCTCACTCCTACTAGTGAATCTAAAGTAACACACACCCATACAATGCGCACCACCCCGTGATGTTTTTCTCACTCCTAATACTGAATGTAATGTAACACACACCCATACAATGCGCACCACCACGTTATGTTTTTCTCACTCCTACTAGTGAATCTAATGTAACACACGCCCATACACTGCGCACCATCCCGTGATGTTTTTCTCAATCCTACTAGTGAATGTAAGGTAACACACAACCATACAATGCGCACCACCCCGTGATGTTTTTCTCACTCCTACTAGTGAATGTAATGTAACACACACCCATACAATGCGCACCACCCCGTGATGTTTTTCTCACTCCTACTACTGAATGTAATGTAACACACACCCATAGAATGCACACCACCCCGTTATGTTTTTCTCACTGCTACTAGTGAATCTAATGTAACACACACCCATACAAGGCGCACCACCCCGTGATGTTTTTCTCACTCCTACTACTGAATGTAATGTAACACACACCCATAGAATGCACACCACCCCGTTATGTTTTTCTCACTGCTACTAGTGAATCTAATGTAACACACACCCATACAAGGCGCACCACCCCGTGATGTTTTTCTCACTCCTACTAGTGAATGTAATGTAACACACACCCATACAATGCGCACCACCCCGTGATGTTTTTCTCACTCCTACTAGTGAATGTAATGTAACACACACCCATACAATGCGCACCACCCCGTGATGTTTTTCTCACTCCTACTAGTGAATCTAAAGTTACACACACCCATACAATGCGCACCACCCCGTGATGTTTTTCTCACTCCTACTAGTGAATGTAATGTAACACACACCCATACAATGCGCACCACCCCGTGATGTTTTTCTCACTCCTACTAGTGAATCTAAAGTAACACACACCTATACAATGCGCACCACCCCGTGATGTTTTTCTCACTCCTACTAGTGAATGTAATGTAACACACACCCATACAATGCGCACCACCCCGTGATGTTTTTCTCACTCCTACTAGTGAATGTAATGTAACACACACGCGTACAATGCGCACCACCCCGTGATGTTTTTCTCACCGCTACTAGTGAATGTAATGTAACACACACCCATACAATGCGCACCACCCCGTGATGTTTTTCTCACTGCTACTAGTGAATGTAATGTAACACACACCCATACAATGCGCACCACCCCGTGATGTTTTTCTCACTCCTACTACTGAATGTAATGTAACACACACCCATACAATGCGCACCACCCCGTTATGTTTTTCTCACTGCTACTAGTGAATCTAATGTAACACACACCCATACAATGCGCACCACCCCGTGATGTTTTTCTCAATCCTACTAGTGAATGTAATGTAACACACACCCATACAATGCGCACCACCCCGTGATGTTTTTCTCACTCCTACTAGTGAATGTAATGTAACACACACCCATACAATGCGCACCACCCCGTGATGTATTTCTCACTCCTACTAGTGAATCTAATGTAACACACACCCATACAATGCGCACCACCCCGTGATTTTTTTCTCACTCCTACTAGTGAATCTAAAGTAACACACACGCATACAATGCGCACCACCTCGTGATGTTTTTCTCACTCCTACTAGTGAATGTAATGTAACACACACCCATACAATGCGCACCACCCCGTGATGTTTTTGTCACTCCTACCAGTGAATGTAATTTAACACACACCCATACAATGCGCACCACCCCGTGATGTTTTTCTCACTCCTACTAGTGAATGTAATGTAACACACACCCATACAATGCTCACCACCCCGGGATGTTTTTCCCACTCCTACTAGTGAATCTAATGTAACACACACCCATACAATGCGCACCACCCCGTGATGTTTTTCTCACTCCTACTAGTGAATGTAATGTAACACACACCCATACAATGCGCACCACCCCGTGATGTTTTTCTCACTCCTACTAGTGAATGTAATGTAACACACACCAATACAATGCACACCACCGCGAGATGTTTTTCTCACTCCTACTAGTGAATGTAATGTAACACACACCCATACAATGCGTACCACCCGATGATGTTTTTCTCACTCCTACTAGTGAATGTAATGTAACACACACCCATACAATGCGCACCACCCCGTGATGTTTTTCTCACTCCTACTAGTGAATGTAATGTAACACACACCCATGCAATGCTCACCACCCCGGGATGTTTTTCCCACTCCTACTAGTGAATCTAATGTAACACACACCCATACAATGCGCACCACCCCGTGATGTTTTTCTCACTCCTACTAGTGAATGTAATGTAACACACACCCATACAATGGGTACCACCCGATGATGTTTTTCTCACTCCTACTAGTGAATGTAATGTAACACACACCCATACACTGCGCACCACCCCGTGATGTTTTTCTCCCTCCTACTAGTGAATGTAATGTAACACACACCCATACAATGCACACCACCCCGTGATGTTTTTCTCACTGCTACTAGTGAATGTAATGTAACACACACCCATACAATGCGCCCCACCCAGTGAAGTTTTTCTCACTCCTACTAGTGAATGTAATGTAACACACACCCATACAATGCGCACCACCCCGTGATGTTTTTCTCACTCCTACTAGTGAATGTAATGTAACACACACCCATACAATGCGCACCACCCCGTGATGTTTTTCTCACTGCTACTAGTGAATGTAATGTAACACACACCCATACAATGCGCACCACCCCGTGATGTTTTTCTCACTCCTACTAGTGAATGTAATGTAACACACACCCATACAATGCGCACCACCCCGTGATGTTTTTCTCACTCCTACTAGTGAATGTAATGTAACACACACCCATACAATGCGCACCACCCCGTGATGTTTTTCTCACTCCTACTAGTGAATGTAATGTAACACACACCCATACAATGCTCACCACCCCGGGATGTTTTTCCCACTCCTACTAGTGAATCTAATGTAACACACACCCATACAATGCGCACCACCCCGTGATGTTTTTCTCACTCCTACTAGTGAATGTAATGTAACACACACCCATACAATGCGCACCACCCCGTGATGTTTTTCTCACTCCTACTAGTGAATGTAATGTAACACACACCAATACAATGCGCACCACCCCGTGATGTTTTTCTCACTCCTACTAGTGAATGTAATGTAACACACACCCATACAATGGGTACCACCCGATGATGTTTTTCTCACTCCTACTAGTGAATGTAATGTAACACACACCCATACACTGCGCACCACCCCGTGATGTTTTTCTCCCTCCTACTAGTGAATGTAATGTAACACACACCCATACAATGCACACCACCCCGTGATGTTTTTCTCACTGCTACTAGTGAATGTAATGTAACACACACCCATACAATGCTCCCCACCCCGTGATGTTTTTCTCACTCCTACTAGTGAATGTAATGTAACACACACCCATACAATGCGCACCACCCCGTGATGCTTTTCTCACTCCTACTAGTGAATGTAATGTAAGACACACCCATACAATGCGCACCACCCCGTGATGTTTTTCTCACTCCTACTAGTGAATGTAATGTAACACACACCCATACAGTGCGCACCACCCCGTGATGTTTTTCTCACTCCTACTAGTGAATGTAATGTAACACACACCCATACAGTGCGCACCACCCCGTGATGTTTTTCTCACTCCTACTAGTGAATGTAATGTAACACACACCCATACAATGCGCACCACCCCGTGATGTTTTTCTCACTCCTACTAGTTAATGTAATGTAACACACACCCATACAATGCGCACCACCCCGTGATGTTTTTCTCACTCCTACTAGTGAATGTAATGTAACACACACCCATACAATGCGCACCACCCCGTGATGTTTTTCTCACTCCTACTAGTGAATGTAATGTAACACACATCCATACAATGCGCACCACCCCGTGATGTTTTTCTCACTGCTACTAGTGAATCTAATGTAACACACACCCATACAATGCGCACCACCCCGTGATGTTTTTCTCACTCCTACTAGTGAATGTAATGTAACACACACCCATACAATGCGCACCACCCCGTGATGTTTTTCTCACTCCTACTAGTGAATGTAATGTAACACACACCCATACAATGCTCACCACCCCGGGATGTTTTTCCCACTCCTACTAGTGAATCTAATGTAACACACACCCATACAATGCGCACCACCCCGTGATGTTTTTCTCACTCCTACTAGTGAATGTAATGTAACACACACCCATACAATGCGCACCACCCCGTGATGTTTTTCTCACTCCTACTAGTGAATGTAATGTAAAACACACCCATACAATGCTCACCACCCCGGGATGTTTTTCCCACTCCTACTAGTGAATCTAATGTAACACACACCCATACAATGCGCACCACCCCGTGATGTTTTTCTCACTGCTACTAGTGAATGTAATGTAACACACACCCATACAATGCGAACCACCCCGTGATGTTTTTCTCACTCCTACTAGTGAATGTAATGTAACACACACCCATACAATGCGCACCACCCCGTGATGTTTTTCTCACTCCTACTAGTGAATGTAATGTAACACACACCCATACAATGCGTACCACCCCGTGATGTTTTTCTCACTCCTACTAGTGAATGTAATGTAACACACACCCATACAATGCTCACCACCCCGGGATGTTTTTCCCACTCCTACTAGTGAATGTAATGTAACACACACCCATACAATGCGCACCACCCGGTGATGTTTTTCTCACTCCTACTAGTGAATGTAATGTAACACACACCCATACAATGCGCACCACCCTGTGATGTTTTTCTCACTCCTACTAGTGAATCTAAAGTAACACACACCCATACAATGCGCACCACCCCGTGATGTTTTTCTCACTCCTACTAGTGAATGTAATGTAACACACACCCATACAATGCGCACCACCCCGTGATGTTTTTCTCACTCCTACTAGTGAATGTAATGTAACACACACCCATACAATGCGCACCACCCCGTGATGTTTTTCTCACTGCTACTACTGAATGTAATGTAACACACACCCATACAATGCGCACCACCCCGTGATGTTTTTCTCACTCCTACTAGTGAATGTAATGTAACACACACCCATACAATGCGCACCACCCCGTGATGTTTTTCTCACTCCTACTAGTGAATGTAATGTAACACACACCCATACAATGCGCACCACCCCGTGATGTTTTTCTCACTCCTACTAGTGAATGTAATGTAACACACACCCATACAATGCTCACCACCCGGGGATGTTTTTCCCACTCCTACTAGTGAATCTAATGTAACACACACCCATACAATGCGCACCACCCCGTGATGTTTTTCTCACTCCTACTAGTGAATGTAATGTAACACACACCCATACAATGCGCACCACCCCGTGATGTTTTTCTCACTCCTACTAGTGAATGTAATGTAACACACACCCATACAATGCGCACCACCCCGCGATGTTTTTCAGAAACCTATCCTACATTGCCACTGCATGTTCCCTGACTTCCCCATGCTGACCACCCCGCGATGCTTTTCTCCATCCTACATTGCCACTCACTGCCTATTCTAATTCAGACCCTCCGATTCACACCACCCCGTGATGTTTTTCTCACTCCTAGTAGAGAATGTAATGTAACACACACCCATACAATGCGACCCACCCCGTGATGTTTTTCTCACTGCTACTAGTGAATCTAATGTAACACACGCCCATACAATGCGCACCACCGCGTGATGTTTTTCTCAATCCTACTAGTGAATGTAAGGTAACACACAACCATACAATGCGCACCACCCCGTGATGTTTTTCTCACTCCTACTAGTGAATGTAATGTAACACACACCCATACAATGCGCACCACCCCGTGATGTATTTCTCACTCCTACCACTGAATGTAATGTAACACACACCCATAGAATGCACACCACCCCGTTATGTTTTTCTCACTGCTACTAGTGAATCTAATGTAACACACACCCATACAATGCGCACCACCCCGTGATGTTTTTCTCAATCCTACTAGTGAATGTAATGTAACACACACCCATACAATGCGCACCACCCCGTGATGTTTTTCTCACTCCTACTAGTGAATGTAATGTAACACACACCCATACAATGCGCACCACCCCGTGATGTATTTCTCACTCCTACTAGTGAATCTAATGTAACACACACCCATACAATGCGCACCACCCCGTGATGTTTTTCTCACTCCTACTAGTGAATCTAAAGTAACACACACCCATACAATGCGCACCACCCCGTGATGTTTTTGTCACTCCTACTAGTGAATGTAACGTAACACACACCCATACAATGCGCACCACCCCGTGATGTTTTTCTCACTCCTACTAGTGAATGTAATGTAACACACACCCATACAATGCTCACCACCCCGGGATGTTTTTCCCACTCCTACTAGTGAATCTAATGTAACACACACCCATACAATGCGCACCACCCCGTGATGTTTTTCTCACTCCTACTAGTGAATGTAATGTAACACACACCCATACAATGCGCACCACCCTGTGATGTTTTTCTCACTCCTACTAGTGAATCTAAAGTAACACACACCCATACAATGCGCACCACCCCGTGATGTTTTTCTCACTCCTACTAGTGAATGTAATGTAACACACACCCATACAATGCGCACCACCCCGTGAGGTTTTTCTCACTGCTACTAGTGAATGTAATGTAACACACACCCATACAATGCGCACCACCCCGTGATGCTTTTCTCACTCCTACTAGTGAATGTAATGTAACACACACCCATACAATGCGCACCACCCCGTGATGTTTTTCTCACTCCTACTAGTGAATGTAATGTAACACACACCCATACAATGCGCACCACCCCGTGATGTTTTTCTCACTCCTACTAGTGAATGTAATGTAACACACACCCATACAATGCTCACCACCCCGGGATGTTTTTCCCACTCCTACTAGTGAATCTAATGTAACACACACCCATACAATGCGCACCACCCCGTGATGTTTTTCTCTCTCCTACTAGTGAATGTAATGTAACACACACCCATACAATGCGCACCACCCCGTGATGTTTTTCTCACTCCTACTAGTGAATGTAATGTAACACACACCCATACAATGCGCACCACCCCGCGATGTTTGTAAGAAACCTATCCTACATTGCCACTGCATGTTCCCTGACCTCCCCATGCTGACCACCCCGCGATGCTTTTCTCCATCCTACATTGCCACTCACTGCCTATTCTAATTCAGACACTTCGATTCACACCACCCCTGATGTTTTTCTCACTCCTAGTAGTGAATGTAATGTAACACACACCCATACAATGCGCACCACCCCGTGATGTTTTTCTCACTCCAACTAGTGAATGTAATGTAACACACACCCATACAATGCGCACCACCCCGTGATGTTTTTCTCACTCCTACTAGTGAATGTAATGTAACACACACCCATACAATGCGCCCCACCCCGTGATGTTTTTCTCACTCCTACTAGTGAATCTAAAGTAACACACACCCATACAATGCGCACCACCCCGTGATGTTTTTCTCACTCCTAATACTGAATGTAATGTAACACACACCCATACAATGCGCACCACCCCGTTATGTTTTTCTCACTCCTACTAGTGAATCTAATGTAACACACGCCCATACAATGCGCACCACCCCGTGATGTTTTTCTCAATCCTACTAGTGAATGTAAGGTAACACACAACCATACAATGCGCACCACCCCGTGATGTTTTTCTCACTCCTACTAGTGAATGTAATGTAACACACACCCATACAATGCGCACCACCCCGTGATGTTTTTCTCACTCCTACTAGTGAATCTAATGTAACACACGCCCATACAATGCGCACCACCCCGTGATGTTTTTCTCACTCCTAATAATGAATGTAATGTAACACACACCCATACAATGCGCACCACCCCGTTATGTTTTTCTCACTCCTACTAGTGAATCTAATGTAACACACGCCCATACAATGCGCACCACCCCGTGATGTTTTTCTCAATCCTACTAGTGAATGTAAGGTAACACACAACCATACAATGCGCACCACCCCGTGATGTTTTTCTCACTCCTACTAGTGAATGTAATGTAACACACACCCATACAATGCGCACCACCCCGTGATGTATTTCTCACTCCTACTACTGAATGTAATGTAACACACACCCATAGAATGCACACCACCCCGTTATGTTTTTCTCACTGCTACTAGTGAATCTAATGTAACACACACCCATACAATGCGCACCACCCCGTGATGTTTTTCTCAATCCTACTAGTGAATGTAATGTAACACACACCCATACAGTGCGCACCACCCCGTGATGTTTTTCTCACTCCTACTAGTGAATGTAATGTAACACACACCCATACAATGCGCACCACCCCGTGATGTTTTTCTCATTCCTACTAGTGAATGTAATGTAACACACATCCATACAATGCGCACCACCCCGTGATGTTTTTCTCACTCCTACTAGTGAATCTAAAGTAACACACACCCATACAATGCGCACCACCCCGTGATGTTTTTCTCACTCCTACTAGTGAATGTAATGTAACACACACCCATACAATGCGCACCACCCCGTGATGTTTTTCTCACTCCTACTAGTGAATGTAATGTAACACACACCCATACAATGCGCACCACCCCGTGATGTTTTTCTCACTCCTACTAGTGAATGTAATGTAACACACACGCGTACAATGCGCACCACCCCCTGATGTTTTTCTCACCGCTACTAGTGAATGTAATGTAACACACACCCATACAATGCGCACCACCCCGTGATGTTTTTCTCACTGCTACTAGTGAATGTAATGTAACACACACCCATACAATGGGCACCACCCCGTGATGTTTTTCTCACTCCTACTACTGAATGTAATGTAACACACACCCATACAATGCGCACCACCCCGTTATGTTTTTCTCACTGCTACTAGTGAATCTAATGTAACACACACCCATACAATGCGCACCACCCCTGATGTTTTTCTCAATCCTACTAGTGAATGTAATGTAACACACACCCATACAATGTGCACCACCCCGTGATGTTTTTCTCACTCCTACTAGTGAATGTAATGTAACACACACCCATACAATGCGCACCACCCCGTGATGTATTTCTCACTCCTACTAGTGAATCTAATGTAACACACACCCATACAATGCGCACCACCCCGTGATTTTTTTCTCACTCCTACTAGTGAATCTAAAGTAACACACACGCATACAATGCGCACCACCTCGTGATGTTTTTCTCACTCCTACTAGTGAATCTAATGTAACACACACCCATACAATGCGCATCACCCCGTGATGTTTTTGTCACTCCTACTAGTGAATGTAATGTAACACACACCCATACAATGCGCACCACCCCGTGATGTTTTTCTCACACCTACTAGTGAATGTAATGTAACACACACCCATACAATGCTCACCACCCCGGGATGTTTTTCCCACTCCTACTAGTGAATCTAATGTAACACACACCCATACAATGCGCACCACTCCGTGATGTTTTTCTCACTGCTACTAGTGAATGTAATGTAACACACACCCATACAATGCGCACCACCCCGTGATGTTTTTCTCACTCCTACTAGTGAATGTAATGTAACACACACCAATACAATGCACACCACCGCGAGATGTTTTTCTCACTCCTACTAGTGAATCTAATGTAACACACACCCATACAATGCGTACCACCCGATGATGTTTTTCTCACTCCTACTAGTGAATGTAATGTAACACACACCCATACAATGCGCACCACCCCGTGATGTTTTTCTCACTCCTACTAGTGAATGTAATGTAACACACACCCATACAATGCTCACGACCCCGGGATGTTTTTCCCACTCCTACTAGTGAATCTAATGTAACACACACCCATACAATGCGCACCACCCCGTGATGTTTTTCTCACTCCTACTAGTGAATGTAATGTAACACACACCCATACAATGCGCACCACCCCGTGATGTTTTTCTCACTCCTACTAGTGAATCTAAAGTAACACACACCCATACAATGCGCACCACCCCGTGATGTTTATTTCACTCCTACTAGTGAATGTAATGTAACACACACCCATACAATGCGCACCACCCCGTGATGTTTTTCTCACTCCTACTAGTGAATGTAATGTAACACACACCCATACAATGCGCACCACCCCGTGATGTTTTTCTCACTGCTACTAGTGAATGTAATGTAACACACACCCATACAATGCGCACCACCCCGTGATGTTTTTCTCACTCCTACTAGTGAATGTAATGTAACACACACCCATACAATGCGCACCACCCCGTGATGTTTTTCTCACTCCTACTAGTGAATGTAATGTAACACACACCCATACAATGCGCACCACCCCGTGAGGTTTTTCTCACTCCTACTAGTGAATGTAATGTAACACACACCCATACAATGCTCACCACCCCGGGATGTTTTTCCCACTCCTACTAGTGAATGTAATGTAACACACACCCATACAATGCGCACAACCCCGTGATGTTTTTCTCACTCCTACTAGTGAATGTAATGTAACACACACCCATACAATGCGCACCACCCCGTGATGTTTTTCTCACTCCTACTAGTGAATGTAATGTAACACACAACAATACAATGCGCACACCCCGTGATGTTTTTCTCACTCCTACTAGTGAATGTAATGTAACACACACCCATACAATGGGTACCACCCGATGATGTTTTTCTCACTCCTACTAGTGAATGTAATGTAACACACACCCATACACTGCGCACCACCCCGTGATGTTTTTCTCCCTCCTACTAGTGAATGTAATGTAACACACACCCATACAATGCACACCACCCCGTGATGTTTTTCTCACTGCTACTAGTGAATGTAATGTAACACACACCCATACAATGCTCCCCACCCTGTGATGTTTTTCTCACTCCTACTAGTGAATGTAATGTAACACACACCCATACAATGCGCACCACCCCGTGATGTTTTTCTCACTCCTAGTAGTGAATGTAATGTAACACACACCCATACAATGCGCCCCACCCCGTGATGTTTTTCTCACTGCTACTAGTGAATCTAATGTAACACACGCCCATACAATGCGCACCACCCCGTGATGTTTTTCTCAATCCTACTAGTGAATGTAAGGTAACACACAACCATACAATGCACACCACCCCGTGATGTTTTTCTCACTCCTACTAGTGAATGTAATGTAACACACACCCATACAATGCGCACCACCCCGTGATGTATTTCTCACTCCTACTACTGAATGTAATGTAACACACACCCATAGAATGCACACCACCCCGTTATGTTTTTCTCACTGCTACTAGTGAATCTAATGTAACAAACACCCATACAATGCGCACCACCCCGTGATGTTTTTCTCAATCCTACTAGTGAATGTAATGTAACACACACCCATACAATGCGCACCACCCCGTGATGTTTTTCTCACTCCTACTAGTGATTGTAATGTAACACACACCCATACAATGCGCACCACCCTGTGATGTATTTCTCACTCCTACTAGTGAATCTAATGTAACACACACCCATACAATGCGCACCACCCCGTGATGTTTTTCTCACTCCTACTAGTGAATCTAAAGTAACACACACCCATACAATGCGCACCACCCCGTGATGTTTTTGTCACTCCTACTAGTGAATGTAATGTAACACACACCCATACAATGCGCACCACCCCGTGATGTTTTTCTCACTCCTACTAGTGAATGTAATGTAACACACACCCATACAATGCGCACCACCCCGTGATGTTTTTCTCACTGCTACTAGTGAATGTAATGTAACACACACCCATACAATGCGCACCACCCCGTGATGTTTTTCTCACTCCTACTAGTGAATGTAATGTAACACACACCCATACAATGCGCACCACCCCGTGATGTTTTTCTCACTCCTACTAGTGAATGTAATGTAACACACACCCATACAATGCTCACCACCGCGGGATGTTTTTCCCACTCCTACTATTGAATCTAATGTAACACACACCCATACAATGCGCACCACCCCGTGATGTTTTTCTCACTCCTACTAGTGAATGTAATGTAACACACACCCATACAATGGGTACCAACCGATGATGTTTTTCTCACTCCTACTAGTGAATGTAATGTAAAACACACAGATACTATGCGCACCACCCCGTGATGTTTTTCTCACTCCTACTAGTGAATGTAATATAACACACACCCATACAATGCGCACCACCCCGTGATGTTTTTTTCACTGCTACTAGTGAATGTAATGTAACACACACCCATACAATGCGCACCACCCCGTGATGTTTTTCTCACTCCTACTAGTGAATGTAATGTAACACACACCCATACAATGCGCACCACCCCGTGATGTTTTTCTCACTCCTACTAGTGAATGTAATGTTACACACACCCATACAATGCGCACCACCCCGCGATGTTTTTCAGAAACCTATCCTACATTGCCAATGCATGTTCCCTGACCTCCCCATGCTGACGACCCCGCGATGCTTTTCTCCATCCTACATTGCCACTCACTGCCTATTCTAATTCAGACCCTCCGATTCACACCACCCTGTGATGTTTTTCTCACTCCTAGTAGTGAATGTAATGTAACACACACCCATACAATGCGCACCACCCCGTGATGATTTTCTCACTCCTAGTAGTGAATGTAATGTAACACACACCCATACAATGCGCACCACCCCGTGATGTTTTTCTCACTCCTACTAGTGAATGTAATGTAACACACACCCATACAATGCGCCCCACCCCGTGATGTTTTTCTCACTCCTACTAGTGAATCTAAAGTAACACACACCCATACAATGCGCACCACCCCGTGATGTTTTTCTCACTCCTACTACTGAATGTAATGTAACACACACCCATACAATGCGCACCACCCCGTTATGTTTTTCTCACTGCTACTAGTGAATCTAATGTAACACACGCCCACACAATGCGCACCACCCCGTGATGTTTTTCTCAATCCTACTAGTGAATGTAATGTAACACACACCCATACAATGCGCACCACCCCGTGATGTTTTTCTCACTCCTACTAGTGAATGTAATGTAACACACACCCATACAATGCGCACCACCCCGTGATGTATTTCTCACTCCTACTACTGAATGTAATGTAACACACACCCATACAATGCGCACCACCCCGTTATGTTTTTCTCACTCCTACTAGTGAATGTAATGTAACACACACCCATACAATGCGCACCACCCCGTGATGTTTTTCTCACTCCTACTAGTGAATCTAATGTAACACACACCCATACAATGCGCACCACCCCGCGATGTTTTTCAGAAACCTATCCTACATTGCCACTGCATGTTCCCTGACCTCCCCATGCTGACCACCCCGCGATGCTTTTCTCCATCCTACATTGCCACTCACTGCCTATTCTAATTCAGACCCTCAGATTCACACCACCCCGTGATGTTTTTCTCACTCCTACTAGTGAATGTAATGTAACACACACCCATACAATGCGCACCACCCCGTGATGTTTTTCTCACTCCTACTAGTGAATGTAATGTAACACACACCCATACAATGCGCACCACACCGTGATGTTTTTCTCACTCCTACTAGTGAACCTAATGTAACACACACCCATACAATGCGCCCCACCCCGTGATGTTTTTCTCACACCTACTAGTGAATCTAAAGTAACACACACCTATACAATGCGCACCACCCCGTGATGTTTTTCTCACTCCTACTAGTGAATGTAATGTAACACACACCCGTACAATGCGCACCACCCCGTGAGGTTTTTCTCACTGCTACTAGTGAATGTAATGTAACACACACCCGTACAATGCGCACCACCCCGTGATGTTTTTCTCGCTCCTATTAGTGAATGTAATGTAACACACACCCATACAATGCGCACCACCCCGTGATGTTTTTCTCACTGCTACTAGTGAATGTAATGTAACACACACCCATACAATGCGCACCACCCCGTGATATTTTTCTCACTCCTACTAGTGAATGTAATGTAACACACACCCATACAATGCGCACCACCCCGTGATGTTTTTCTCACTCCTACTAGTGAATGTAATGTAACACACACCCATACAATGCGCACCACCCCGTGATGTTTTTCTCACTCCTACTAGTGAATGTAATGTAACACACACCCATACAATGCTCACCACCCCGGGATGTTTTTCCCACTCCTACTAGTGAATCTAATGTAACACACACCCATACAATGCGCACCACCCCGTGATGTTTTTCTCACTCCTACTAGTGAATGTAATGTAACACACACCCATACAATGCGCACCACCCCGTGATGTTTTTCTCACTCCTGCTAGTGAATGTAATGTAACACACACCAATACAATGCGCACCACCACTTGATGTTTTTCTCACTCCTACTAGTGAATGTAATGTAACACACACCCATACAATGGGTACCACCCGATGATGTTTTTCTCACTCCTACTAGTGAATGTAATGTAACACACACCCATACAATGCACACCACCCCGTGATGTTTTTCTCACTCCTACTAGTGAATGTAATGTAACACACACCCATACAATGCGCACCACCCTGTGATGTTTTTCTCACTGCTACTAGTGAATGTAATGTAACACACACCCATACAATGCGCCCCACCCAGTGAAGTTTTTCTCACTCCTACTAGTGAATGTAATGTAACACACACCCATACAATGCGCACCACCCCGTGATGTTTTTCTCACTCCTACTAGTGAATGTAATGTAACACACACCCATACAATGCGCACCACCCCGTGATGTTTTTCTCACTCCTACTAGTGAATGTAATGCAACACACACCCATACAGTGCGCACCACCCCGTGATGTTTTTCTCACTCCTACTAGTGAATGTAATGCAACACACACCCATACAGTGCGCACCACCCCGTGATGTTTTTCTCACTCCTACTAGTGAATGTAATGTAACACACACCCATACAGTGCGCACCACCCCGTGATGTTTTTCTCACTCCTACTAGTGAATGTAATGTAACACACACCCATACAGTGCGCACCACCCCGTGATGTTTTTCTCACTCCTACTAGTGAATGTAATGTAACACACACCCATACAATGCGCACCACCCCGTGATGTTTTTCTCACTCCTACTAGTGAATGTAATGTAACACACACCCATACAATGCGCACCACCCCGTGATGTTTTTCTCACTCCTACTAGTGAATCTAAAGTAACACACACCCATACAATGCGCACCACCCCGTGATGTTTTTCTCACTCCTACTAGTGAATGTAATGTAACACACACCAATACAATGCGCACCACCACGTGATGTTTTTCTCACTCCTACTAGTGAATGTAATGTAACACACACCCATACAATGCGCACCACCCCGTGATGTGTTTCTCACTCCTACTAGTGAATGTAATGTAACACACACCCATACAATGCGCACCACCCCGTGATGTTTTTCTCACTCCTACTAGTGAATGTAATGTAACACACACCCATACAATGCGCACCACCCCGTGATGTTTTTCTCACTCCTACTAGTGAATGTAATGTAACACACACCCATACAATGCGCACCACCCCGTGATGTTTTTCTCAATCCTACTAGTGAATCTAAAGTAACACACACCTATACAATGCGCACCACCCCGTGATGTTTTTCTCACTCCTACTAGTGAATGTAATGTAACACACACCCATACAATGCGCACCACCCCGTGATGTTTTTCTCACTCCTACTAGTGAATGTAATGTAACACACACGCGTACAATGCGCACCACCCCGTGATGTTTTTCTCACCGCTACTAGTGAATGTAATGTAACACACACCCATACAATGCGCACCACCCCGTGATGTTTTTCTCACTGCTACTAGTGAATGTAATGTAACACACACCCATACAATGCGCACCACCCCGTGATGTTTTTCTCACTCCTACTACTGAATGTAATGTAACACACACCCATACAATGCGCACCACCCCGTTATGTTTTTCTCACTGCTACTAGTGAATCTAATGTAACACACACCCATACAATGCGCACCACCCCGTGATGTTTTTCTCAATCCTACTAGTGAATGTAATGTAACACACACCCATACAATGCGCACCACCCCGTGATGTTTTTCTCACTCCTACTAGTGAATGTAATGTAACACACACCCATACAATGCGCACCACCCCGTGATGTATTTCTCACTCCTACTAGTGAATCTAATGTAACACACACCCATACAATGCGCACCACCCCGTGATTTTTTTCTCACTCCTACTAGTGAATCTAAAGTAACACACACGCATACAATGCGCACCTCCTCGTGATGTTTTTCTCACTCCTACTAGTGAATGTAATGTAACACACACCCATACAATGCGCATCACCCCGTGATGTTTTTCTCACTCCTACTAGTGAATGTAATGTAACACACACCCATACAATGCGCACCACCCCGTGATGTTTTTCTCACTCCTACTAGTGAATGTAATGTAACACACACCCATACAATGCTCACCACCCCGGGATGTTTTTCCCACTCCTACTAGTGAATCTAATGTAACACACACCCATACAATGCGCACCACCCCGTGATGTTTTTCTCACTCCTACTAGTGAATGTAATGTAACACACACCCATACAATGCGCACCACCCCGTGATGTTTTTCTCACTCCTGCTAGTGAATGTAATGTAACACACACCAATACAATGCGCACCACCACTTGATGTTTTTCTCACTCCTACTAGTGAATGTAATGTAACACACACCCATACAATGGGTACCACCCGATGATGTTTTTCTCACTCCTACTAGTGAATGTAATGTAACACACACCCATACAATGCACACCACCCCGTGATGTTTTTCTCACTCCTACTAGTGAATGTAATGTAACACACACCCATACAATGCGCACCACCCTGTGATGTTTTTCTCACTGCTACTAGTGAATGTAATGTAACACACACCCATACAATGCGCCCCACCCAGTGAAGTTTTTCTCACTCCTACTAGTGAATGTAATGTAACACACACCCATACAATGCGCACCACCACGTGATGTTTTTCTCACTCCTACTAGTGAATGTAATGTAACACACACCCATACAATGCGCACCACCCCGTGATGTTTTTCTCACTCCTACTAGTGAATGTAATGCAACACACACCCATACAGTGCGCACCACCCCGTGATGTTTTTCTCACTCCTACTAGTGAATGTAATGCAACACACACCCATACAGTGCGCACCACCCCGTGATGTTTTTCTCACTCCTACTAGTGAATGTAATGTAACACACACCCATACAGTGCGCACCACCCCGTGATGTTTTTCTCACTCCTACTAGTGAATGTAATGTAACACACACCCATACAGTGCGCACCACCCCGTGATGTTTTTCTCACTCCTACTAGTGAATGTAATGTAACACACACCCATACAATGCGCACCACCCCGTGATGTTTTTCTCACTCCTACTAGTGAATCTAAAGTAACACACACCCATACAATGCGCACCACCCCGTGATGTTTTTCTCACTCCTACTAGTGAATGTAATGTAACACACACCAATACAATGCGCACCACCCCGTGATGTTTTTCTCACTCCTACTAGTGAATGTAATGTAACACACACCCATACAATGCGCACCACCCCGTGATGTTTTTCTCACTCCTACTAGTGAATGTAATGCAACACACACCCATACAGTGCGCACCACCCCGTGATGTTTTTCTCACTCCTACTAGTGAATGTAATGCAACACACACCCATACAGTGCGCACCACCCCGTGATGTTTTTCTCACTCCTACTAGTGAATGTAATGTAACACACACCCATACAGTGCGCACCACCCCGTGATGTTTTTCTCACTCCTACTAGTGAATGTAATGTAACACACACCCATACAGTGCGCACCACCCCGTGATGTTTTTCTCACTCCTACTAGTGAATGTAATGTAACACACACCCATACAATGCGCACCACCCCGTGATGTTTTTCTCACTCCTACTAGTGAATCTAAAGTAACACACACCCATACAATGCGCACCACCCCGTGATGTTTTTCTCACTCCTACTAGTGAATGTAATGTAACACACACCAATACAATGCGCACCACCCCGTGATGTTTTTCTCACTCCTACTAGTGAATGTAATGTAACACACACCCATACAATGCGCACCACCCCGTGATGTGTTTCTCACTCCTACTAGTGAATGTAATGTAACACACACCCATACAATGCGCACCACCCCGTGATGTTTTTCTCACTCCTACTAGTGAATGTAATGTAACACACACCCATACAATGCGCACCACCCCGTGATGTTTTTCTCACTCCTGCTAGTGAATGTAATGTAACACACACCAATACAATGCGCACCACCACTTGATGTTTTTCTCACTCCTACTAGTGAATGTAATGTAACACACACCCATACAATGGGTACCACCCGATGATGTTTTTCTCACTCCTACTAGTGAATGTAATGTAACACACACCCATACAATGCACACCACCCCGTGATGTTTTTCTCACTCCTACTAGTGAATGTAATGTAACACACACCCATACAATGCGCACCACCACGTGATGTTTTTCTCACTCCTACTAGTGAATGTAATGTAACACACACCCATACAATGCGCACCACCCCGTGATGTTTTTCTCACTCCTACTAGTGAATGTAATGCAACACACACCCATACAGTGCGCACCACCCCGTGATGTTTTTCTCACTCCTACTAGTGAATGTAATGCAACACACACCCATACAGTGCGCACCACCCCGTGATGTTTTTCTCACTCCTACTAGTGAATGTAATGTAACACACACCCATACAGTGCGCACCACCCCGTGATGTTTTTCTCACTCCTACTAGTGAATGTAATGTAACACACACCCATACAGTGCGCACCACCCCGTGATGTTTTTCTCACTCCTACTAGTGAATGTAATGTAACACACACCCATACAATGCGCACCACCCCGTGATGTTTTTCTCACTCCTACTAGTGAATCTAAAGTAACACACACCCATACAATGCGCACCACCCCGTGATGTTTTTCTCACTCCTACTAGTGAATGTAATGTAACACACACCAATACAATGCGCACCACCCCGTGATGTTTTTCTCACTCCTACTAGTGAATGTAATGTAACACACACCCATACAATGCGCACCACCCCGTGATGTTTTTCTCACTCCTACTAGTGAATGTAATGCAACACACACCCATACAGTGCGCACCACCCCGTGATGTTTTTCTCACTCCTACTAGTGAATGTAATGCAACACACACCCATACAGTGCGCACCACCCCGTGATGTTTTTCTCACTCCTACTAGTGAATGTAATGTAACACACACCCATACAGTGCGCACCACCCCGTGATGTTTTTCTCACTCCTACTAGTGAATGTAATGTAACACACACCCATACAGTGCGCACCACCCCGTGATGTTTTTCTCACTCCTACTAGTGAATGTAATGTAACACACACCCATACAATGCGCACCACCCCGTGATGTTTTTCTCACTCCTACTAGTGAATCTAAAGTAACACACACCCATACAATGCGCACCACCCCGTGATGTTTTTCTCACTCCTACTAGTGAATGTAATGTAACACACACCAATACAATGCGCACCACCCCGTGATGTTTTTCTCACTCCTACTAGTGAATGTAATGTAACACACACCCATACAATGCGCACCACCCCGTGATGTGTTTCTCACTCCTACTAGTGAATGTAATGTAACACACACCCATACAATGCGCACCACCCCGTGATGTTTTTCTCACTCCTACTAGTGAATGTAATGTAACACACACCCATACAATGCGCACCACCCCGTGATGTTTTTCTCACTCCTACTAGTGAATGTAATGTAACACACACCCATACAATGCGCACCACCCCGTGATGTTTTTCTCAATCCTACTAGTGAATCTAAAGTAACACACACCTATACAATGCGCACCACCCCGTGATGTTTTTCTCACTCCTACTAGTGAATGTAATGTAACACACACCCATACAATGCGCACCACCCCGTGATGTTTTTCTCACTCCTACTAGTGAATGTAATGTAACACACACGCGTACAATGCGCACCACCCCGTGATGTTTTTCTCACCGCTACTAGTGAATGTAATGTAACACACACCCATACAATGCGCACCACCCCGTGATGTTTTTCTCACTGCTACTAGTGAATGTAATGTAACACACACCCATACAATGCGCACCACCCCGTGATGTTTTTCTCACTCCTACTACTGAATGTAATGTAACACACACCCATACAATGCGCACCACCCCGTTATGTTTTTCTCACTGCTACTAGTGAATCTAATGTAACACATACCCATACAATGCGCACCACCCCGTGATGTTTTTCTCAATCCTACTAGTGAATGTAATGTAACACACACCCATACAATGCGCACCACCCCGTGATGTTTTTCTCACTCCTACTAGTGAATGTAATGTAACACACACCCATACAATGCGCACCACCCCGTGATGTATTTCTCACTCCTACTAGTGAATCTAATGTAACACACACCCATACAATGCGCACCACCCCGTGATTTTTTTCTCACTCCTACTAGTGAATCTAAAGTAACACACACGCATACAATGCGCACCTCCTCGTGATGTTTTTCTCACTCCTACTAGTGAATGTAATGTAACACACACCCATACAATGCGCATCACCCCGTGATGTTTTTCTCACTCCTACTAGTGAATGTAATGTAACACACACCCATACAATGCGCACCACCCCGTGATGTTTTTCTCACTCCTACTAGTGAATGTAATGTAACACACACCCATACAATGCGCACCACCCCGTGATGTTTTTCTCACTCCTGCTAGTGAATGTAATGTAACACACACCAATACAATGCGCACCACCACTTGATGTTTTTCTCACTCCTACTAGTGAATGTAATGTAACACACACCCATACAATGGGTACCACCCGATGATGTTTTTCTCACTCCTACTAGTGAATGTAATGTAACACACACCCATACAATGCACACCACCCCGTGATGTTTTTCTCACTCCTACTAGTGAATGTAATGTAACACACACCCATACAATGCGCACCACCCTGTGATGTTTTTCTCACTGCTACTAGTGAATGTAATGTAACACACACCCATACAATGCGCCCCACCCAGTGAAGTTTTTCTCACTCCTACTAGTGAATGTAATGTAACACACACCCATACAATGCGCACCACCACGTGATGTTTTTCTCACTCCTACTAGTGAATGTAATGTAACACACACCCATACAATGCGCACCACCCCGTGATGTTTTTCTCACTCCTACTAGTGAATGTAATGCAACACACACCCATACAGTGCGCACCACCCCGTGATGTTTTTCTCACTCCTACTAGTGAATGTAATGCAACACACACCCATACAGTGCGCACCACCCCGTGATGTTTTTCTCACTCCTACTAGTGAATGTAATGTAACACACACCCATACAGTGCGCACCACCCCGTGATGTTTTTCTCACTCCTACTAGTGAATGTAATGTAACACACACCCATACAGTGCGCACCACCCCGTGATGTTTTTCTCACTCCTACTAGTGAATGTAATGTAACACACACCCATACAATGCGCACCACCCCGTGATGTTTTTCTCACTCCTACTAGTGAATCTAAAGTAACACACACCCATACAATGCGCACCACCCCGTGATGTTTTTCTCACTCCTACTAGTGAATGTAATGTAACACACACCAATACAATGCGCACCACCCCGTGATGTTTTTCTCACTCCTACTAGTGAATGTAATGTAACACACACCCATACAATGCGCACCACCCCGTGATGTTTTTCTCACTCCTACTAGTGAATGTAATGCAACACACACCCATACAGTGCGCACCACCCCGTGATGTTTTTCTCACTCCTACTAGTGAATGTAATGCAACACACACCCATACAGTGCGCACCACCCCGTGATGTTTTTCTCACTCCTACTAGTGAATGTAATGTAACACACACCCATACAGTGCGCACCACCCCGTGATGTTTTTCTCACTCCTACTAGTGAATGTAATGTAACACACACCCATACAGTGCGCACCACCCCGTGATGTTTTTCTCACTCCTACTAGTGAATGTAATGTAACACACACCCATACAATGCGCACCACCCCGTGATGTTTTTCTCACTCCTACTAGTGAATCTAAAGTAACACACACCCATACAATGCGCACCACCCCGTGATGTTTTTCTCACTCCTACTAGTGAATGTAATGTAACACACACCAATACAATGCGCACCACCCCGTGATGTTTTTCTCACTCCTACTAGTGAATGTAATGTAACACACACCCATACAATGCGCACCACCCCGTGATGTGTTTCTCACTCCTACTAGTGAATGTAATGTAACACACACCCATACAATGCGCACCACCCCGTGATGTTTTTCTCACTCCTACTAGTGAATGTAATGTAACACACACCCATACAATGCGCACCACCCCGTGATGTTTTTCTCACTCCTACTAGTGAATGTAATGTAACACACACCCATACAATGCGCACCACCCCGTGATGTTTTTCTCAATCCTACTAGTGAATCTAAAGTAACACACACCTATACAATGCGCACCACCCCGTGATGTTTTTCTCACTCCTACTAGTGAATGTAATGTAACACACACCCATACAATGCGCACCACCCCGTGATGTTTTTCTCACTCCTACTAGTGAATGTAATGTAACACACACGCGTACAATGCGCACCACCCCGTGATGTTTTTCTCACCGCTACTAGTGAATGTAATGTAACACACACCCATACAATGCGCACCACCCCGTGATGTTTTTCTCACTGCTACTAGTGAATGTAATGTAACACACACCCATACAATGCGCACCACCCCGTGATGTTTTTCTCACTCCTACTACTGAATGTAATGTAACACACACCCATACAATGCGCACCACCCCGTTATGTTTTTCTCACTGCTACTAGTGAATCTAATGTAACACACACCCATACAATGCGCACCACCCCGTGATGTTTTTCTCAATCCTACTAGTGAATGTAATGTAACACACACCCATACAATGCGCACCACCCCGTGATGTTTTTCTCACTCCTACTAGTGAATGTAATGTAACACACACCCATACAATGCGCACCACCCCGTGATGTATTTCTCACTCCTACTAGTGAATCTAATGTAACACACACCCATACAATGCGCACCACCCCGTGATTTTTTTCTCACTCCTACTAGTGAATCTAAAGTAACACACACGCATACAATGCGCACCTCCTCGTGATGTTTTTCTCACTCCTACTAGTGAATGTAATGTAACACACACCCATACAATGCGCATCACCCCGTGATGTTTTTCTCACTCCTACTAGTGAATGTAATGTAACACACACCCATACAATGCGCACCACCCCGTGATGTTTTTCTCACTCCTACTAGTGAATGTAATGTAACACACACCCATACAATGCTCACCACCCCGGGATGTTTTTCCCACTCCTACTAGTGAATCTAATGTAACACACACCCATACAATGCGCACCACCCCGTGATGTTTTTCTCACTCCTACTAGTGAATGTAATGTAACACACACCCATACAATGCGCACCACCCCGTGATGTTTTTCTCACTCCTACTAGTGAATGTAATGTAACACACACCAATACAATGCACACCACCCCGAGATGTTTTTCTCACTCCTACTAGTGAATGTAATGTAACACACACCCATACAATGCACACCACCCAATGATGTTTTTCTCACTCCTACTAGTGAATGTAATGTAACACACACCCATACAATGCGCACCACCCCGTGATGTTTTTCTCACTCCTACTAGTGAATGTAATGTAACACACACCCATACAATGCGCACCACCCCGTGATGTTTTTCTCACTCCTACTAGTGAATGTAATGTAACACACACCCATACAATGCGCACCACACCGTGATGTTTTTCTCACTCCTACTAGTGAACCTAATGTAACACACACCCATACAATGCGCCCCACCCCGTGATGTTTTTCTCACACCTACTAGTGAATCTAAAGTAACACACACCTATACAATGCGCACCACCCCGTGATGTTTTTCTCACTCCTACTAGTGAATGTAATGTAACACACACCCGTACAATGCGCACCACCCCGTGAGGTTTTTCTCACTGCTACTAGTGAATGTAATGTAACACACACCCGTACAATGCGCACCACCCCGTGATGTTTTTCTCGCTCCTATTAGTGAATGTAATGTAACACACACCCATACAATGCGCACCACCCCGTGATGTTTTTCTCACTGCTACTAGTGAATGTAATGTAACACACACCCATACAATGCGCACCACCCCGTGATATTTTTCTCACTCCTACTAGTGAATGTAATGTAACACACACCCATACAATGCGCACCACCCCGTGATGTTTTTCTCACTCCTACTAGTGAATGTAATGTAACACACACCCATACAATGCGCACCACCCCGTGATGTTTTTCTCACTCCTACTAGTGAATGTAATGTAACACACACCCATACAATGCTCACCACCCCGGGATGTTTTTCCCACTCCTACTAGTGAATCTAATGTAACACACACCCATACAATGCGCACCACCCCGTGATGTTTTTCTCACTCCTACTAGTGAATGTAATGTAACACACACCCATACAATGCGCACCACCCCGTGATGTTTTTCTCACTCCTGCTAGTGAATGTAATGTAACACACACCAATACAATGCGCACCACCACTTGATGTTTTTCTCACTCCTACTAGTGAATGTAATGTAACACACACCCATACAATGGGTACCACCCGATGATGTTTTTCTCACTCCTACTAGTGAATGTAATGTAACACACACCCATACAATGCACACCACCCCGTGATGTTTTTCTCACTCCTACTAGTGAATGTAATGTAACACACACCCATACAATGCGCACCACCCTGTGATGTTTTTCTCACTGCTACTAGTGAATGTAATGTAACACACACCCATACAATGCGCCCCACCCAGTGAAGTTTTTCTCACTCCTACTAGTGAATGTAATGTAACACACACCCATACAATGCGCACCACCACGTGATGTTTTTCTCACTCCTACTAGTGAATGTAATGTAACACACACCCATACAATGCGCACCACCCCGTGATGTTTTTCTCACTCCTACTAGTGAATGTAATGCAACACACACCCATACAGTGCGCACCACCCCGTGATGTTTTTCTCACTCCTACTAGTGAATGTAATGCAACACACACCCATACAGTGCGCACCACCCCGTGATGTTTTTCTCACTCCTACTAGTGAATGTAATGTAACACACACCCATACAGTGCGCACCACCCCGTGATGTTTTTCTCACTCCTACTAGTGAATGTAATGTAACACACACCCATACAGTGCGCACCACCCCGTGATGTTTTTCTCACTCCTACTAGTGAATGTAATGTAACACACACCCATACAATGCGCACCACCCCGTGATGTTTTTCTCACTCCTACTAGTGAATGTAATGTAACACACACCCATACAATGCGCACCACCCCGTGATGTTTTTCTCACTCCTACTAGTGAATCTAAAGTAACACACACCCATACAATGCGCACCACCCCGTGATGTTTTTCTCACTCCTACTAGTGAATGTAATGTAACACACACCAATACAATGCGCACCACCCCGTGATGTTTTTCTCACTCCTACTAGTGAATGTAATGTAACACACACCCATACAATGCGCACCACCCCGTGATGTTTTTCTCACTCCTACTAGTGAATGTAATGTAACACACACCCATACAATGCGCACCACCCCGTGATGTTTTTCTCACTCCTACTAGTGAATGTAATGTAACACACACCCATACAATGCGCACCACCCCGTGATGTTTTTCTCACTCCTACTAGTGAATGTAATGTAACACACACCCATACAATGCGCACCACCCCGTGATGTTTTTCTCAATCCTACTAGTGAATCTAAAGTAACACACACCTATACAATGCGCACCACCCCGTGATGTTTTTCTCACTCCTACTAGTGAATGTAATGTAACACACACCCATACAATGCGCACCACCCCGTGATGTTTTTCTCACTCCTACTAGTGAATGTAATGTAACACACACGCGTACAATGCGCACCACCCCGTGATGTTTTTCTCACCGCTACTAGTGAATGTAATGTAACACACACCCATACAATGCGCACCACCCCGTGATGTTTTTCTCACTGCTACTAGTGAATGTAATGTAACACACACCCATACAATGCGCACCACCCCGTGATGTTTTTCTCACTCCTACTACTGAATGTAATGTAACACACACCCATACAATGCGCACCACCCCGTTATGTTTTTCTCACTGCTACTAGTGAATCTAATGTAACACACACCCATACAATGCGCACCACCCCGTGATGTTTTTCTCAATCCTACTAGTGAATGTAATGTAACACACACCCATACAATGCGCACCACCCCGTGATGTTTTTCTCACTCCTACTAGTGAATGTAATGTAACACACACCCATACAATGCGCACCACCCCGTGATGTATTTCTCACTCCTACTAGTGAATCTAATGTAACACACACCCATACAATGCGCACCACCCCGTGATTTTTTTCTCACTCCTACTAGTGAATCTAAAGTAACACACACGCATACAATGCGCACCTCCTCGTGATGTTTTTCTCACTCCTACTAGTGAATGTAATGTAACACACACCCATACAATGCGCATCACCCCGTGATGTTTTTCTCACTCCTACTAGTGAATGTAATGTAACACACACCCATACAATGCGCACCACCCCGTGATGTTTTTCTCACTCCTACTAGTGAATGTAATGTAACACACACCCATACAATGCTCACCACCCCGGGATGTTTTTCCCACTCCTACTAGTGAATCTAATGTAACACACACCCATACAATGCGCACCACCCCGTGATGTTTTTCTCACTCCTACTAGTGAATGTAATGTAACACACACCCATACAATGCGCACCACCCCGTGATGTTTTTCTCACTCCTACTAGTGAATGTAATGTAACACACACCAATACAATGCACACCACCCCGAGATGTTTTTCTCACTCCTACTAGTGAATGTAATGTAACACACACCCATACAATGCACACCACCCAATGATGTTTTTCTCACTCCTACTAGTGAATGTAATGTAACACACACCCATACAATGCGCACCACCCCGTGATGTTTTTCTCACTCCTACTAGTGAATGTAATGTAACACACACCCATACAATGCGCACCACCCCGTGATGTTTTTCTCACTGCTACTAGTGAATGTAATGTAACACACACCCATACATGCACCCCACCCCGTGATGTTTTTATCACTCCTACAAGTGAATGTAATGTAACACACACCCATACAATGCGCACCACCCCGTGATGTTTTTCTCACTCCTACTAGTGAATGTAATGTAAAACACACCCATACAATGCGCACCACCCCGTGATGTTTTTCTCACTCCTACTAGTGAATGTAATGCAACACACACCCATACAATGCGCACCACCCCGTGATGTTTTTCTCACTCCTACTAGTGAATGTAATGTAACACACACCCATACAATGCTCACCACCCCGGGATGTTTTTCCCACTCCTACTAGTGAATCTAATGTAACACACACCCATACAATGCGCACCACCCCGTGATGTTTTTCTCACTCCTACTAGTGAATGTAATGTAACACACACCCATACAATGCGCACCACCCCGTGATGATTTTCTCACTCCTACTAGTGAATCTAAAGTAACACACACCCATACAATGCGCACCACCCCGTGATGTTTATTTCACTCCTACTAGTGAATGTAATGTAACACACACCCATACAATGCGCACCACCCCGTGATGTTTTTCTCACTCCTACTAGTGAATGTAATGTAACACACACCCATACAATGCGCACCACCCCGTGATGTTTTTCTCACTGCTACTAGTGAATGTAATGTAACACACACCTATACAATGCGCACCACCCCGTGATGTTTTTCTCACTCCTACTAGTGAATGTAATGTAACACACACCCATACAATGCGCACCACACCGTGATGTTTTTCTCACTCCTACTAGTGAATGTAATGTAACACACACCCATACAATGCGCACCACCCCGTGATGTTTTTCTCACCGCTACTAGTGAATGTAATGTAACACACACCCATACAATGCGCACCACCCCGTGATGTTTTTCTCACTGCTACTAGTGAATGTAATGTAACACACACCCATACAATGCGCACCACCCCGTGATGTTTTTCTCGCTCCTACTAGTGAATGTAATGTAACACACACCCATACAATGCGCACCACCCCGTGATGTTTTTCTCACTCCTACTAGTGAATGTAATGTAACACACACCCATACAATGCGCACCACCCCGTGATGTTTTTCTCACTCCTACTAGTGAATGTAATGTAACACACAACCATACAATGCGCACCACCCCGTGATGTTTTTCTCACTCCTACTAGTGAATGTAATGTAACACACACCCATACAATGCGCACCACCCCGTGATGTTTTTCTCACTCCTACTAGTGAATGTAATGTAACACACACCCATACAATGCGCACCACCCCGTGATGTTTTTCTCAATCCTACTAGTGAATCTAAAGTAACACACACCTATACAATGCGCACCACCCCGTGATGTTTTTCTCACTCCTACTAGTGAATGTAATGTAACACACACCCATACAATGCGCACCACCCCGTGATGTTTTTCTCACTCCTACTAGTGAATGTAATGTAACACACACGCGTACAATGCGCACCACCCCGTGATGTTTTTCTCACCGCTACTAGTGAATGTAATGTAACACACACCCATACAATGCGCACCACCCCGTGATGTTTTTCTCACTGCTACTAGTGAATGTAATGTAACACACACCCATACAATGCGCACCACCCCGTGATGTTTTTCTCACTCCTACTACTGAATGTAATGTAACACACACCCATACAATGCGCACCACCCCGTTATGTTTTTCTCACTGCTACTAGTGAATCTAATGTAACACACACCCATACAATGCGCACCACCCCGTGATGTTTTTCTCAATCCTACTAGTGAATGTAATGTAACACACACCCATACAATGCGCACCACCCCGTGATGTTTTTCTCACTCCTACTAGTGAATGTAATGTAACACACACCCATACAATGCGCACCACCCCGTGATGTATTTCTCACTCCTACTAGTGAATCTAATGTAACACACACCCATACAATGCGCACCACCCCGTGATTTTTTTCTCACTCCTACTAGTGAATCTAAAGTAACACACACGCATACAATGCGCACCACCTCGTGATGTTTTTCTCACTCCTACTAGTGAATGTAATGTAACACACACCCATACAATGCGCATCACCCCGTGATGTTTTTCTCACTCCTACTAGTGAATGTAATGTAACACACACCCATACAATGCGCACCACCCCGTGATGTTTTTCTCACTCCTACTAGTGAATGTAATGTAACACACACCCATACAATGCTCACCACCCCGGGATGTTTTTCCCACTCCTACTAGTGAATCTAATGTAACACACACCCATACAATGCGCACCACCCCGTGATGTTTTTCTCACTCCTACTAGTGAATGTAATGTAACACACACCCATACAATGCGCACCACCCCGTGATGTTTTTCTCACTCCTACTAGTGAATGTAATGTAACACACACCAATACAATGCACACCACCCCGAGATGTTTTTCTCACTCCTACTAGTGAATGTAATGTAACACACACCCATACAATGCACACCACCCAATGATGTTTTTCTCACTCCTACTAGTGAATGTAATGTAACACACACCCATACAATGCGCACCACCCCGTGATGTTTTTCTCACTCCTACTAGTGAATGTAATGTAACACACACCCATACAATGCGCACCACCCCGTGATGTTTTTCTCACTGCTACTAGTGAATGTAATGTAACACACACCCATACATGCACCCCACCCCGTGATGTTTTTCTCACTCCTACAAGTGAATGTAATGTAACACACACCCATACAATGCGCACCACCCCGTGATGTTTTTCTCACTCCTACTAGTGAATGTAATGTAAAACACACCCATACAATGCGCACCACCCCGTGATGTTTTTCTCACTCCTACTAGTGAATGTAATGCAACACACACCCATACAATGCGCACCACCCCGTGATGTTTTTCTCACTCCTACTAGTGAATGTAATGTAACACACACCCATACAATGCTCACCACCCCGGGATGTTTTTCCCACTCCTACTAGTGAATCTAATGTAACACACACCCATAAAATGCGCACCACCCCGTGATGTTTTTCTCACTCCTACTAGTGAATGTAATGTAACACACACCCATACAATGCGCACCACCCCGTGATGATTTTCTCACTCCTACTAGTGAATCTAAAGTAACACACACCCATACAATGCGCACCACCCCGTGATGTTTATTTCACTCCTACTAGTGAATGTAATGTAACACACACCCATACAATGCTCCCCACCCTGTGATGTTTTTCTCACTCCTACTAGTGAATGTAATGTAACACACACCCATACAATGCGCACCACCCCGTGATGTTTTTCTCACTCCTACTAGTGAATGTAATGTAACACACACCCATACAATGCGCACCACCCCGTGATGTTTTCCTCACTCCTACTAGTGAATGTAATGTAACACACACCCATACAGTGCGCACCACCCCGTGATGTTTTTCTCACTCCTACTAGTGAATGTAATGTAACACACACCCATACAGTGCGCACCACCCCGTGATGTTTTTCTCACTCCTACTAGTGAATGTAATGTAACACACACCCATACAATGCGCACCACCCCGTGATGTTTTTCTCACTCCTACTAGTTAATGTAATGTAACACACACCCATACAATGCGCACCACCCCGTGATGTTTTTCTCACTCCTACTAGTGAATGTAATGTAACACACACCCATACAATGCGCACCACCCCGTGATGTTTTTCTCACTCCTACTAGTGAATGAAATGTAACACACATCCATACAATGCGCACCACCCCGTGATGTTTTTCTCACTGCTACTAGTGAATCTAATGTAACACACACCCATACAATGCGCACCACCCCGTGATGTTTTTCTCAATCCTACTAGTGAATGTAATGTAACACACACCCATACAATGCGCACCACCCCGTGATGTTTTTCTCACTCCTACTAGTGAATGTAATGTAACACACACCCATACAATGCTCACCACCCCGGGATGTTTTTCCCACTCCTACTAGTGAATCTAATGTAACACACACCCATACAATGCGCACCACCCCGTGATGTTTTTCTCACTGCTATTAGTGAATGTAATGTAACACACACCCATACAATGCGAACCACCCCGTGATGTTTTTCTCACTCCTACTAGTGAATGTAATGTAACACACACCCATACAATGCGCACCAGCCCGTGATGTTTTTCTCACTCCTACTAGTGAATGTAATGTAACACACACCCATACAATGCGCACCACCCCGTGATGTTTTTCTCACTCCTACTAGTGTATGTAATGTAACACACACCCATACAATGCTCACCACCCCGGGATGTTTTTCCCACTCCTACTAGTGAATGTAATGTAACACACACCCATACAATGCGCACCACCCCGTGATGTTTTTCTCACTCCTACTAGTGAATGTAATGTAACACACACCCATACAATGCGCACCACCCCGTGATGTTTTTCTCACTCCTACTAGTGAATCTAAAGTAACACACACCCATACAATGCGCACCACCCCGTGATGTTTTTCTCACTCCTACTAGTGAATGTAATGTAACACACACCCATACAATGCGCACCACCCCGTGATGTTTTTCTCACTCCTACTAGTGAATGTAATGTAACACACACCCATACAATGCGCACCACCCCGTGATGTTTTTCTCACTGCTACTAGTGAATGTAATGTAACACACACCCATACAATGCGCACCACCCCGTGATGTTTTTCTCACTCCTACTAGTGAATGTAATGTAACACACACCCATACAATGCGCACCACCCCGTGATGTTTTTCTCACTCCTACTAGTGAATGTAATGTAACACACACCCATACAATGCGCACCACCCCGTGATGTTTTTCTCACTCCTACTAGTGAATGTAATGTAACACACACCCATACAATGCGCACCACCCCGTGATGTTTTTCTCACTCCTACTTGTGAATGTAATGTAACACACACCCATACAATGCGCACCACCCCGCGATGTTTTTCAGAAACCTATCCTACATTGCCACTGCATGTTCCCTGACCTCCCCATGCTGACCACCCCGCGATGCTTTTCTCCATCCTACATTGCCACTCACTGCCTATTCTAATTCAGACCCTCCGATTCACACCACCCCGTGATGTTTTTCTCACTCCTAGTAGTGAATGTAATGTAACACACACCCATACAATGCGCCCCACCCCGTGATGTTTTTCTCACTGCTACTAGTGAATCTAATGTAACACACGCCCATACAATGCGCACCACCCCGTGATGTTTTTCTCAATCCTACTAGTGAATGTAAGGTAACACACAACCATACAATGCACACCACCCCGTGATGTTTTTCTCACTCCTACTAGTGAATGTAATGTAACACACACCCATACAATGCGCACCACCCCGTGATGTATTTCTCACTCCTACTACTGAATGTAATGTAACACACACCCATAGAATGCACACCACCACGTTATGTTTTTCTCACTGCTACTAGTGAATCTAATGTAACAAACACCCATACAATGCGCACCACCCCGTGATGTTTTTCTCAATCCTACTAGTGAATGTAATGTAACACACACCCATACAATGCGCACCACCCCGTGATGTTTTTCTCACTCCTACTAGTGAATGTAATGTAACACACACCCATACAATGCGCACCACCCTGTGATGTATTTCTCACTCCTACTAGTGAATCTAATGTAACACACACCCATACAATGCGCACCACCCCGTGATGTTTTTCTCACTCCTACTAGTGAATCTAAAGTAACACACACCCATACAATGCGCACCACCCCGTGATGTTTTTGTCACTCCTACTAGTGAATGTAATGTAACACACACCCATACAATGCGCACCACGCCGTGATGTTTTTCTCACTCCTACTAGTGAATGTAATGTTATACACACCCATACAATGCGCACCACCCCGTTATGTTTTTCTCACTGCTACTAGTGAATGTAATGTAACACACACCCATACAATGCGCACCACCCCGTGATGTTTTTCTCACTCCTACTAGTGAATGTAATGTAACACACACCCATACAATGCGCACCACCCCGTGATGTTTTTCTCACTCCTACTAGTGAATGTAATGTAACACACACCCATACAATGCTCACCACCGCGGGATGTTTTTCCCACTCCTACTATTGAATCTAATGTAACACACACCCATACAATGCGCACCACCCCGTGATGTTTTTCTCACTCCTACTAGTGAATGTAATGTAACACACACCCATACAATGGGTACCAACCGATGATGTTTTTCTCACTCCTACTAGTGAATGTAATGTAAAACACACAGATACTATGCGCACCACCCCGTGATGTTTTTCTCACTCCTACTAGTGAATGTAATGTAACACACACCCATACAATGCGCACCACCCCGTGATGTTTTTTTCACTGCTACTAGTGAATGTAATGTAACACACAACCATACAATGCGCACCACCCCGTGATGTTTTTCTCACTCCTACTAGTGAATGTAATGTAACACACACCCATACAATGCGCACCACCCCGTGATGTTTTTCTCACTCCTACTAGTGAATGTAATGTAACACACACCCATACAATGCGCACCACCCCGCGATGTTTTTCAGAAACCTATCCTACATTGCCAATGCATGTTCCCTGACCTCCCCATGCTGACGACCCCGCGATGCTTTTCTCCATCCTACATTGCCACTCACTGCCTATTCTAATTCAGACCCTCCGATTCACACCAACCTGTGATGTTTTTCTCACTCCTAGTAGTGAATGTAATGTAACACACACCCATACAATGCGCACCACCCCGTGATGATTTTCTCACTCCTAGTAGTGAATGTAATGTAACACACACCCATACAATGCGCACCACCCCGTGATGTTTTTCTCACTCCTACTAGTGAATGTAATGTAACACACACCCATACAATGCGCCCCACCCCGTGATGTTTTTCTCACTCCTACTAGTGAATCTAAAGTAACACACACCCATACAATGCGCACCACCCCGTGATGTTTTTCTCACTCCTACTACTGAATGTAATGTAACACACACCCATACAATGCGCACCACCCCGTTATGTTTTTCTCACTGCTACTAGTGAATCTAATGTAACACACGCCCATACAATGCGCACCACCCCGTGATGTTTTTCTCAATCCTACTAGTGAATGTAATGTAACACACACCCATACAATGCGCACCACCCCGTGATGTTTTTCTCACTCCTACTAGTGAATGTAATGTAACACACACCCATACAATGCGCACCACCCCGTGATGTATTTCTCACTCCTACTACTGAATGTAATGTAACACACACCCATACAATGCGCACCACCCCGTTATGTTTTTCTCACTCCTACTAGTGAATGTAATGTAACACACACCCATACAATGCGCACCACACCGTGATGTTTTTCTCACTCCTACTAGTGAATCTAATGTAACACACACCCATACAATGCGCACCACCCCGCGATGTTTTTCAGAAACCTATCCTACATTGCCACTGCATGTTCCCTGACCTCCCCATGCTGACCACCCCGCGATGCTTTTCTCCATCCTACATTGCCACTCACTGCCTATTCTAATTCAGACCCTCCGATTCACACCACCCCGTGATGTTTTTCTCACTCCTACTAGTGAATGTAATGTAACACACACCCATACAATGCGCACCACCCCGTGATGTTTTTCTCACTCCTACTAGTGAATGTAATGTAACACACACCCATACAATGCGCACCACACCGTGATGTTTTTCTCACTCCTACTAGTGAACCTAATGTAACACACACCCATACAATGCGCCCCACCCCGTGATGTTTTTCTCACACCTACTAGTGAATCTAAAGTAACACACACCTATACAATGCGCACCACCCCGTGATGTTTTTCTCACTCCTACTAGTGAATGTAATGTAACACACACCCGTACAATGCGCACCACCCCGTGAGGTTTTTCTCACTGCTACTAGTGAATGTAATGTAACACACACCCGTACAATGCGCACCACCCCGTGATGTTTTTCTCGCTCCTACTAGTGAATGTAATGTAACACACACCCATACAATGCGCACCACCCCGTGATGTTTTTCTCACTGCTACTAGTGAATGTAATGTAACACACACCCATACAATGCGCACCACCCCGTGATATTTTTCTCACTCCTACTAGTGAATGTAATGTAACACACACCCATACAATGCGCACCACCCCGTGATGTTTTTCTCACTCCTACTAGTGAATGTAATGTAACACACACCCATACAATGCGCACCACCCCGTGATGTTTTTCTCACTCCTACTAGTGAATGTAATGTAACACACACCCATACAATGCTCACCACCCCGGGATGTTTTTCCCACTCCTACTAGTGAATCTAATGTAACACACACCCATACAATGCGCACCACCCCGTGATGTTTTTCTCACTCCTACTAGTGAATGTAATGTAACACACACCCATACAATGCGCACCACCCCGTGATGTTTTTCTCACTCCTGCTAGTGAATGTAATGTAACACACACCAATACAATGCGCACCACCACTTGATGTTTTTCTCACTCCTACTAGTGAATGTAATGTAACACACACCCATACAATGGGTACCACCCGATGATGTTTTTCTCACTCCTACTAGTGAATGTAATGTAACACACACCCATACAATGCACACCACCCCGTGATGTTTTTCTCACTCCTACTAGTGAATGTAATGTAACACACACCCATACAATGCGCACCACCCTGTGATGTTTTTCTCACAGCTACTAGTGAATGTAATGTAACACACACCCATACAATGCGCCCCACCCAGTGATGTTTTTCTCACTCCTACTAGTGAATGTAATGTAACACACACCCATACAATGCGCACCACCACGTGATGTTTTTCTCACTCCTACTAGTGAATGTAATGTAACACACGCCCATACAATGCGCACCACCCCGTGATGTTTTTCTCACTCCTACTAGTGAATGTAATGCAACACACACCCATACAGTGCGCACCACCCCGTGATGTTTTTCTCACTCCTACTAGTGAATGTAATGCAACACACACCCATACAGTGCGCACCACCCCGTGATGTTTTTCTCACTCCTACTAGTGAATGTAATGTAACACACACCCATACAGTGCGCACCACCCCGTGATGTTTTTCTCACTCCTACTAGTGAATGTAATGTAACACACACCCATACAGTGCGCACCACCCCGTGATGTTTTTCTCACTCCTACTAGTGAATGTAATGTAACACACACCCATACAATGCGCACCACCCCGTGATGTTTTTCTCACTCCTACTAGTGAATGTAATGTAACACACACCCATACAATGCGCACCACCCCGTGATGTTTTTCTCACTCCTACTAGTGAATCTAAAGTAACACACACCCATACAATGCGCACCACCCCGTGATGTTTTTCTCACTCCTACTAGTGAATGTAATGTAACACACACCCATACAATGCGCACCACCCCGTGATGTTTTTCTCACTCCTACTAGTGAATGTAATGTAACACACACCCATACAATGCGCACCACCCCGTGATGTTTTTCTCACTCCTACTAGTGAATGTAATGTAACACACACCCATACAATGCGCACCACCCCGTGATGTTTTTCTCACTCCTACTAGTTAATGTAATGTAACACACACCCATACAATGCGCACCACCCCGTGATGTTTTTCTCAATCCTACTAGTGAATCTAAAGTAACACACACCTATACAATGCGCACCACCCCGTGATGTTTTTCTCACTCCTACTAGTGAATGTAATGTAACACACACCCATACAATGCGCACCACCCCGTGATGTTTTTCTCACTCCTACTAGTGAATGTAATGTAACACACACGCGTACAATGCGCACCACCCCGTGATGCTTTTCTCACCGCTACTAGTGAATGTAATGTAACACACACCCATACAATGCGCACCACCCCGTGATGTTTTTCTCACTGCTACTAGTGAATGTAATGTAACACACACCCATACAATGCGCACCACCCCGTGATGTTTTTCTCACTCCTACTACAGAATGTAATGTAACACACACCAATACAATGCGCACCACCCCGTTATGTTTTTCTCACTGCTACTAGTGAATCTAATGTAACACACACCCATACAATGCGCACCACCCCGTGATGTTTTTCTCACTCCTACTAGTGAATGTAATGTAACACACACCCATACAATGCGCACCACCCCGTGATGTATTTCTCACTCCTACTAGTGAATCTAATGTAACACACACCCATACAATGCGCACCACCCCGTGATTTTTTTCTCACTCCTACTAGTGAATCTAAAGTAACACACACGCATACAATGCGCACCACCTCGTGATGTTTTTCTCACTCCTACTAGTGAATGTAATGTAACACACACCCATACAATGCGCATCACCCCGTGATGTTTTTCTCACTCCTACTAGTGAATGTAATGTAACACACACCCATACAATGCGCACCACCCCGTGATGTTTTTCTCACTCCTACTAGTGAATGTAATGTAACACACACCCATACAATGCTCACCACCCCGGGATGTTTTTCCCACTCCTACTAGTGAATCTAATGTAACACACACCCATACAATGCGCACCACCCCGTGATGTTTTTCTCACTCCTACTAGTGAATGTAATGTAACACACACCCATACAATGCGCACCACCCCGTGATGTTTTTCTCACTCCTACTAGTGAATGTAATGTAACACACACCAATACAATGCACACCACCCCGAGATGTTTTTCTCACTCCTACTAGTGAATGTAATGTAACACACACCCATACAATGCACACCACCCAATGATGTTTTTCTCACTCCTACTAGTGAATGTAATGTAACACACACCCATACAATGCGCACCACCCCGTGATGTTTTTCTCACTCCTACTAGTGAATGTAATGTAACACACACCCATACAATGCGCACCACCCCGTGATGTTTTTCTCACTGCTACTAGTGAATGTAATGTAACACACACCCATACATGCACCCCACCCCGTGATGTTTTTCTCACTCCTACAAGTGAATGTAATGTAACACACACCCATACAATGCGCACCACCCCGTGATGTTTTTCTCACTCCTACTAGTGAATGTAATGTAAAACACACCCATACAATGAGCACCACCCCGTGATGTTTTTCTCACTCCTACTAGTGAATGTAATGCAACACACACCCATACAATGCGCACCACCCCGTGATGTTTTTCTCAATCCTACTAGTGAATGTAATGTAACACACACCCATACAATGCTCACCACCCCGGGATGTTTTTCCCACTCCTACTAGTGAATCTAATGTAACACACACCCATACAATGCGCACCACCCCGTGATGTTTTTCTCACTCCTACTAGTGAATGTAATGTAACACACACCCATACAATGCGCACCACCCCGTGATGATTTTCTCACTCCTACAAGTGAATCTAAAGTAACACACACCCATACAATGCGCACCACCCCGTGATGTTTATTTCACTCCTACTAGTGAATGTAATGTAACACACACCCATACAATGCGCACCACCCCGTGATGTTTTTCTCACTCCTACTAGTGAATGTAATGTAACACACACCCATACAATGCGCACCACCCCGTGATGTTTTTCTCACTGCTACTAGTGAATGTAATGTAACACACACCTATACAATGCGCACCACCCCGTGATGTTTTTCTCACTCCTACTAGTGAATGTAATGTAACACACACCCATACAATGCGCACCACACCGTGATGTTTTTCTCACTCCTACTAGTGAATGTAATGTAACACACACCCATACAATGCACACCACCCCGTGATGTTTTTCTCACTCCTACTAGTGAATGTAATGTAACACACACCCATACAATGCGCACCACCCTGTGATGTTTTTCTCACTGCTACTAGTGAATGTAATGTAACACACACCCATACAATGCGCCCCACCCAGTGAAGTTTTTCTCACTCCTACTAGTGAATGTAATGTAACACACACCCATACAATGCGCACCACCACGTGATGTTTTTCTCACTCCTACTAGTGAATGTAATGTAACACACACCCATACAATGCGCACCACCCCGTGATGTTTTTCTCACTCCTACTAGTGAATGTAATGCAACACACACCCATACAGTGCGCACCACCCCGTGATGTTTTTCTCACTCCTACTAGTGAATGTAATGTAACACACACCCATACAGTGCGCACCACCCCGTGATGTTTTTCTCACTCCTACTAGTGAATGTAATGTAACACACACCCATACAGTGCGCACCACCCCGTGATGTTTTTCTCACTCCTACTAGTGAATGTAATGTAACACACACCCATACAATGCGCACCACCCCGTGATGTTTTTCTCACTCCTACTAGTGAATGTAATGTAACACACACCCATACAATGCGCACCACCCCGTGATGTTTTTCTCACTCCTACTAGTGAATCTAAAGTAACACACACCCATACAATGCGCACCACCCCGTGATGTTTTTCTCACTCCTACTAGTGAATGTAATGTAACACACACCAATACAATGCGCACCACCCCGTGATGTTTTTCTCACTCCTCCTAGTGAATGTAATGTAACACACACCCATACAATGCGCACCACCCCGTGATGTTTTTCTCACTCCTACTAGTGAATGTAATGTAACACACACCCATACAATGCGCACCACCCCGTGATGTTTTTCTCACTCCTACTAGTGAATGTAATGTAACACACACCCATACAATGCGCACCACCCCGTGATGTTTTTCTCACTCCTACTAGTGAATGTAATGTAACACACACCCATACAATGCGCACCACCCCGTGATGTTTTTCTCAATCCTACTAGTGAATCTAAAGTAACACACAGCTATACAATGCGCACCACCCCGTGATGTTTTTCTCACTCCTACTAGTGAATGTAATGTAACACACACCCATACAATGCGCACCACCCCGTGATGTTTTTCTCACTCCTACTAGTGAATGTAATGTAACACACACGCGTACAATGCGCACCACCCCGTGATGTTTTTCTCACCGCTACTAGTGAATGTAATGTAACACACACCCATACAATGCGCACCACCCCGTGATGTTTTTCTCACTGCTACTAGTGAATGTAATGTAACACACACCCATACAATGCGCACCACCCCGTGATGTTTTTCTCACTCCTACTACTGAATGTAATGTAACACACACCCATACAATGCGCATCACCCCGTTATGTTTTTCTCACTGCTACTAGTGAATCTAATGTAACACACACCCATACAATGCGCACCACCCCGTGATGTTTTTCTCAATCCTACTAGTGAATGTAATGTAACACACACCCATACAATGCGCACCACCCCGTGATGTTTTTCTCACTCCTACTAGTGAATGTAATGTAACACACACCCATACAATGCGCACCACCCCGTGATGTATTTCTCACTCCTACTAGTGAATCTAATGTAACACACACCCATACAATGCGCACCACCCCGTGATTTTTTTCTCACTCCTACTAGTGAATCTAAAGTAACACACACGCATACAATGCGCACCACCCCGTGATGTTTTTCTCACTCCTACTAGTGAATGTAATGTAACAAACACCCATACAATGCGCACCACCCCGTGATGTTTTTCTCACTCCTACTAGTGAATGTAATGTAACACACACCCATACAATGCGCACCACCCCGTGATGTTTTTCTCACTCCTACTAGTGAATGTAATGTAACACACACCCATACAATGCTCACCACCCCGGGATGTTTTTCCCACTCCTACTAGTGAATCTAATGTAACACACACCCATACAATGCGCACCACCCCGTGATGTTTTTCCCACTCCTACTAGTGAATGTAATGTAACACACACCCATACAATGCGCACCACCCCGTGATGTTTTTCTCACTCCTACTAGTGAATGTAATGTAACACACACCAATACAATGCACACCACCCCGAGATGTTTTTCTCACTCCTACTAGTGAATGTAATGTAACACACACCCATACAATGCACACCACCCAATGATGTTTTTCTCACTCCTACTAGTGAATGTAATGTAACACACACCCATACAATGCGCACCACCCCGGGATGTTTTTCTCACTCCTACTAGTGAATGTAATGTAACACACACCCATACAATGCGCACCACCCCGTGATGTTTTTCTCACTGCTACTAGTGAATGTAATGTAACACACACCCATACATGCACCCCACCCCGTGATGTTTTTCTCACTCCTACAAGTGAATGTAATGTAACACACACCCATACAATGCGCACCACCCCGTGATGTTTTTCTCACTCCTACTAGTGAATGTAATGTAAAACACACCCATACAATGCGCACCACCCCGTGATGTTTTTCTCACTCCTACTAGTGAATGTAATGCAACACACACCCATACAATGCGCACCACCCCTTGATGTTTTTCTCACTCCTACTAGTGAATGTAATGTAACACACACCCATACAATGCTCACCACCCCGGGATGTTTTTCCCACTCCTACTAGTGAATCTAATGTAACACACACCCATACAATGCGCACCACCCCGTGATGTTTTTCTCACTCCTACTAGTGAATGTAATGTAACACACACCCATACAATGCGCACCACCCCGTGATGATTTTCTCACTCCTACTAGTGAATCTAAAGTAACACACACCCATACAATGCGCACCACCCCGTGATGTTTATTTCACTCCTACTAGTGAATGTAATGTAACACACACCCATACAATGCGCACCACCCCGTGATGTTTTTCTCACTCCTACTAGTGAATGTAATGTAACACACACCCATACAATGCGCACCACCCCGTGATGTTTTTCTCACTGCTACTAGTGAATGTAATGTAACACACACCTATACAATGCGCACCACCCCGTGATGTTTTTCTCACTCCTACTAGTGAATGTAATGTAACACACACCCATACAATGCGCACCACACCGTGATGTTTTTCTCACTCCTACTAGTGAATGTAATGTAACACACACCCATACAATGCGCACCACCCCGTGATGTTTTTCTCACTGCTACTAGTGAATGTAATGTAACACACACCCATACAATGCGCACCACCCCGTGATGTTTTTCTCACTGCTACTAGTGAATGTAATGTAACACACACCCATACAATGCGCACCACCCCGTGATGTTTTTCTCACTCGTACTACTGAATGTAATGTAACCCACACCCATACAATGCGCACCACCCCGTTATGTTTTTCTCACTGCTACTAGTGAATCTAATGTAACACACACCCATACAATGCGCACCACCCCGTGATGTTTTTCTCACTCCTACAAGTGAATGTAATGTAACACACACCCATACAATGCGCACCACCCCGTGATGTATTTCTCACTCCTACTAGTGAATCTAATGTAACACACACCCATACAATGCGCACCACCCCGTGATTTTTTTCTCACTCCTACTAGTGAATCTAAAGTAACACACACGCATACAATGCGCACCACCTCGTGATGTTTTTCTCACTCCTACTAGTGAATGTAATGTAACACACACCCATACAATGCGCATCACCCCGTGATGTTTTTCTCACTCCTACTAGTGAATGTAATGTAACACACACCCATACAATGCGCACCACCCCGTGATGTTTTTCTCACTCCTATAGTGAATGTAATGTAACACACACCCATACAATGCTCACCACCCCGGGATGTTTTTCCCACTCCTACTAGTGAATCTAATGTAACACACACCCATACAATGCGCACCACCCCGTGATATTTTTCTCACTCCTACTAGTGAATGTAATGTAACACACACCCATACAATGCGCACCACCCCGTGATGTTTTTCTCACTCCTACTAGTGAATGTAATGTAACACACACCAATACAATGCACACCACCCCGAGATGTTTTTCTCACTCCTACTAGTGAATGTAATGTAACACACACCCATACAATGCACACCACCCAATGATGTTTTTCTCACTCCTACTAGTGAATGTAATGTAACACACACCCATACAATGCGCACCACCCCGTGATGTTTTTCTCACTCCTACTAGTGAATGTAATGTAACACACACCCATACAATGCGCACCACCCCGTGATGTTTTTCTCACTGCTACTAGTGAATGTAATGTAACACACACCCATACAATGCACCCCACCCCGTGATGTTTTTCTCACTCCTACTAGTGAATGTAATGTAACACACACCCATACAATGCGCACCACCCCGTGATGTTTTTCTCACTCCTACTAGTGAATGTAATGTAAAACACACCCATACAATGCGCACCACCCCGTGATGTTTTTCTCACTCCTACTAGTGAATGTAATGCAACACACACCCATACAATGCGCACCACCCCGTGATGTTTTTCTCACTCCTACTAGTGAATGTAATGTAACACACACCCATACAATGCTCACCACCCCGGGATGTTTTTCCCACTCCTACTAGTGAATCTAATGTAACACACACCCATACAATGCGCACCACCCCGTGATGTTTTTCTCACTCCTACTAGTGAATGTAATGTAACACACACCCATACAATGCGCACCACCCCGTGATGTTTTTCTCACTCCTACTAGTGAATCTAAAGTAACACACACCCATACAATGCGCACCACCCCGTGATGTTTATTTCACTCCTACTAGTGAATGTAATGTAACACACACCCATACAATGCGCACCACCCCGTGATGTTTTTCTCACTCCTACTAGTGAATGTAATGTAACACACACCCATACAATGCGCACCACCCCGTGATGTTTTTCTCACTGCTACTAGTGAATGTAATGTAACACACACCTATACAATGCGCACCACCCCGTGATGTTTTTCTCACTCCTACTAGTGAATGTAATGTAACACACACCCATACAATGCGCACCACACCGTGATGTTTTTCTCACTCCTACTAGTGAATGTAATGTAACACACACGCGTACAATGCGCACCACCCCGTGATGTTTTTCTCACCGCTACTAGTGAATGTAATGTAACACACACCCATACAATGCGCACCACCCCGTGATGTTTTTCTCACTGCTACTAGTGAATGTAATGTAACACACACCCATACAATGCGCACCACCCCGTGATGTTTTTCTCACTCGTACTACTGAATGTAATGTAACCCACACCCATACAATGCGCACCACCCCGTTATGTTTTTCTCACTGCTACTAGTGAATCTAATGTAACACACACCCATACAATGCGCACCACCCCGTGATGTTTTTCTCACTCCTACTAGTGAATGTAATGTAACACACACCCATACAATGCGCACCACCCAGTGATGTTTTTCTCACTCCTACTAGTGAATGTAATGTAACACACACCCATACAATGCGCACCACCCCGTGATGTTTTTCTCACTGCTACTAGTGAATGTAATGTAACACACACCTATACAATGCGCACCACCCCGTGATGTTTTTCTCACTCCTACTAGTGAATGTAATGTAACACACACCCATACAATGCGCACCACCCCGTGATGTTTTTCTCACTCCTACTAGTGAATGTAATGTAACACACACGCGTACAATGCGCACCACCCCGTGATGTTTTTCTCACCGCTACTAGTGAATGTAATGTAACACACACCCATACAATGCGCACCACCCCGTGATGTTTTTCTCCCTGCTACTAGTGAATGTAATGTAACACACACCCATACAATGCGCACCACCCCGTGATGTTTTTCTCACTCGTACTACTGAATGTAATGTAACACACACGCATACAATGCGCACCACCCCGTTATGTTTTTCTCACTGCTACTAGTGAATCTAATGTAACACACACCCATACAATGCGCACCACCCCGTGATGTTTTTCTCACTCCTACTAGTGAATGTAATGTAACACACACCCATACAATGCGCACCACCCCGTGATGTTTTTCTCAATCCTACTAGTGAATCTAAAGTAACACACACCTATACAATGCGCACCACCCCGTGATGTTTTTCTCACTCCTACTAGTGAATGTAATGTAACACACACCCATACAATGCGCACCACCCCGTGATGTTTTTCTCACTCCTACTAGTGAATGTAATGTAACACACACGCGTACAATGCGCACCACCCCGTGATGTTTTTCTCACCGCTACTAGTGAATGTAATGTAACACACACCCATACAATGCGCACCACCCCGTGATGTTTTTCTCACTGCTACTAGTGAATGTAATGTAACACACACCCATACAATGCGCACCACCCCGTGATGTTTTTCTCACTCCTACTACTGAATGTAATGTAACACACACCCATACAATGCGCACCACCCCGTTATGTTTTTCTCACTGCTACTAGTGAATCTAATGTAACACACACCCATACAATGCGCACCACCCCGTGATGTTTTTCTCAATCCTACTAGTGAATGTAATGTAACACACACCCATACAATGCGCACCACCCCGTGATGTTTTTCTCACTCCTACTAGTGAATGTAATGTAACACACACCCATACAATGCGCACCACCCCGTGATGTATTTCTCACTCCTACTAGTGAATCTAATGTAACACACACCCATACAATGCGCACCACCCCGTGATTTTTTTCTCACTCCTACTAGTGAATCTAAAGTAACACACACGCATACAATGCGCACCACCTCGTGATGTTTTTCTCACTCCTACTAGTGAATGTAATGTAACACACACCCATACAATGCGCATCACCCCGTGATGTTTTTCTCACTCCTACTAGTGAATGTAATGTAACACACACCCATACAATGCGCACCACCCCGTGATGTTTTTCTCACTCCTACTAGTGAATGTAATGTAACACACACCCATACAATGCTCACCACCCCGGGATGTTTTTCCCACTCCTACTAGTGAATCTAATGTAACACACACCCATACAATGCGCACCACCCCGTGATGTTTTTCTCACTCCTACTAGTGAATGTAATGTAACACACACCCATACAATGCGCACCACCCCGTGATGTTTTTCTCACTCCTACTAGTGAATGTAATGTAACACACACCAATACAATGCACACCACCCCGAGATGTTTTTCTCACTCCTACTAGTGAATGTAATGTAACACACACCCATACAATGCACACCACCCAATGATGTTTTTCTCACTCCTACTAGTGAATGTAATGTAACACACACCCATACAATGCGCACCACCCCGTGATGTTTTTCTCACTCCTACTAGTGAATGTAATGTAACACACACCCATACAATGCGCACCACCCCGTGATGTTTTTCTCACTGCTACTAGTGAATGTAATGTAACACACACCCATACATGCACCCCACCCCGTGATGTTTTTCTCACTCCTACAAGTGAATGTAATGTAACACACACCCATACAATGCGCACCACCCCGTGATGTTTTTCTCACTCCTACTAGTGAATGTAATGTAAAACACACCCATACAATGCGCACCACCCCGTGATGTTTTTCTCACTCCTACTAGTGAATGTAATGCAACACACACCCATACAATGCGCACCACCCCGTGATGTTTTTCTCACTCCTACTAGTGAATGTAATGTAACACACACCCATACAATGCTCACCACCCCGGGATGTTTTTCCCACTCCTACTAGTGAATCTAATGTAACACACACCCATACAATGCGCACCACCCCGTGATTTTTTTCTCACTCCTACTAGTGAATGTAATGTAACACACACCCATACAATGCGCACCACCCCGTGATGTTTTTCTCACTCCTACTAGTGAATCTAAAGTAACACACACCCATACAATGCGCACCACCCCGTGATGTTTATTTCACTCCTACTAGTGAATGTAATGTAACACACACCCGTACAATGCGCACCACCCCGTGATGTTTTTCTCACTCCTACTAGTGAATGTAATGTAACACACACCCATACAATGCGCACCACCCCGTGATGTTTTTCTCACTGCTACTAGTGAATGTAATGTAACACACACCTATACAATGCGCACCACCCCGTGATGTTTTTCTCACTCCTACTAGTGAATGTAATGTAACACACACCCATACAATGCGCACCACACCGTGATGTTTTTCTCACTCCTACTAGTGAATGTAATGTAACACACACGCGTACAATGCGCACCACCCCGTGATGTTTTTCTCACCGCTACTAGTGAATGTAATGTAACACACACCCATACAATGCGCACCACCCCGTGATGTTTTTCTCACTGCTACTAGTGAATGTAATGTAACACACACCCATACAATGCGCACCACCCCGTGATGTTTTTCTCACTCGTACTACTGAATGTAATGTAACCCACACCCATACAATGCGCACCACCCCGTTATGTTTTTCTCACTGCTACTAGTGAATCTAATGTAACACACACCCATACAATGCGCACCACCCCGTGATGTTTTTCTCACTCCTACTAGTGAATGTAATGTAACACACACCCATACAATGCGCACCACCCAGTGATGTTTTTCTCACTCCTACTAGTGAATGTAATGTAACACACACCCATACAATGCGCACCACCCCGTGATGTTTTTCTCACTCCTACTAGTGAATCTAAAGTAACACACACCTATACAATGCGCACCACCCCGTGATGTTTTTCTCACTCCTACTAGTGAATGTAATGTAACACACACCCATACAATGCGCACCACCCCGTGATGTTTTTCTCACTCCTACTAGTGAATGTAATGTAAAACACACCCATACAATGCGCACCACCCCGTGATGTTTTTCTCACTCCTACTAGTGAATGTAATGCAACACACACCCATACAATGCGCACCACCCCGTGATGTTTTTCTCACTCCTACTAGTGAATGTAATGTAACACACACCCATACAATACTCACCACCCCGGGATGTTTTTCCCACTCCTACTAGTGAATCTAATGTAACACACACCCATACAATGCGCACCACCCCGTGATGTTTTTCTCACTCCTACTAGTGAAAGTAATGTAACACACACCCATACAATGCGCACCACCCCGTGATGATTTTCTCACTCCTACTAGTGAATCTAAAGTAACACACACCCATACAATGCGCACCACCCCGTGATGTTTATTTCACTCCTACTAGTGAATGTAATGTAACACACACCCATACAATGCGCACCACCCCGTGATGTTTTTCTCACTCCTACTAGTGAATGTAATGTAACACACACCCATACAATGCGCACCACCCCGTGATGTTTTTCTCACTGCTACTAGTGAATGTAATGTAACACACACCTATACAATGCGCACCACCCCGTGATGTTTTTCTCACTCCTACTAGTGAATGTAATGTAACACACACCCATACAATGCGCACCACCCCGTGATGTTTTTCTCACTCCTACTAGTGAATGTAATGTAACACACACGCGTACAATGCGCACCAACCCGTGATGTTTTTCTCACCGCTACTAGTGAATGTAATGTAACACACACCCATACAATGCGCACCACCCCGTGATGTTTTTCTCCCTGCTACTAGTGAATGTAATGTAACACACACCCATACAATGCGCACCACCCCGTGATGTTTTTCTCACTCGTACTACTGAATGTAATGTAACACACACCCATACAATGCGCACCACCCCGTTATGTTTTTCTCACTGCTACTAGTGAATCTAATGTAACACACACCCATACAATGCGCACCACCCCGTGATGTTTTTCTCACTCCTACTAGTGAATGTAATGTAACACACACCCATACAATGCGCACCACCCCGTGATGTTTTTCTCACTCCTACTAGTGAATGTAATGTAACACACACCCATACAATGCGCACCACCCCGTGATGTTTTTCTCACTCCTACTCGTGAATGTAATGTAACACACACCCATACAATGCGCACCACCCCGTGATGTTTTTCTCACTCCTACTAGTGAATCTAAAGTAACACACACCTATACAATGCGCACCACCCCGTGATGTTTTTCTCACTCCTACTAGTGAATGTAATGTAACACACACCCATACAATGCGCACCACCCCGTGATGTTTTTCTCACTCCTACTAGTGAATGTAATGTAACACACACGCGTACAATGCGCACCACCCCGTGATGTTTTTCTCACCGCTACTAGTGAATGTAATGTAACACACACCCATACAATGCGCACCACCCCGTGATGTTTTTCTCACTGCTACTAGTGAATGTAATGTAACACACACCCATACAATGCGCACCACCCCGTGATGTTTTTCTCACTCCTACTACTGAATGTAATGTAACACACATCCATACAATGCGCACCACCCCGTTATGTTTTTCTCACTGCTACTAGTGAATCTAATGTAACACACACCCATACAATGCGCACCACCCCGTGATGTTTTTCTCAATCCTACTAGTGAATGTAATGTAACACACACCCATACAATGCGCACCACCCCGTGATGTTTTTCTCACTCCTACTAGTGAATGTAATGTAACACACACCCATACAATGCGCACCACCCCGTGATGTATTTCTCACTCCTACTAGTGAATCTAATGTAACACACACCCATACAATGCGCACCACCCCGTGATTTTTTTCTCACTCCTACTAGTGAATCTAAAGTAACACACACGCATACAATGCGCACCACCTCGTGATGTTTTTCTCACTCCTACTAGTGAATGTAATGTAACACACACCCATACAATGCGCATCACCCCGTGATGTTTTTCTCACTCCTACTAGTGAATGTAATGTAACACACACCCATACAATGCGCACCACCCCGTGATGTTTTTCTCACTCCTACTAGTGAATGTAATGTAACACACACCCATACAATGCTCACCGCCCCGGGATGTTTTTCCCACTCCTACTAGTGAATCTAATGTAACACACACCCATACAATGCGCACCACCCCGTGATGTTTTTCTCACTCCTACTAGTGAATGTAATGTAACACACACCCATACAATGCGCACCACCCCGTGATGTTTTTCTCACTCCTACTAGTGAATGTAATGTAACACACACCAATACAATGCACACCACCCCGAGATGTTTTTCTCACTCCTACTAGTGAATGTAATGTAACACACACCCATACAATGCACACCACCCAATGATGTTTTTCTCACTCCTACTAGTGAATGTAATGTAACACACACCCATACAATGCGCACCACCCCGTGATGTTTTTCTCACTCCTACTAGTGAATGTAATGTAACACACACCCATACAATGCGCACCACCCCGTGATGTTTTTCTCACTGCTACTAGTGAATGTAATGTAACACACACCCATACAATGCACCCCACCCCGTGATGTTTTTCTCACTCCTACTAGTGAATGTAATGTAACACACACCCATACAATGCGCACCACCCCGTGATGTTTTTCTCACTCCTACTAGTGAATGTAATGTAAAACACACCCATAAAATGCGCACCACCCCGTGATGTTTTTCTCACTCCTACTAGTGAATGTAATGCAACACACACCCATACAATGCGCACCACCCCGTGATGTTTTTCTCACTCCTACTAGTGAATGTAATGTAACACACACCCATACAATGCTCACCACCCCGGGATGTTTTTCCCACTCCTACTAGTGAATCTAATGTAACACACACCCATACAATGCGCACCACCCCGTGATGTTTTTCTCACTCCTACTAGTGAATGTAATGTAACACACACCCATACAATGCGCACCACCCCGTGATGTTTTTCTCACTCCTACTAGTGAATCTAAAGTAACACACACCCATACAATGCGCACCACCCCGTGATGTTTTTCTCACTCCTACTAGTGAATGTAATGTAACACACACCCATACAATGCGCACCACCCCGTGATGTTTTTCTCACTCCTACTAGTGAATGTAATGTAACACACACCCATACAATGCGCACCACCCCGTGATGTTTTTCTCACTGCTACTAGTGAATGTAATGTAACACACACCTATACAATGCGCACCACCCCGTGATGTTTTTCTCACTCCTACTAGTGAATGTAATGTAACACACACCCATACAATGCGCACCACACCGTGATGTTTTTCTCACTCCTACTAGTGAATGTAATGTAACACACACGCGTACAATGCGCACCACCCCGTGATGTTTTTCTCACCGCTACTAGTGAATGTAATGTAACACACACCCATACAATGCGCACCACCCCGTGATGTTTTTCTCACTGCTACTAGTGAATGTAATGTAACACACACCCATACAATGCGCACCACCCCGTGATGTTTTTCTCACTGCTACTAGTGAATGTAATGTAACCCACACCCATACAATGCGCACCACCCCGTTATGTTTTTCTCACTGCTACTAGTGAATCTAATGTAACACACACCCATACAATGCGCACCACCCCGTGATGTTTTTCTCACTCCTACTAGTGAATGTAATGTAACACACACCCATACAATGCGCACCACCCCGTGATGTTTTTCTCACTCCTACTAGTGAATGTAATGTAACACACACCCATACAATGCGCACCACCCCGTGATGTTTTTCTCACTCCTACTAGTGAATCTAAAGTAACACACACCTATACAATGCGCACCACCCCGTGATGTTTTTCTCACTCCTACTAGTGAATGTAATGTAACACACACCCATACAATGCGCACCACCCCGTGATGTTTTTCTCACTCCTACTAGTGAATGTAATGTAAAACACACCCATACAATGCGCACCACCCCGTGATGTTTTTCTCACTCCTACTAGTGAATGTAATGCAACACACACCCATACAATGCGCACCACCCCGTGATGTTTTTCTCACTCCTACTAGTGAATGTAATGTAACACACACCCATACAATACTCACCACCCCGGGATGTTTTTCCCACTCCTACTAGTGAATCTAATGTAACACACACCCATACAATGCGCACCACCCCGTGATGTTTTTCTCACTCCTACTAGTGAAAGTAATGTAACACACACCCATACAATGCGCACCACCCCGTGATGTTTTTCTCACTCCTACTAGTGAATCTAAAGTAACACACACCCATACAATGCGCACCACCCCGTGATGTTTATTTCACTCCTACTAGTGAATGTAATGTAACACACACCCATACAATGCGCACCACCCCGTGATGTTTTTCTCACTCCTACTAGTGAATGTAATGTAACACACACCCATACAATGCGCACCACCCCGTGATGTTTTTCTCACTGCTACTAGTGAATGTAATGTAACACACACCTATACAATGCGCACCACCCCGTGATGTTTTTCTCACTCCTACTAGTGAATGTAATGTAACACACACCCATACAATGCGCACCACCCCGTGATGTTTTTCTCACTCCTACTAGTGAATGTAATGTAACACACACCCATACAATGCGCACCACCCCGTGATGTTTTTCTCACTCCTACTAGTGAATGTAATGTAACACACACCCATACAATGCTCACCGCCCCGGGATGTTTTTCCCACTCCTACTAGTGAATCTAATGTAACACTAACCCATACAATGCGCACCACCCCGTGATGTTTTTCTCACTCCTACTAGTGAATGTAATGTAACACACACCCATACAATGCGCACCACCCCGTGATGTTTTTCTCACTCCTACTAGTGAATGTAATGTAACACACACCAATACAATGCACACCACCCCGAGATGTTTTTCTCACTCCTACTAGTGAATGTAATGTAACACACACCCATACAATGCACACCACCCAATGATGTTTTTCTCACTCCTACTAGTGAATGTAATGTAACACACACCCATACAATGCGCACCACCCCGTGATGTTTTTCTCACTCCTACTAGTGAATGTAATGTAACACACACCCATACAATGCGCACCACCCCGTGATGTTTTTCTCACTGCTACTAGTGAATGTAATGTAACACACACCCATACAATGCACCCCACCCCGTGATGTTTTTCTCACTCCTACTAGTGAATGTAATGTAACACACACCCATACAATGCGCACCACCCCGTGATGTTTTTCTCACTCCTACTAGTGAATGTAATGTAAAACACACCCATACAATGCGCACCACCCCGTGATGTTTTTCTCACTCCTACTAGTGAATGTAATGCAACACACACCCATACAATGCGCACCACCCCGTGATGTTTTTCTCACTCCTACTAGTGAATGTAATGTAACACACACCCATACAATGCTCACCACCCCGGGATGTTTTTCCCACTCCTACTAGTGAATCTAATGTAACACACACCCATACAATGCGCACCACCCCGTGATGTTTTTCTCACTCCTACTAGTGAATGTAATGTAACACACACCCATACAATGCGCACCACCCCGTGATGTTTTTCTCACTCCTACTAGTGAATCTAAAGTAACACACACCCATACAATGCGCACCACCCCGTGATGTTTTTCTCACTCCTACTAGTGAATGTAATGTAACACACACCCATACAATGCGCACCACCCCGTGATGTTTTTCTCACTCCTACTAGTGAATGTAATGTAACACACACCCATACAATGCGCACCACCCCGTGATGTTTTTCTCACTGCTACTAGTGAATGTAATGTAACACACACCTATACAATGCGCACCACCCCGTGATGTTTTTCTCACTCCTACTAGTGAATGTAATGTAACACACACCCATACAATGCGCACCACACCGTGATGTTTTTCTCACTCCTACTAGTGAATGTAATGTAACACACACGCGTACAATGCGCACCACCCCGTGATGTTTTTCTCACCGCTACTAGTGAATGTAATGTAACACACACCCATACAATGCGCACCACCCCGTGATGTTTTTCTCACTGCTACTAGTGAATGTAATGTAACACACACCCATACAATGCGCACCACCCCGTGATGTTTTTCTCACTCGTACTACTGAATGTAATGTAACCCACACCCATACAATGCGCACCACCCCGTTATGTTTTTCTCACTGCTACTAGTGAATCTAATGTAACACACACCCATACAATGCGCACCACCCCGTGATGTTTTTCTCACTCCTACTAGTGAATGTAATGTAACACACACCCATACAATGCGCACCACCCCGTGATGTTTTTCTCACTCCTACTAGTGAATGTAATGTAACACACACCCATACAATGCGCACCACCCCGTGATGTTTTTCTCACTCCTACTAGTGAATCTAAAGTAACACACACCTATACAATGCGCACCACCCCGTGATGTTTTTCTCACTCCTACTAGTGAATGTAATGTAACACACACCCATACAATGCGCACCACCCCGTGATGTTTTTCTCACTCCTACTAGTGAATGTAATGTAAAACACACCCATACAATGCGCACCACCCCGTGATGTTTTTCTCACTCCTACTAGTGAATGTAATGCAACACACACCCATACAATGCGCACCACCCCGTGATGTTTTTCTCACTCCTACTAGTGAATGTAATGTAACACACACCCATACAATACTCACCACCCCGGGATGTTTTTCCCACTCCTACTAGTGAATCTAATGTAACACACACCCATACAATGCGCACCACCCCGTGATGTTTTTCTCACTCCTACTAGTGAAAGTAATGTAACACACACCCATACAATGCGCACCACCCCGTGATGTTTTTCTCACTCCTACTAGTGAATCTAAAGTAACACACACCCATACAATGCGCACCACCCCGTGATGTTTATTTCACTCCTACTAGTGAATGTAATGTAACACACACCCATACAATGCGCACCACCCCGTGATGTTTTTCTCACTCCTACTAGTGAATGTAATGTAACACACACCCATACAATGCGCACCACCCCGTGATGTTTTTCTCACTCCTACTAGTGAATGTAATGTAACACACACCTATACAATGCGCACCACCCCGTGATGTTTTTCTCACTCCTACTAGTGAATGTAATGTAACACACACCCATACAATGCGCACCACCCCGTGATGTTTTTCTCACTCCTACTAGTGAATGTAATGTAACACACACGCGTACAATGCGCACCAACCCGTGATGTTTTTCTCACCGCTACTAGTGAATGTAATGTAACACACACCCATACAATGCGCACCACCCCGTGATGTTTTTCTCCCTGCTACTAGTGAATGTAATGTAACACACACCCATACAATGCGCACCACCCCGTGATGTATTTCTCACTCCTACTAGTGAATCTAATGTAACACACACCCATACAATGCGCACCACCCCGTGATTTTTTTCTCACTCCTACTAGTGAATCTAAAGTAACACACACGCATACAATGCGCACCACCTCGTGATGTTTTTCTCACTCCTACTAGTGAATGTAATGTAACACACACCCATACAATGCGCATCACCCCGTGATGTTTTTCTCACTCCTACTAGTGAATGTAATGTAACACACACCCATACAATGCGCACCACCCCGTGATGTTTTTCTCACTCCTACTAGTGAATGTAATGTAACACACACCCATACAATGCTCACCACCCCGGGATGTTTTTCCCACTCCTACTAGTGAATCTAATGTAACACACACCCATACAATGCGCACCACCCCGTGATGTTTTTCTCACTCCTACTAGTGAATGTAATGTAACACACACCCATACAATGCGCACCACCCCGTGATGTTTTTCTCACTCCTACTAGTGAATGTAATGTAACACACACCAATACAATGCGCACCACCCCGAGATGTTTTTCTCACTCCTACTAGTGAATGTAATGTAACACACACCCTTACAATGCACACCACCCAATGATGTTTTTCTCACTCCTACTAGTGAATGTAATGTAACACACACCCATACAATGCGCACCACCCCGTGATGTTTTTCTCACTCCTACTAGTGAATGTAATGTAACACACACCCATACAATGCGCACCACCCCGTGATGTTTTTCTCACTGCTACTAGTGAATGTAATGTAACACACACCCATACAATGCACCCCACCCCGTGATGTTTTTCTCACTCCTACTAGTGAATGTAATGTAACACACACCCATACAATGCGCACCACCCCGTGATGTTTTTCTCACTCCTACTAGTGAATGTAATGTAAAACACACCCATACAATGCGCACCACCCCGTGATGTTTTTCTCACTCCTACTAGTGAATGTAATGCAACACACACCCATACAATGCGCACCACCCCGTGATGTTTTTCTCACTCCTACTAGTGAATGTAATGTAACACACACCCATACAATGCTCACCACCCCGGGATGTTTTTCCCACTCCTACTAGTGAATCTAATGTAACACACACCCATACAATGCGCACCACCCCGTGATGTTTTTCTCACTCCTACTAGTGAATGTAATGTAACACACACCCATACAATGCGCACCACCCCGTGATGTTTTTCTCACTCCTACTAGTGAATCTAAAGTAACACACACCCATACAATGCGCACCACCCCGTGATGTTTATTTCACTCCTACTAGTGAATGTAATGTAACACACACCCATACAATGCGCACCACCCCGTGATGTTTTTCTCACTCCTACTAGTGAATGTAATGTAACACACACCCATACAATGCGCACCACCCCGTGATGTTTTTCTCACTGCTACTAGTGAATGTAATGTAACACACACCTATACAATGCGCACCACCCCGTGATGTTTTTCTCACTCCTACTAGTGAATGTAATGTAACACACACCCATACAATGCGCACCACACCGTGATGTTTTTCTCACTCCTACTAGTGAATGTAATGTAACACACACGCGTACAATGCGCACCACCCCGTGATGTTTTTCTCACCGCTACTAGTGAATGTAATGTAACACACACCCATACAATGCGCACCACCCCGTGATGTTTTTCTCACTGCTACTAGTGAATGTAATGTAACACACACCCATACAATGCGCACCACCCCGTGATGTTTTTCTCACTCGTACTACTGAATGTAATGTAACCCACACCCATACAATGCGCACCACCCCGTTATGTTTTTCTCACTGCTACTAGTGAATCTAATGTAACACACACCCATACAATGCGCACCACCCCGTGATGTTTTTCTCACTCCTACTAGTGAATGTAATGTAACACACACCCATACAATGCGCACCACCCAGTGATGTTTTTCTCACTCCTACTAGTGAATGTAATGTAACACACACCCATACAATGCGCACCACCCCGTGATGTTTTTCTCACTCCTACTAGTGAATCTAAAGTAACACACACCTATACAATGCGCACCACCCCGTGATGTTTTTCTCACTCCTACTAGTGAATGTAATGTAACACACACCCATACAATGCGCACCACCCCGTGATGTTTTTCTCACTCCTACTAGTGAATGTAATGTAAAACACACCCATACAATGCGCACCACCCCGTGATGTTTTTCTCACTCCTACTAGTGAATGTAATGCAACACACACCCATACAATGCGCACCACCCCGTGATGTTTTTCTCACTCCTACTAGTGAATGTAATGTAACACACACCCATACAATACTCACCACCCCGGGATGTTTTTCCCACTCCTACTAGTGAATCTAATGTAACACACACCCATACAATGCGCACCACCCCGTGATGTTTTTCTCACTCCTACTAGTGAAAGTAATGTAACACACACCCATACAATGCGCACCACCCCGTGATGATTTTCTCACTCCTACTAGTGAATCTAAAGTAACACACACCCATACAATGCGCACCACCCCGTGATGTTTATTTCACTCCTACTAGTGAATGTAATGTAACACACACCCATACAATGCGCACCACCCCGTGATGTTTTTCTCACTCCTACTAGTGAATGTAATGTAACACACACCCATACAATGCGCACCACCCCGTGATGTTTTTCTCACTGCTACTAGTGAATGTAATGTAACACACACCTATACAATGCGCACCACCCCGTGATGTTTTTCTCACTCCTACTAGTGAATGTAATGTAACACACACCCATACAATGCGCACCACCCCGTGATGTTTTTCTCACTCCTACTAGTGAATGTAATGTAACACACACGCGTACAATGCGCACCAACCCGTGATGTTTTTCTCACCGCTACTAGTGAATGTAATGTAACACACACCCATACAATGCGCACCACCCCGTGATGTTTTTCTCCCTGCTACTAGTGAATGTAATGTAACACACACCCATACAATGCGCACCACCCCGTGATGTTTTTCTCACTCGTACTACTGAATGTAATGTAACACACACCCATACAATGCGCACCACCCCGTTATGTTTTTCTCACTGCTACTAGTGAATCTAATGTAACACACACCCATACAATGCGCACCACCCCGTGATGTTTTTCTCACTCCTACTAGTGAATGTAATGTAACACACACCCATACAATGCGCACCACCCCGTGATGTTTTTCTCACTCCTACTAGTGAATGTAATGTAACACACACCCATACAATGCGCACCACCCCGTGATGTTTTTCTCACTCCTACTCGTGAATGTAATGTAACACACACCCATACAATGCGCACCACCCCGTGATGTTTTTCTCACTCCTACTAGTGAATCTAAAGTAACACACACCTATACAATGCGCACCACCCCGTGATGTTTTTCTCACTCCTACTAGTGAATGTAATGTAACACACACCCATACAATGCGCACCACCCCGTGATGTTTTTCTCACTCCTACTAGTGAATGTAATGTAACACACACGCGTACAATGCGCACCACCCCGTGATGTTTTTCTCACCGCTACTAGTGAATGTAATGTAACACACACCCATACAATGCGCACCACCCCGTCATGTTTTTCTCACTGCTACTAGTGAATGTAATGTAACACACACCCATACAATGCGCACCACCCCGTGATGTTTTTCTCACTCCTACTACTGAATGTAATGTAACACACATCCATACAATGCGCACCACCCCGTTATGTTTTTCTCACTGCTACTAGTGAATCTAATGTAACACACACCCATACAATGCGCACCACCCCGTGATGTTTTTCTCAATCCTACTAGTGAATGTAATGTAACACACACCCATACAATGCGCACCACCCCGTGATGTTTTTCTCACTCCTACTAGTGAATGTAATGTAACACACACCCATACAATGCGCACCACCCCGTGATGTATTTCTCACTCCTACTAGTGAATCTAATGTAACACACACCCATACAATGCGCACCACCCCGTGATTTTTTTCTCACTCCTACTAGTGAATCTAAAGTAACACACACGCATACAATGCGCACCACCTCGTGATGTTTTTCTCACTCCTACTAGTGAATGTAATGTAACACACACCCATACAATGCGCATCACCCCGTGATGTTTTTCTCACTCCTACTAGTGAATGTAATGTAACACACACCCATACAATGCGCACCACCCCGTGATGTTTTTCTCACTCCTACTAGTGAATGTAATGTAACACACACCCATACAATGCTCACCGCCCCGGGATGTTTTTCCCACTCCTACTAGTGAATCTAATGTAACACACACCCATACAATGCGCACCACCCCGTGATGTTTTTCTCACTCCTACTAGTGAATGTAATGTAACACACACCCATACAATGCGCACCACCCCGTGATGTTTTTCTCACTCCTACTAGTGAATGTAATGTAACACACACCAATACAATGCACACCACCCCGAGATGTTTTTCTCACTCCTACTAGTGAATGTAATGTAACACACACCCATACAATGCACACCACCCAATGATGTTTTTCTCACTCCTACTAGTGAATGTAATGTAACACACACCCATACAATGCGCACCACCCCGTGATGTTTTTCTCACTCCTACTAGTGAATGTAATGTAACACACACCCATACAATGCGCACCACCCCGTGATGTTTTTCTCACTGCTACTAGTGAATGTAATGTAACACACACCCATACAATGCACCCCACCCCGTGATGTTTTTCTCACTCCTACTAGTGAATGTAATGTAACACACACCCATACAATGCGCACCACCCCGTGATGTTTTTCTCACTCCTACTAGTGAATGTAATGTAAAACACACCCATAAAATGCGCACCACCCCGTGATGTTTTTCTCACTCCTACTAGTGAATGTAATGCAACACACACCCATACAATGCGCACCACCCCGTGATGTTTTTCTCACTCCTACTAGTGAATGTAATGTAACACACACCCATACAATGCTCACCACCCCGGGATGTTTTTCCCACTCCTACTAGTGAATCTAATGTAACACACACCCATACAATGCGCACCACCCCGTGATGTTTTTCTCACTCCTACTAGTGAATGTAATGTAACACACACCCATACAATGCGCACCACCCCGTGATGTTTTTCTCACTCCTACTAGTGAATCTAAAGTAACACACACCCATACAATGCGCACCACCCCGTGATGTTTTTCTCACTCCTACTAGTGAATGTAATGTAACACACACCCATACAATGCGCACCACCCCGTGATGTTTTTCTCACTCCTACTAGTGAATGTAATGTAACACACACCCATACAATGCGCACCACCCCGTGATGTTTTTCTCACTGCTACTAGTGAATGTAATGTAACACACACCTATACAATGCGCACCACCCCGTGATGTTTTTCTCACTCCTACTAGTGAATGTAATGTAACACACACCCATACAATGCGCACCACACCGTGATGTTTTTCTCACTCCTACTAGTGAATGTAATGTAACACACACGCGTACAATGCGCACCACCCCGTGATGTTTTTCTCACCGCTACTAGTGAATGTAATGTAACACACACCCATACAATGCGCACCACCCCGTGATGTTTTTCTCACTGCTACTAGTGAATGTAATGTAACACACACCCATACAATGCGCACCACCCCGTGATGTTTTTCTCACTGCTACTAGTGAATGTAATGTAACCCACACCCATACAATGCGCACCACCCCGTTATGTTTTTCTCACTGCTACTAGTGAATCTAATGTAACACACACCCATACAATGCGCACCACCCCGTGATGTTTTTCTCACTCCTACTAGTGAATGTAATGTAACACACACCCATACAATGCGCACCACCCCGTGATGTTTTTCTCACTCCTACTAGTGAATGTAATGTAACACACACCCATACAATGCGCACCACCCCGTGATGTTTTTCTCACTCCTACTAGTGAATCTAAAGTAACACACACCTATACAATGCGCACCACCCCGTGATGTTTTTCTCACCCCTACTAGTGAATGTAATGTAACACACACCCATACAATGCGCACCACCCCGTGATGTTTTTCTCACTCCTACTAGTGAATGTAATGTAAAACACACCCATACAATGCGCACCACCCCGTGATGTTTTTCTCACTCCTACTAGTGAATGTAATGCAACACACACCCATACAATGCGCACCACCCCGTGATGTTTTTCTCACTCCTACTAGTGAATGTAATGTAACACACACCCATACAATACTCACCACCCCGGGATGTTTTTCCCACTCCTACTAGTGAATCTAATGTAACACACACCCATACAATGCGCACCACCCCGTGATGTTTTTCTCACTCCTACTAGTGAAAGTAATGTAACACACACCCATACAATGCGCACCACCCCGTGATGTTTTTCTCACTCCTACTAGTGAATCTAAAGTAACACACACCCATACAATGCGCACCACCCCGTGATGTTTATTTCACTCCTACTAGTGAATGTAATGTAACACACACCCATACAATGCGCACCACCCCGTGATGTTTTTCTCACTCCTACTAGTGAATGTAATGTAACACACACCCATACAATGCGCACCACCCCGTGATGTTTTTCTCACTGCTACTAGTGAATGTAATGTAACACACACCTATACAATGCGCACCACCCCGTGATGTTTTTCTCACTCCTACTAGTGAATGTAATGTAACACACACCCATACAATGCGCACCACCCCGTGATGTTTTTCTCACTCCTACTAGTGAATGTAATGTAACACACACCCATACAATGCGCACCACCCCGTGATGTTTTTCTCACTCCTACTAGTGAATGTAATGTAACACACACCCATACAATGCTCACCGCCCCGGGATGTTTTTCCCACTCCTACTAGTGAATCTAATGTAACACTAACCCATACAATGCGCACCACCCCGTGATGTTTTTCTCACTCCTACTAGTGAATGTAATGTAACACACACCCATACAATGCGCACCACCCCGTGATGTTTTTCTCACTCCTACTAGTGAATGTAATGTAACACACACCAATACAATGCACACCACCCCGAGATGTTTTTCTCACTCCTACTAGTGAATGTAATGTAACACACACCCATACAATGCACACCACCCAATGATGTTTTTCTCACTCCTACTAGTGAATGTAATGTAACACACACCCATACAATGCGCACCACCCCGTGATGTTTTTCTCACTCCTACTAGTGAATGTAATGTAACACACACCCATACAATGCGCACCACCCCGTGATGTTTTTCTCACTGCTACTAGTGAATGTAATGTAACACACACCCATACAATGCACCCCACCCCGTGATGTTTTTCTCACTCCTACTAGTGAATGTAATGTAACACACACCCATACAATGCGCACCACCCCGTGATGTTTTTCTCACTCCTACTAGTGAATGTAATGTAAAACACACCCATACAATGCGCACCACCCCGTGATGTTTTTCTCACTCCTACTAGTGAATGTAATGCAACACACACCCATACAATGCGCACCACCCCGTGATGTTTTTCTCACTCCTACTAGTGAATGTAATGTAACACACACCCATACAATGCTCACCACCCCGGGATGTTTTTCCCACTCCTACTAGTGAATCTAATGTAACACACACCCATACAATGCGCACCACCCCGTGATGTTTTTCTCACTCCTACTAGTGAATGTAATGTAACACACACCCATACAATGCGCACCACCCCGTGATGTTTTTCTCACTCCTACTAGTGAATCTAAAGTAACACACACCCATACAATGCGCACCACCCCGTGATGTTTTTCTCACTCCTACTAGTGAATGTAATGTAACACACACCCATACAATGCGCACCACCCCGTGATGTTTTTCTCACTCCTACTAGTGAATGTAATGTAACACACACCCATACAATGCGCACCACCCCGTGATGTTTTTCTCACTGCTACTAGTGAATGTAATGTAACACACACCTATACAATGCGCACCACCCCGTGATGTTTTTCTCACTCCTACTAGTGAATGTAATGTAACACACACCCATACAATGCGCACCACACCGTGATGTTTTTCTCACTCCTACTAGTGAATGTAATGTAACACACACGCGTACAATGCGCACCACCCCGTGATGTTTTTCTCACCGCTACTAGTGAATGTAATGTAACACACACCCATACAATGCGCACCACCCCGTGATGTTTTTCTCACTGCTACTAGTGAATGTAATGTAACACACACCCATACAATGCGCACCACCCCGTGATATTTTTCTCACTCGTACTACTGAATGTAATGTAACCCACACCCATACAATGCGCACCACCCCGTTATGTTTTTCTCACTGCTACTAGTGAATCTAATGTAACACACACCCATACAATGCGCACCACCCCGTGATGTTTTTCTCACTCCTACTAGTGAATGTAATGTAACACACACCCATACAATGCGCACCACCCCGTGATGTTTTTCTCACTCCTACTAGTGAATGTAATGTAACACACACCCATACAATGCGCACCACCCCGTGATGTTTTTCTCACTCCTACTAGTGAATCTAAAGTAACACACACCTATACAATGCGCACCACCCCGTGATGTTTTTCTCACTCCTACTAGTGAATGTAATGTAACACACACCCATACAATGCGCACCACCCCGTGATGTTTTTCTCACTCCTACTAGTGAATGTAATGTAAAACACACCCATACAATGCGCACCACCCCGTGATGTTTTTCTCACTCCTACTAGTGAATGTAATGCAACACACACCCATACAATGCGCACCACCCCGTGATGTTTTTCTCACTCCTACTAGTGAATGTAATGTAACACACACCCATACAATACTCACCACCCCGGGATGTTTTTCCCACTCCTACTAGTGAATCTAATGTAACACACACCCATACAATGCGCACCACCCCGTGATGTTTTTCTCACTCCTACTAGTGAAAGTAATGTAACACACACCCATACAATGCGCACCACCCCGTGATGTTTTTCTCACTCCTACTAGTGAATCTAAAGTAACACACACCCATACAATGCGCACCACCCCGTGATGTTTATTTCACTCCTACTAGTGAATGTAATGTAACACACACCCATACAATGCGCACCACCCCGTGATGTTTTTCTCACTCCTACTAGTGAATGTAATGTAACACACACCCATACAATGCGCACCACCCCGTGATGTTTTTCTCACTCCTACTAGTGAATGTAATGTAACACACACCTATACAATGCGCACCACCCCGTGATGTTTTTCTCACTCCTACTAGTGAATGTAATGTAACACACACCCATACAATGCGCACCACCCCGTGATGTTTTTCTCACTCCTACTAGTGAATGTAATGTAACACACACGCGTACAATGCGCACCAACCCGTGATGTTTTTCTCACCGCTACTAGTGAATGTAATGTAACACACACCCATACAATGCGCACCACCCCGTGATGTTTTTCTCCCTGCTACTAGTGAATGTAATGTAACACACACCCATACAATGCGCACCACCCCGTGATGTTTTTCTCACTCGTACTACTGAATGTAATGTAACACACACCCATACAATGCGCACCACCCCGTTATGTTTTTCTCACTGCTACTAGTGAATCTAATGTAACACACACCCATACAATGCGCACCACCCCGTGATGTTTTTCTCACTCCTACTAGTGAATGTAATGTAACACACACCCATACAATGCGCACCACCCCGTGATGTTTTTCTCACTCCTACTAGTGAATGTAATGTAACACACACCCATACAATGCGCACCACCCCGTGATGTTTTTCTCACTCCTACTCGTGAATGTAATGTAACACACACCCATACAATGCGCACCACCCCGTGATGTTTTTCTCACTCCTACTAGTGAATCTAAAGTAACACACACCTATACAATGCGCACCACCCCGTGATGTTTTTCTCACTCCTACTAGTGAATGTAATGTAACACACACCCATACAATGCGCACCACCCCGTGATGTTTTTCTCACTCCTACTAGTGAATGTAATGTAACACACACCCATACAATGCGCACCACCCCGTGATGTATTTCTCACTCCTACTAGTGAATCTAATGTAACACACACCCATACAATGCGCACCACCCCGTGATTTTTTTCTCACTCCTACTAGTGAATCTAAAGTAACACACACGCATACAATGCGCACCACCTCGTGATGTTTTTCTCACTCCTACTAGTGAATGTAATGTAACACACACCCATACAATGCGCATCACCCCGTGATGTTTTTCTCACTCCTACTAGTGAATGTAATGTAACACACACCCATACAATGCGCACCACCCCGTCATGTTTTTCTCACTCTTACTAGTGAATGTAATGTAACACACACCCATACAATGCTCACCACCCCGGGATGTTTTTCCCACTCCTACTAGTGAATCTAATGTAACACACACCCATACAATGCGCACCACCCCGTGATGTTTTTCTCACTCCTACTAGTGAATGTAATGTAACACACACCCATACAATGCGCACCACCCCGTGATGTTTTTCTCACTCCTACTAGTGAATGTAATGTAACACACACCAATACAATGCACACCACCCCGAGATGTTTTTCTCACTCCTACTAGTGAATGTAATGTAACACACACCCATACAATGCACACCACCCAATGATGTTTTTCTCACTCCTACTAGTGAATGTAATGTAACACACACCCATACAATGCGCACCACCCCGTGATGTTTTTCTCACTCCTACTAGTGAATGTAATGTAACACACACCCATACAATGCGCACCACCCCGTGATGTTTTTCTCACTGCTACTAGTGAATGTAATGTAACACACACCCATACATGCACCCCACCCCGTGATGTTTTTCTCACTCCTACAAGTGAATGTAATGTAACACACACCCATACAATGCGCACCACCCCGTGATGTTTTTCTCACTCCTACTAGTGAATGTAATGTAAAACACACCCATACAATGCGCACCACCCCGTGATGTTTTTCTCACTCCTACTAGTGAATGTAATGCAACACACACCCATACAATGCGCACCACCCCGTGATGTTTTTCTCACTCCTACTAGTGAATGTAATGTAACACACACCCATACAATGCTCACCACCGCGGGATGTTTTTCCCACTCCTACTAGTGAATCTAATGTAACACACACCCATACAATGCGCACCACCCCGTGATGTTTTTCTCACTCCTACTAGTGAATGTAATGTAACACACACCCATACAATGCGCACCACCCCGTGATGATTTTCTCACTCCTACTAGTGAATCTAAAGTAACACACACCCATACAATGCGCACCACCCCGTGATGTTTATTTCACTCCTACTAGTGAATGTAATGTAACACACACCCATACAATGCGCACCACCCCGTGATGTTTTTCTCACTCCTACTAGTGAATGTAATGTAACACACACCCATACAATGCGCACCACCCCGTGATGTTTTTCTCACTGCTACTAGTGAATGTAATGTAACACACACCTATACAATGCGCACCACCCCGTGATGTTTTTCTCACTCCTACTAGTGAATGTAATGTAACACACACCCATACAATGCGCACCACACCGTGATGTTTTTCTCACTCCTACTAGTGAATGTAATGTAACACACACCCATACAATGCGCACCACCCCGTGATGTTTTTCTCACCGCTACTAGTGAATGTAATGTAACACACACCCATACAATGCGCACCACCCCGTGATGTTTTTCTCACTGCTACTAGTGAATGTAATGTAACACACACCCATACAATGCGCACCACCCCGTGATGTTTTTCTCACTCGTACTACTGAATGTAATGTAACCCACACCCATACAATGCGCACCACCCCGTTATGTTTTTCTCACTGCTACTAGTGAATCTAATGTAACACACACCCATACAATGCGCACCACCCCGTGATGTTTTTCTCACTCCTACTAGTGAATGTAATGTAACACACACCCATACAATGCGCACCACCCCGTGATGTTTTTCTCACTCCTACTAGTGAATGTAATGTAACACACACCCATACAATGCGCACCACCCCGTGATGTTTTTCTCACTCCTACTAGTGAATCTAAAGTAACACACACCTATACAATGCGCACCACCCCGTGATGTTTTTCTCACTCCTACTAGTGAATGTAATGTAACACACACCCATACAATGCGCACCACCCCGTGATGTTTTTCTCACTCCTACTAGTGAATGTAATGTAAAACACACCCATACAATGCGCACCACCCCGTGATGTTTTTCTCACTCCTACTAGTGAATGTAATGCAACACACACCCATACAATGCGCACCACCCCGTGATGTTTTTCTCACTCCTACTAGTGAATGTAATGTAACACACACCCATACAATACTCACCACCCCGGGATGTTTTTCCCACTCCTACTAGTGAATCTAATGTAACACACACCCATACAATGCGCACCACCCCGTGATGTTTTTCTCACTCCTACTAGTGAAAGTAATGTAACACACACCCATACAATGCGCACCACCCCGTGATGTTTTTCTCACTCCTACTAGTGAATCTAAAGTAACACACACCCATACAATGCGCACCACCCCGTGATGTTTATTTCACTCCTACTAGTGAATGTAATGTAACACACACCCATACAATGCGCACCACCCCGTGATGTTTTTCTCACTCCTACTAGTGAATGTAATGTAACACACACCCATACAATGCGCACCACCCCGTGATGTTTTTCTCACTGCTACTAGTGAATCTAATGTAACACACACCTATACAATGCGCACCACCCCGTGATGTTTTTCTCACTCCTACTAGTGAATGTAATGTAACACACACCCATACAATGCGCACCACCCCGTGATGTTTTTCTCACTCCTACTAGTGAATGTAATGTAACACACACGCGTACAATGCGCACCACCCCGTGATGTTTTTCTCACCGCTACTAGTGAATGTAATGTAACACACACCCATACAATGCGCACCACCCCGTGATGTTTTTCTCCCTGCTACTAGTGAATGTAATGTAACACACACCCATACAATGCGCACCACCCCGTGATGTTTTTCTCACTCGTACTACTGAATGTAATGAAACACACACCCATACAATGCGCACCACCCCGTTATGTTTTTCTCACTGCTACTAGTGAATCTAATGTAACACACACCCATACAATGCGCACCACCCCGTGATGTTTTTCTCACTCCTACTAGTGAATGTAATGTAACACACACCCATACAATGCGCACCACCCCGTGATGTTTTTCTCACTCCTACTCGTGAATGTAATGTAACACACACCCATACAATGCGCACCACCCCGTGATGTTTTTCTCACTCCTACTAGTGAATCTAAAGTAACACACACCTATACAATGCGCACCACCCCGTGATGTTTTTCTCACTCCTACTAGTGAATGTAATGTAACACACACCCATACAATGCGCACCACCCCGTGATGTTTTTCTCACTCCTACTAGTGAATGTAATGTAACACACACGCGTACAATGCGCACCACCCCGTGATGTTTTTCTCACCGCTACTAGTGAATGTAATGTAACACACACCCATACAATGCGCACCACCCCGTGATGTTTTTCTCACTCCTACTAGTGAATGTAATGTAACACACACCCATACAATGCGCACCACCCCGTGATGTTTTTCTCACTCCTACTCGTGAATGTAATGTAACACACACCCATACAATGCGCACCACCCCGTGATGTTTTTCTCACTCCTACTAGTGAATCTAAAGTAACACACACCTATACAATGCGCACCACCCCGTGATGTTTTTCTCACTCCTACTAGTGAATGTAATGTAACACACACCCATACAATGCGCACCACCCCGTGATGTTTTTCTCACTCCTACTAGTGAATGTAATGTAACACACACGCGTACAATGCGCACCACCCCGTGATGTTTTTCTCACCGCTACTAGTGAATCTAATGTAACACACACCCATACAATGCGCACCACCCCGTGATGTTTTTCTCAATCCTACTAGTGAATGTAATGTAACACACACCCATACAATGCGCACCACCCCGTGATGTTTTTCTCACTCCTACTAGTGAATGTAATGTAACACACACCCATACAATGCGCACCACCCCGTGATGTATTTCTCACTCCTACTAGTGAATCTAATGTAACACACACCCATACAATGCGCACCACCCCGTGATTTTTTTCTCACTCCTACTAGTGAATCTAAAGTAACACACACGCATACAATGCGCACCACCTCGTGATGTTTTTCTCACTCCTACTAGTGAATGTAATGTAACACACACCCATACAATGCGCATCACCCCGTGATGTTTTTCTCACTCCTACTAGTGAATGTAATGTAACACACACCCATACAATGCGCACCACCCCGTGATGTTTTTCTCACTCCTACTAGTGAATGTAATGTAACACACACCCATACAATGCTCACCACCCCGGGATGTTTTTCCCACTCCTACTAGTGAATCTAATGTAACACACACCCATACAATGCGCACCACCCCGTGATGTTTTTCTCACTCCTACTAGTGAATGTAATGTAACACACACCCATACAATGCGCACCACCCCGTGATGTTTTTCTCACTCCTACTAGTGAATGTAATGTAACACACACCAATACAATGCACACCACCCCGAGATGTTTTTCTCACTCCTACTAGTGAATGTAATGTAACACACACCCATACAATGCACACCACCCAATGATGTTTTTCTCACTCCTACTAGTGAATGTAATGTAACACACACCCATACAATGCGCACCACCCCGTGATGTTTTTCTCACTCCTACTAGTGAATGTAATGTAACACACACCCATACAATGCGCACCACCCCGTGATGTTTTTCTCACTGCTACTAGTGAATGTAATGTAACACACACCCATACAATGCACCCCACCCCGTGATGTTTTTCTCACTCCTACTAGTGAATGTAATGTAACACACACCCATACAATGCGCACCACCCCGTGATGTTTTTCTCACTCCTACTAGTGAATGTAATGTAAAACACACCCATACAATGCGCACCACCCCGTGATGTTTTTCTCACTCCTACTAGTGAATGTAATGCAACACACACCCATACAATGCGCACCACCCCGTGATGTTTTTCTCACTCCTACTAGTGAATGTAATGTAACACACACCCATACAATGCTCACCACCCCGGGATGTTTTTCCCACTCCTACTAGTGAATCTAATGTAACACACACCCATACAATGCGCACCACCCCGTGATGTTTTTCTCACTCCTACTAGTGAATGTAATGTAACATACACCCGTACAATGCGCACCACCCCGTGATGTTTTTCTCACTCCTACTAGTGAATCTAAAGTAACACACACCCATACAATGCGCACCACCCCGTGATGTTTATTTCACTCCTACTAGTGAATGTAATGTAACACACACCCATACAATGCGCACCACCCCGTGATGTTTTTCTCACTCCTACTAGTGAATGTAATGTAACACACACCCATACAATGCGCACCACCCCGTGATGTTTTTCTCACTGCTACTAGTGAATGTAATGTAACACACACCTATACAATGCGCACCACCCCGTGATGTTTTTCTCACTCCTACTAGTGAATGTAATGTAACACACACCCATACAATGCGCACCACACCGTGATGTTTTTCTCACTCCTACTAGTGAATGTAATGTAACACACACGCGTACAATGCGCACCACCCCGTGATGTTTTTCTCACCGCTACTAGTGAATGTAATGTAACACACACCCATACAATGCGCACCACCCCGTGATGTTTTTCTCACTGCTACTAGTGAATGTAATGTAACACACACCCATACAATGCGCACCACCCCGTGATGTTTTTCTCACTCGTACTACTGAATGTAATGTAACCCACACCCATACAATGCGCACCACCCCGTTATGTTTTTCTCACTGCTACTAGTGAATCTAATGTAACACACACCCATACAATGCGCACCACCCCGTGATGTTTTTCTCACTCCTACTAGTGAATGTAATGTAACACACACCCATACAATGCGCACCACCCAGTGATGTTTTTCTCACTCCTACTAGTGAATGTAATGTAACACACACCCATACAATGCGCACCACCCCGTGATGTTTTTCTCACTGCTACTAGTGAATGTAATGTAACACACACCTATACAATGCGCACCACCCCGTGATGTTTTTCTCACTCCTACTAGTGAATGTAATGTAACACACACCCATACAATGCGCACCACCCCGTGATGTTTTTCTCACTCCTACTAGTGAATGTAATGTAACACACACGCGTACAATGCGCACCACCCCGTGATGTTTTTCTCACCGCTACTAGTGAATGTAATGTAACACACACCCATACAATGCGCACCACCCCGTGATGTTTTTCTCCCTGCTACTAGTGAATGTAATGTAACACACACCCATACAATGCGCACCACCCCGTGATGTTTTTCTCACTCGTACTACTGAATGTAATGTAACACACACCCATACAATGCGCACCACCCCGTTATGTTTTTCTCACTGCTACTAGTGAATCTAATGTAACACACACCCATACAATGCGCACCACCCCGTGATGTTTTTCTCACTCCTACTAGTGAATGTAATGTAACACACACCCATACAATGCGCACCACCCCGTGATGTTTTTCTCACTCCTACTAGTGAATGTAATGTAACACACACCCATACAATGCGCACCACCCCGTGATGTTTTTCTCACTCCTACTCGTGAATGTAATGTAACACACACCCATACAATGCGCACCACCCCGTGATGTTTTTCTCACTCCTACTAGTGAATCTAAAGTAACACACACCCATACAATGCGCACCACCCCTTGATGTTTTTCTCACTCCTACTAGTGAATGTAATGTAACACACACCCATACAATGCGCACCACCCCGTGATGTTTTTCTCACTCCTACTAGTGAATGTAATGTAACACACACGCGTACAATGCGCACCACCCCGTGATGTTTTTCTCACCGCTACTAGTGAATGTAATGTAACACACACCCATACAATGCGCACCACCCCGTGATGTTTTTCTCACTGCTACTAGTGAATGTAATGTAACACACACCCATACAATGCGCACCACCCCGTGATGTTTTTCTCACTCCTACTACTGAATGTAATGTAACACACACCCATACAATGCGCACCACCCCGTTATGTTTTTCTCACTGCTACTAGTGAATCTAATGTAACACACACCCATACAATGCGCACCACCCCGTGATGTTTTTCTCAATCCTACTAGTGAATGTAATGTAACACACACCCATACAATGCGCACCACCCCGTGATGTTTTTCTCACTCCTACTAGTGAATGTAATGTAACACACACCCATACAATGCGCACCACCCCGTGATGTATTTCTCACTCCTACTAGTGAATCTAATGTAACACACACCCATACAATGCGCACCACCCCGTGATTTTTTTCTCACTCCTACTAGTGAATCTAAAGTAACACACACGCATACAATGCGCACCACCTCGTGATGTTTTTCTCACTCCTACTAGTGAATGTAATGTAACACACACCCATACAATGCGCATCACCCCGTGATGTTTTTCTCACTCCTACTAGTGAATGTAATGTAACACACACCCATAAAATGCGCACCACCCCGTGATGTTTTTCTCACTCCTACTAGTGAATGTAATGTAACACACACCCATACAATGCTCACCACCCCGGGATGTTTTTCCCACTCCTACTAGTGAATCTAATGTAACACACACCCATACAATGGGCACCAACACGTGATGTTTTTCTCACTCCTACTAGTGAATGTAATGTAACACACACCCATACAATGCGCACCACCCCGTGATGTTTTTCTCACTCCTACTAGTGAATGTAATGTAACACACACCAATACAATGCACACCACCCCGAGATGTTTTTCTCACTCCTACTAGTGAATGTAATGTAACACACACCCATACAATGCACACCACCCAATGATGTTTTTCTCACTCCTACTAGTGAATGTAATGTAACACACACCCATACAATGCGCACCACCCCGTGATGTTTTTCTCACTCCTACTAGTGAATGTAATGTAACACACACCCATACAATGCGCACCACCCCGTGATGTTTTTCTCACTGCTACTAGTGAATGTAATGTAACACACACCCATACAATGCACCCCACCCCGTGATGTTTTTCTCACTCCTACTAGTGAATGTAATGTAACACACACCCATACAATGCGCACCACCCCGTGATGTTTTTCTCACTCCTACTAGTGAATGTAATGTAAAACACACCCATACAATGCGCACCACCCCGTGATGTTTTTCTCACTCCTACTAGTGAATGTAATGCAACACACACCCATACAATGCGCACCACCCCGTGATGTTTTTCTCACTCCTACTAGTGAATGTAATGTAACACACACCCATACAATGCTCACCACCCCGGGATGTTTTTCCCACTCCTACTAGTGAATCTAATGTAACACACACCCATACAATGCGCACCACCCCGTGATGTTTTTCTCACTCCTACTAGTGAATGTAATGTAACACACACCCATACAATGCGCACCACCCCGTGATGTTTTTCTCACTCCTACTAGTGAATCTAAAGTAACACACACCCATACAATGCGCACCACCCCGTGATGTTTATTTCACTCCTACTAGTGAATGTAATGTAACACACACCCATACAATGCGCACCACCCCGTGATGTTTTTCTCACTCCTACTAGTGAATGTAATGTAACACACACCCATACAATGCGCACCACCCCGTGATGTTTTTCTCACTGCTACTAGTGAATGTAATGTAACACACACCTATACAATGCGCACCACCCCGTGATGTTTTTCTCACTCCTACTAGTGAATGTAATGTAACACACACCCATACAATGCGCACCACACCGTGATGTTTTTCTCACTCCTACTAGTGAATGTAATGTAACACACACGCGTACAATGCGCACCACCCCGTGATGTTTTTCTCACCGCTACTAGTGAATGTAATGTAACACACACCCATACAATGCGCACCACCCCGTGATGTTTTTCTCACTGCTACTAGTGAATGTAATGTAACACACACCCATACAATGCGCACCACCCCGTGATGTTTTTCTCACTCGTACTACTGAATGTAATGTAACCCACACCCATACAATGCGCACCACCCCGTTATGTTTTTCTCACTGCTACTAGTGAATCTAATGTAACACACACCCATACAATGCGCACCACCCCGTGATGTTTTTCTCACTCCTACTAGTGAATGTAATGTAACACACACCCATACAATGCGCACCACCCAGTGATGTTTTTCTCACTCCTACTAGTGAATGTAATGTAACACACACCCATACAATGCGCACCACCCCGTGATGTTTTTCTCACTCCTACTAGTGAATCTAAAGTAACACACACCTATACAATGCGCACCACCCCGTGATGTTTTTCTCACTCCTACAAGTGAATGTAATGTAACACACACCCATACAATGCGCACCACCCCGTGATGTTTTTCTCACTCCTACTAGTGAATGTAATGTAAAACACACCCATACAATGCACACCACCCCGTGATGTTTTTCTCACTCCTACTAGTGAATGTAATGCAACACACACCCATACAATGCGCACCACCCCGTGATGTTTTTCTCACTCCTACTAGTGAATGTAATGTAACACACACCCATACAATACTCACCACCCCGGGATGTTTTTCCCACTCCTACTAGTGAATCTAATGTAACACACACCCATACAATGCGCACCACCCCGTGATGTTTTTCTCACTCCTACTAGTGAAAGTAATGTAACACACACCCATACAATGCGCACCACCCCGTGATGTTTTTCTCACTCCTACTAGTGAATCTAAAGTAACACACACCCATACAATGCGCACCACCCCGTGATGTTTATTTCACTCCTACTAGTGAATGTAATGTAACACACACCCATACAATGCGCACCACCCCGTGATGTTTTTCTCACTCCTACTAGTGAATGTAATGTAACACACACCCATACAATGCGCACCACCCCGTGATGTTTTTCTCACTGCTACTAGTGAATGTAATGTAACACACACCTATACAATGCGCACCACCCCGTGATGTTTTTCTCACTCCTACTAGTGAATGTAATGTAACACACACCCATACAATGCGCACCACCCCGTGATGTTTTTCTCACTCCTACTAGTGAATGTAATGTAACACACACGCGTACAATGCGCACCAACCCGTGATGTTTTTCTCACCGCTACTAGTGAATGTAATGTAACACACACCCATACAATGCGCACCACCCCGTGATGTTTTTCTCACTCGTACTACTGAATGTAATGTAACACACACCCATACAATGCGCACCACCCCGTTATGTTTTTCTCACTGCTACTAGTGAATCTAATGTAACACACACCCATACAATGCGCACCACCCCGTGATGTTTTTCTCACTCCTACTAGTGAATGTAATGTAACACACACCCATACAATGCGCACCACCCCGTGATGTTTTTCTCACTCCTACTAGTGAATGTAATGTAACACACACCCATACAATGCGCACCACCCCGTGATGTTTTTCTCACTCCTACTCGTGAATGTAATGTAACACACACCCATACAATGCGCACCACCCCGTGATGTTTTTCTCACTCCTACTAGTGAATCTAAAGTAACACACACCTATACAATGCGCACCACCCCCTGATGTTTTTCTCACTGCTACTAGTGAATCTAATGTAACACACACCCATACAATGCGCACCACCCCGTGATGTTTTTCTCAATCCTACTAGTGAATGTAATGTAACACACACCCATACAATGCGCACCACCCCGTGATGTTTTTCTCACTCCTACTAGTGAATGTAATGTAACACACACCCATACAATGCGCACCACCCCGTGATGTATTTCTCACTCCTACTAGTGAATCTAATGTAACACACACCCATACAATGCGCACCACCCCGTGATTTTTTTCTCACTCCTACTAGTGAATCTAAAGTAACACACACGCATACAATGCGCACCACCTCGTGATGTTTTTCTCACTCCTACTAGTGAATGTAATGTAACACACACCCATACAATGCGCATCACCCCGTGATGTTTTTCTCACTCCTACTAGTGAATGTAATGTAACACACACCCATACAATGCGCACCACCCCGTGATGTTTTTCTCACTCCTAATAGTGAATGTAATGTAACACACACCCATACAATGCTCACCACCCCGGGATGTTTTTCCCACTCCTACTAGTGAATCTAATGTAACACACACCCATACAATGCGCACCACCCCGTGATGTTTTTCTCACTCCTACTAGTGAATGTAATGTAACACACACCCATACAATGCGCACCACCCCGTGATGTTTTTCTCACTCCTACTAGTGAATGTAATGTAACACACACCAATACAATGCACACCACCCCGAGATGTTTTTCTCACTCCTACTAGTGAATGTAATGTAACACACACCCATACAATGCACACCACCCAATGATGTTTTTCTCACTCCTACTAGTGAATGTAATGTAACACACACCCATACAATGCGCACCACCCCGTGATGTTTTTCTCACTCCTACTAGTGAATGTAATGTAACACACACCCATACAATGCGCACCACCCCGTGATGTTTTTCTCACTGCTACTAGTGAATGTAATGTAACACACACCCATACAATGCACCCCACCCCGTGATGTTTTTCTCACTCCTACTAGTGAATGTAATGTAACACACACCCATACAATGCGCACCACCCCGTGATGTTTTTCTCACTCCTACTAGTGAATGTAATGTAAAACACACCCATACAATGCGCACCACCCCGTGATGTTTTTCTCACTCCTACTAGTGAATGTAATGCAACACACACCCATACAATGCGCACCACCCCGTGATGTTTTTCTCACTCCTACTAGTGAATGTAATGTAACACACACCCATACAATGCTCACCACCCCGGGATGTTTTTCCCACTCCTACTAGTGAATCTAATGTAACACACACCCATACAATGCGCACCACCCCGTGATGTTTTTCTCACTCCTACTAGTGAATGTAATGTAACACACACCCATACAATGCGCACCACCCGGTGATGTTTTTCTCACTCCTACTAGTGAATCTAAAGTAACACACACCCATACAATGCGCACCACCCCGTGATGTTTTTCTCACTCCTACTAGTGAATGTAATGTAACACACACCCATACAATGCGCACCACCCCGTGATGTTTTTCTCACTCCTACTAGTGAATGTAATGTAACACACACCCATACAATGCGCACCACCCCGTGATGTTTTTCTCACTGCTACTAGTGAATGTAATGTAACACACACCTATACAATGCGCACCACCCCGTGATGTTTTTCTCACTCCTACTAGTGAATGTAATGTAACACACACCCATACAATGCGCACCACACCGTGATGTTTTTCTCACTCCTACTAGTGAATGTAATGTAACACACACGCGTACAATGCGCACCACCCCGTGATGTTTTTCTCACCGCTACTAGTGAATGTAATGTAACACACACCCATACAATGCGCACCACCCCGTGATGTTTTTCTCACTGCTACTAGTGAATGTAATGTAACACACACCCATACAATGCGCACCACCCCGTGATGTTTTTCTCACTCGTACTACTGAATGTAATGTAACCCACACCCATACAATGCGCACCACCCCGTTATGTTTTTCTCACTGCTACTAGTGAATCTAATGTAACACACACCCATACAATGCGCACCACCCCGTGATGTTTTTCTCACTCCTACTAGTGAATGTAATGTAACACACACCCATACAATGCGCACCACCCCGTGATGTTTTTCTCACTCCTACTAGTGAATGTAATGTAACACACACCCATACAATGCGCACCACCCCGTGATGTTTTTCTCACTCCTACTAGTGAATCTAAAGTAACACACACCTATACAATGCGCACCACCCCGTGATGTTTTTCTCACTCCTACTAGTGAATGTAATGTAACACACACCCATACAATGCGCACCACCCCGTGATGTTTTTCTCACTCCTACTAGTGAATGTAATGTAAAACACACCCATACAATGCGCACCACCCCGTGATGTTTTTCTCACTCCTACTAGTGAATGTAATGCAACACACACCCATACAATGCGCACCACCCCGTGATGTTTTTCTCACTCCTACTAGTGAATGTAATGTAAAACACACCCATACAATACTCACCACCCCGGGATGTTTTTCCCACTCCTACTAGTGAATCTAATGTAACACACACCCATACAATGCGCACCACCCCGTGATGTTTTTCTCACTCCTACTAGTGAAAGTAATGTAACACACACCCATACAATGCGCACCACCCCGTGATGTTTTTCTCACTCCTACTAGTGAATCTAAAGTAACACACACCCATACAATGCGCACCACCCCGTGATGTTTTTCTCACTCCTACTAGTGAATGTAATGTAACACACACCCATACAATGCGCACCACCCCGTGATGTTTTTCTCACTGCTACTAGTGAATGTAATGTAACACACACCTATACAATGCGCACCACCCCGTGATGTTTTTCTCACTCCTACTAGTGAATGTAATGTAACACACACCCATACAATGCGCACCACCCCGTGATGTTTTTCTCACTCCTACTAGTGAATGTAATGTAACACACACGCGTACAATGCGCACCAACCCGTGATGTTTTTCTCACCGCTACTAGTGAATGTAATGTAACACACACCCATACAATGCGCACCACCCCGTGATGTTTTTCTCCCTGCTACTAGTGAATGTAATGTAACACACACCCATACAATGCGCACCACCCCGTGATGTTTTTCTCACTCGTACTACTGAATGTAATGTAACACACACCCATACAATGCGCACCACCCCGTTATGTTTTTCTCACTGCTACTAGTGAATCTAATGTAACACACACCCATACAATGCGCACCACCCCGTGATGTTTTTCTCACTCCTACTAGTGAATGTAATGTAACACACACCCATACAATGCGCACCACCCCGTGATGTTTTTCTCACTCCTACTAGTGAATGTAATGTAACACACACCCATACAATGCGCACCACCCCGTGATGTTTTTCTCACTCCTACTCGTGAATGTAATGTAACACACACCCATACAATGCGCACCACCCCGTGATGTTTTTCTCACTCCTACTATTGAATCTAAAGTAACACACACCTATACAATGCGCACCACCCCGTGATGTTTTTCTCACTCCTACTAGTGAATGTAATGTAACACACACCCATACAATGCGCACCACCCCGTGATGTTTTTCTCACTCCTACTAGTGAATGTAATGTAACACACACGCGTACAATGCGCACCACCCCGTGATGTTTTTCTCACCGCTACTAGTGAATGTAATGTAACACACACCCATACAATGCGCACCACCCCGTGATGTTTTTCTCACTGCTACTAGTGAATGTAATGTAACACACACCCATACAATGCGCACCACCCCGTGATGTTTTTCTCACTCCTACTACTGAATGTAATGTAACACACATCCATACAATGCGCACCACCCCGTTATGTTTTTCTCACTGCTATTAGTGAATCTAATGTAACACACACCCATACAATGCGCACCACCCCGTGATGTTTTTCTCAATACTACTAGTGAATGTAATGTAACACACACCCATACAATGCGCACCACCCCGTGATGTTTTTCTCACTCCTACTAGTGAATGTAATGTAACACACACCCATACAATGCGCACCACCCCGTGATGTATTTCTCACTCCTACTAGTGAATCTAATGTAACACACACCCATACAATGCGCACCACCCCGTGATTTTTTTCTCACTCCTACTAGTGAATCTAAAGTAACACACACGCATACAATGCGCACCACCTCGTGATGTTTTTCTCACTCCTACTAGTGAATGTAATGTAACACACACCCATACAATGCGCATCACCCCGTGATGTTTTTCTCACTCCTACTAGTGAATGTAATGTAACACACACCCATACAATGCGCACCACCCCGTGATGTTTTTCTCACTCCTACTAGTGAATGTAATGTAACACACACCCATACAATGCTCACCACCCCGGGATGTTTTTCCCACTCCTACTAGTGAATCTAATGTAACACACACCCATACAATGCGCACCACCCCGTGATGTTTTTCTCACTCCTACTAGTGAATGTAATGTAACACACACCCATACAATGCGCACCACCCCGTGATGTTTTTCTCACTCCTACTAGTGAATGTAATGTAACACACACCAATACAATGCACACCACCCCGAGATGTTTTTCTCACTCCTACTAGTGAATGTAATGTAACACACACCCATACAATGGGTACCACCCAATGATGTTTTTCTCACTCCTACTAGTGAATGTAATGTAACACACACCCATACAATGCGCACCACCCCGTGATGTTTTTCTCACTCCTACTAGTGAATGTAATGTAACACACACCCATACAATGCGCACCACCCCGTGATGTTTTTCTCACTGCTACTAGTGACTGTAATGTAACACACACCCATACAATGCACCCCACCCCGTGATGTTTTTCTCACTCCTACTAGTGAATGTAATGTAACACACACCCATACAATGCGCACCACCCCGTGATGTTTTTCTCACTCCTACTAGTGAATGTAATGTAACACACACCCATACAATGCGCACCACCCCGGGATGTTTTTCCCACTCCTACTAGTGAATCTAATGTAACACACACCCATACAATGCGCACCACCCCGTGATGTTTTTCTCACTCCTACTAGTGAATGTAATGTAACACACACCCATACAATGCGCACCACCCCGTGATGTTTTTCTCACTCCTACTAGTGAATCTAAAGTAACACACACCCATACAATGCGCACCACCCCGTGATGTTTATTTCACTCCTACTAGTGAATGTAATGTAACACACACCCATACAATGCGCACCACCCCGTGATGTTTTTCTCACTCCTAGTAGTGAATGTAATGTAACACACACCCATACAATGCGCACCACCCCGTGATGTTTTTCTCACTGCTACTAGTGAATGTAATGTAACACACACCTATACAATGCGCACCACCCCGTGATGTTTTTCTCACTCCTACTAGTGAATGTAATGTAACACACACCCATACAATGCGCACCACCCCGTGATGTTTTTCTCACTCCTACTAGTGAATGTAATGTAACACACACGCGTACAATGCGCACCACCCCGTGATGTTTTTCTCACCGCTACTAGTGAATGTAATGTAACACACACCCATACAATGCGCACCACCCCGTGATGTTTTTCTCACTGCTACTAGTGAATGTAATGTAACACACACCCATACAATGCGCACCACCCCGTGATGTTTTTCTCACTCGTACTACTGAATGTAATGTAACACACACCCATACAATGCGCACCACCCCGTTATGTTTTTCTCACTGCTACTAGTGAATCTAATGTAACACACACCCATACCATGCGCACCACCCCGTGATGTTTTTCCCAATCCTACTAGTGAATGTAATGTAACACACACCCATACAATGCGCACCACCCCGTGATGTTTTTCTCACTCCCACTAGTGAATGTAATGTAACACACACCCATACAATGCGCACCACCCCGTGATGTATTTCTCACTCCTACTAGTGAATCTAATGTAACACACACCCATACAATGCGCACCACCCCGTGATTTTTTTCTCACTCCTACTAGTGAATCTAAAGTAACACACACGCATACAATGCACACCACCTCCTGATGTTTTTCTCACTCCTACTAGTGAATGTAATGTAACACACACCCATACAATGCGCATCACCCCGTGATGTTTTTCTCACTCCTACTAGTGAATGTAATGTAACACACACCCATACAATGCGCACCACCCCGTGATGTTTTTCTCACTCCTACTAGTGAATGTAATGTAACACACACCCATACAATGCTCACCACCCCGGGATGTTTTTCCCACTCCTACTAGTGAATCTAATGTAACACACACCCATACAATGCGCACCACCCCGTGATGTTTTTCTCACTCCTACTAGTGAATGTAATGTAACACACACCCATACAATGCGCACCACCCCGTGATGTTTTTCTCACTCCTACTAGTGAATGTAATGTAACACACACCAATACAATGCACACCACCCCGAGATGTTTTTCTCACTCCTACTAGTGAATGTAATGTAACACACACCCATACAATGGGTACCACCCGATGATGTTTTTCTCACTCCTACTAGTGAATGTAATGTAACACACACCCATACAATGCGCACCACCCCGTGATGTTTTTCTCACTCCTACTAGTGAATGTAATGTAACACACACCCATACAATGCGCACCACCCCGTGATGTTTTTCTCACTGCTACTAGTGAATGTAATGTAACAAACACCCATACAATGCGCCCCACACCGTTATGTTTTTCTCACTCCTACTATTGAATGTAATGTAACACACACCCATACAATGCGCACCACCCCGTGATGTTTTTCTCACTGCTACTAGTGAATGTAATGTAACACACACCCATACAATGCGCACCACCCCGTGATGTTTTTCTCACTCCTACTAGTGAATGTAATGTAACACACACCCATACAATGCGCACCACCCCGTGATGTTTTTCTCACTCCTACTAGTGAATGTAATGTAACACACACCCATACAATGCGCACCACCCCGTGATGTTTTTCTCACTCCTACTAGTGAATGTAATGTAACACACACCCATACAATGCTCACCACCCCGGGATGTTTTTCCCACTCCTACTAGTGAATCTAATGTAACACACACCCAAACAATGCGCACCACCCCGTGATGTTTTTCTCACTCCTACTAGTGAATGTAATGTAACACACACCCATACAATGCGCACCACCCCGTGATGTTTTTCTCACTCCTACTAGTGAATGTAATGTAACACACACCAATACAATGCGCACCACCCCGTGATGTTTTTCTCACTCCTACTAGTGAATGTAATGTAACACACACCCATACAATGGTTACCACCCGATGATGTTTTTCTCACTCCTACTAGTGAATGTAATGTAACACACACCCATACACTGCGCACCACCACGTGATGTTTTTCTCCCTCCTACTAGTGAATGTAATGTAACACACACCCATACAATGCACACCACCCCGTGATGTTTTTCTCACTGCTACTAGTGAATGTAATGTAACACACACCCATACAATGCGCCCCACACCGTTATGTTTTTCTCACTCCTACTAGTGAATGTAATGTAACACACACCCATACAATGCGCACCACCCCGTGATGTTTTTCTCACTCCTACTAGTGAATGTAATGTAACACACACCCATACAATGCGCACCACCCCGTGATGTTTTCCTCACTCCTACTAGTGAATGTAATGTAACACACACCCATACAGTGCGCACCACCCCGTGATGTTTTTCTCACTCCTACTAGTGAATGTAATGTAACACACACCCATACAATGCGCACCACCCCGTGATGTTTTTCTCACTCCTACTAGTGAATCTAAAGTAACACACACCCATACAATGCGCACCACCCCGTGATATTTTTCTCACTCCTACTAGTGAATCTAATGTAACACACACCCATACAATGCGCACCACCCCGTGATGTTTATTTCACTCCTACTACTGAATGTAATGTAACACACACCCATACAATGCGCACCACCCCGTGATGTTTTTCTCACTGCTACTAGTGAATGTAATGTAACACACACCTATACAATGCGCACCACCCCGTGATGTTTTTCTCACTCCTACTAGTGAATGTAATGTAACACACACCCATACAATGCGCACCACCCCGTGATGTTTTTCTCACTCCTACTAGTGAATGTAATGTAACACACACGCGTACAATGCGCACCACCCCGTGATGTTTTTCTCACCGCTACTAGTGAATGTAATGTAACACACACCCATACAATGCGCACCACCCCGTGATGTTTTTCTCACTGCTACTAGTGAATGTAATGTAACACACACCCATACAATGCGCACCACCCCGAGATGTTTTTCTCACTCGTACTACTGAATGTAATGTAACACACACCCATACAATGCGCACCACCCCGTTATGTTTTTCTCACTGCTACTAGTGAATCTAATGTAACACACACCCATACAATGCGCACCACCTCGTGATGTTTTTCCCAATCCTACTAGTGAATGTAATGTAACACACACCCATACAATGCGCACCACCCCGTGATGTTTTTCTCACTCCCACTAGTGAATGTAATGTAACACACACCCATACAATGCGCACCACCCCGTGATGTATTTCTCACTCCTACTAGTGAATCTAATGTAACACACACCCATACAATGCGCACCACCCCGTGATTTTTTTCTCACTCCTACTAGTGAATCTAAAGTAACACACACGCATACAATGCACACCACCTCCTGATGTTTTTCTCACTCCTACTAGTGAATGTAATGTAACACACACCCATACAATGCGCATCACCCCGTGATGTTTTTCTCACTCCTACTAGTGAATGTAATGTAACACACACCCATACAATGCGCACCACCCCGTGATGTTTTTCTCACTCCTACTAGTGAATGTAATGTAACACACACCCATACAATGCTCACCACCCCGGGATGTTTTTCCCACTCCTACTAGTGAATCTAATGTAACACACACCCATACAATGCGCACCACCCCGTGATGTTTTTCTCACTCCTACTAGTGAATGTAATGTAACACACACCCATACAATGCGCACCACCCCGTGATGTTTTTCTCACTCCTACTAGTGAATGTAATGTAACACACACCAATACAATGCACACCACCCCGAGATGTTTTTCTCACTCCTACTAGTGAATGTAATGTAACACACACCCATACAATGGGTACCACCCGATGATGTTTTTCTCACTCCTACTAGTGAATGTAATGTAACACACACCCATACAATGCGCACCACCCCGTGATGTTTTTCTCACTCCTACTAGTGAATGTAATGTAACACACACCCATACAATGCGCACCACCCCGTGATGTTTTTCTCACTGCTACTAGTGAATGTAATGTAACAAACACCCATACAATGCGCCCCACCCCGTGATATTTTTCTCACTCCTACTAGTGAATGTAATGTAACACACACCCATACAAGGCGCACCACCCCGTGATGTTTTTCTCACTGCTACTAGTGAATGTAATGTAACACACACCCATACAATGCGCACCACCCCGTGATGTTTTTCTCACTCCTACTAGTGAATGTAATGTAACACACACCCATACAATGCGCACCACCCCGTGATGTTTTTCTCACTCCTACTAGTGAATGTAATGTAACACACACCCATACAATGCGCACCACCCCGTGATGTTTTTCTCACTCCTACTAGTGAATGTAATGTAACACACACCCATACAATGCTCACCACCCCGGGATGTTTTTCCCACTCCTACTAGTGAATCTAATGTAACACACACCCAAACAATGCGCACCACCCCGTGATGTTTTTCTCACTCCTACTAGTGAATGTAATGTAACACACACCCATACAATGCGCACCACCCCGTGATGTTTTTCTCACTCCTACTAGTGAATGTAATGTAACACACACCAATACAATGCGCACCACCCCGTGATGTTTTTCTCACTCCTACTAGTGAATGTAATGTAACACACACCCATACAATGGGTACCACCCGATGATGTTTTTCTCACTCCTACTAGTGAATGTAATGTAACACACACCCATACACTGCGCACCACCACGTGATGTTTTTCTCCCTCCTACTAGTGAATGTAATGTAACACACACCCATACAATGCACACCACCCCGTGATGTTTTTCTCACTGCTACTAGTGAATGTAATGTAACACACACCCATACAATGCGCCCCACACCGTTATGTTTTTCTCACTCCTACTAGTGAATGTAATGTAACACACACCCATACAATGCGCACCACCCCGTGATGTTTTTCTCACTCCTACTAGTGAATGTAATGTAACACACACCCATACAATGCGCACCACCCCGTGATGTTTTCCTCACTCCTACTAGTGAATGTAATGTAACACACACCCATACAGTGCGCACCACCCCGTGATGTTTTTCTCACTCCTACTAGTGAATGTAATGTAACACACACCCATACAATGCGCACCACCCCGTGATGGTTTTCTCACTCCTACTAGTGAATCTAAAGTAACACACACCCATACAATGCGCACCACCCCGTGATGTTTTTCTCACTCCTACTAGTGAATCTAATGTAACACACACCCATACAATGCGCACCACCCCGTGATGTTTATTTCACTCCTACTACTGAATGTAATGTAACACACACCCATACAATGCGCACCACCCCGTGATGTTTTTCTCACTCCTACTAGTGAATGTAATGTAACACACACCCATACAATGCGCACCACCCCGTGATGTTTTTCTCACTCCTACTAGTGAATGTAATGTAACACACACCCATACAATGCGCACCACCCCGTGATGTTTTTCTCACTCCTACTAGTGAATGTAATGTAACACACACCCATACAATGCTCACCACCCCGGGATGTTTTTCCCACTCCTACTAGTGAATCTAATGTAACACACACCCATACAATGCGCACCACCCCGTGATGTTTTTCTCACTCCTACTAGTGAATGTAATGTAACACACACCCATACAATGCTCACCACCCCGGGATGTTTTTCCCACTCCTACTAGTGAATCTAATGTAACACACACCCATACAATGCGCACCACCCCGTGATGTTTTTCCCACTCCTACTAGTGAATGTAATGTAACACACACCCATACAATGCGCACCACCCCGTGATGTTTTTCTCACTCCTACTAGTGAATGTAATGTAACACACACCAATACAATGCACACCACCCCGAGATGTTTTTCTCACTCCTACTAGTGAATGTAATGTAACACACACCCATACAATGGGTACCACCCGATGATGTTTTTCTCACTCCTACTAGTGAATGTAATGTAACACACACCCATACAATGCGCACCACCCCGTGATGTTTTTCTCACTCCTACTAGTGAATGTAATGTAACACACACCCATACAATGCGCACCACCCCGTGATGTTTTTCTCACTGCTACTAGTGAATGTAATGTAACAAACACCCATACAATGCGCCCCACCCCGTGATGTTTTTCTCACTCCTACTAGTGAATGTAATGTAACACACACCCATACAATGCGCACCACCCCGTGATGTTTTTCTCACTGCTACTAGTGAATGTAATGTAACACACACCCATACAATGCGCACCACCCCGTGATGTTTTTCTCACTCCTACTAGTGAATGTAATGTAACACACACCCATACAATGCGCACCACCCCGTGATGTTTTTCTCACTCCTACTAGTGAATGTAATGTAACACACACCCATACAATGCGCACCACCCCTTGATGTTTTTCTCACTCCTACTAGTGAATGTAATGTAACACACACCCATACAATGCTCACCACCCCGGGATGTTTTTCCCACTCCTACTAGTGAATCTAATGTAACACACACCCATACAATGCGCACCACCCCGTGATGTTTTTCTCACTCCTACTAGTGAATGTAATGTAACACACACCCATACAATGCGCACCACCCCGTGATGTTTTTCTCACTCCTACTAGTGAATGTAATGTAACACACACCAATACAATGCGCACCACCCCGTGATGTTTTTCTCACTCCTACTAGTGAATGTAATGTAACACACACCCATACAATGGGTACCACCCGATGATGTTTTTCTCACTCCTACTAGTGAATGTAATGTAACACACACCCATACACTGCGCACCACCCCGTGATGTTTTTCTCCCTCCTACTAGTGAATGTAATGTAACACACACCCATACAATGCACACCACCCCGTGATGTTTTTCTCACTGCTACTAGTGAATGTAATGTAACACACACCCATACAATGCGCCCCACCCCGTTATGTTTTTCTCACTCCTACTAGTGAATGTAATGTAACACACACCCATACAATGCGCACCACCCCGTGATGTTTTTCTCACTCCTACTAGTGAATGTAATGTAACACACACCCATACAGTGCGCACCACCCCGTGATGTTTTCCTCACTCCTACTAGTGAATGTAATGTAACACACACCCATACAGTGCGCACCACCACGTGATGTTTTTCTCACTCCTACTAGTGAATGTAATGTAACACACACCCATACAATGCGCACCACCCCGTGATGTTTTTCTCACTCCTACTAGTGAATCTAAAGTAACACACACCCATACAATGCGCACCACCCCGTGATGTTTATTTCACTCCTACTAGTGAATGTAATGTAACACACACCCATACAATGCGCACCACCCCGTGATGTTTTTCTCACTCCTACTAGTGAATGTAATGTAACACACACCCATACAATGCGCACCACCGCGTGATGTTTTTCTCACTCCTACTAGTGAATGTAATGTAACACACACCCATACAATGCGCACCACCCCGTGATGTTTTTCTCACTCCTACTAGTGAATGTAATGTCACACACATCCATACAATGCGCACCACCCCGTGATGTTTTTCTCACTCCTACTAGTGAATCTAAAGTAACACACACCCATACAATGCGCACCACCCCGTGATGTTTTTCTCACTGCTACTAGTGAATGTAATGTAACACACACCCATACAATGCGCCCCACCCCGTGATGTTTTTCTCACTCCTACTAGTGAATGTAATGTAACACACACCCATACAATGCGCACCACCCCGTGATGTTTTTCTCACTCCTACTAGTGAATGTAATGTAACACACACCCATACAATGCGCACCACCCCGTGATGTTTTTCTCACTCCTACTAGTGAATCTAAAGTAACACACACCCATACAATGCGCACCACCCCGTGATGTTTTTCTCACTCCTACTAGTGAATGTAATGTAACACACACCCATACAATGCGCACCACCCCGTGATGTTTTTCTCACTCCTACTAGTGAATCTAAAGTAACACACACCTATACAATGCGCACCACCCCGTGATGTTTTTCTCACTCCTACTAGTGAATGTAATGTAACACACACCCATACAATGCGCACCACCCCGTGATGTTTTTCTCACTCCTACTAGTGAATGTAATGTAACACACACGCGTACAATGCGCACCACCCCGTGATGTTTTTCTCACCGCTACTAGTGAATATAATGTAACACACACCCATACAATGCGCACCACCCCGTGATGTTTTTCTCACCGCTACTAGTGAATCTAATGTAACACACACCCATACAATGCGCACCACCCCGTGATGTTTTTCTCACTCCTACTAGTGAATGTAATGTAACACACACCCATACAATGCTCACCACCCCGGGATGTTTTTCCCACTCCTACTAGTGAATCTAATGTAACACACACCCATACAATGCGCACCACCCCGTGATGTTTTTCCCACTCCTACTAGTGAATGTAATGTAACACACACCCATACAATGCGCACCACCCCGTGATGTTTTTCTCACTCCTACTAGTGAATGTAATGTAACACACACCAATACAATGCACACCACCCCGAGATGTTTTTCTCACTCCTACTAGTGAATGTAATGTAACACACACCCATACAATGGGTACCACCCGATGATGTTTTTCTCACTCCTACTAGTGAATGTAATGTAACACACACCCATACAATGCGCACCACCCCGTGATGTTTTTCTCACTCCTACTAGTGAATGTAATGTAACACACACCCATACAATGCGCACCACCCCGTGATGTTTTTCTCACTGCTACTAGTGAATGTAATGTAACAAACACCCATACAATGCGCCCCACCCCGTGATGTTTTTCTCACTCCTACTAGTGAATGTAATGTAACACACACCCATACAATGCGCACCACCCCGTGATGTTTTTCTCACTGCTACTAGTGAATGTAATGTAACACACACCCATACAATGCGCACCACCCCGTGATGTTTTTCTCACTCCTACTAGTGAATGTAATGTAACACACACCCATACAATGCGCACCACCCCGTGATGTTTTTCTCACTCCTACTAGTGAATGTAATGTAACACACACCCATACAATGCGCACCACCCCTTGATGTTTTTCTCACTCCTACTAGTGAATGTAATGTAACACACACCCATACAATGCTCACCACCCCGGGATGTTTTTCCCACTCCTACTAGTGAATCTAATGTAACACACCCATACAATGCGCACCACCCCGTGATGTTTTTCTCACTCCTACTAGTGAATGTAATGTAACACACACCCATACAATGCGCACCACCCCGTGATGTTTTTCTCACTCCTACTAGTGAATGTAATGTAACACACACCAATACAATGCGCACCACCCCGTGATGTTTTTCTCACTCCTACTAGTGAATGTAATGTAACACACACCCATACAATGGGTACCACCCGATGATGTTTTTCTCACTCCTACTAGTGAATGTAATGTAACACACACCCATACACTGCGCACCACCCCGTGATGTTTTTCTCCCTCCTACTAGTGAATGTAATGTAACACACACCCATACAATGCACACCACCCCGTGATGTTTTTCTCACTGCTACTAGTGAATGTAATGTAACACACACCCATACAATGCGCCCCACCCCGTTATGTTTTTCTCACTCCTACTAGTGAATGTAATGTAACACACACCCATACAATGCGCACCACCCCGTGATGTTTTTCTCACTCCTACTAGTGAATGTAATGTAACACACACCCATACAGTGCGCACCACCCCGTGATGTTTTCCTCACTCCTACTAGTGAATGTAATGTAACACACACCCATACAGTGCGCACCACCACGTGATGTTTTTCTCACTCCTACTAGTGAATGTAATGTAACACACACCCATACAATGCTCACCACCCCGGGATGTTTTTCCCACTCCTACTAGTGAATCTAATGTAACACACACCCATACAATGCGCACCACCCCGTGGTGTTTTTCTCACTCCTACTAGTGAATGTAATGTAACACACACCCATACAATGCGCACCACCCCGTGATGTTTTTCTCACTCCTACTAGTGAATCTAAAGTAACACACACCCATACAATGCGCACCACCCCGTGATGTTTATTTCACTCCTACTAGTGAATGTAATGTAACACACACCCATACAATGCGCACCACCCCGTGATGTTTTTCTCACTCCTACTAGTGAATGTAATGTAACACACACCCATACAATGCGCACCACCCCGTGATGTTTTTCTCACTGCTACTAGTGAATGTAATGTAACACACACCTATACAATGCGCACCACCCCGTGATGTTTTTCTCACTCCTACTAGTGAATGTAATGTAACACACACCCATACAATGCGCACCACACCGTGATGTTTTTCTCACTCCTACTAGTGAATGTAATGTAACACACACGCGTACAATGCGCACCACCCCGTGATGTTTTTCTCATCGCTACTAGTGAATGTAATGTAACACACACCCATACAATGCGCACCACCCCGTGATGTTTTTCTCACTCCTACTACTGAATGTAATGTAACACACACCCATACAATGCGCACCACCCCGTGATGTTTTTCTCACTCCTACTACTGAATGTAATGTAACACACACCCATACAATGCGCACCACCCCGTTATGTTTTTCTCACTGCTACTAGTGAATCTAATGTAACACACACCCATACAATGCGCACCACCCCGTGATGTTTTTCTCAATCCTACTAGTGAATGTAATGTAACACACACCCATACAATGCGCACCACCCCGTGATGTTTTTCTCACTCCCACTAGTGAATGTAATGTAACACACACCCATACAATGCGCACCACCCCGTGACGTATTTCTCACTCCTACTAGTGAATCTAATGTAACACACACCCATACAATGCGCACCACCCCGTGATTTTTTTCTCACTCCTACTAGTGAATCTAAAGTAACACACACGCATACAATGCACACCACCTCCTGATGTTTTTCTCACTCCTACTAGTGAATGTAATGTAACACACACCCATACAATGCGCATCACCCCGTGATGTTTTTCTCACTCCTACTAGTGAATGTAATGTAACACACACCCATACAATGCGCACCACCCCGTGATGTTTTTCTCACTCCTACTAGTGAATGTAATGTAACACACACCCATACAATGCTCACCACCCCGGGATGTTTTTCCCACTCCTACTAGTGAATCTAATGTAACACACACCCATACAATGCGCACCACCCCGTGATGTTTTTCTCACTCCTACTAGTGAATGTAATGTAACACACACCCATACAATGCACACCACCCCGTGATGTTTTTCTCACTCCTACTAGTGAATGTAATGTAACACACACCAATACAATGCACACCACCCCGAGATGTTTTTCTCACTCCTACTAGTGAATGTAATGTAACACACACCCATACAATGGGTACCACCCGATGATGTTTTTCTCACTCCTACTAGTGAATGTAATGTAACACACACCCATACAATGCGCACCACCCCGTGATGTTTTTCTCACTCCTACTAGTGAATGTAATGTAACACACACCCATACAATGCGCACCACCCCGTGATGTTTTTCTCACTCCTACTAGTGAATGTAATGTCACAGACATCCATACAATGCGCACCACCCCGTGATGTTTTTCTCACTCCTACTAGTGAATCTAAAGTAACACACACCCATACAATGCGCACCACCCCGTGATGTTTTTCTCACTCCTACTAGTGAATGTAATGTAACACACACCCATACAATGCGCACCACCCCGTGATGTTTTTCTCACTCCTACTAGTGAATGTAATGTAACACACACCCATACAATGCGCACCACCCCGTGATGTTTTTCTCACTCCTACTAGTGAATGTAATGTAACACACACCCATACAATGCGCACCACCCCGTGATGTTTTTCTCACTCCTACTAGTGAATCTAAAGTAACACACACCCATACAATGCGCACCACCCCGTGATGTTTTTCTCACTCCTACTAGTGAATGTAATGTAACACACACCCATACAATGCGCACCACCCCGTGATGTTTTTCTCACTCCTACTAGTGAATCTAAAGTAACACACACCTATACAATGCGCACCACCCCGTGATGTTTTTCTCACTCCTACTAGTGAATGTAATGTAACACACACCCATACAATGCGCACCACCCCGTGATGTTTTTCTCACTCCTACTAGTGAATGTAATGTAACACACACGCGTACAATGCGCACCACCCCGTGATGTTTTTCTCACCGCTACTAGTGAATGTAATGTAACACACACCCATACAATGCGCACCACCCCGTGATGTTTTTCTCACTGCTACTAGTGAATGTAATGTAACACACACCCATACAATGCGCACCACCCCGTGATGTTTTTCTCACTCCTAGTAGTGAATGTAATGTAACACACAGCCATACAATGCGCACCACCCCGTGATGTTTTTCTCACTGCTACTAGTGAATCTAATGTAACACACACCCATAAAATGCGCACCACCCCGTGATGTTTTTCTCAATCCTACTAGTGAATGTAATGTAACACACACCCATACAATGCGCACCACCCCGTGATGTTTTTCTCACTCCTAGTAGTGAATGTAATGTAACACACACCCATACAATGCGCACAACCCCGTGATGTATTTCTCACTCCTACTAGTGAATCTAATGTAACACACACCCATACAATGCGCACCACCCCGTGATTTTTTTCTCACTCCTACTAGTGAATCTAAAGTAACACACACGCATACAATGCGCACCACCTCGTGATGTTTTTCTCACTCCTACTAGTGAATGTAATGTAACACGCACCCATACAATGCGCATCACCCCGTGATGTTTTTCTCACTCCTACTAGTGAATGTAATGTAACACACACCCATACAATTCGCACCACCCCGTGATGTTTTTCTCACTCCTACTAGTGAATGTAATGTAACACACACCCATACAATGCTCACCACCCCGGGATGTTTTTCCCACTCCTACTAGTGAATCTAATGTAACACACACCCATACAATGCGCACCACCCCGTGATGTTTTTCTCACTCCTACTAGTGAATGTAATGTAACACACACCCATACAATGCGCACCACCCCGTGATGTTTTTCTCACTCCTACTAGTGAATGTAATGTAACACACACCAATACAATGCACACCACCCCGAGATGTTTTTCTCGCTCCTACTAGTGAATGTAATGTAACACACACCCATACAATGGGTACCACCCAATGATGTTTTTCTCACTCCTACTAGTGAATGTAATGTAACACACACCCATACAATGTGCACCACCCCGTGATGTTTTTCTCACTCCTACTAGTGAATGTAATGTAACACACACCCATACAATGCGCACCACCCCGTGATGTTTTTCTCACTGCTACTAGTGAATGTAATGTAACACACACCCATACAATGCACCCCACCCCGTGATGTTTTTCTCACTCCTACTAGTGAATGTAATGTAACACACACCCATACAATGCGCACCACCCCGTGATGTTTTTCTCACTCCTACTAGTGAATGTAATGTAACACACACCCATACAATGCGCACCACCCCGTGATGTTTTTCTCACTCCTACTAGTGAATGTAATGCAACACACACCCATACAATGCGCACCACCCCGTGATGTTTTTCTCACTCCTACTAGTGAATGTAATGTAACACACACCCATACAATGCTCACCACCCCGGGATGTTTTTCCCACTCCTACTAGTGAATCTAATGTAACACACACCCATACAATGCGCACCACCCCGTGATGTTTTTCTCACTCCTACTAGTGAATGTAATGTAACACACACCCATACAATGCGCACCACCCCGTGATGTTTTTCTCACTCCTACTAGTGAATCTAAAGTAACACACACCCATACAATGCGCACCACCCCGTGATGTTTATTTCACTCCTACTAGTGAATGTAATGTAACACACACCCATACAATGCGCACCACCCCGTGATGTTTTTCTCACTCCTACTAGTGAATGTAATGTAACACACACCCATACAATGCGCACCACCCCGTGATGTTTTTCTCACTGCTACTAGTGAATGTAATGTAACACACACCTATACAATGCGCACCACCCCGTGATGTTTTTCTCACTCCTACTAGTGAATGTAATGTAACACACACCCATACAATGCGCACCACCCCGTGATGTTTTTCTCACTCCTACTAGTGAATGTAATGTAACACACACGCGTACAATGCGCACCACCCCGTGATGTTTTTCTCACCGCTACTAGTGAATGTAATGTAACACACACCCATACAATGCGCACCACCCCGTGATGTTTTTCTCACTGCTACTAGTGAATGTAATGTAACACACACCCATACAATGCGCACCACCCCGTGATGTTTTTCTCACTCCTACTACTGAATGTAATGTAACACACACCCATACAATGCGCACCACCCCGTTATGTTTTTCTCACTGCTACTAGTGAATCTAATGTAACACACACCCATACAATGCGCACCACCCCGTGATGTTTTTCTCAATCCTACTAGTGAATGTAATGTAACACACACCCATACAATGCGCACCACCCCGTGATGTTTTTCTCACTCCCACTAGTGAATGTAATGTAACACACACCCATACAATGCGCACCACCCCGTGACGTATTTCTCACTCCTACTAGTGAATCTAATGTAACACACACCCATACAATGCGCACCACCCCGTGATTTTTTTCTCACTCCTACTAGTGAATCTAAAGTAACACACACGCATACAATGCACACCACCTCCTGATGTTTTTCTCACTCCTACTAGTGAATGTAATGTAACACACACCCATACAATGCGCATCACCCCGTGATGTTTTTCTCACTCCTACTAGTGAATGTAATGTAACACACACCCATACAATGCGCACCACCCCGTGATGTTTTTCTCACTCCTACTAGTGAATGTAATGTAACACACACCCATACAATGCTCACCACCCCGGGATGTTTTTCCCACTCCTACTAGTGAATCTAATGTAACACACACCCATACAATGCGCACCACCCCGTGATGTTTTTCTCACTCCTACTAGTGAATGTAATGTAACACACACCCATACAATGCACACCACCCCGTGATGTTTTTCTCACTCCTACTAGTGAATGTAATGTAACACACACCAATACAATGCACACCACCCCGAGATGTTTTTCTCACTCCTACTAGTGAATGTAATGTAACACACACCCATACAATGGGTACCACCCGATGATGTTTTTCTCACTCCTACTAGTGAATGTAATGTAACACACACCCATACAATGCGCACCACCCCGTGATGTTTTTCTCACTCCTACTAGTGAATGTAATGTAACACACACCCACACAATGCGCACCACCCCGTGATGTTTTTCTCACTGCTACTAGTGAATGTAATGTAACAAACACCCATACAATGCGCCCCACCCAATGATGTTTTTCTCACTCCTACTAGTGAATGTAATGTAACACACACCCATACAATGCGCACCACCCCGTGATGTTTTTCTCACTGCTACTAGTGAATGTAATGTAACACACACCCATACAATGCGCACCACCCCGTGATGTTTTTCTCACTCCTACTAGTGAATGTAATGTAACACACACCCATACAATGCGCACCACCCCGTGATGTTTTTCTCACTCCTACTAGTGAATGTAATGTAACACACACCCATACAATGCGCACCACCCCGTGATGTTTTTCTCACTCCTACTAGTGAATGTAATGTAACACACACCCATACAATGCTCACCACCCCGGGATGTTTTTCCCACTCCTACTAGTGAATCTAATGTAACACACACCCATACAATGCGCACCACCCCGTGATGTTTTTCTCACTCCTACTAGTGAATGTAATGTAACACACACCCATACAATGCGCACCACCCCGTGATGTTTTTCTCACTCCTACTAGTGAATGTAATGTAACACACACCAATACAATGCGCACCACTCCGTGATGTTTTTCTCACTCCTACTAGTGAATGTAATGTAACACACACCCATACAATGGGTACCACCCGATGATGTTTTTCTCACTCCTAATAGTGAATGTAATGTAACACACACCCATACAATGCGCAGCACCCCGTGATGTTTTTCTCACTCCTACTAGTGAATGTAATGTAACACACACCCATACAATGCGCACCACCCCGTGATGTTTTTCTCACTCCTACTAGTGAATGTAATGTAACACACACCCATACAATGCGCACCACCCCGTGATGTTTTTCTCACTCCTAATAGTGAATCTAAAGTAACACACACCCATACAATGCGCACCACCCCGTGATGTTTTTCTCACTCCTACTAGTGAATGTAATGTAACACACACCCATACAATGCGCACCACCCCGTGATGTTTATTTCACTCCTACTAGTGAATGTAATGTAACACACACCCATACAATGCGCACCACCCTGTGATGTTTTTCTCACTCCTACTAGTGAATGTAATGTAACACACACCCATACAATGCGCACCACCCCGTGATGTTTTTCTCACTGCTACTAGTGAATGTAATGTAACACACACCCATACAATGCGCACCACCCCGTGATGTTTTTCTCAATCCTACTACTGAATGTAATGTAACACACACCCATACAATGCGCACCACCCCGTGCTGTTTTTCTCACTCCTACTAGTGAATGTAATGTAACACACACCAATACAATGCGCACCACCCCGTGATGTATTTCTCACTCCTACTAGTGAATGTAATGTAACACACACCCATACAATGCTCACCACCCCGGGATGTTTTTCCCACTCCTACTAGTGAATCTAATGTAACACACACCCATACAATGCGCACCACCCCGTGATGTTTTTCTCACTCCTACTAGTGAATGTAATGTAACACACACCCATACAATGCGCACCACCCCGTGATGTTTTTCTCACTCCTACTAGTGAATGTAATGTAACACACACCAATACAATGCGCACCACCCCGTGATGTTTTTCTCACTCCTACTAGTGAATGTAATGTAACACACACCCATACAGTGGGTACCACCCGATGATGTTTTTCTAACTCCTACTAGTGAATGTAATGTAACACACACCCATACACTGCACACCACCCCGTGATGTTTTTCTCCCTCCTACTAGTGAATGTAATGTAACACACACCCATACAATGCACACCACCCCGTGATGTTTTTCTCACTGCTACTAGTGAATGTAATGTAACACACACCCATACAATGCGCCCCACCCCGTGATGTTTTTCTCACTCCTACTAGTGAATGTAATGTAACACACACCCATACAATGCGCACCACCCAGTGATGTTTTTCTCACTCCTACTAGTGAATGTAATGTAACACACACCCATACAATGCGCACCACCCCGTGATGTTTTCCTCACTCCTACTAGTGAATGTAATGTAACACACACCCATACAGTGCGCACCACCCCGTGATGTTTTCCTCACTCCTACTAGTGAATGTAATGTAACACACACCCATACAGTGCGCACCACCCCGTGATGTTTTTCTCACTCCTACTAGTGAATGTAATGTAACACACACCCATACAATGCGCACCACCCCGTGATGTTTTTCTCACTCCTACTAGTGAATGTAATGTAACACACACCCATACAATGCGCACCACCCCGTGATGTTTTTCTCACTCCTACTAGTGAATGTAATGTAACACGCACCCATACAATGCGCATCACCCCGTGATGTTTTTCTCACTCCTACTAGTGAATGTAATGTAACACACACCCATACAATTCGCACCACCCCGTGATGTTTTTCTCACTCCTACTAGTGAATGTAATGTAACACACACCCATACAATGCTCACCACCCCGGGATGTTTTTCCCACTCCTACTAGTGAATCTAATGTAACACACACCCATACAATGCGCACCACCCCGTGATGTTTTTCTCACTCCTACTAGTGAATGTAATGTAACACACACCCATACAATGCGCACCACCCCGTGATGTTTTTCTCACTCCTACTAGTGAATGTATTGTAACACACACCAATACAATGCACACCACCCCGAGATGTTTTTCTCGCTCCTACTAGTGAATGTAATGTAACACACACCCATACAATGGGTACCACCCAATGATGTTTTTCTCACTCCTACTAGTGAATGTAATGTAACACACACCCATACAATGTGCACCACCCCGTGATGATTTTCTCACTCCTACTAGTGAATGTAATGTAACACACACCCATACAATGCGCACCACCCCGTGATGTTTTTCTCACTGCTACTAGTGAATGTAATGTAACACACACCCATACAATGCACCCCACCCCGTGATGTTTTTCTCACTCCTACTAGTGAATGTAATGTAACACACACCCATACAATGCGCACCACCCCGTGATGTTTTTCTCACTCCTACTAGTGAATGTAATGTAACACACACCCATACAATGCGCACCACCCCGTGATGTTTTTCTCACTCCTACTAGTGAATGTAATGCAACACACACCCATACAATGCGCACCACCCCGTGATGTTTTTCTCACTCCTACTAGTGAATGTAATGTAACACACACCCATACAATGCTCACCACCCCGGGATGTTTTTCCCACTCCTACTAGTGAATCTAATGTAACACACACCCATACAATGCGCACCACCCCGTGATGTTTTTCTCACTCCTACTAGTGAATGTAATGTAACACACACCCATACAATGCGCACCACCCCGTGATGTTTTTCTCACTCCTACTAGTGAATCTAAAGTAACACACACCCATACAATGCGCACCACCCCGTGATGTTTATTTCACTCCTACTAGTGAATGTAATGTAACACACACCCATACAATGCGCACCACCCCGTGATGTTTTTCTCACTCCTACTAGTGAATGTAATGTAACACACACCCATACAATGCGCACCACCCCGTGATGTTTTTCTCACTGCTACTAGTGAATGTAATGTAACACACACCTATACAATGCGCACCACCCCGTGATGTTTTTCTCACTCCTACTAGTGAATGTAATGTAACACACACCCATACAATGCGCACCACCCCGTGATGTTTTTCTCACTCCTACTAGTGAATGTAATGTAACACACACGCGTACAATGCGCACCACCCCGTGATGTTTTTCTCACCGCTACTAGTGAATGTAATGTAACACACACCCATACAATGCGCACCACCCCGTGATGTTTTTCTCACTGCTACTAGTGAATGTAATGTAACACACACCCATACAATGCACACCACCCCGTGATGTTTTTCTCACTCCTACTACTGAATGTAATGTAACACACACCCATACAATGCGCACCACCCCGTTATGTTTTTCTCACTGCTACTAGTGAATCTAATGTAACACACACCCATACAATGCGCACCACCCCGTGATGTTTTTCTCAATCCTACTAGTGAATGTAATGTAACACACACCCATACAATGCGCACCACCCCGTGATGTTTTTCTCACTCCTACTAGTGAATGTAATGTAACACACACCCATACAATGCTCACCACCCCGGGATGTTTTTCCCACTCCTACTAGTGAATCTAATGTAACACACACCCATACAATGCGCACCACCCCGTGATGTTTTTCTCACTCCTACTAGTGAATGTAATGTAACACACACCCATACAATGCACACCACCCCGTGATGTTTTTCTCACTCCTACTAGTGAATGTAATGTAACACACACCAATACAATGCACACCACCCCGAGATGTTTTTCTCACTCCTACTAGTGAATGTAATGTAACACACACCCATACAATGGGTACCACCCGATGATGTTTTTCTCACTCCTACTAGTGAATGTAATGTAACACACACCCATACAATGCGCACCACCCCGTGATGTTTTTCTCACTCCTACTAGTGAATGTAATGTAACACACACCCACACAATGCGCACCACCCCGTGATGTTTTTCTCACTGCTACTAGTGAATGTAATGTAACAAACACCCATACAATGCGCCCCACCCAATGATGTTTTTCTCACTCCTACTAGTGAATGTAATGTAACACACACCCATACAATGCGCACCACCCCGTGATGTTTTTCTCACTGCTACTAGTGAATGTAATGTAACACACACCCATACAATGCGCACCACCCCGTGATGTTTTTCTCACTCCTACTAGTGAATGTAATGTAACACACACCCATACAATGCGCACCACCCCGTGATGTTTTTCTCACTCCTACTAGTGAATGTAATGTAACACACACCCATACAATGCGCACCACCCCGTGATGTTTTTCTCACTCCTACTAGTGAATGTAATGTAACACACACCCATACAATGCTCACCACCCCGGGATGTTTTTCCCACTCCTACTAGTGAATCTAATGTAACACACACCCATACAATGCGCACCACCCCGTGATGTTTTTCTCACTCCTACTAGTGAATGTAATGTAACACACACCCATACAATGCGCACCACCCCGTGATGTTTTTCTCACTCCTACTAGTGAATGTAATGTAACACACACCAATACAATGCGCACCACTCCGTGATGTTTTTCTCACTCCTACTAGTGAATGTAATGTAACACACACCCATACAATGGGTACCACCCGATGATGTTTTTCTCACTCCTAATAGTGAATGTAATGTAACACACACCCATACAATGCGCAGCACCCCGTGATGTTTTTCTCACTCCTACTAGTGAATGTAATGTAACACACACCCATACAATGCGCACCACCCCGTGATGTTTTTCTCACTCCTACTAGTGAATGTAATGTAACACACACCCATACAATGCGCACCACCCCGTGATGTTTTTCTCACTCCTACTAGTGAATCTAAAGTAACACACACCCATACAATGCGCACCACCCCGTGATGTTTTTCTCACTCCTACTAGTGAATGTAATGTAACACACACCCATACAATGCGCACCACCCCGTGATGTTTATTTCACTCCTACTAGTGAATGTAATGTAACACACACCCATACAATGCGCACCACCCTGTGATGTTTTTCTCACTCCTACTAGTGAATGTAATGTAACACACACCCATACAATGCGCACCACCCCGTGATGTTTTTCTCACTGCTACTAGTGAATGTAATGTAACACACACCCATACAATGCGCACCACCCCGTGATGTTTTTCTCAATCCTACTACTGAATGTAATGTAACACACACCCATACAATGCGCACCACCCCGTGCTGTTTTTCTCACTCCTACTAGTGAATGTAATGTAACACACACCAATACAATGCGCACCACCCCGTGATGTATTTCTCACTCCTACTAGTGAATGTAATGTAACACACACCCATACAATGCTCACCACCCCGGGATGTTTTTCCCACTCCTACTAGTGAATCTAATGTAACACACACCCATACAATGCGCACCACCCCGTGATGTTTTTCTCACTCCTACTAGTGAATGTAATGTAACACACACCCATACAATGCGCACCACCCCGTGATGTTTTTCTCACTCCTACTAGTGAATGTAATGTAACACACACCAATACAATGCGCACCACCCCGTGATGTTTTTCTCACTCCTACTAGTGAATGTAATGTAACACACACCCATACAGTGGGTACCACCCGATGATGTTTTTCTCACTCCTACTAGTGAATGTAATGTAACACACACCCATACACTGCACACCACCCCGTGATGTTTTTCTCCCTCCTACTAGTGAATGTAATGTAACACACACCCATACAATGCACACCACCCCGTGATGTTTTTCTCACTGCTACTAGTGAATGTAATGTAACACACACCCATACAATGCGCCCCACCCCGTGCTGTTTTTCTCACTCCTACTAGTGAATCTAATGTAACACACACCCATACAATGCGCACCACCCCGTGATGTTTTTCTCACTCCTACTAGTGAATGTAATGTAACACACACCCATACAATGCACACCACCCCGTGATGTTTTTCTCACTCCTACTAGTGAATGTAATGTAACACACACCAATACAATGCACACCACCCCGAGATGTTTTTCTCACTCCTACTAGTGAATGTAATGTAACACACACCCATACAATGGGTACCACCCGATGATGTTTTTCTCACTCCTACTAGTGAATGTAATGTAACACACACCCATACAATGCGCACCACCCCGTGATGTTTTTCTCACTCCTACTAGTGAATGTAATGTAACACACACCCACACAATGCGCACCACCCCGTGATGTTTTTCTCACTGCTACTAGTGAATGTAATGTAACAAACACCCATACAATGCGCCCCACCCAATGATGTTTTTCTCACTCCTACTAGTGAATGTAATGTAACACACACCCATACAATGCGCACCACCCCGTGATGTTTTTCTCACTGCTACTAGTGAATGTAATGTAACACACACCCATACAATGCGCACCACCCCGTGATGTTTTTCTCACTCCTACTAGTGAATGTAATGTAACACACACCCATACAATGCGCACCACCCCGTGATGTTTTTCTCACTCCTACTAGTGAATGTAATGTAACACACACCCATACAATGCGCACCACCCCGTGATGTTTTTCTCACTCCTACTAGTGAATGTAATGTAACACACACCCATACAATGCTCACCACCCCGGGATGTTTTTCCCACTCCTACTAGTGAATCTAATGTAACACACACCCATACAATGCGCACCACCCCGTGATGTTTTTCTCACTCCTACTAGTGAATGTAATGTAACACACACCCATACAATGCGCACCACCCCGTGATGTTTTTCTCACTCCTACTAGTGAATGTAATGTAACACACACCAATACAATGCGCACCACTCCGTGATGTTTTTCTCACTCCTACTAGTGAATGTAATGTAACACACACCCATACAATGGGTACCACCCGATGATGTTTTTCTCACTCCTAATAGTGAATGTAATGTAACACACACCCATACAATGCGCAGCACCCCGTGATGTTTTTCTCACTCCTACTAGTGAATGTAATGTAACACACACCCATACAATGCGCACCACCCCGTGATGTTTTTCTCACTCCTACTAGTGAATGTAATGTAACACACACCCATACAATGCGCACCACCCCGTGATGTTTTTCTCACTCCTACTAGTGAATCTAAAGTAACACACACCCATACAATGCGCACCACCCCGTGATGTTTTTCTCACTCCTACTAGTGAATGTAATGTAACACACACCCATACAATGCGCACCACCCCGTGATGTTTATTTCACTCCTACTAGTGAATGTAATGTAACACACACCCATACAATGCGCACCACCCTGTGATGTTTTTCTCACTCCTACTAGTGAATGTAATGTAACACACACCCATACAATGCGCACCACCCCGTTATGTTTTTCTCACTGCTACTAGTGAATCTAATGTAACACACACCCATACAATGCGCACCACCCCGTGATGTTTTTCTCAATCCTACTAGTGAATGTAATGTAACACACACCCATACAATGCGCACCACCCCGTGCTGTTTTTCTCACTCCTACTAGTGAATGTAATGTAACACACACCAATACAATGCGCACCACCCCGTGATGTATTTCTCACTCCTACTAGTGAATGTAATGTAACACACACCCATACAATGCTCACCACCCCGGGATGTTTTTCCCACTCCTACTAGTGAATCTAATGTAACACACACCCATACAATGCGCACCACCCCGTGATGTTTTTCTCACTCCTACTAGTGAATGTAATGTAACACACACCCATACAATGCGCACCACCCCGTGATGTTTTTCTCACTCCTACTAGTGAATGTAATGTAACACACACCAATACAATGCGCACCACCCCGTGATGTTTTTCTCACTCCTACTAGTGAATGTAATGTAACACACACCCATACAGTGGGTACCACCCGATGATGTTTTTCTCACTCCTACTAGTGAATGTAATGTAACACACACCCATACACTGCACACCACCCCGTGATGTTTTTCTCCCTCCTACTAGTGAATGTAATGTAACACACACCCATACAATGCACACCACCCCGTGATGTTTTTCTCACTGCTACTAGTGAATGTAATGTAACACACACCCATACAATGCGCCCCACCCCGTGATGTTTTTCTCACTCCTACTAGTGAATGTAATGTAACACACACCCATACAATGCGCACCACCCAGTGATGTTTTTCTCACTCCTACTAGTGAATGTAATGTAACACACACCCATACAATGCGCACCACCCCGTGATGTTTTCCTCACTCCTACTAGTGAATGTAATGTAACACACACCCATACAGTGCGCACCACCCCGTGATGTTTTCCTCACTCCTACTAGTGAATGTAATGTAACACACACCCATACAGTGCGCACCACCCCGTGATGTTTTTCTCACTCCTACTAGTGAATGTAATGTAACACACACCCATACAATGCGCACCACCCCGTGATGTTTTTCTCACTCCTACTAGTGAATGTAATGTAACACACACCCATACAATGCGCACCACCCCGTGATGTTTTTCTCACTCCTACTAGTGAATGTAATGTAACACACACCCATACAATGCGCACCACCCCGTGATGTTTTTCTCACTCCTACTAGTGAATGTAATGTAACACACACCCATACAATGCGCACCACCCCGTGATGTTTTTCTCACTCCTACTAGTGAATGTAATGTAACACACACCCATACAATGCTCACCACCCCGGGATGTTTTTCCCACTCCTACTAGTGAATCTAATGTAACACACACCCATACAATGCGCACCACCCCGTGATGTTTTTCTCACTGCTACTAGTGAATGTAATGTAACACACACCCATACAATGCGAACCACCCCGTGATGTTTTTCTCACTCCTACTAGTGAATGTAATGTAACACACACCCATACAATGCGCACCACCCCGTGATGTTTTTCTCACTCCTACTAGTGAATGTAATGTAACACACACCCATACAATGCGCACCACCCCGTGATGTTTTTCTCACTCCTACTAGTGAATGTAATGTAACACACACCCATACAATGCTCACCACCCCGGGATGTTTTTCCCACTCCTACTAGTGAATCTAATGTAACACACACCCATACAATGCGCACCACCCCGTGATGTTTTTCTCACTCCTACTAGTGAATGTAATGTAACACACACCCATACAATGCGCACCACCCCGTGATGTTTTTCTCACTCCTACTAGTGAATGTAATGTAACACACACCAATACAATGCGCACCACCCCGTGATGTTTTTCTCACTCCTACTAGTGAATGTAATGTAACACACACCCATACAATGGGTACCACCCGATGATGTTTTTCTCACTCCTACTAGTGAATGTAATGTAACACACACCCATACACTGCGCACCACCCCGTGATGTTTTTCTCCCTCCTACTAGTGAATGTAATGTAACACACACCCATACAATGCACACCACCCCGTGATGTTTTTCTCACTGCTACTAGTGAATCTAATGTAACACACACCCATACAATGCGCACCACCCCGTTATGTTTTTCTCACTCCTACTAGTGAATGTAATGTAACACACACCCATACAATGCGCACCACCCCGTGATGTTTTTCTCACTCCTACTAGTGAATGTAATGTAATACACACCCATACAATGCGCACCACCCCGTGATGTTTTCCTCACTCCTACTAGTGAATGTAATGTAACACACACCCATACAGTGCGCACCACCCCGTGATGTTTTTCTCACTCCTACTAGTGAATGTAATGTAACACACACCCATACAATGCGCACCACCCCGTGATGTTTTTCTCACTCCTACTAGTGAATCTAAAGTAACACACACCCATACAATGCGCACCACCCCGTGATGTTTTTCTCACTCCTACTAGTGAATGTAATGTAACACACACCCATACAATGCTCACCACCCCGGGATGTTTTTCCCACTCCTACTAGTGAATCTAATGTAACACACACCCATACAATGCGCACCACCCCGTGATGTTTTTCTCACTCCTACTAGTGAATGTAATGTAACACACACCCATACAATGCGCACCACCCCGTGATGTTTTTCTCACTCCTACTAGTGAATCTAAAGTAACACACACCCATACAATGCGCACCACCCCGTGATGTTTATTTCACTCCTACTAGTGAATGTAATGTAACACACACCCATACAATGCGCACCACCCCGTGATGTTTTTCTCACTCCTACTAGTGAATGTAATGTAACACACACCCATACAATGCGCACCACCCCGTGATGTTTTTCTCACTGCTACTAGTGAATGTAATGTAACACACACCTATACAATGCGCACCACCCCGTGATGTTTTTCTCACTCCTACTAGTGAATCTAAAGTAACACACACCCCTACAATGCGCACCACCCCGTGATGTTTATTTCACTCCTACTAGTGAATGTAATGTAACACACACCGATACAATGCGCACCACCCCGTGATGTTTATTTCACTCCTACTAGTGAATGTAATGTAACACACACCCATACAATGCGCACCACCCCGTGATGTTTTTCTCACTCCTACTAGTGAATGTAATGTAACACACACCCATACAATGCGCACCACCCCGTGATGTTTTTCTCACTGCTACTAGTGAATGTAATGTAACACACACCTATACAATGCGCACCACCCCGTGATGTTTTTCTCACTCCTACTAGTGAATGTAATGTAACACACACCCATACAATGCGCACCACCCCGTGATGTTTTTCTCACTCCTACTAGTGAATGTAATGTAACACACACGCGTACAATGCGCACCACCCCGTGATGTTTTTCTCACCGCTACTAGTGAATGTAATGTAACACACACCCATACAATGCGCACCACCCCGTGATGTTTTTCTCACTGCTACTAGTGAATGTAATGTAACACACACCCATACAATGCACACCACCCCGTGATGTTTTTCTCACTCCTACTACTGAATGTAATGTAACACACACCCATACAATGCGCACCACCCCGTTATGTTTTTCTCACTGCTACTAGTGAATCTAATGTAACACACACCCATACAATGCGCACCACCCCGTGATGTTTTTCTCAATCCTACTAGTGAATGTAATGTAACACACACCCATACAATGCGCACCACCCCGTGATGTTTTTCTCACTCCTACTAGTGAATGTAATGTAACACACACCCATACAATGCTCACCACCCCGGGATGTTTTTCCCACTCCTACTAGTGAATCTAATGTAACACACACCCATACAATGCGCACCACCCCGTGATGTTTTTCTCACTCCTACTAGTGAATGTAATGTAACACACACCCATACAATGCACACCACCCCGTGATGTTTTTCTCACTCCTACTAGTGAATGTAATGTAACACACACCAATACAATGCACACCACCCCGAGATGTTTTTCTCACTCCTACTAGTGAATGTAATGTAACACACACCCATACAATGGGTACCACCCGATGATGTTTTTCTCACTCCTACTAGTGAATGTAATGTAACACACACCCATACAATGCGCACCACCCCGTGATGTTTTTCTCACTCCTACTAGTGAATGTAATGTAACACACACCCACACAATGCGCACCACCCCGTGATGTTTTTCTCACTGCTACTAGTGAATGTAATGTAACAAACACCCATACAATGCGCCCCACCCAATGATGTTTTTCTCACTCCTACTAGTGAATGTAATGTAACACACACCCATACAATGCGCACCACCCCGTGATGTTTTTCTCACTGCTACTAGTGAATGTAATGTAACACACACCCATACAATGCGCACCACCCCGTGATGTTTTTCTCACTCCTACTAGTGAATGTAATGTAACACACACCCATACAATGCGCACCACCCCGTGATGTTTTTCTCACTCCTACTAGTGAATGTAATGTAACACACACCCATACAATGCGCACCACCCCGTGATGTTTTTCTCACTCCTACTAGTGAATGTAATGTAACACACACCCATACAATGCTCACCACCCCGGGATGTTTTTCCCACTCCTACTAGTGAATCTAATGTAACACACACCCATACAATGCGCACCACCCCGTGATGTTTTTCTCACTCCTACTAGTGAATGTAATGTAACACACACCCATACAATGCGCACCACCCCGTGATGTTTTTCTCACTCCTACTAGTGAATGTAATGTAACACACACCAATACAATGCGCACCACTCCGTGATGTTTTTCTCACTCCTACTAGTGAATGTAATGTAACACACACCCATACAATGGGTACCACCCGATGATGTTTTTCTCACTCCTAATAGTGAATGTAATGTAACACACACCCATACAATGCGCAGCACCCCGTGATGTTTTTCTCACTCCTACTAGTGAATGTAATGTAACACACACCCATACAATGCGCACCACCCCGTGATGTTTTTCTCACTCCTACTAGTGAATGTAATGTAACACACACCCATACAATGCGCACCACCCCGTGATGTTTTTCTCACTCCTACTAGTGAATCTAAAGTAACACACACCCATACAATGCGCACCACCCCGTGATGTTTTTCTCACTCCTACTAGTGAATGTAATGTAACACACACCCATACAATGCGCACCACCCCGTGATGTTTATTTCACTCCTACTAGTGAATGTAATGTAACACACACCCATACAATGCGCACCACCCTGTGATGTTTTTCTCACTCCTACTAGTGAATGTAATGTAACACACACCCATACAATGCGCACCACCCCGTGATGTTTTTCTCACTGCTACTAGTGAATGTAATGTAACACACACCAATGCGCACCACCCCGTGATGTTTTTCTCAATCCTACTACTGAATGTAATGTAACACACACCCATACAATGCGCACCACCCCGTGCTGTTTTTCTCACTCCTACTAGTGAATGTAATGTAACACACACCAATACAATGCGCACCACCCCGTGATGTATTTCTCACTCCTACTAGTGAATGTAATGTAACACACACCCATACAATGCTCACCACCCCGGGATGTTTTTCCCACTCCTACTAGTGAATCTAATGTAACACACACCCATACAAATGCGCACCACCCCGTGATGTTTTCTCACTCCTACTAGTGAATGTAATGTAACACACACCCATACAATGCGCACCACCCCGTGATGTTTTTCTCACTCCTACTAGTGAATGTAATGTAACACACACCAATACAATGCGCACCACCCCGTGATGTTTTTCTCACTCCTACTAGTGAATGTAATGTAACACACACCCATACAGTGGGTACCACCCGATGATGTTTTTCTCACTCCTACTAGTGAATGTAATGTAACACACACCCATACACTGCACACCACCCCGTGATGTTTTTCTCCCTCCTACTAGTGAATGTAATGTAACACACACCCATACAATGCACACCACCCCGTGATGTTTTTCTCACTGCTACTAGTGAATGTAATGTAACACACACCCATACAATGCGCCCCACCCCGTGATGTTTTTCTCACTCCTACTAGTGAATGTAATGTAACACACACCCATACAATGCGCACCACCCAGTGATGTTTTTCTCACTCCTACTAGTGAATGTAATGTAACACACACCCATACAATGCGCACCACCCCGTGATGTTTTCCTCACTCCTACTAGTGAATGTAATGTAACACACACCCATACAGTGCGCACCACCCCGTGATGTTTTCCTCACTCCTACTAGTGAATGTAATGTAACACACACCCATACAGTGCGCACCACCCCGTGATGTTTTTCTCACTCCTACTAGTGAATGTAATGTAACACACACCCATACAATGCGCACCACCCCGTGATGTTTTTCTCACTCCTACTAGTGAATGTAATGTAACACACACCCATACAATGCGCACCACCCCGTGATGTTTTTCTCACTCCTACTAGTGAATGTAATGTAACACACACCCATACAATGCGCACCACCCCGTGATGTTTTTCTCACTCCTACTAGTGAATGTAATGTAACACACATCCATACAATGCGCACCACCCCGTGATGTTTTTCTCACTGCTACTAGTGAATCTACTGTAACACACACCCATACAATGCGCACCACCCCGTGATGTTTTTCTCACTCCTACTAGTGAATGTAATGTAACACACACCCATACAATGCGCACCACCCCGTGATGTTTTTCTCACTCCTACTAGTGAATGTAATGTAACACACACCCATACAATGCTCACCACCCCGGGATGTTTTTCCCACTCCTACTAGTGAATCTAATGTAACACACACCCATACAATGCGCACCACCCCGTGATGTTTTTCTCACTGCTACTAGTGAATGTAATGTAACACACACCCATACAATGCGAACCACCCCGTGATGTTTTTCTCACTCCTACTAGTGAATGTAATGTAACACACACCCATACAATGCGCACCACCCCGTGATGTTTTTCTCACTCCTACTAGTGAATGTAATGTAACACACACCCATACAATGCGCACCACCCCGTGATGTTTTTCTCACTCCTACTAGTGAATGTAATGTAACACACACCCATACAATGCTCACCACCCCGGGATGTTTTTCCCACTCCTACTAGTGAATCTAATGTAACACACACCCATACAATGCGCACCACCCCGTGATGTTTTTCTCACTCCTACTAGTGAATGTAATGTAACACACACCCATACAATGCGCACCACCCCGTGATGTTTTTCTCACTCCTACTAGTGAATGTAATGTAACACACACCAATACAATGCGCACCACCCCGTGATGTTTTTCTCACTCCTACTAGTGAATGTAATGTAACACACACCCATACAATGGGTACCACCCGATGATGTTTTTCTCACTCCTACTAGTGAATGTAATGTAACACACACCCATACACTGCGCACCACCCCGTGATGTTTTTCTCCCTCCTACTAGTGAATGTAATGTAACACACACCCATACAATGCACACCACCCCGTGATGTTTTTCTCACTGCTACTAGTGAATCTAATGTAACACACACCCATACATGCGCACCACCCCGTTATGTTTTTCTCACTCCTACTAGTGAATGTAATGTAACACACACCCATACAATGCGCACCACCCCGTGATGTTTTTCCTCACTCCTACTAGTGAATGTAATGTAATACACACCCATACAATGCGCACCACCCCGTGATGTTTTCCCCACTCCTACTAGTGAATGTAATGTAACACACACCCATACAGTGCGCACACCCCGTGATGTTTTTCTCACTCCTACTAGTGAATGTAATGTAACACACACCCATACAATGCGCACCACCCCGTGATGTTTTTCTCACTCCTACTAGTGAATCTAAAGTAACACACACCCATACAATGCGCACCACCCCGTGATGTTTTTCTCACTCCTACTAGTGAATGTAATGTAACACACACCCATACAATGCTCACCACCCCGGGATGTTTTTCCCACTCCTACTAGTGAATCTAATGTAACACACACCCATACAATGCGCACCACCCCGTGATGTTTTTCTCACTCCTACTAGTGAATGTAATGTAACACACACCCATACAATGCGCACCACCCCGTGATGTTTTTCTCACTCCTACTAGTGAATCTAAAGTAACACACACCCATACAATGCGCACCACCCCGTGATGTTTATTTCACTCCTACTAGTGAATGTAATGTAACACACACCCATACAATGCGCACCACCCCGTGATGTTTTTCTCACTCCTACTAGTGAATGTAATGTAACACACACCCATACAATGCGCACCACCCCGTGATGTTTTTCTCACTGCTACTAGTGAATGTAATGTAACACACACCTATACAATGCGCACCACCCCGTGATGTTTTTCTCACTCCTACTAGTGAATGTAATGTAACACACACCCATACAATGCGCACCACCCCGTGATGTTTTTCTCACTCCTACTAGTGAATGTAATGTAACACACACGCGTACAATGCGCACCACCCCGTGATGTTTTTCTCACCGCTACTAGTGAATGTAATGTAACACACACCCATACAATGCGCACCACCCCGTGATGTTTTTCTCACTGCTACTAGTGAATGTAATGTAACACACACCCATACAATGCGCACCACCCCGTGATGTTTTTCTCACTCCTACTACTGAATGTAATGTAACACACACCCATACAATGCGCACCACCCCGTTATGTTTTTCTCACTGCTACTAGTGAATCTAATGTAACACACACCCATACAATGCGCACCACCCCGTGATGTTTTTCTCAATCCTACTAGTGAATGTAATGTAACACACACCCATACAATGCGCACCACCCCGTGATGTTTTTCTCACTCCCACTAGTGAATGTAATGTAACACACACCCATACAATGCGCACCACCCCGTGATGTATTTCTCACTCCTACTAGTGAATCTAATGTAACACACACCCATACAATGCGCACCACCCCGTGATTTTTTTCTCACTCCTACTAGTGAATCTAAAGAAACACACACGCATACAATGCACACCACCTCCTGATGTTTTTCTCACTCCTACTAGTGAATGTAATGTAACACACACCCATACAATGCGCATCACCCCGTGATGTTTTTCTCACTCCTACTAGTGAATGTAATGTAACACACACCCATACAATGCGCACCACCCGTGATGTTTTTCTCACTCCTACTAGTGAATGTAATGTAACACACACCCATACAATGCTCACCACCCCGGGATGTTTTTCCCACTCCTACTAGTGAATCTAATGTAACACACACCCATACAATGCGCACCACCCCGTGATGTTTTTCTCACTCCTACTAGTGAATGTAATGTAACACACACCCATACAATGCACACCACCCCGTGATGTTTTTCTCACTCCTACTAGTGAATGTAATGTAACACACACCAATACAATGCACACCACCCCGAGATGTTTTTCTCACTCCTACTAGTGAATGTAATGTAACACACACCCATACAATGGGTACCACCCGATGATGTTTTTCTCACTCCTACTAGTGAATGTAATGTAACACACACCCATACAATGCGCACCACCCCCGTGATGTTTTTTCTCACTCCTACTAGTG